>NC_077228.1:302071636-302707671 GCF_027887165.1 Monodelphis domestica
CTCTTTTAGGTTACCAGAAAGCTTTCCTGAGTTACAGAATCTCACCTGTCTTTCTGTAAATGATATCTCACTCCAGTCCCTACCTGAAAACATTGGCAAGTAAGTTCTTTATACAGCTACTGTTTGTATCAAGGACCTGATAGGGAGCTTTGGTCCTTTTTTTCTCCATTCACATAAGGCTGCCTGTTTTATACCAGACAAATGTGATTGACTGTTTTTCAGTATCCAGGGAAGATTATTTCATATGCCCCCATTTTTCAGATTCTAGCTGCCACAAATTTTAAAAGTAACTGTTACTGATCATGAAGTTGATCCTGGTAACTATGTCTGTGTCAGAAGATACAGATTCATATCTCTCTGCTGCTACTTATTTCAAGAGATCTCTTAATTTCTTCGGATTTTACCTTCCCCATTTAATCATATTGTGTGATACCTTACAAGATTTTTTTTTTTCCTGAGGGAGGTTGTTCAAAGAACTCTACAAATAATCTTGGACCCCTGCCACCATTATTATTAGGAAAGTTAAAGAGTTTTGCTTTGAGCCAGTGTAGGTTATCAATAAACATGTTTGGAAGTGTGAACCACATAGCCAGTTAGGAGGAGTGAGACTGGTAAACTTGGGCATATGTTTGAAAATTATGGAGGAATGGAAATCATGACAGCAAATGAAATAGACTAAGGAAGGGGTATACTCTAAGGCTAGAATTCTTTTATTTTTTGCCATAAGAGGTTTGCAAATATTTATTAATCATTTACTATGTGCCAGGTCTTGGGCTAACTGTTGAGGATACAAATACAAGTTAAAACAAAGTGTGCTGAAGTAGCTTATCTTCTGATGGGGGAAACACTAAATAAAAGTAAGCAAAAATACAGAGGCAGGGAGTGCTTGTGAAGGAGCTGGGTAGCAGACTGGAAAATGGAAGAATGACATGTCTGCACCCTTCTTTAAAATGGAGATTCCAGGAAAAAGTCACCAGTGGGGAAAGGGATGTAATGGTGGTAGAAAGAAAAGGTATCTGGGGCAGGGTGATGAGATGCAGGAATTGAAGTCCAGAGGATGATAGGAACCATAGAATTTGATGGTTGGGAAAGATTTCAGTCATCCCTGAGTCTAACCCATACATAAAAGGAACCTCTACTATTTGTGGTTGTTCGGTTGTATTGTATAATTAGAATTCTCTCCCTAAGAACTCTCTTTCCCAGCATCCCGTGTTCCTTCTCACGTTACGTACTAATTTACTGGAGATATAGGCTTTGTGTAGCCCTGCCTCTTGCTCTTTTTTCCCCTATTGTGTCTAGGAAACTTGGCTTTACTCAGGCTTTTACTTTTGTCCTTTCATTTCTTTTACTTCGAGTGATGACTAATAAATCTTATAAAATATAAGACTTGGGGTTATTGAATATTGATTTAAATTTTACAGTGTCCAACTCTTCATGACCCCATTTAGGGTTTCCTTGGAAGAGATACTGGAGTTTTTGACATTTCCTCCTCCAGCTCATTTTACAGATGAGGAAACAGAGAGAAACAGGGTTAAATGACTTGCCCAGGGTCATACAGCTAATAAGTGTCTGAGGCTGGATTTGACCCCAGATCTTTTTGACTCCAAGCCTAATGCTTTATTCACTATACTACCTAGCTGCCCATCCCCACAATAGCGTACTCTAGAGGTGGGCCTTCCAGCTTTTATGAAAACTTCCAAGGATGGGGAACTCACCACTCTTCTAGGCAACTCATTCCCTCTTTAAACAGCTCTTTTCCTGACATCAAATCTTAATTTGTCTCTTTGCATTTTCCACCCATTACTCCTCAGTAATTTTGGGTGACAAAAAGAATAAGTCCTTCATAGGACAACCTTTCACATACTTGAAGACAGTTCATAGTTTCTCCATGAATCTTCTTGTGTGCAGGTTAAGCATGCCCAGTTCTTTAAGTTTCTCCTCATATGTCGTAGAAACAAGTGTAATCACAATCCTAATTATTCTTTGCTGGACATTTGCCAGTTTATCATCATAGTTCTTAAATGGAACATGATATTCCAGGTGCAAATTTCTGAGTGACTTAATTTGATTGATTTAATTGTGTTAGAGATACAGTGAATAAACCTCCCCTAGCCCAAATCATTTTGTAGATCAAATCATGTCTCCCAAAATTTACCAAAATACCTCCCTAAAATCACATGTGACAAATTTTACCTAGTTTCTGAACTTTATTTAAAGAAAGTTCCTTATATTTTTCTTTCTTACATAAGCTGGAAATCTAAATAATAACAATAGCTACCATTTAACTATTGCCTCAAGGTTTTCAAAGTCCTTTATAAATTTTATTTCATCCACACAGCAACCCTGGGTGGTAGGTGCTATTGTTGCCATCATCCCTATTTTACAAATAAGGAAACTCATGCAGAGATTAAATAGTGAGCAAAGGTCTCTTTATCTTATTTCTTACTTTCCCCTCTTCTCCATATTCCTATTCCTATTCTTTTTATCTTTTACACATGTATTTTTGAAGGTTTGATGCATTTTATGCATATTAACTTTTTTAAGGGACCAACATTTTCTCCACTAAAAGTTCATGGAACATACTTACTTATATCTACTAGATTCTGATACCTCTATTCTTCTAGGGAACTTTGTATATATTTCTACTTGATTTTCAAACTTTCTGGTACTTTAGTAATACTTGTTTTTTAATCAGAATGTTTTTAATTAAATCTAAATATAAGAAAATATATTTGTCTTGGCAAATTTGTAGTTGACATAAAGATAGGAGAAATACCCACTATATTGGATTACAGAGACAGGATCTAAAATGGTATTTTGTCAGACTAGAATATTAGACTAACTCCTCCAGTACCTTGAAATTTAGTAGGGAGAAAGTCCTGTATTGGGGATACAAAAAAAAAACTTTCACGAATATAAAATGGAAAAGGTGTACTGAGACAGTGACAAAGAACCATAAATCTTGGGTGGCCACAACCTCATTAATAGTCAACAATGTAACAGACTAGCCAGAATAGCTAAATTGATATTGGATTATATTAATGGATTATAGTGTAGTATTTAGAGTAAGAGAAGTGATTGTACCATTCTCTATTGCTCTGATCATACCATACTGAATATATTACATCATGATTAGGCTGCATAGTTTAAGAAAGACATTGATGCACTGGAGTCATCGGTGGAAAGAGGCAGACATATGGTAATTACATACAATTGTAATTACTTACCAATGGTAATCCCATGGCGTGGCATGGGATTTAGATCTATGAGACACTAGAGAGATCATCTAGCCCAGCCTCTGCATTTTACAGATGAACACTGATTTATTTGCCTGGGATCAGAAAAGGAGCATATGTCAAAGACGAGATAAAATTCCAGACTCCCTGGAAGGGATGAAGGGAAGGGATGCAGGAATGTAAGTGACATAAAAATAAAAATTATTAATAAAATCTTTTTTTAAACAAAAGATTCCGTTGGAGGTTTTCCAGTGGTTAAGATGATGTGAGAATGTGAAACAAGGAAACAATTCAATAACTGGGAATCTTTATCTTGAAGAAGGAGATGTGATAAATGGCTTCAAATATTTGAAAGGCTTTACTTATGAAGAGGAATTAGCAGTGTTTCTTTGACCCTTGAAGGCAAAGCTGGGATCATAAATGTAGATCTAGAAGGTACCGCAAAGGCCATACAGTGCAATTGGCCCACCATTTTATATATGAACAAGTGACTTGTCCAAAGTCACATAGATAGTAAATATCAAAGGTGGGATTTGAATTAGTCTATTGACTAGAGGCAGGTAGGTGGTACAGTGGATTGGAATTCACTCATATTACTAACAGTTGTGATTCTGGGCAAGTCACTTAACCTCTGTGGGCCTCAATTTCCTCAATTATAAAATGGGGATCATAATAGCTACCTCCCAGGATTGTTGTGAGGATAAAATGAGATGATATTTCTAATGTGCTTAGGACAGTGTCTGGTCCATATCAGGAACTAATTGTGGCTTCCTGCCTTCCTTGCCTTCCTTGCCTTCCTTGCCTTCCTTGCCTTCCTTGCCTTCCTTGCCTTCCTTGCCTTCCTTGCCTTCCTTGCCTTCCTTGCCTTCCTTGCCTTCCTTGCCTTCCTTGCCTTCCTTGCCTTCCTTGCCTTCCTTGCCTTCCTTGCCTTCCTTGCCTTCCTTGCCTTCCTTGCCTTCCTTGCCTTCCTTGCCTTCCTTGCCTTCCTTGCCTTCCTTGCCTTCCTTGCCTTCCTTGCCTTCCTGCCTTCCTGCCTTCCTTCCTTCCTTCCTTCCTTCCTTCCTTCCTTCCTTCCTTCCTTCCTTCCTTCCTTCCTTCCTTCCCCCTATGTCCCTCCTTCCCTCTCTCCCTCCCTCTTTCCCTTTCTCTGTCCCTCCCACTCTCCTTCTCAGAACCAATTCTTTTTCTGCTGTATCCTAGAGGCCTGTTTTGACTTATAAGGCAACTCCTCCTAACCATTAGTCAGTCTGCATATAAAATGAAGAACCATGAATTAGTTTTTCCCTATCCTTTCAAGTGTTAAGTTACTTATTCCCCCTGAACCTTAGATTCCTATTCATTTGTGGAATGGATGAGGTGATCTTTGAGCCCCTTTCCTATCTTTTCTTGATTCCTTGGTATGTATGTAATTGTATGTAATTACCATATGTCTGCATAATGCTGACTCTGATCTTTAATCACTTCTGAATTAAAATTTCAGCTTGATCATAAAGCTATAAATAATGTTTGAGGGAATGAATCAATGTCAGATATGTGGGGAAACAAATGTTACCTGTCAATCCAGTTTGTAAAATGAGACAAGAAGAGTTTCCAGTTCTTGGTGAATTGCTGAGGCTCCATAGCCCTCCACCTCCATACTTATCTTTTCTGTGTATAATATCCGAATCCCTTCATGCCCTGGAACCCACTGGAGAGTGACTCTGGCTAGATTGGCAACTTCATAAGGGCAGTGACCAAATCTTAATCTTCTCTATATCTTTTACAATGCCTACCTAGCATAGCATACAGTGCTTTGTCCAGAATCAATGTGTCATTTAAAGATTGTTGAGTGAGTGGAATAAAAAAATGAGAAGTCTAATGAAGAACCCAGAGATCTAGAGGAATTAAGTTCTCCAGCAACCAATGTGGCAGTTAGAGGCCACCAAACTTGTTGCCTTTATCATGCTACCTCTTTTTTCAGTGCCAGCCTAGGGCCTCACAGGGATTTCCAAAGAGTAGGGGAATAGAACATTGTCATTCTTTTTTATTTGTTTGTTTGTTTGTTACATTAAAATTCTTATATAACTTCTTCCCTCCCCTTCCCCTCATTAGAGAAGGTGTCCCTTGATTTATGTATGTATAAAATGATGTCTTGTTTATTTCTATTCATCAGTTCTTTCTCTAGAGGTGGACATACACAAATCATTCTTCAAATACTATTTCTGTTGTTGTATATTATGTTCTCTTGGTTCTGTCCATTTCATTCTTCATAACTTCATGTAGGGCTTTTCTCTTCTTAAGGTATTTACTTTTTTTAAAAACTAGCATCCTTCAAGTCAACCCAAGGTTTTGGGGAAATATTAAATGTAGTTCCTCTTTGAGGTTGTGAGGGTTGTCTTATACCCTTTGCTACTCTGGAAAATGCTAGTAAATGATGGAAATAAAGAACCATTTGAAACCATGCAATCCTCATCACCCTGGAATTTCATTCTACTCCTGGACTACTCATAGTGGCTGGCAGTATCTTTTAATGTATATAGCTTCTTCCTCTTGTTGGATGTTTCTTCCCAGAAGCTCCATTCTGTAGAGGATGTCTTCATTCTTCTCTGGCTGTACTCTTGGCTTCCATGCTACTGTGTGGGGTATCCCTCCTCTTTTTAGCTCCCTTTTATATGCTTTTCTACCATTAGAATGTAAGCACCTCAAGTATAGGGTCTGTTTCTTCTTCCTTGTGCCTCCTTCCTAGTACTCAACACAATACTTGGCACATCATAGGAGCTTAATAAATGCTTGTTGACATAATTTTATGGAATCCTAATTTATGTACAAATGTGGCTCCTTTTATACAGACCCAAAATAGGAATTCTTATATTTATGCATGAAAGAAATTAATCAATCATTATTTGCTTTTGTAAAGGATTCTTTTGCATAGTGAAGACTCTTGGTGAGTTAAAATATTTGACAAAAAAAATGTGTTGTATAGCTAGTCAGCCAACATTTATTAAGCAGTTACTAAACACTAACCACTCTGTTAATTGCTGATGATTCAGAAACAAAAAGCATGACAATTCCTGCCCTGAAAGAACTTACATTCTAATATGAGAAGACTTGAAGATGTAGAGATGGGCAGCCAAACATTTAACCTGGGAAGTCACTGAGATGCTGACCAATTGGCTGACATCTTTTCAAGCCTCGTAGTATTGGCTTAATTATAGTCCAAGGCTGGAAGGGGTGTCTCTGCATCTCTGTGAAAACAGGGAGGCATGGTTTGAAGATGGTTGGAGACCGCTCACCTCACACTTTACTGATATCCACGGTGTATGGCTGTGCTTTTTGGATATAGACATAACAAGGGTGGAGTCGGAATCCCAGGGTGCCTAATTTAGAGGGCGCCATCAGTACTTTCCAGTCTTTCATCAGCCTAGAAACAACAGTGCTTAGCAACTGTTGAGCAAGAATAGTTAGTTAGAATGGGAAGCAACCAGATGGCCTGCCCATCTTTTCCCCTGCCCCCCTCCAGCTGAGGGCATCTTTCTTGGTAATCGCCTCAGACCCAGACATTTCTAGCTAGGACTCTCCATGGAACAGAGTTAAGAGCTTGCTTTTCAGAGCCTTTTGCTAGACTGGAACCCCCAGAATGCCACCTGTCCCTTAGTCCTTCTACTAGCTACCCAAACTAGTCAGCTAGAACTTAACATTTCTTCCCTCTACTCATTAAAAATTTTGATCAATTAGAGGAAAAAACAGCTGGTTTCTTTAGACCTTCACTTTCCAGCCCGTGGCCACCAACTCTAGGAATTTATTGCTTTTGTTGTATGTGCTGCATATGCTTTGGGGTTTCTTTTATTATATATATATATATATATATTTATATTTATATGCATATATGTATGTGTTTCTATATATGTGTACATATATCTATATATGAATTGTATTTCTGGATCATCTAACACTCCAAGGTGACAGGGATCTCTCTTTATAATTCACTTTGTAGTGTACTTACCTTAATGTCACACTTACACTCCAGGACTAAATAGATGCCTGTGACAGTACTTAAAATACCACCACTTCCACACTCCCTCTTGTCGTCAGAGGACAGAAATATGCCTTGAAGATGCCTATCTGCCTCATTTTGGAAGTTCTGGAAGGGTAGTTGCATACCCTCAGGGATAGCCCGTGACATAGCAGAGTCTTCTTCATGAGAGACTTTTTATTTTTATTTATTTTTTATTATATTCAAATGCCTTTGAAAATAAACTTATTTTATGTTTCTGTTACCTAGAAATGTGCAAACATTTCCTCTCTGTGAAACTTGGATGGGTAATACTTTCTAAATCGGCTTCCAATTATTGAGACCCATTTCACATTATGAATGGATTTGAATTTTCCAAAATAGCATTCAAGTGTAGTAAAATGTGCTTTTCGTGAGTCAATACTAATTGAAATGAGAGGCCCAAGTTTACTCCAGAGAAAGTTAAATACCCATCTTAACCATCCAGGGAAAATTAACCTATTCTTGGAAGTCTTTTCTGCCTTACCAAAGTTTAGGGTGCAGTTCTCAGTGCTTAATTACATTTTCTTCCCTAAGAATAGCATTCTTGAACATTTAGTGGTGAGGATTCTATATAAGTAGAAGGATTTCCCTGGTGGACTGGCCCAGTAAGTTTTGGCTGCTTGAACTGGAGAGGAGCAATCTGAATTTTAGGCTTCTATTGCCTTGGGAATGCTAACCTGAATTTTTGCAGACTTGTACTATGAGAACTTTGCTACTCTAGCTAATAAGATGCAGGTTCTTTGAGATGTTAGTGTAGCCAAGGGCTGACTTGGCTATTTATGTGTACTGTTAACATGACTAACTATAAGCTGAGGGGAGAGAAAGAGAGGGAGAGAGAGAGAGAAGGAGAAGGAAAGAGGGAGAGCTTCTTTCTGAGAACTTTGGAAATCTATAAAAATATTCTTTTCTGTGGCTTAGAATTTGCCATAAAATGGTTATTATTTAAAAAACAAAAGCATACCAGAGTTTTCTCTTTTAAATTTTCCAAAGCAAAGTTACCAAATTGAAATTCAAAATGGGTGGCACCCTGTTTTTTAACTCTCAAATCAAAACAACTAATTGGCTAATGAAAAAGAGAGTGCTAATGGATAAACACAAATAACATTTTATCTCCAATAAAAGATCTTGGGTGGGGGGAGACCCTATGACCATTAAGGAGTTTGTTAAATTTCTTACAGTTTAATATTTTTTAGTGTATGGTTTGCGTACTTGAATGATGTTGCCTACTTTTCTTTGACTCTCCATTTCTCTAAGGTTTCTTGGCCTTGAAAATGGAAAAAAAAATTCAAGTGGATTAAAAGTATTTTAAACATAGTGGGGAACAGATGTAAATTCTTTAAAATATCCACTTTATCCAAATGTGGAAATAGAACCATAAGATTATAGTTTGGTCTGCAATCTTATTTAAGAAATATTACAACTTTTTTGAACTTTGTAAATATTAAGCTGTAGAGGGCCCCTAAGAAGCCTTTCAATTACATGGATGAGGGAAGGGGGAGGGAAAAGAGTGGGAAGAAGGATGGAGTCATATTCTTTGTAGAGGACAATGGAAACTTTTTAGCATGGGTGCATGTCACTGTCATTTTTCAGAAGTTGAAGCATATGTGATGGAAAAGTTCAGTCAGTTCTATGTCATAGCATCACCCATGTCTCTGCTTCTGTATTTGGAAAGGTGCTAGACAGATTTGCTCATTTTCTCTCACTTCTACGTATTGTATTCCAGCAGAGGTGACTAGTAAAGTCAAATGGCCTATGAGTCTTTGTCTCTGTCTGTCTGTGTCTGTCTGTCTGTCTGTCTGTCTGTCTGTCACTCACTCACACACACACACACACACACACACACACACACACACACACACACACACATTCTCCATAAACATTTTTGGAAGGGCACTGATGAGTTTTCTGATTAGTGTCTGTCTGAAATATTGGAATTCTAAATTATAGGAATAGCTTGCCTCTATCTCTGGACTACTCTAATCTGCCTTTCTGCCCTTTTCTTGCCTCTAGAATGAGGCAAATTCTATATTGTGAAGGCTAGTAAGGTATAGAAAATATTGAAGTGAATAACTTCTTATTCTTCTCTAACCTGACAGATGAGCTTGGTTTCAACCGAACTGGGCTCAGAGGAAGGAGTCTTTTGAAGAGACTGAGATAGTGTCACAGGTGAAATCTGGGTTTGGATTTTTTCAGATGACCAAATTCTTACTTTTATTCTAGTATTAATGGAGTGATCCCTGGACTGAGGTGGATGTAAACCGGTCTAGACTCTCAGGTTTAGGGAGGTATTGTGAGTGAGAATGTGATACTGAAAGCAATTTCCCAGTGTATTTTCTGTTTCTTGTTCCTAGCATCATTCCTGCTCTTCATTTCCTAACTTTCCTGAGGGTATATAAAAAGAGATCTCAGAGTCTTTTACCCAAAAAAAAAAAAATCTCAAGTGGAGCATAATTTTTGAGATAATTGTTCCCATTGCTTTAAATGGAAATAACAAAAGGTTAAAGATAAAATGCTTGCAAAATAAGATTTCCCAAAAAGCAAACATAAATACCACTTAGTTCCAACTTCAATTTTGTTTGAAATACTTCTTCATCACAAGACCCTCCCCATTTATGGGGAATCTTTTTCTGTTTGGTCTCAGAATTAGACAGTTCCCATGATAGCCATATGACAGACATTGATAGCCAGTATTTATCACTTTTTTTATACATTACTTGACAATTTTCTTTACAGTGGCAAGCACCATTGGCAAGCATGCAGTCTCTGTTTTATGCCTAGCTTTACTTGAACTGGAAGGTCATCAGTTGTCTTTCATCTTTTGAGGAGAATTATTTAGTTTTGATATAAGAATAGGTGACACCTTGTTGAAGCATAACCTTTAAGGTCAAAATTTACTCTAATCCACTAAAATAAAAGATGTTTTTAAAGTTAGCAAGCACTAAATACAGTGGGAATATATGGTCTCTCTTCTTTTTCAGGCAGTTGTGTGACTGTAAAGATATAGTTGGTAAATATTTTTTTGTGAAAGTCTGATTTCCTTTGTAAACATTTATCAAAGGTACCCTCAGATCACATCATGTAAGTTATTACGATGGTGCAGGGAGGTGGTGCATTGGATAGAGTACTAGACCAGAAGTTAGGCAGACCTGCATTCAAATCTAGATTCAGATACTTATTAGTTGTGTGATCCTGGTCAAGTCACTTAACCCTGTTTGCCTCAGTTTTGTCATCTGTAAAAAAAAAGGAGCTGGAGAAGGAAATGGTAAACTATTCTAGGATCTTTGCTAAGAGAGCTCCAAACAAAAAGTTGTACATGATTGAAAAGATTAAGTAGTAGAAAGTAGACATTGATGTTTTTATCCTACTTTTAAGAAGAAGCCTCAGATTTTCTTGAGAATTGATCCTGCAGGACCTTCTTGATGGACAGCCTCAGCATAGACCTGTTCCTAACTCAGCCATCATTGTACAGCATATTGAAGATGGTAATATTAGAAGGGAAATGTCATTAGTTGAGAAAATAATTTGTTATAGAAATCTTTACAAGTGAGTCTGGCATCAAAGGTTCATTTTTTACTTTCCTAAATGTTACAATCCAATTTCTTTGGTCATATTTCTTTTTAGTAGAAAAAAATTTGAGTTTTGCACATATTGCACATATCAAATTGCTTACCAAATAAGAAAGGGGGGAGAGCAGATAGGGAGGGAGAGAATTTGGAATTCAAATGTCGAAAGACAAATACTAAATTTTTTTTTCATGTAATTAGAAAAAATAAAATATTTTTGAACTTAGAAAAAAGAAAAATACTCATATTATTTTATATAAAGAAAACTATAATAATACAAAATGATTTTAATTTTTCTTTATATTCATGGATACATGAAGAATATAAAAGAATATATTGATGTGACTTATAGACATATATCTATGGAAACATCTTCCTATATATCTATATATGTGCACATAGACACATATATAAAGAATGAAATTTGTCTTGTAAGAGACAAATAAAGAAAAAAAATCTTTCCAGATATTTCTCATGGGGTGGGGGAGTCATCACCCTTTCAATTTTATCCCTAAATGTCCATGGAATGATTTGGCTTTGAGTCACAAGCCAAGTTTTCTTTTAATTGCCCTTGACTACTTGCTTTTTAGGAAGTGATGCTGCTCATAATCTTTCCCCTTCTTATTCCACCAGGTTTTACAAATTACTTTATAGTCTAAGCTAGTATTGCTCTTGGCTAACCTACATCTCTTCTGGGAAAGAAGAGGAGGGTTTACAGGCTGAAGCAATTTCTAGACTTTTTTGGTTTTTTCATTGTAGTGTTTCATTTACTTAAATTTCCTTAGGAGATGATGGTAGAGTGTCTTTTAGTTTTTCCAATTCTTATTTTTTGCTATTAGCAGCTTGTTTTATTTTTCATGTATTTATTTATTTATTTATTTATTTGTTTGTTTGTTTGTTTGTTTGTTTTAAAGCTCTTACCTTCTGTCTTAGAATTAATACTAGTTATTGGTTCCAAGGCAGAAGAGTGGTAAGGGCTAGGCAATGGGGGTTAAGTGACTTGCCCAGGGCCACACAGCTAGGGAGTATCTGAGGTCAGATTTGAACCCAGGACCTTCTCTCTAGGGGCCTCTAACAGCTTGTTTTAAATGAGTCATAGTCTCAACTGAGCCTCCTATCTCTCCATTTTTCTTCTGATTTTGTATGGATTTTGCTCTTTGTTCTAGCAAGCTAGTCTTTTCTCATAAACAGTGGCTTCAAAACTGTACTTTTTTCTTGTCAAAATAGAAAATCGTTAACAAAATTTTTTTGTGTGTTGATATTTGGTGCTTGTGATATTGAGTACCTGACTCTTCAAGAAATATCCATAATATATATCATATGTTATTATATGGGTGTAGCATTTCTGTTTAGCTTATAAGCCATCAATATTTCTTATTCCTGTAAACATTTTTTTCAAAATATTTTTCGTTGTCTTTTTCTTCATTCATTAATCTTTCTTGTACTCCTTTTGGCATTTAAATCAAGGAACATTAAATTATAATTGTGACTATTCTTTTGCTTATTGTTTTTAAAAATTGAAATAAGTTAAATCCTTTTTAAAAGGAAAGATTTTTGACATCAAACATCACAAAATGCTTGTAATTAAAGGAATTTTTTTTGTAAAAGTAATAGTGGTAGCTAGCATTCAGACTATTAAATTTGCCATGCACCTTCCATATATTATCCTGTTTGTGTCTTGAAATAACTTTGTGAGCTAAGTACTTTGGCTCTTATCATCCTTATTTGATAGATGAGGAAATGGAAGCTCTGACAATTTAAGTTACTTGCTAGTAAGTCAGATCCTTTTTTCTAAGCTCTCAAGACCAGTTCTCTCTACCCTACCTTTCATTCTCTGTGTGTGCATGTATATTTGGGTATGTGTTTATGTGCATGCACCAAGCAAAGATCTTGTCCATTTCTAAATAGGATCCTTTACTTGATTTTGTAAATGTCATATTGCATAAACATTAAATGACAATTCTTTCACATGGGAAACTGGTTAGGCTTTAAATGAGCTTTTTTCAAAACTTCATGGAAATGTAATTAACTACAAATTTTTGGTTTTCATGTCATTTTTCTCTTTTAAGACTTTATAAGCATTAAAAATTGATTTTGAAGAGTACTGTGATATTAGTCCAATATGGGTCATTCTTCTCTAAATCTGGCTTATATAACACCTGAATGTGGCTGATGTTTTTAAAATATACAGATACATATTTGTGTGTTTCAGAGATCTCATTTTGTGGCTGTGATCTATATTTGGGGATGACCTATATTTAGACAAATACAGGATAATGTATACTGGATTAATTTCTTCCCTTAAAATCCCGTCCTAAAAAAACATCACATGCAACCAGCTGAAGAACAAGTACAACTCGAAGTTTAATAGTCAGGTCAAATAGATGAGCATCTCTGAAAGCCTACCATGTGCCAGATATCATATTAAATCCTAGGGATACCAAGAAAGGTGAAAAGCAGACATTGTTCTCAAGGATCTCATGGTCTAATGGGAGAGACAATATACAAATAACTACATAAGAACAAAAAATATGCCAGGGGCGGCAGTTGGGGGGTTCAGTGAATAGAGAGCCAGGCCTTGAAGTGGGGGGGGGTCCTGGGTTCAAATGTGACCTTAGACACTTCCTAGCTGTGTGACCCAGGGCAAATCAGCTAATCCCAGTTGCCTACCCCTTACTGCTCTATTGCCATGGAATTGATATTAGTATTGATTCTAAGAAAGAAACTTAAGATTTTTTATTTTAATAAAAGAAGAAAGGAAGTATGCAAGATAAATTGGAGATAATAATCATAGAGGGAAGACACCAGCATTTCAGAAGGATGAAACTTCTAAGCTCTGTGTAGAATTATATACCTTGTGTTGACTTGCCTATCATTTGTCAGCAGAAACTGTGATTGATTTTTTTAAAGGACAAATTATTTGAAAAGCATTAAGAGGATTAAATAGCGTGTTGTTAATGCTTCAGTTTGCCCCATTTTAATAGGACTTATTATTTTTTTTTGCCAAGCTCCCGTAACTGTGATCATTAAGAATTGTATTCATTCATTTAACCTAATACTGGTGATGGTACATTTCAACGTACGTTTAGCCTTTTAAATAATGGATTTACAACCTAGGATTAGATTGAGGTTTAAAGAATTTCTATATCTCAATCATTCAAGTCAAATTCACATTTTCTGATGTGGTGTAACCTGTTTTGTCTGTTGGCTCAATATCTGGTTTATATTTTGTTTTGAGAGGAGAGGATAGAGGATTAAGACAGATTATGGTGTTAGGATAATGGTTGGCTCCTTGTGTTCTCTATGCACACAAATAACCCCTTGAATAATCAGAATTTTTCTGTGGTAAATATAGTAAATGTTGGAGCTGGTAAGATAAATGTATACTTAGGATAGAGTGCGTCTTAGAGTTCTAATGAACCAAAGATGAGTAGGATATGTTTTAATATAATACATCATATTGTTTATAACATCTTGTAAAAATTCATAATTTTGATAATTCAGATTATCAATGGCCATTAACATTCATTTCTAAAATTAGTAACTATAGTACAAGATTTTTGTCTTCTCTTCCCCCTAACAAACACATAATGCCTTGTTCTATTTTTCTGGGTAAGTCAGCAGAATCTACTTAGAAGAAGTCTATGCTTTGAGTTTTATAATCAAGTCCCTCTTTAAGCCCAGCCACACTTTTTTTTTGTTATACAATCTTAGAGAAAGCATTTAATCTCTCTGGGTCTCAATGTCTATGCTTTCAAAACAGGGATAATATATGACCATTATTTGGATAAATATAATGATATATATATATATATATGAATTTTCCTGAGCCCTGTGAGATTAAAAACATTATTATTTTTTATGGTCATGACACATCATGGGTATGTTAAAAAAAATGAAAGAAAGAAAAAGCAACCCAGCAGAAACACATGTTGTATTTCTATCTCTGTCCAGGGAGTGGTTGTTGATGGGAGTATTCACATGTTAAAAGCATGAGATATTTTTGAGGGGTGTCTTGGAATCAGAATAAGTAAAATCATATGCTCTATTACTTATTTCTTAAGGATTTGTGCCTTTTCTACTTCCCCAAAGAGTGACTAATGTTTAAACATTGTGAAGTGTGGAATAGATATTTTTATTCCTTAATGATTATTGAAGAGATTAAGCACCCCACCCCCAGCACACACACAGAGCTATCACATGTGTTGCTGTTTTACAGTTATTTTAATTGTATCTGACTCTTCGTGATACCATTTGATATTTTCTTAGCAAAAATATTGGCGTAGTTTGCCATTTCCTTCTCCGTCTCATTTTACAGAGGAGGAACTGAGGCAAATAGGGCTAAGGGACCTGCTCAGAGTCACATAGCTAGTAGGTATCTGAAGCCAAATTTGACTTCATGATTGACACTATCCATTGAGCCACTTAAATTGTTTCATTAAGAGCTTCAGATTGGGGAGGGGGGTGGAATTTCAAGAATTTTGCTTATTCTTTTCCCTGCTTAATTTCCAGCCTTTATAACCTGGCTTCACTGGAACTAAGAGAGAATCTGCTTACATATTTGCCTGAGTGAGTTTCCAGGGGACTTGGGAGGGAATATTGAATGAAGAGAATTTTTTCCATGTGAAGATAGCCCATTGCCAGATGTGATGCATTTAAAAAATGATTTCATATTGGCTCTTTCCTCTCCCTTGCCTAATGAATTGTAATAAACTGATGGATGCTGAGTTATTAAGCTGCCTCTCTATGGTAACACTGGAGTATTTTGGTAGTTTCCCATTCCCGCACATGCTCTTATCTTAAATGCCATCTCATGCTAAGTGACTTTTGTGGAAAGCAGTGCCTTGGCCTAAAAGGTTGTATGTATTTGGAAAGTAAATTGGGGAAAGCAGCCTTCACTTTCCAATTCTGTTTCTGATAGTTTGTAATGAATTATAGATGCTGAGGCACATCTTTCAGAACTGGCATTAACACAGAAAGTGCTTTTATTCTCAGTCTCTCATCTCCAATTAATATTGCTTCTCTTTTTGATTCTATTTCCCTCATAGATCTCTTACCCAGCTGCAGAGACTAAAGGAACTTGATTTGGGAAACAATGAAATCTATAATTTGGTAAGCCATTGTGGAAGGAAGATAAAAACTCCATATGGTCATCCTTATTAAATATTATACCATATTCATCGACAAATAGCTCTTTTAACTTTAATGGGTGAGCTGGGACCACTGAAGAATCTGCCACAATTCATGCAGGGCTTATGAATAAGAGATGGAAGATGCTACTAGCAAGCTAGGGTTTAGTACTCAGTTGGATGAAGGAGTTGGGGCAGATTTGATCACAGTAGATGGGAATAGGAAACAGCATTTTAAAGAAGAGAGAAAGAAGTGGTAAATGGGGACATTGAAACTTTGTGAAGACCGAGGACAACTGGTGAATCGAGCATGAAGTAGAGTGAGCATTGGATAATGAGAACATATTTATGGTGGAATATTAGTATTTTTCAATTCAGCCAAATTCAGGTAAATCACTATTTCAGGACAAATCTAATTATGAATCAAATCTGCTTTCATGTTATCTTTGGGTAGATTACTCATTGCCATATGATTTTTTTGTTCTAAAGATACACTGAATGTATTTATGATACTAGAATTGATGACAAATTTAGACTTCTTTTTTACTTAATTCATCCCCAAGAACTTTAGTCTATTTTTCCCTTCTTGACCATAACTTTATTTTGACTGTTTTTAGCCAGAAACAATTGGAGCACTCATACACCTTGAGGATCTCTGGTTGGATGGGAATCAGCTGGCTGAATTGCCTCAGGTAGGTAATAACTTTAGAACAACTTGAAACACAACACAATCTTACTTCTGCATTATAAGTGAAAAAGTGGGCTTGCTAAACTGAGGAAAAATAATGGAAGAACATATTTGACAGAAAATTTGGGGGGTACTTTATAAGAAACAAAATTCTCAATCATTCCTTTCTTTATGAGGTCTTAGAAAGCAGAAACTTTTTGGGGGGGATGAGGGTAGTTTAGTGGGAAGGGGAAGAGCTTAACACAGTGCCTGGTATATAGGAGGTATTTAATAAATGCTTGTTGACTTGATAGAGTAATCCTGATATTTGGGAAACCTGTTCTCTACATCTGCTTGGCCTACTTTGGACTCAGCAAATATCTGGGTAAATTCTGAGATCTGTTTTATAGTTGGTGTATATTTCTGTAGCACTTTATAGCGTGCCAAGTGCTTTAGAGTAATTTAAACTACTTATTGCTCTTAACATTCCTGTGATAGTCAATGTAAAAGCAGGGTAAAAAGTTCTATTTATATGTCTTTCTTAAATATTACAAATTGTTGAGTTTGCATGTGGTAGGTATTTTTCTCTTATTATTACTAAATACAAGAGCCATGTTCCAGATACAGTTGGGTCTCAGACAGATCTTGAAATACAATAGCTATTTTATGCAGCCTTAATAAGCTGACTTCCATCTGGTGACCAGAGACAGCATCTTTTTAAAAAGCACTCTTTTTATTAATTTGCCACAATTTTTTTATTATGCCGCTCTAGGGCTTGCTTTCTGTTCTTGCTGTCTTTTTATTTCTCTCTCTTTCTCCGTCTCTGAGTTCTGTTTAAACTAGTCTTCAGTTTAATAATATATGTAGGTGATTCTTTTTGAAACATTTTGAAATGTCAGCTCTGCTATAACTCAACACATGCAATCTGCTAAAGAACTGAGCAATGAAAAACTGAGCAATAAAAACTGCAATGCTTATGGGGAAAATGAAAGTAGGGGTACATTGCTCAAAATTTTCATCAGTAATGCATAAAAAAGAGATAGAAACCTAATAAAAAATGGTAGCACAGTTTTATACATGTTAGATGGTCAAGAAATACTACCGTATATAGTAGCAGCGTCCTCTTCATCAGACCTGTATGTAACCTATTTACCACAGTTACTACTGATCTGGGCTACAGCTTCCAGGTTGTGAGCCTGAGCCATGCCAGAATGTTGGGGCCTGGGAAGGACAAACTAGTCCTCTCTCACCCACAATTCCTCCCATACCAGAAGGCATACAGTAAATATGCATTTGAGTTTAAAAAAAAAGACCTGAAGTTTTCTTGTGGAAGTAGACTTATGAAGAGTTGTAGCTTATGAGTAATTGTGGAAATGGTGTAGTTTTTTGTGTTATCTTGATGCTTCATTAGGAAGAAATTACATAGAAAAGCAAACTCAAAAATTCAAGTTGTTTTCAATATGTTCCCTAATCTATCAATTGGATTGGAACAAATTTGTATTTAAAAAATATTCTAGAAGAGCTTTCTATATCAATGGATTTATTTCATTATATTGATTGATCTGTAATGAATATTTTTATCTTATTTTGGGAAGTAGCTTTTATTTTCTCTCTCCCTCTCTCTCTCCCTCTCTCTCTCTCTCTCTCTCTCTCTCTCTCTCTCTCTCTCTCTCTCTCTCTCTCTCTCTCTCTCTCTCACACACACACACACACACACAATAATGACAAAGTTCATTGAGTAGTATTATGAGGGCATATGTGGTTTCCTTCCCCATCTTTCTTAGAAAATCAGAAAAAAACTCTAGGTGTAAACTCCAATCCAAATCCCACTGATTGCTCTTAATGGTAACTGTGACAGTTATTTAATGTCTTTTCCAGGTGAATGAGCTTGTGTTGAGTTTCTGACTTGATAGGACCACAAATTCCTAAGATACTGAAGTGAAAGATAAGCAGCAGTTGATGTGGGTTGAAAATTTAGTTTGGATTTGGAGTTGAGTGGAAAGTAACTGGGAAATTCCAGGGTGGAGAAAAGTGGGAGTGGTAGCTATTTTGAGGGATAATGGAGAAAGACTGGAGGGAGAAGGGGATATCTTGAGAATTAAGAATACCAGCTGAGGGGTGGGGAAGCCTAAATATATATATATTTTTATGTACATACATATTTCTCAGGATGAAAATTTAGTCTATGATTTTTTTAATCATCTGGTTTATTTATAACAATCCATATTTATGTTTATAGTACCCCTGTACAGTAAATTCTCATTTCTCCAAAATTTACACTACCAGAAAGGTTCAATACATCTAAATTCGTGTAATTTAAATTTTAAAATAGGAATATGACAAAGAAAGACATTGATAAATGAGATTTATTAGTTTGGGTTTTTTAAGGGAAAAAAATCAACAAGCATTTGTTAAGTGCCTACTATGTTCCAGATGCTATGCTAAGTGCTAGAAATAGAGAAGGGAAAAAAAAAGCCCCACAAAAAACAAGTCTGTGCTCTCAAATGGATCACATTTTAATGGGAAAGAGAACATTTGGTGTATAACCTGGAATAATAGGATTATATATTTATTATTATTAATTATTAAATTATCAAAAATTACTAAAATGTTACATAATTAAATAAAACAAAATATTAAATATTAAAAATTCAAATCAATTCAATAAACATTTATTCATATGAACCAGGTACTATGCTAAGAGCAGGGGATACAAATATGAGAAATAAAATCTAGTACCTGCCCTCAAAGAGCTTACAATCTAAACTTTGCAAAAATGGATGAAGGAAAGTGGGGTAGAGTATGTACCAAGAAAGATGCTGTGGATGTGCTCTGCACCAGGGAGCATCGTTTTCTGTGAATTTGAAGCCAAGCAGTACTATTGATGGAAAATGGAGTTACTGGGAAGGTTCTGAGCCCTGTGTAAAGAAAGGCTTTGGAAGTAGTTTTAATGCTCTGACCCTTCAGCCCACTAATTAGAGGGGAGAGGCAACTGGGAGAGTTGAGGAGTGTTGAGTGTCAAAAGCTGAGTCAATCTGGCTAAGATACAAAATATTAGAAAGAATTTCAAAAAGGTCACAATCTAAAAAGGGGTGCTAAAGCATGCAGAAATAAGTGAAATACAAGGCAGAAAGAGATAAGGGCAAAGAAGCAGTCCAAGAAGAGTAAGATGTAACCCCTGCAGGTACTTGAATGATTATTTATTGACTTATATGAAATGGCAACAACATACATAACAAGATAATTGTTGTTGTCCTTTAGTCATTTCAGTTGTATCTGACCCTTAATGATCCCATTTGGGGTTTTCTTGGCAAAGATACTGGCATGTTGTGTTATTTCCTTTTCCAGCTCATTTTACAGATGGGTAAACAGAGGCAAACAGGATTAAATGACTTGCCCAGGGTCACACAGCTGAGAAGTATCTGAGGCTAGATTTGAACTCTGGAAGATGAGTCTTCGTGACTTCAGGCCCAGCACTTTATCTGCTGTACCACTTAGCTGCCTAGCTTTGCATGTTATTTGTTGAATTGTATGTAATGACCTCAATAAAGCAAGATAATATAGGCCCTCAATTCCCATTTTTAAACTGAAAAATAAATATTATGTGATTTGTTGAAATGTTTCTCCAGTTTAACAAAATGGTTTATATTTTTTTAGAATTCTAAGATTCTAGCTTAGAATCAATACTCTGAACAGAGGTAAGGGCCAGGCAGTGGAGGTTACATGACTTGCCCAGAGTCACAAAGCCAGATAATATCTGATGTCAGATTTGAACCCAGAACCTCTCATTTCCAGGGCTGGCTCTCAGTCCACTGAGCTACCTAGCTACCTTCTAATGGAATGGTTTTTAACTAGAGTCTGTGGTTTTGAGAACCCTAACAGAAAAAGGATTTAGCAGAGATGAGTGCATCATCACAGTGTCAAATGCATGCCTCTTCTTGGAGAATGATCCATTCCAAATGTGAATTCGTTGAAATAAGAGTTGTAGGTTCACCCTCCTTTACACAATAGACTTGTGTGATCTTGAGCAAGTCTTTAAAATTCTTTGGAGCTTTGTTAAATCATCTGTAAACTGGTGATGAGATTTTTTTTAATTTTGTAAAAGAAGATAGCCAAATAGGCAGGCAGAATCATATAGTGGGAAGATTATTGATTGTAGAGTCAGAGGACAAGGTTTCAAATGCTGCCCTTGTGTATCCTTGGCAAGTCTCTTCCTCTTTCTGAACCTGTTTTCTCCTCTGTAAAATGAAGGGGTTGGTCTAGATTATATTTATGGAACCTTCTAGCTCTAAATGCTAGAATGCTAATTGCTTTTTAGAGTGCTAGCACAGCTTTGAGAAGAAAGATTCTACAGTTGTAGTATGTTTTTCCTGAAAAGGTTTCTATGGCTTTGATTCAATCATTAGCTTAAGTGATTTTCAAAATTTAGGAAACATGTTGTTCTAAACCTTCCTTTGGGAATTTAATGGTATGAGACTGTTTTAGTACATTCCAGTGGAAACGAGCCTTGCATGTTTGAACAGGATTTTTTTTTTCTGTGTCATTAATGTAGGAAATAGGAAACTTGAAAAACCTGCTGTGCTTGGATGTCTCAGAAAATAAGCTAGAAAGACTTCCTGACGAGATCAGTGGCCTAGCTTCCCTCACAGATTTAGTCATTTCTCAGAATTTGCTGGAGGTTCTTCCTGATGGCATAGGTAAGTGTGAACCAACTTGGGAATCAGCTGCTTGTTTTCAGCTGTGGAATGTACTGTGTACTTTATGCATCACCCAGACTACCCAAAAACTGTGTGTGTGTGTGTGTGTGTGTGTGTGAGAGAGAGAGAGAGAGAGAGAGAGAGAGAGAGAGAGTGAAAGAGAGAGAGAGAGTGAGAGAGTGAAAGAGAGAGAGAGAGAGAGGGAGAGAGAGTGAGAGAGTGAGAGAGAGAGAGAGACAGAGAGAGTGAAAGAGAGAGAGTGAAAGAGAAAGAGAGAGAGAGTGAGAGAGTGAAAGAGAGAGAGAGTGAAAGAGAGAGAAAGAGAGAGTGAAAGAGAGAGAGAGAGAGTGAGAGAGTGAAAGAGAGAGAGTGAAAGAGAAAGAGAGAGTGAGAGAGTGAAAGAGAGAGAGAGAGTGAAAGAGAGAGAGAGTGAGAGAGTGAAAGAGAGAGAGTGAGAGAGTGAAAGAGAGAGAGTGAAAGAGAGAGAGAGTGAAAGAGAGAGAAAGAGAGAGTGAAAGAGAAAGAGAGAGAGAGTGAGAGAGTGAAAGAGAGAGAGTGAAAGAGAAAGAGAGAGAGAGTGAGAGAGTGAAAGAGAGAGAGAGAGAGTGAAAGAGAGAGAGAGTGAGAGAGAGTGAGAGAGTGAGAGAGTGAAAGAGAGAGAGTGAAAGAGAGAGAGAGTGAGAGAGTGAAAGAGAGAGAGAGTGAAAGAGAGAGAGAGAGTGAGAGAGTGAAAGAGAGAGAGAGAGAAAGAGAGAGTGAAAGAGAAAGAGAGAGTGAGAGAGTGAAAGAGAGAGTGAAAGAGAAAGAGAGAGAGAGTGAGAGAGTGAAAGAGAGAGAGTGAAAGAGAGAGAGAGAGTGAGAGAGTGAAAGAGAGAGTGAAAGAGAAAGAGAGAGAGTGAGAGAGTGAAAGAGAGAGAGAGAGAGAGAGTGAAAGAGAGATAAAGAGAGGATTAATTTCCTACTTAATTCCTTTTCAGATTACTTGGGTAGGAGAGATGCACATATATGTTGTTCATTCATTTTGTTCAACAAACATGTTTTTCCCATTTAAAAAAATTTATTGATTTTTTAAAAAAATTTACTTCACCTACATTTCTCTTTCTATATTTCTCCTTCATTCCCTTCCTACTCCCAGAAAGCCATTTCTTATAAGATTCAGTGAACATTTGCATTTAAGGAGTTTATAGTTCATTGGGTGAGAAGATACAAATACTGATAACTAATAAAACGATTCATGAAGAGCTGCATAACAAACTGATATATAAGGTCTGAGGTGTGAAAAACAATTGACCATACTAGTCCCCTGCTCAAGAAACTTCACTGGCTCCCTTTTGCTTTTAGGATACAAAGTTCTTGGGGTTTGGCATTAAAAACCTCTCACACTCTAGATTTGGCATATTGCATTTTTCCTCCTTCAGGCAAGGAATGTGCTCTATTTCCTCACCTTTGCTTCTTAGAATCCCAGGCTTCCTTCATAGCTCAAATCAGATACCTCCTATGAGAAGCCTATTTTCTTGCCATTCTTTCTTCCCTCCCCTCCCCTATTACTGCATTGCTTTGAATATTTTGTATTTATTTTTCTGGGTATGTGTTATTTTATCCTATACAATGTAATTTCTTTGAGGACAGGAACTGTTTAAACTTTGGTTTTGTATATTCAGTATTTAATAAATATTGATTGAATGAATGAATGATCATTACCTACTGGGGATATCCAAAAATACTTCTCAAAGGAGTGGCATTTGATTTGGGCTTTAAAGAATTAATAGGTAGGTGATTCAGTGGATAGAGAACCAGACCTGGAGAGGTCTTCAGACAATTAGCTAGATGTATGACCCTGGGCAAGTCATTTAACCCCAATTGCCTGGACCTTACTGCTCTTCTGCTTTGGAACTGATATGTAGTATTGATTTTAAAGCAGAAGCTAAATTATTCCCCTCATGAATAAACAGTTTCCTTCATTATCATCACTCAAAGAGACATATGATGTGTTTAATGTTTGCAGAGCACTTTAATTAGAGTATCTCACAGTAACATAATGAGATAAGTAGGGCATTATTGTCATCTCCTTTTTAACAGATAAAGAAACTGAGGCTGAGATAGGTTAAGGAACTTATCCAGCATCTAAAGTAAGAATTTAACTCAGGTCTTTCTAGCTCCCAAGACTTAAGATTCCACCACTACCCTTAGGTAGTTCAGAAAAACAAATTAACAAAGGAGGAACAGTAATGAATCACATTTATATCATTTTTTTGTTCAACTGGTAGACAGTGAAAATATCCACAGTGTATACACAGGGAGATTTGCTTAAGTGACTTACCCCAAAGTTTTGTAAGGGGCAGAGATAGGATTTGAACCTTTATTGTCCAACCCCAAGACCAGACCTCTTTTCGCTACATGCCATTGCGGTTCTAGCATTTAGCAAAAAAAATACTTTGAAAAAAAACCAAGAAACTATGTATTTAAATTAAATTAATAAAATTAAATTTAAAAAATTAAAATTAATTAAAATTTAAAAATTAAAAAAATTAAATTAAATTGTTCAGTTGTGCCAATCATGTCCAGTTCTTGGTGACCCCATTAGGGGTTTTCTTGGCAAAGGTCTAGTGATTTGCCACATCCTTCTCTAGTTCATTTTACAGATTGGAGACACTGAGGTCAACAGAGTGAAGTAACTTGCCCCAAGTCACGTGTTTAGCTAGTAAATGTCCAAGGCTAGATTTGAACTCTGGTTTTCCTGACTCCAGGTCTGGTGCTGTATACACTCTACCACCCAACTGCCCCCTTTAATTATATAACTGCTATTAAATTTAAATACTTGATAAGAGAAGAAGGAAACTTGGAAAAGTTTTCAGATACCGAAACCAATCATTTTGCAATCAGCTTTCCCAGTTGTAGTTGCAGTATCACACAGTCGTTTATATCTACCTCTTTTCTTGTATCTGTGATATTCTCCAGTCATTAAATTTTAGCTCTCGCCCTAGCATGTGTGGCTGCAGGGTAGCATGGAGCTGTGTTGGGTAAATACATTCATGAGACTTCATGCACTGCTTAGAAAGTTGGCCAAAAGAAAACCCAGATTTTGAAAACGTAAGATGAAGCATTCATTGAGAATTAAGCATCCTCTGGTAATGGATGAGAGACTGTGTGAGTGAATGAATAAGCGTTGGCCTCAGAGCGGAGAAGACCTGGTTCCCACTTCTGACACATAACTGGCTTATGGGTCACTGGGCAAAACTCTAATCATACTCTCTGCCATTGTAGGCTCCCCATTCTGAGTGACCTGGGCTCTGCCCGACACAAATTAAATCACAAGTTTGGACCCTCCCTCTCTCCCTAAAAAATGATTAAAAAAAAAAAAAGAAAAACTTGGAAGTGATAGAAAACCCTGAAGTTAGACAGGAAGGGGTTTTGCATGCATTGTGTAGTTAATGGCAATGTGCTGTCACCCAGGGAAGGTGGTAAGCCCTTGGGAACATCATTAGAGAATTAAGGATTGCACAGGCTTGCACAAGGATCTAGTGGCACCTTTTGACAACAAAACAGTGGCTTCCACTCTCTGTGACAGTGCTGGACCAGAGGAGGCTGACGCTCTTTTCCTCCAGGGTGATTGTCTGATCTTTAAGGTAGAGACTATATTCTGACTTTGCTGTGGAAAGGGCTCATTAATCTTGACTGCTCTCAGTAAATAGCAAAGGGCACCTTCATTCTTTTTCTAGACCCGATTTACAGTCATTTCGTTTAGAGAGTCTTAACATTTGCACAGTGAAATCTAGCCTCAGATACTTCCTAACTGTGTGACCCTGGGCAAGTCACTTAACCCCAGTTGTCCAGCCCTTACTGCTCATCTGCCTTGGAAATGATAGTATTGATTCAAGACAAAAGGTAAGGGTTACAAAAAGAAGAAGGAAAAAAAGTTTCTACTGTATTTTCCTCACAATAATCAGAGATAGTTTAGTGCCTGAGTTCAAATCTTATGTCTGTATGTCTGTCAGCAGTCACCTCTCTGGACCTCAGGTAAAAGGAGGTGGTTGGACTAGCTGGCTTCTGAGAATCCTTCTATCTCCAAATCTGTAATCTTATGTTTCTTTGACCCTGAGAGGTAGGTAAGGAAGGAAAGCATTATAATCTCAGTTTTATTTATTAGAAAACTAATCCTGAGTATAACTCAGTGGAACTGCTTGTCACCTCAGGGCCAGGGGAGGGAAGAAGAGTGGGAAAAATCATGAATCATGTAACCATGGGAAAATATTCTAAATAAATAAATAAATTTTTTAAAGAAAGGAAGGAAGGAAGGAAGGAAGAAGAAAAAGAGAGAAAGAGAAGAGAGAGAGAGAGAGAGAGAGAGAGAGAGAGAGAGAGAGAAAGAAAGAAAGAAAGAAAGAAAGAAAGAAAGAAAGAAAGAAAGAAAGAAAGAAAGAAAGAAAGAAAGAGGAAAGAAAGAAAGAAGATAGAAAGAAGGAAGGAAGGATGGAAGGGAGAGAAAGAGGAAGGAAGGAAGGAAGGAAGGAAGGAAGGAAGGAAGGAAGGAAGGAAGGAAGGAAGGAAGGAAGGAAGGAAGACAGACAACTAATCCTGAGAGCCTAATTAACTTGCTGTGAAAGCTATGAGCTTTCAATGGTGGGACCAAGACTTAAATCCAACCTTTGATGCTTCAGATCCAAGGCTTGCTACTCTCTGCCAAAATGCCTCTCAGCAAAGTCTCTTCTCTCCTTTACTTCATCATAAATGTCCATTTTCTATGAAGCAGCTTTTGAAGCATCAAATGTTTAAACATAGCAATACACAAAATACAGTAATAGTTTAAATAGTGGGTTTCTTCTAATAGATACAAACTCAATTTTTCTTGAGTTCTAGTCCAATGTTCTGTACAGCTGGGCCACCTAATTGCCTCATGGGCATCTTAGTGGTTCAGAAGATAAGTGTATTGGGTCTGGAATCAGGAAGACTGGGGTTCAAATGTAGCATCAGATATTTACTAGCTATGTGACCCTGGGTAAGTTACTTAACCGTGTCTGCCTCAGTTTCCTCATCTGTAAAATGAGCTGGAGAAGGAAATGGCAAACCACTCCAGGATCTTTGCCAAGAAAACCCCAAAAGGGGTCATGAGGAGTCATACATGACTGAAACAGTTGAAAAACAACAATAAGACTCACAAAGCACTTTCTATAATTTTAACTTACTTAACTTAGAGATAGCCATATTTGCTTCAGTTTCCTTGATTATAAAATGGGAATAACACTTACCTCCCAGTGTTGTTCTGAGGATTCAGTGAGATAATGATTGTTAAGTACTTAACAAAGTGCCTGGCATGTGGTAATTCTATATAAACGTTAGCTATTATTATTATTTCTCACCATTAGTTTGAATACTCTACCTTCCCCTTGCCTGAAAATTTCCAGAAAGTCCAATGTGATGCATTTTGTTAAGCTTACTGTTAACATTCAAGCTACAAGTGCTTATTAGCACCTATAGTGTCCTAGGCTATGGAGCATTTAAATGCAAAAGCCTTATTTCGGCTCCCTCAAGAACCTTGTGGAGGGATACAAAATATTCAAAGATAAGGAAATATAAGAATTAAAAAATATATGCATATATGTATTTTTAAAAATATAGGTGTATGTTTATGTATATACATATGTATATATATATATATATATATATATATATATATATATATATATATATATATTAGCACAGTGGATAGAGTGCCAGGCCAGGACTTGAGAGGATCCAGATTCAAATCTGGCCTCAACTCCAGTTGCCTAGCCCTTACCACCCTTCTGCCTTGAAACCAATATTAAGTATCAATGTAAGATAGAAAGTAAAGATTGAAAATATAGTTATGGGTGCAGATATGTAGATACATAACATATCTATATCTATAGATAGAATATTTCAGGTGGAATACTAACAAGTGTGAGAATAAGGAAAATCCTCTCAAAAGAGGTGACCTCTGGCTAAGCCTTGAAATTCCAAGAACAGAAGTGAAGGAGGAGAATAGTTCAGGTGAAGGGGAGAGTCTGCACAAAGGTAAGGTTTTGTGCAGTGGGAACATCAATTAGGTCTCTTGGCTGGATTTTGGAATGTGTGGGATGGAGATAATATGGATTCAGAAGGGTCTTAATGCCAGATATTAAGACCTCTTTGAATTTTCTAAGGACAGTGGGGAGCTATTAAAACTTTTTTTTAAATAGGGGAATAACATGATTCAAAATATGTTTTAGAAATATTCATTTAGGGGGCAGCTGGGTGACTCAGTAGATTGAGAACCAGGCCTAGAGATGGGAGGTTCTAGGTTCAAATCTGGCCTCAGACACTTCCCATCTGTGTGATCCTGGGCAAGTCACTTAACCCCCTTTGCCAGATTTGAACCTAGGACCTCCCATCTCTAGGCCTACCTCTCAATCCACTGAGCTACCCAGCTGCCCCCACATTATTCAGTTATTAATAATAACCCCTAAGTACAGGAGCAGTAGTGATGCTGGTAGCTCTGATGAACCTAAGAAAAGCTACAAAGTACCTAGGTATATTCATATAAGAAATACTTATTCAATATAATGTTTGGAAATGGCCAATTAAAATAATGTTTAAAAAAAAGAAATACTTATTCAATAACAAGGTTCACTATTTAGGCACAATTGTCAACTTACTCAAAATCTTGGAATATGTTAACTGTGTTAAATAAGGCTCTATTGTATTGCCCTTGACTAACAGAAATTCTTTCAATTTTCCTGCCTGTAATTCATTCATTCATTCATTCATTCATTCATTCATTCATTCATTTTGTATGACTGTCTCATTTATCTTTAGTTTTGTATCTCCCCTAGTTCTTAACAGTGATACAGAGATAGAAAGAAAAGGAAGGCACGGTCCATTCCTTGAAAAGTTCAATTGAGCAAACATTTATTAATAAGCAAGGCACTGTGATAGACCCCAGAGAGATGAAGACAAAACACTCTTTGCCCTCAGGCGGATTACTTTCTCCTGGGAGGAAATTACTCGATATGCTCTTAAGTAAATGCAAAGTAATAAAGAAATAATTTTAAAAGGGAGAGTCTGCTATTAAATGGAGGAATAAAGGAAGCCTTCATGTAGGAGGTAGCCCTTGAGTTTTGCCCTGAAGGAAGCTAAGGATTCTAAGAGGTGGAGAAAGAAGGAAGTACATACCACTTTTGACATTTTGAACTAATTGCTTGGTAGCTACTGTGCTATTTTAATCTACTGTTCAAGAATCAGTTTTAAATTTGGTAAATAAAATATCTTTTCATAATTTAAGAAGCTGAGTGAACTAATATTAAAAAATGCCCTCTCCCATGCCAGCATGAATAAAACATTGAGTGTTTGATCAAAGAACTACTAACTGAAGCTTTCCCCCTCCCTTCATCTGGGCCTGAGGGGGTTCATCAAAGCCATGAATTCCTGGTATGGAAACTCCCTTTATCAATGTCACTCAGTTCAGCAACTCCTCTGTAACTTAGACTGTTGCCAGTATGTGTCAGAGGCAGGACTTCCTTAAATTAAGTCCTAAATTAAAACTTAAGTGAGGTTTTTTAAGTTTAATGCTTGAGACCACATTAAAACTTTTGGGACACTTTGTACTGTTCCCCACCCCAGTTCTTCTCCATCTGATGCTTTCCACTCATTTTGAAATTATATTCTTATAGGAAAATTAAGGAAACTGTCCATCTTAAAGGCTGATCAGAATAGACTCGTGCAACTAACAGAAGCAGTTGGAGAATGTGAAAGCCTCACTGAGCTTGTTCTGACGGAAAATCAACTTCTGGTGAGTGGGATCATGCTATTTGGTTCTGTTTCTTCTTATGGCAGGGAGGGAGGCATGGACATGTCAGTGAAATCTCCTTAGGTCAGACTTCATGGAGTTGTTGGTGTCCTGGATTGAGATGACCTTTTTACTGGCTCTAAAGAAAAGATTTGCCTATTCTTTATGTTCTTTTAAAAGTATTTTAACTGCTTAGAGAATAGTGGGTTTCAGCACTTGGTGCTTAAATGACTTAGAAAATACACATTTCAAATTATCTTTATTAATTAAAGTCCATTCTCTAAATAATAATGATGCTATGCTTTTTTTTTTTGCAACAGTGAAAACTCATTAAAATAGTGGAAACCTTTCATAAATTTAGATTATCCCTCTCAGTTTGTCTTTGTTAGTGACATTTTACTGTAATGATTTTGCTATTGAATGCAACATTTTAGAATAATTTTCTTATGTATTATAGGAAAAAATATATAGTCACATTTTTTAAAAAAATCAGACCATTCAATTGGCCACTTGGCCAGAATAATCAGAGAACTGCAAATTTTTAAAGTAAGAAAGAGTTTACATGTCATCTAGTCCAAATCCTTCATTTTTATTGATGAGAAAATTTAAGTTTAAAGAGGGAAAAATCCTTGTTCAAGGTTATACAGTGATTTAGTGGCAGAGTTCATAGGATCATAGATCTAGAGAAAGGAAGTACTTTAGAGGTCTTTTAATTCAATCTACTCATTTTTTTTTTTTACAGATAAGGAGACTGAGACTTAGAGAGGTTAACTGATTTGTCTTAAATAACACAGGTCACTGGTAAAATACAATGGCACAACAGGAATTTGAACATGGACCCTGGGGCTCCCGGTTTATCGCTTCTGACTTCTAGTCTAGTGTTTTTCCCATTCTCATACCTGACCTGCTAAGATCTTCCCCTCTAAAGCTTTTTTCTGATATATTTCCCCCATTAAAAAGTAGGTTCTTTGAAGGTAAGGACTGTCTCACATTCATCCCTCCTTCTTTTTGGTCCCCTCTTAGTATAGTACCTGACATATTGTAAGTACTTAAGAAATGGGACAGCAAGGGGAATAGAGCACTGAGCCTGGAGTCAGGGAGACATCTTCCTGAGTTCAAATCCAGTCTCAGACACTAGCTGTGTGACCCTGGACAAGTTGCCTCAGTTTCCTCATCTGTAAAGTGAGATGGAGAAGGAAATGGCAAACCATTCCATTATGTTTGCCAAGCAAACCCCAAATAGATTCATAAAGGGTCAGAAATGACTAAAAAAATTATTGCATAAAAATAAATACTTGTTGAATGATAGACTAATGATGCATGCACTGTCATATTGTAAGACTTTACCTGGTTTGTGTAGTAAGCTTGAACTCTAGTTTATCCTGCTCCTTTGGACTAGAGCTCTTTAGTCTCTACAACCATCCTTGGTGCCATGGAATGATAGGCTCATGGAATGCTCCAGCCTTGATGGCTCAGTAGCTTGTGATAGATAAGTTAGAAACAATTTCATTTACCAATGGGTTAAAGTCTTGCCCTACCAGGTAAGACCCCATTAATCAGACACTTTGATGAGCTGGTATTAACATCTTGGCAGCTCTTACTACTGTGGAGTCCTGAGACTAAGAAAAATTGCAAATAGCAGGGTTAACTCTTTGCTACTGCTGCCTTTCCTTGTCCCTGGAACTTAGCAACATAGATTTAGAGTTGGAAGGGATCTTTTAGCCCATCTATGCCAATTCCCTCCAAATGAAACACAGATAAAGTTAAATGAAGCAGGATTTAAACTCAGGTCCTTCTCCCACATCCAGGTCTGGCTTTCTTTCCACTGAGCCATCTATTTCCCCAATGGTATACTTTTAAAAGAAAGTTCTAGAAAGTTTTTTTCTTTCAATAATTGCTTTTTTTATTCATTTCAGTTTTTTGCCACTTTTTTCTTTCTTCCTTCTCATATATTCTCCAGGGCTTTCTCTACTTTCTTTCTATTCCTTTCACTCTTCTCTTTTCATTTTCTTACTTTTCTTCATAATTCCTTTTACCTCCTTTTTTTCTTTCCTCCATGCCAGAGTCAAAAGAATTTGGTTCAAATCCTACTTTCAGCTCTATCTGTATGACTTTGGACAAGCTTATGGACCTAACTACTATAAAGCAAGAGGATTGAACTAGATGACCTTGGAACTCTCAATTCTGATTCTGTGATTTTTCCTGTATAAGTCACTTATCTGTTACCAACCTCAGTTTTCTCATCTGAAAAATGGGGATAACAATAGCACCTACCTCCCAGGATGGTTATGAGAACAATGTGATAAATGCTTTGTAAGCTTTGAAGCTAGGCTAAATAAAGCCCATTTATATTATTATTATTATTAATCTTGTTGGCAGAAATGAGAATTAGACTTAGGTTAGTCACATAACAATTTCAGAGCACAGCCTACTTAAACTTATGCCCCATATGTGAAAGTCCATGTAATATAAGAAGTAGCATAATAATAGTATGATAACATGAAATATATTAGTAATCACAAATATAATATGCACATTAAGGCCTTTAGCTAAAGAATAACTATTGTTTTCTCTTGAAAAATTAGTCTTTGTGAATTTTTTGAAAATCCTTTGGGATAGGTAATAAATAAAGCACATTTTCTTAACAATAATAAATTGTTGTTATTAAAACAGACTTTGCCCAAAAGCATTGGAAAACTAAAGAAGCTGAGCAACTTGAATGCAGACAGAAACAAATTAGTGTCATTACCAAAAGAGGTATGTATGTTTATAGAGATATTGATAACTATTAAAAAATAAGGGCAAAATTGTTCAATGTTTTGACAATTATAATTTTTATTATAAATTTAATCAGTGAATCAGAGTCAATAATGATATTGCACTAACAGAAACGTTTGCATTGAGGAAAAATGGATGACGAGGGTGGATCCATCGGTACTGAATTCAGCTATTGGTAGGTTTTAAATGTAGACTTTTGTAATGTGAACTTGATGGATAGAGAGTATGGAACCATTCTAGGTCCTTGGGCATAGGAATAACAATTGTTAATAATCTGGTATCTCTGTAGAGCTATGGATTAATATTGAAAAGGGATTAAAGTTGAGATGCTAGTTAAGGCATTATAGGCTTAAAATGATGAAATTCTTGATAAAAGCTCCTTGAAGGCTGGAGCAATTTTATTCTTGTATTTTCTATACTAGGGGCATAAAATGGTACCTGACACATACTGAGTACTTAGTAAATCCTTGTTGATTGAATGATTACTTGCATGAAAGAACTATAAAGTAAGAAAGGACTTTTAGAAAGAAAAAGAAAAAATGAATAAGATTTGTGAGAGATAAAAGAGGATGGATTGAAATTGACTCTAAGGTTTCAACCTTGGGAGACAGAGAGAACATTGGTATCACTGAGAGAAATGGGTAGAAAATCCTGTTTGGGGAGGAAGACAGTGAGATAGATTTCTTATCTGTTGAAAAATTAGTCTTTGTGAATTTTTTGAAAATCCTTTGGGATAGGTAGTAAATAAAGCACATTTTCTTAACAATAATAAATTGTTGTTATTAAAACAGACGTTTGTAGACAGTTGAAAAAATGAGCCTTGAGCCTAAGTGAAGAATAAGGAAAAGAGAGTTATTTGGATAGTCAGAGATACTTCAGGAGAGGAAGTATAAGGAAGAGCAAGGACTAATGACAAGATAATGGGACTCTTTTCTCTAGCAATAGTCTATATTCTAGAAGCAAAGGTTAATAAAGCAGATACTATCTAGGACAGGGAATTGCCCCACAGTCCTACTGAAAGGTCCAGAGAGGCTGGTATGCTAGTGATTTGTCCATGAGTTACTAACTTGGGGAAGAATCCCAGTACAGTTAGGACCAATGTGGGAAGGATGTGAGGGTTTGAAGGTCCTGGTGAGAATGGGGAGTAGGGTTGATTGAATGGATGTAGTGGACCCAAGAGATTGGGGAGAGGTTGTATTTGCAGGGGAGTAACATGGAACTGGTGATTTTTAGAGTTATGGGCTAATTTTAACCCATATCATCAATCTTTTTACTTCATCATGGAGCTGCTAGTGAGCAACTAATTAACTCTACTTGTCTGTCCAAGGGGGTTGTTGTCAGTTATTTACCGCCCTTGATTTAAGATATTTTCTTTCTTTAAAATTTTTGGTATTCAGGGGGCAGCTGGGTGGCTCAATGGATTGAGAGCCAGGCCCAGAGATGGGAGGTCCTAGGGTCAAATCTGGCCTCAGACACTTCCTAGCTGTGTGACCTTGGGCAAGTCACTTAACCCCCCCGTTGCCTAGCCCTTACCACTCTTCTGCCTTGGATCCAATATACAGTAGTGACTCCAAGATGGAAGGTAAGGGTTTAAAAACAATTTTTTTTTTGTATCCAGATCCTATTTTTCCTTTATTTCCAATGTTGCTTCCCACTATCTCCCTCTCACCTCAAATATTAAGATATCTGTCTTTCTGCAGATTGATCCAGGTCTATCTTCAAGAACTATGTGCTCTCAGGAGACAGTTCAAATTAAGTGCTTTGCTTTCATAATTCCAAGGTAACTCTTGATCAAGCTCAGGCAGCTCCCTTTCCCCATCTTTTCCCGTGCAGATTGTCCTTGGACTCTTTAGGTTCTTAAGATCCCTCCTCCCCTTCAGCTCAGTTCATTCCAGGCCATCCACCTACAATGCTACAGGCTACCTTCTAGGGCCCAGAGCTCCTGCTTGGGTTCCTCCATGACTTTTTTTAATTTTTAAAGATTTCTTATTTTATGTTGACAGAGGAAGAGGATTTTATACCCAAGGGCTTTATAATTGGAATTGTTCTCAGCATTTGCAAATAGATGATAATTCACTGAGCATTTCTAATACCACTATTCATATTTAAGTAAGGCTGGTTCCTAGAATGAAGGCTTAAGCCTAAATTGACAAAGGAAGCCTAAGTTAACCATATAGAACACAACTCATTAAAGTCCTCATAAAATCACAGAAACTCAGAATTTGGAAAGGTCCACTCAACCTGTCTAGTCTAACCTACTTGAACAGGAATCCCTTCAACAATATTCCTTTGAAGTTGTTTTTCAGCTTCCACAATTCTGCTAGGTTGTGAAGCTCTCTACCTTTTTGGAAAGCTGATTCCATTTTTGGACAGCTTAAAATCTTAGGAAGTGTTTCCTCATACCAAACCAGATCTGTCTTTCCACAGCAATAATTAATCTGAATTTTGTCTATGCTTATATTTTAAGGGAGAGAGACACAAATCCCCTCTTCCCCCAAATTGGTCAGTTATCTGGAATATACACAAAAATAACTTCCTGGCTATGTCCTGGGGTTGATAAGGGTTACTGCAGGTTTTAGTCAGTTTCCTACTATGTTCATATGCACTATATTAAGGGATTGTGGCCACCATTCAGAATGATAACACCAGAGGCACTGAAGAATTGTGAGCTATCAAAAGAAGTCTCAGTTCTTTTCAGTACTCCCTAAATTCTAAGTCAGTGCAAATAAAAAACATTAAAATATCTAGTGGTTTGAAGCAGTGTTTTCTTGTTCATTGTGAAATCTCCATTAAGATTTTTTTTCCCCTCTTGGATTAAACTAACTTTATAAGAACAAAATCTGGGTTAAGATTTCTTTTTCTCCTTACAAAACCTTCAGTTTGTCCTCTTTACTCCTATTTTTACCTTAAGAGAATGTCTTCAACATTTCTTGCCTTTTAAGAGTTTACACAGTGGCCTATTTATTTATGATCCTGTATGTGGATTCTAAAAGCTTTGTGTCTTTGGTGAATCACGTAACTTTTGTGGGATTCGGGTTCCTCATCTATAAAATAAAAGGTTGGACTGGTTGGCTTTTAGGATCCCTGCAAAATCCACCTCTTATTATTTAGTCTCAGTTTCCTCATCTGTAAAATGAGCTGGAGAAAGAAATGGCAAACTACTCCAGTGTCTTTGCTGAGAAAACCTCCAACAGAGTCATGAAGAGACAATACAGCAACTCTTTCTTCTTTACCCATTTTTATGCTGCAAATGCCTCCTCCTTGTGAATTCAACTCTGGAATTTTTCTTATTTTTGTCTTTATTAACTTTTATTGTTGATATTAAATATCCTTAAAAAGTTCTGATTATAGTACCATGTTCCAGCTTAAATATACTAGGGCAGCTTCCATTTCTAATATATGGAAAGGTTCCTAACCCCTAAAGAAGTTTTTCTTTTGCATTTTATCCCTTTTCTGTGTTTTCCCTCCTCTACCTGTTAAAACATTTAATATTTTGCTCTTTAAAAAATGAACTTTGCGGCATTTACTCATGTGCACCCTTGATAAACAAAGAGGAAAATGTGCTGAACATCTGTCTACACATCTGGGTGATGACTGCTTGGCAGTTCTGAGGATGCCTTTGAGCTCTTGACCCAAACGGGTGAAATGGAGCAGCCAAGCCACAAAGAGCATTCTGGCCCTCTCTGCGTCATAGTGGTGGCTGCTATGGCTTCTGTGCTTTCTTCCCTGGATCTTTCTGGGATGTGAAAGTGGTTGTCTTGGAATGTGTATGCAGCCCCTTCTGCATTTGTGGCTCAGTGTGTGCTGGCTCTGCCTTCAAGCCCCATACTATCTAGTTGAAGTCTGCTATTGTTGGATTCTGTGCTGTTTTGTGAAACTGAACATCCGCCCTTCTAAGTGGTTGATTGACATGCTGAGGGTGGAGGGGAGTGCTGAAATGCACACCCATTCTACTTGCACAGTTGAAGCGATTGACAGTAATATGATGTGCAGTGTTTTTGTTTTTGCCTTTTTTCCCCCTTCCGTTGGCTTCTTTTGAAAGATAGTTTTGTCTATTATTATTTTGGCATTAAAGTTTAGTCAGGAGCAGCTCTTATTTGTGAGTTATTCTTTTAAAAAAAAACAGGGGAAGAGAAATATATGTACTGTCTGCTTCATGATAATATTTTTTTTATCTGTTTGTGGCAATATTTGTATTAGAGGAAAACTTGCCATTCAAATGAATGTCTCTTGTTTTCTTAATTGTTAGCTGCTTGGAAATTTTAAAAAGTCAGGTAACCTTGTAACCCTGTAAGTATGGTTCAGCTCGTGGACTCACCAATGATTTCCATTTTGTGTCTTGAATGCATGAGGACTTCACCCCAGCTGGATGCTTCGCTGTTACCCTCCTTGTCAACCACTGGAAACGTCTGTCTTAAGCTGAACTTAGCCCATGGCTGCATGACCCCAAACCCAACTTAGCTTTCTGTGTTTTTGATAGATTCTGATTTTTCACTCTCACAAGAATGTTTTTTTTTTTCTATGAATGAAACACTGCCAAGTGATTCAGTATTCTGTGAACAACAAAATGACACTTGATGGCTCATCTCACTTGTACTTAATCGCCATTTTCAGCACGGTTTTGCCTCTTTGATGGAAAGGTTCAATTTGCCTTCTTTGCTTTACCAAGCATGTTTCAAGATTTTTCCCCCCAGCCACATTGTCTATCCCTATATTTAGTTCCTATCCTCTTGTCCATGTATAGGTACTCTGAAAGAGAGTGGCATCCTCAGAGAATTAACTAAACCTTCTAGATATGGGGCAAGGAAGCTAGTTGGCATAGTGCCCCCCTCCTAGGCCTGGAATCAGGAAGTCTCCTCTTCCCGAGTCCAAATGTGGTCTCAGATGCTTACTGGCTTTGTGACCCTGGGCAAGTCACTTATCTTTGCCTCAGTTCCCTCATCTGTAAAATGAGCCGGAGAAGCAACCATTCTAATATCTTTGTCAAGAAAACCCTAAATGGGATCACAAAGAGTCAGTTACAGGGGAAAGGAGTGAACAACGACAGGTACTGGCAAGAAGAAGAGCAGGAAATCCAGGGTAGGCAGCATGGAATACTGATTCTGGAGATAGGGAAGGTAGGTTCAGATCCTACTTCTGCTATTTCATTAACTGTGCAAGGCATTTCCTATCTTGGACTCTCCGTTTTCTCCTCTGTAAAATGGATGGTTTTAACTTGATCCTGAAGGTCCCTTGTCACAAGATTCTTCAAGAGCATGGGTCATAATCAGTCTAGGCAGAACATCATATGTAGCCAAGTGATGGATGCCTAGCTTGGTTCCTTTGTTGGTCCATTAATTCAAGATGAAATTCACTTGAACTTTTATTGTTGTTCTTTTGTTTCTGTTGTGTTTGACTCTTTGTGACCCCCTTCAGGGTTTTCTTGGCAAGGATACCAGGATGGTTTACCTGCCATTCCTTCTCCAGCTCATTTTACAGATAAGAAAGCTGAGGCAAACAGGGTGACGTGCCTTGCCCAGGGTCACATAGTGTCTGAGGTTGGAGTTGAACTCAGATCTTCCCACTCTTTTGTGCCATTTACCTGCTTGATGCTAATTTTTCTATGTACTCATATGAGATAGAATAGAGCTTGACTAGCACCAGAACAATGGAATGCCAGCACCTTGGAAGCAGGGACGATTTTCATTTTTATTTCTGTGTCCCCAGCACCTACCACATTGAAAAAACTTAAGGGCTTTTTGAATGAATGAATACAGGTGAATATGAATAATACGGAAAGTGAAGGGAGTTTGATAACAATAAAGTGGGGCTTTCTTGATGCACTCTAACTGCTGTGGGTGAAAGGCTGGTTCTGAATGGTGCAATGGAGGATCAGATTCTGATCCTGTGAGTGCAGAAAGTGTCTTCTACATAACATGGGTGGCAAGTGAAAGCTTTATAGATTATTTTCCTCTCTGTCTAGGGGTTCAGCAAACTCTGGACTGCAGTAACCTAAGAATTTTTAAATACAACTATATTTGTCCATGGGCTTTAGTTTACTGGCCTTGCTCTATAGTAAAGACTTCCATTTCCCAATCTATTAATCAATCTACTCTGCCTTTTAAATCCCCCCATCCCTTTCAGCACACACTTTATTGCTGAAGTCTCCTTTTCATCATCTTTCTCTTGCTTTCCTCCTATGGGTCTTAGAACTTATTAAAACTCAGCTTTCTCCAGAGGATACCACTTTTCTCTTTCACCATCCTTTCCAGGCCTGGCTTGCTCCTTTTCTCCATCCCAAAGAGCCAGGGGGAAAAATCAACACACTCCTCGTTTTTCCTTTCAATTCTGGTTTTTCTGCCATCATTCAACATATTCCCCTTCTTTGAATATTATGAATATTCTGATTATACCCTCTCCTATCCTGACCTCAAGAACATCTTCCCATCTTCCTGGATGTCGTCCATTCCATCCTCAGTAGCTTCAGGATTCAGTACTTTTTCTAACAGCAGGGCCTCTTAGTTCTCTGTTCACTCCATGAGGCCTTCTGTCCAGTTCCACTGTATCAGCTGTCCATAGCTCAGTGAGGGCAGAGTTACAGAATCTCAAAGTTAGAAATAACTGCTGTGATCACCCAGTTCAACCTCTACAAGAATCCCCAGCACGACATACCTGAAAAATGATTGTCCTGCCTTTGTTTGGAGACCTTCAGGGAGAGAGAATCCACTGCTTTCCAAAGTCACTTAACCCCCATTGTCCAATCCTTACCACTCTTCTGCCTTCAAACCAATATACAATATTGATTCCAAGAAGGAAGGTAAGGGATTTGTTTTGTTTTGTTTTTTGCAATGGGGGTTAAGTGACTTGCCTAGGCCAGATTTGAATCTATGACTTCCTGTCTCCAGGAAGCTCTGAGCCACCTACCTATCTCCAGTAAGGGTTTAAATAAAAAAAAAAATCCAGCACTCTGAATTCCCTTTCTCTGACCAGAATATCTCCTTTCAGAGGAATATCAATTTAAAGCTGACTCGAATTTAACGCATGGGAAGATAGAACCCCCCAAATTAAATGACCTACCCCAAATCATTTAGACAGGAGGTGGCAAAGCTACCCAAAGGCTTCAGGACCTCTGACTTTCTTTCTACTATATTCCTTAAGTGTCTGCTGCTTGGAGGAAAATGAGCTGGAGGCAGGGGACAGCAAGATAAAATCTAACATAGTCCTTGTCCTCAAGGATCTCATACTCTTCTGGAGAGCAGAGACAATGAAATATAAAGTTGGTTGAAGTGGAAAGAGCACTAATGACTGTGTGAAGCTTCACTTGAATTGTCTCCAACTAGAGTAGAACATCCATGGGGACAGAGAGAGCTTCTTTCAGCATCATGCTCCATCTTCCCATCTTTCTCATAGACCCCGTCTCTCTGCACCTACTTCCATCCTCATCATAACCTCCAGTCCTTTGGCTTCATTTCCTCCCTTCCATAGTCTTGATTCTGCTGTCAAAAATGAGCTCTTGCCCACCCCTGAATCCCTTCCTTCCCTCCTCTTATCCTTCCTCCATTCCAATCTCAATGCTGGATAAATCTCACCTATTAATCTCATTCTTCCTTCCAGGCCCCAATATCCTCAATCCTGCTGGCCTTTCTGACCATGATCCTCCATGAAATCAGACTGCCTGACCTCAGTTGCCCCTTAATTTCTGCGTAACAATCCTTATTCATCTTTGTATCTCTAGGATCTAGCAGGAGAACAGCATGTAAAAGGTGCTTAGTAAATGTAGTGCTGTCAAGAAACTAAGCCTGTGAGCCAGGCCTAGAGATGGGAGGTCCTAGGTTCAAATCTGGCCTCAGCCACTTCCTAGCTGTGTGACCCTGGGCAAGTCACTTGACCCCCATTGCCTAGCCCTTACCACTCTTCTGCCTTGGAGCCAATACACAGTATTGACTCCAAGACGGAAGATAAGGGTTTAAAAAAAAAAAAGAAACTAAGCCTGTGTTGGTTCTGGTGATTTCTGTCTCATTCATGAGGAGGGCAGCATTTTGAACAGTATTTGAATGTTGATAGAAAAGTGACTAAGAATATTCTAGTTTCTAAGATCATATTTCAGGCCTCATCAGGTTTGGGGCGGAGGGCACAGATTTTACTTAATGAATTTATTCCGTTTGGGTATGGGGCATTGATTAATAAATCTGGCTCTGTAATTCCTTCCATGTTTCCCTAACCAATAAATTTCAGCATCTCTTTTGCTACTTACCATCCTAAAGAGTTGTTTGGGCGCAGTGAGAGTTTAAGCCATTTGCTCAGGGTCAGGGGCAGAATTCAAACCCAAATGTTCAAGCTTCAGAGCCTGCTCTTTTTCCAGTCAAAGTGTCTTTATTTTTTTGTAAGATAATGCAATTCAAATTGACTTTCTGATCTAACTAGCAAAGCAGTTAAAAAAGTCAAAACAAATGGAAACTTGACCTTCCTTTCAACCATTCAACCTATTCAGCCAAGTGGTACAGTGGATGGAGCACTGGGCTTGGAATCTGCTTTATGAGTTCAAATCCAGCTGCACACACTTACAAATTGTGTGACCCTGGGCAAGTCATTTAACCCTGCTTACCTCAAGTTTCTTCATCTGTAAAATGAGCTGGAGAGGGAAATGGCAAACCACTCTAGTATCTTTGCAAAAACAACAACAAAAAAAAAACAAAATACAAATGGGGTCACTAAGAGTTGGACACAAGTAAAAACAACTAAAGAACACTAACACTCCAAAATTTGTATATGAAAAATAGAAAATAATACAGAGTTGCTATAAAAATGTGTGACAACGCCATGTTTTGTTATTATTGAAACAAAATTCTTTTTCATCCTGTCATCCGGCTCTAATATTGTTTGTGGATTTTTTTAAAGGGGTAGAGTGAAATAGAGAAGTAAAGGGAAGGCCAGTAATGGATTTCATCTGACTAGGTAAATTAATGAGTCAAATATCTAAGAAGACTGGTTTTGTTTTTTTTTTTCCCCCTCTCACAAGTTTAGTTGGCGATTCATCCGTTTACTCATTTTTAAGAAAACTATAGGCAAGTTTTTGCTTCCACAAAGTCAATTGCTTTGGAAAGCTTTTCACCTTTGAAAAGCAAAGAGATCTTTAATTTTTTTAACATTTTAATTTTTTGTATAAACATTTGCGAAGCAGACAGAGGTCCTGAGAGTTGGGAATATGACTTTGAAAGGATGACTAAGGGATGTCCCCTGGATACTTCACAACAACATGTGCTTTTTTGCTGGCATTAGCTTATAAAAGCAGTGGTGGAGTACAGAAATGGGGTAACAATTAAGAGATCAAAAGGTCACATAGGCTGCTTTGACAGTACACAGGGTAGACCAGGTTCTCTTGACACAAATGCCATCCGCCCCTGGACAATGTCTAATGGGTGTGAGTTTAGGGTGGGAAAGGAAATGGAAAAAAACATTAAGGAAGTCAAGAATATAAATACATCATATTAAAAAGATGCTTTGGTGGATAATGCACACTATTTTTCTCAAAAAAAAAAATAACATACCAAGAGCTTTGTAGAACATGGAGCCCACAATATCACATAAAAAAAAAAGCCAAATAACAAATATCTCCAGTGAATCATTCCAGGAAACAGAAATTTCCAGTTAGGCAATTGAAAAAACTGACTTCATAAGAGGTAGAGGCTTCTCTCTATAAATGTTTATCACCTGTTGTATACAAGGAACTATGAGAATTTTTTTTTAAAACAGCCTTATCTTATTTGCCTTCAAAGAACTTACCTTCTAGTTGTGAGGGAAAGATAGAGACACATTAAAAGCTAACAATGATTCAAAAAATAACAGAAGTTTGGGGGCAGCTGTGTAGCTCAGTGGATTGAGAGCCAGGCCTAGAGATAAGAGGTCCTAGGTTCAAATCTGGTCTCAGATACTTCCCAGCTGTGTGACCCTGGGTAAGTCACTTAACCCCCATTGCCTAGCCTTTACCAATCTTCTGCCTTGGAATCAATACACAGAATTGATTCCAAGACAGAAGGTAAGGGTTAAAAAAATAAAATAAAATAACAGAAGTTTACTTATGCCCAATTGACATGCTCTGTTCCAAACAGCCATTCTTTGTATATCTTCTATGCCTTTCTCATTTCTGCTTGCCATAACCCTTTCTCTCAATTAAGATATAGCTGAGGGGGCAACCAGGTGGCTCAGTGGCTAAAAAGCCAGATCCTGGGTTCAAATCTGGCCTTATATACTGCCTAAAAGTGTGACCCCTGGGGAAGTCATTTTAACCCCATTTGCTTAGCCCTTATCACTTTTCTGCCTTGGAACTAATACTTAGTTTTATTTCTAAGACTGAAGTAAGTATTTAAAACAAAAATTTAGCTAAGAGCCACCTCGAACCTTCCCAAACCTCTTCCCTCCTTACCAAAAGGGTGAAAAAACAGATTTGAAGATAGGAGTGAAGCATGTCTGCCTTAAATAGTAAACTAAAGGAGGCTCTGGTTGGATTGACCTCAGGGTAAATGTTCCAGAGATAAAAGGGCTAAAACCTCCAGGTTACAGTCTCTGATCCTAGGGGTAAGGGACCTGGTGGAAGGATGGACGAAGAATAGAATGAAGTGAAATGAAATCTTTGCGTTATGCCCGAAAGAACTCCAAGAACAAGAGCTGGATTTTAATTTGGGTGCTGACCGGATGATAAGGGGCCGAATTGAGAATGGAGAACTGAAGACAAATAAGCAAGAGAAAATGTATATGAATTTAGAACAGAAAACTTCCCTGTCCCTTTTATCCTGGCAATTTATCCAGAGGGATTATTTGTCTTTTAGACCACTTGAAGTTGAAATCTTTCAAGGTCTAGATAAGTGAGAATCAGGCAGTCGATAGGAAGATATTCTGAAAACCAGATCTCTGTGAAGTCGAGATTAACCCATGCCACCAGCAGGGTGAAATCAACAAGGTGGATTTAGGAGCCAAAAGCCCTTTGCCCCAACATACTCAAATCAGTTTCAAGTTTAAGGGCCTGTAATGGACAAGTATGGATGAGACTCTACTGGGATGTTTGGTCTGATCTATTTCTGGTCTAAAACCTTTCCTGGAGACTGTGCTTCTGAGGATGCTCTGACTCCAATGTCCAAGGGGCTTTCTTCATGGCATGGAAGGGCAGGGTGAATCTGAGGCCCCTCTTAGGGGCTCAGTTCCTTTCTAGAGTTATTACTTCTGACCTGCTTCAGAGCCAGGCTGCTGGGTTGGGAAGGTTTAAAGGTCTGTTGCTTATAGCAGAGATTTGCAAAGAGAGATGCTATTAGTGGTCAAGATTTCATCAGTTTTGCCGGCTCATTACAGTGCCAGCTTGATTGGGGTGGTGATGGTGATGATGAAAACAAAATTCATTAAACAGAAGATCTGAATTTGTTTCCATATAACACCTGAGCAGACATATTGTAGTTTATCCTTCATAAAGTTCCAGAAATATCTCAAGAACTGTCTAAGGGATTTTACAGACTAAATTGTACTAGTTTCCCTTTTTAAAATTAACTTCTTCACCAGTCTCATTAGGCCTCTGGGCTTTTGATTTTCTGTTTAATATTGTTTAAAAAATTATTATATTAATCCATTTGCTCTTTCCTGATTCTTATCTGTTTTTTATGATTAAGCAGCTTCTTGTGTTTCAAAGAATGTAATATTAGAAAAGTCCAGAGAGAGAAAGAAAACAAAAGTTACACCGATAGTGGATAGAAGAGCTGGGATCAAAACCAGATTGCCTGACTCAGAATTCAGTATTCTTTCCACTATGTGATGTTGGCTCTCTAATAAAAACATCATAATTTTTAACTTTAAAAGAATTTATTAATTTTTAGTTTAATTTTAATCACTAAGTAAAGGTGATAAATTTAGCTAGTCTATATATAGTTGACATACACAACATATATAAACACCTCAAATTTTAGTAAAAATTTACCTAAATGGGAAGTTTTTTGGCTTATTTTTAATCTGATGTTGCAGGGTTGGTAAATGAAGGAACAAAACTGAATTAATAGGAAATTGATAGGTGAACCTCAATAGATAGGGAAGTTTTTTGGCTTGTTTTTTAGCCTGATGTTGCAGGGTTGTTAATGAAGGAACAAAACTGAATTAATTGGAGTAGGGGGGTGGGGGCAACTGGGTAGCTCAGTGGATTGAGAGCCAGGCCTAGAGACAGGAGACCCTAGGTTCAAATCTGGCCTCAGACACTTCCTAGCTGTGTGACCCTGGGCAAGTTGCTTAACCCCCATTGCCTAGCCCTTACCACTCTTCTGACTTGGAACAGATACTTGGTATCCATTCTAAGATTGAAGGTAAGGGTTTTTTTTTTAAATGCTTATTCCCTTCCCTTAGCGCAAGAAGATACCTTAGATCATCATCTCATCCAACCCCTCATTTTACCGATGAGGAAACTGAGGGACAGTTATCTAAGGTGAGATTTGAATCCAGGACTTTTAACTTTCAGAGGCAATATTCATCCACATTTCCATTGATAATGGCTTGACATCATTGAAAAAAGCTTACCATACACATTTGCTGATTCTGGTGTGGTGACAAAATATTTGAAGTTTGCTGTGTTTATCCTTAGGAAAGAAAATTTAAAATTATGTAAGATCCCAGATCTGGTATAATGTGAATAAAAATATCCTGTGGCTAAAAGGACTTATGCTGTGGTAGAAAGTTGATATCTCTTCTTACTTCTTTTTCTTCTTCTTCTTCTTTTTTTGAAAACAATGGTTTCTAATAGAAAAATTTAGAAAAGCTTTTTTAGAAAGCAGAGAATACAAACTTCTTTTGTTTCCTCTCACTTAGGGAGTCCTTTGGTGAATTCTTCCATGTCTCAGAGAGACATCAATAGTTTCCTTTATAAACCTATTCTAGTAATTGCTTCTAGTCGGATATAGACCACAGGAAAAATGTGGTATGGTTTTTTTTCCCCCTGAGGTTCTTTAAGATGTTGAATTTAGGAATAAAAATTTTCATCAGTTTCCCTAACTTTATATGAAATACAAATGACTTTGCCTAATTGAATCTCTTAACTGTTTTTTTTTTAAGATTATATAGAGTCGTGACCTTTAATTGCTTACATTTTTAGATGGTGATTGGATTTGTTGAATACAGTTATGTTTATTTGTATATTTTAGCTGTATCTCCCAGCTAAACATTTCATAAATCTGTTTACCAAATTTACTTTTGTGTTGCTGAAACTCCTGAACAAAGAAAGTAAGCCTTCATATGCTAAGAAATGGAGAGAATGAACAGAAATTGTTGTGATGATCCTCCTCTAGTGGACATTTCTACATTCTGACACTTCTAATAATACTTATTTGAACATTTTCCCATAAATTTTTATTATATTCCTATATATCCTTATATTAACCAAGAAAGTAGAATTTCCTGTAATGGACAGTCTGTTTTTTTTTTTTTTTTAGTCATTCTCTGGCTTATATCTGAAAGTTTTCAGCCGTTAATAACCTAGCAAACCACTGCTCATCCTGGGTCCTTGGGTGCTTCTTTGAAAGCAAAGTTCACAATTTTATTAGAATTGGAAAAATAATGTCTTTGTTTCCTAATGAAATTATTTAACCTTGCTATTTGGAGGTTATTGAATCAAGAGTCACTTATTGTTAGTGTGTTGAAAAGGCATTTGTGAAAATAAGGGAATTAGAAAGCTTTCATGGTTCAATTTAAACCTTAAGCTGAGTGCATAATTAACTCTGACCGATGGTTATGGTGACACAGTCCTCATGTCCTACCCTATTATACATTCTGTCGGTGTATTTGTAGAATAGATTTTCAAGTGCAGAAGGGGAAAAGCTGTCTTTTCTTTTTAACTCCAGATTGGTGGGTGTTGCAGTCTCACTGTATTCTCTGTGCGGGACAACAGACTAAGTCGGATACCCTCAGAAGTGTCACAAGCAACAGAACTTCACGTCCTCGATGTTGCTGGAAATAGGTAAGCCGTTCCTTGGTTGCTTGGTTGGGAAGATATACATGTCTGTGTATGTATGTGCATATATGTATATATTTTGTATATAACTCATAATATATAATAAAATACGTTTATTATATAGACACTATATATTTATACACATGCATACACATATATTGTTTATATACATATATACACATATTTATACATACATACATACATACATATATTTTATATGTACACACAGATATCTATTATACACATATACACATATTTTGCACACAGTATATGCACATATGTATATTTTATATACATACACACATGTTTTAAACACAAATGTGCATATATTTATACACATGTATGTGTGCATATACACACGTGTACACACATTTTATAATGCATGCATGCATTTATATGTATACACAGATAACTATTATACACATATTTTGTACACATGCAGTATATGCACACATATTTATATACATACACATATTTTAAACACAAATATGCATATATGTGTGCACATATATGTATATGCATATACACATATATTTTATATACATAGATGCACACATATCTTTTCTAGATATATACATTTTATACACATGTATTTTGTGCACATATTTTATACATGCATGTACATATTTATACACACAAATAATATGTGTTTGTGCACATGTTTTCTACGCATACACATTTTATGCACACATGCATTGTATATGTATTTTGAATGTACATATTTTATGCACATGTACACATATTTATATACACATGCACTTGTGTTTTATACATATATTTATACATGCATATATGTTTTATATACATGCACATATTTATATACATGTATTATACACACATATTATACACACATGTAATAAATAGGTATAGTGTGCCTACATTACTCACATGTGTAGGTGCAATATGTGTGTGTATAATGTGGGCACACACATAACATAAATACTTACTTTCAGTTAAGAGGCTAAGTGAAAAGTTGCATGGTAGCCTGGAGAGGTTGTAATCACTCAATAAACATTTATTAAGTACTTACTGTGTGCTGTGTGCCAGACCCTGTGCTGAGCACTAGTCATACAAAAAGAGTCCCTGCCTCAGATTCAGGAATGCCTTGGGTCCATTCTTTCCTTACACCTAATGGCCCTGTAAGCTTACCTTGCAGTGTTACCCAGCTGACCCTTTTAAAACATTCAGAGCAAATACAGGTTTGCATTGATAGAAGGAATTTCCTGGAGGTTCCCTTCCTGATGAAATCCCAGGACTGGTTTAAAAAGAAAATTGGGACAGGGAGGTGGCACTGAGCGCCTGGAGTCGGGAGGACCTAGCCTCAGATGTTAGCTTGCTCTGTGACCCTGGGCAAGTCATTTAACCCCATTTGCCTCACTTTACCCTTCAGTCTTTAGAGTTGTTACTAAGACATCAAGCAAAAGTTTAAAAGTTTAAAGAAAAGTTTAAAAAAATTATAATTGTTCATCTCATTCTATATATTCATCTTTTTTGACTTCCCTATTAATTCCTTTCTCCTTTTATAGAAAATAGGGCAGGACAGACCTGGACAGATTATGGAGAGCCCATAGTGAGGTCTTTATATCCATGCATCAGTGAACAAACTCCTACTGTGTGCCTATATATATGATCCTGGGCATCTCGCACAACCTCTTAGAGCTTTAGTCAACTCTCTAAGACCACAGGTTGCAGAGAATGTGCCTCTTTGCCATCTGTAGAGGGAATTTTCTGATCTTAGAATTCCTCTGATATAATTGCTATCACAGTTCTAGTTTGTTCTTTAACCTACGTGCCATGTACTGTGCTAGGCTCTCGGAATACAAAGACAATCCTCACTGCAAGATTGGAGAGATTGGCTCTGAGTGGAGAAAGGTATAAAAATCCATACTCTTCACAAGACCAGAATAGGGCCCATTAAAGTGCAAAATACTCCCATTGTAAAACACTGCCTGGGAAGGAGACAGTATGCTATGATGAAAAGAACAGTGACCTAAAACCAGGAAACCTAGTACTAGTTTGGCCACTAACGTGCCACATGGTGTTGAATAAAACACTTCATCTTTATGAGGATTCATTCCTTCTTCTGTAAAATGAGGGGATTCAATTTTTCTCTCCATTCCATCATTTCTTACATCCTAGCTTCAACCCTTGGCAGACCCAAACCTCCCACCTTCCAGGGCTTTGGTGAGTTGAAAGTAGCTTAGAATGGCCAGGCTCACCTGGACTTTTTATCATTCTAAATATTCCCCCAGCCTCTCCTCACACTCACCTACCCATGCAATGAAGAATGGGATCTTCTTGAGAACAGGGTCCCTGTTCATCTTTCTTGGTATCCCCAACTCTTAACAAAGTGCCTGGCACGTGTTAGGAGCTGTAGAGTTAGAAATTCTTGAACCCCTAAAAAACTACCTTACCAAAATTCCTTTCGTTATTACCTAGAATCCCTTTCCCATTTCCACCCAAAATTCCTTTCTTTATTACCTAGAATCCCTTTTCCTTTTCCACCTAAAATTCCTTTCCTTATTACCTAGAATCCCTTTCCCATTTCCACCCAAAATTCCTTTCTTTATTACCTAGAATCCCTTTCCCTTTTCCACCCAAAATTCCTTATTACCTAGAACCCCTTTCCCATTTCCACCCAAAATTCCTTTCTTTATTACCTAGAATCCCTTTTCCTTTTCCACCTAAAATTCCTTTCCTTATTACCTAGAATCCCTTTCCCTTTTCCACCCAAAATTCCTTTCCTTATTACCTAGAACCCCTTTCCCTTTTCCACCCAAAATTCCTTTCCTTATTACCTAGAATCCCTTTCCCTTTTCCACCCAAAATTCCTTATTACCTAGAACCCCTTTCCCATTTCCACCCAAAATTCCTTTCTTTATTACCTAGAATCCCTTTCCCTTTTCCTGTGTTTAAGTGACTATATTTAAGTTTCCTGTGATTCTATCCTCTCTCTTCTCTTGTGACCAGTCTGGATTTAGGTAGTTCTTTTACTTTAGTTATTACTAATAAAACTTTATAAAATATAATAATTATTGATTATTACTTTTAAAATCCACAGAGCTTAATACGGTTTTATTGACTGAGTTTAAGGGAGCATTTTAAAGTTAAATCATGGGTAAATGGTAAATGCAACCGTTGCTTTAGAGTTCAGAATGAGTACTAAGCAATTACGAGTAACATCACAAGGTCTGTGCCAAGGCCAGAAGAAATAAAATATGCTGGGAGATTAGGCGGGAGTAGGCTTGGGAGCTTGTAAATGATTTCAATCAGTGACCACCAACAAGCTGGACTGATTTTCAACGTTGTTGTAGTGTTGCTAGGGTGTTTCTGACATGGCTAATGAATAGTCCAACCCATTTAGGTCCTGAAGAGAGTCATTCTAGGGATGGTGTTTGAACATGATTCACTTTCCTTAATGGATTTGAGACAGCAAAACTAAACAAAATAAGGCAAACTAACCCAGGACCTAAAGGTAAATTAATGGAATGAATTTCATTTCAGAGGCTGCGAAGAAAATGCTTCCCCCCCCTACAAAAAAAAATACCAGTTTACCTTCCATTTGATAAATTCTCCAACACCATTAATGGTCTTTGATTATCTAAGAACTACTTGGCTTCCTTCCTGAGGAGTACTGAACTCTTGGACAAAGGATCTGATGGGGCCCTTCTGGAATGGGCAGCAACAGCTTCCTGTCCTCTTACTCCACATGGTCCAAACAAAACAATTTGGGCCCCAGCTTTCTGTGCAGGGCCCTAGACTGGACTATGCAAACCTCTTTTCAGAAAGAAAGCCTTTTCCACTATCAGAAATGGTTTGCATATGAATAGAACTCTGTTTCTAGCTTTCACAAGAATTTAAAGATTGGTACCAGGAAAGATGAGTTAAAACTTTTAGTTATATATCTCTCAATCCGCTGAGCCAATTGTATTCACACTGTGCATTAGCAACACAATCTGAGGCAATTAAAATTTTTAATTACAGCTTATTTTATGTGCTCCTATAGAAACTAATAAAATGCATGAGCTTGTAGAAATACTTCACCATGGGAGGTCTTAGGAAGCACACCCAGCAATTTCTGTGTCCTCTCTCAAGCATATAAAAATATGAAATTGCAATGAGGACAGTGCCAGTGACATAGATTCCAGAAACTTCCCTCCCAAGAGTTTCAGATTTGGAAGGGAATAATAGAGGCATTGAGTCAGGATGCCAATAAATGGGCCACTTTTCCCCCCTCAGTAAGTGATGAACAACAAGAACAAAACAAAATTGTGAGAGGGATAGTGGCTGTAGAGTCAGAAAGACCCCTGACACTTACTGGCTGAGTCACTTGACCTCTTGAGAGGCCAGGTTCAAATCCTACCTCTTAACCCTATGCCTGAATTCATAGGATCATAGACTCCAAACTGGGAGGGACTTTAAAGTATGTCTAGTCCAATTCCCTCATTTTTTAAGCAGACAAGGGCTAGAGAATTTAAGTGATTTGCCCCAAATCGTCTAGATTGACAGAGGCAAGCTTTAAACCTAGCTCCTCTGACTCCCAAATCTGTTGCTTTTTCCACTTTGCCATAAAACAAAGATATTGAACTAGATGGATTCTAAGGCCTCACCAGGTTCAGATCCATGATCCTATGAACCCAATTGAAGAAGAGTTGCTTGCTTGTATCAGTAGAAGGAATCTCCTCATCGGAGAGTTCCCTCTGCCAATAAAATCAGAATTCCAGAGCATAAAGTAGAAGGTAGGAATTTAAGCCCTGATTTGTTAGCTGTACCCAGCAGGCGGAGAGCATCCCTCTTAGCTCTAAACTAGTATTTATAGAGTGCTTTAAGATTTGTAAGGTGGTTTACATATGTGGTTATCTAATTTGCTCACCACAACAACCCTGTTTGCAGATTTGCAAAACTCATTTGCCATTTCTTTTGCATAACCTAGTTATCTGATTTGATCCTGAAGGGTGGATGCTATTATTATCATCATCTGTGTTTTACAGATAAGGAAACTGATGTAGATAGAAGTTAAGTGACTCAATTCACATAGCTAGTAAGTGTTTGAGGGAAAATTTGAATTTAGGTCTTCTTACATTTCAAAGCCAGCACTATATCCACCTAGCTGGATCTTTCCTTCCTTCCTTCCTTCCTTCCTTCCTTCCTTCCTTCCTTCCTTCCTTCCTTCCTTCCTTCCTTCCTTCCTTCCTTCCTTCCTTCCTTCCTTCCTTCCTTCCTTCCTTCCTTCCTTCCTTCCTTCCCTCCTTCCTTCCTTCCTTCCTTCCTTCCTTCCCTCCTTCCTTCCTTCCCTCCTTCCTTCCCTCCTTTCCTCCTTCCTTCCTTTCTCTCTCTTTCTTTCTCTTTCTTTCTTTCTTTCTTTCTTTCTTTCTTTCTTTCTTTCTTTCTTTCTTTCTTTCTTTCTTTCTTTCTTTCTTTCTTTCTTTCTTTCTTTCTTTCTTTCTTTCTTTCTTTCTTTCTTTCTTTCTTTCTTTCTTTCTTTCTTTCTTTCTTTCTTTCTTTCTTTCTTTCCTTCTCTCTCTCTCTCTCTCTCTCTCTCCTCTCTCTCTCTCTCTCTCTCTCTCTCTCTCTCTCTCTCTCTCTCTCTCTCTCTCTCTCTCCCTCCCTCCCTCCCTCCCTCCCTCCCTCCCTCCCTCCCTCCCTCCCTACAATAAGTGTAATGTTTTGGGTACCCTGAAGGTTAAGTGACTTGCCTAGGGTAACTCAACTAATAAGTATTTGAGGTCCCATCTGAACCTAGGTGTTCCTCACTCCAGGCCTAGCTGGAGTGTTTGCCATTCCCTTCTCTAACTCATTTCATAGATGAGGAAATTGAGGCAAATGGGGATAAGTGACTTGCTCAGGGTTACAGAGCTAATAAATATCTAAGGGTGGATTTTAACTCAGGTCCTCCTGGCCCCAGGCCCAGTATGCTATCTACTGTACCACCTAGCTGCCTTTCCACATAGATAGGTTCTGCTAAATACTGTTCATAAGCTCACAATTTTAATTGTACTTATTTATCATTTACAAGGTGTTTATAGAACTCTATTAACTCCTCTCTTGAAATTTGCCTCTTGGGGGCAACTGGGTAGCACAGTGGACTGAGCGCCAGGCCTAGAGACAGGAGGTCCTCCGTTCAAATCTGCCCTCAAGACACTCCTTAACTCTGTGACCCTGGACAAGTCACTTAACCCTCATTGCCTAGCCCTTACCACTCTTCTGCCTTGGAACACAGTATTGATTCTAAGATGGAAAGTAATGGTTTAAAAATAAAAAGATTTGCCTCTTTATCATGTCATTACAACACAGATTATTTGCTTCCTCAGAAGTTATGTAGAAGCTCCTCAATTGCACAGTTAAATAACTTTTGAAATATGGAAATTTATTTTTGTGCTTGCTGAAAAATGCTGCTGGTACTGTAGTTTGAGTTTGGAAAATATATCTTTTTCAGATTTGTTTGGGAATAGAAATCCTGCTTGTTTTGACTTCTGACAGCAATGGAAATGTATAAAGTAGCTTGATATTACGTGTGATTCAAACAGCATTGTTTTTAAGTTTCACATATGAGTGCGATTTTGCCTTTAATTTTAGGTTGTGTTCATGAAGAACATCATCAAGTTTGCAGCAAAGGCTAATTTCAAAAACCAATGAGTGGTTGAGGCAGTTCTTCTCATTCAGAAAAATTTCAGTCTTTGTCCAGAGCTCAAAAAATCAAAATTAAACCATTTTTCACTCTTCTTCAGTTTTTGTTTTGATACGTAGGTACTGGTGCTAAAAATAAAACAAAAGGTCACAGTACAAGAGTAATGTGTGATGCTCAAACACTGTTCAGTTAGGACTGCACACTGATTTGTAACCACTCCTGGTCTGTGTTGCAGTGACTTCATTTTGCTGTTGTCATGCAAACTCAGCCATAGATAATACCTAAACCAATGACCATGGCTGTGTTCCAATGCAACTTTGAGACACTAAAATTGGAATTTCATATAAATCTCATGTCACAAAATGTTCTTCTTTTGTTTTTTTCCAATCATAAAAAAAAACACATTTTTAGCTCATGGACTGAACAAAAATGGGCAGTTAGATAGTTTGCTGACCCCTATTTTAAAGCTCTGAAAAATGAAGTGACCTTCCCAGGAACAGATGACCAATATGTGTATAAGGCAGATTTTGAACTCAGATCTTCTCAGCTCTAAGTTCACCTTTATCCACTAGATGTCATGGTCTACCATATAAAGTATGTCTGTTTCAAGTGGCTCAGTGGATGGAGAGCCAGGCCTAGAGGTAGAAGGTTCAAATCTGGCTCCAGACATTTCCTAGCTGTGTGACCCTGGATAAGTCCCCCCAGTGACCTAGCCCTTACTGTTCTTCTGCCTTGCAACTATCAGACTTGATAGTTGGTGTCAGTTCTAAGCCAAAAAAAGGGCTTTTAAAATCAAATCATTCTTAGTTTATAGGGGTAACCAAGTGGCATAAGGGTGCTAACCCTGGAGTCAAGAGACCCTGTGTCCAAATCCAGCTTAAGACATTTACTAATGTGACCCTGGGCAAGTCACTTAACCCTGTTTGCCTCAGTTTCTTCATCTGTAAAATGATCTGGAGAAGGAAATGGCCAACCACTCCAAGATCTCTGCCAAGAAAACCCCACAAGGGGGCCATGAAGAGTAAGACAGGACTGAAAATATGATAGAAAACAGTTTATAGATTATATAGAGAAAAACTGATGTCTTGACCTATTTTCTATGTAGTAACAAGGAGGGGACGCCTATGAGAAACAGTCCTGTGTCCTTTTCCCCCTCCCAAACCACACACAGCGAATCGGGAGGAGCACCAAACCTCTGCCCAGACTGTCAATGAACATTGCCTTTCTTTTTCCATCTACCACCACTGGGATTCTTCTGCCCACAAGATACTAGCAAATAAGCCTGTGTGTATTGTTTACTTGGCCCTCTTCTAACTGAGCTCAAGCTGGCACTCTGATTCTTTGCAGGAGGGCTGGTGGGTGATTCATCCAAGTCATTAGTGTCAGGCTGGAGTTAGCCAATTATTATAAGAGCTACTTCTCTAGAGAGGCTGTTGCCATATTCCTGGTGGACTTGGCTTTCAGTCTTACAACTAGTTAGCAGCTTTTTTCCAGTCTTCTTCTTAAGCCTTTTGTTTGGGAGTATGGAGATGGAAAGGCAGAGTTTCTTCTTAGCTAATCTAGAAAGTTATGGACTAGTTTGACATCGTTTTCTCTTCTTCAAATTATATATTTTTCCTACCAAAATCCTGCTCTGGTGCCTCATTGTGGATGGAAATGATACCAGATTTTTCCTGGATTCTTGAGGTCTAATCCAAGAAAACACGAGCTTGTTTGCCAAGCTGGAATGGCCTTGACCACAAAGTATATCTGTTTTTTGAAGACCAGCCTAGATAGGTAGAGAGAGTCTTATTACTGGTAGGTGAGTATTAGTGTCAGAAATGGGAATATAAAGTAGAAAGAATAATACAGCCTTTATATTGTGTGTGTCAGCATTCATTTAACTCTTCCCCATTAAAATGTAAACTTCCTGAAGGCAAGGACTGTTTCAATTTTGTCTTTTTATCCTTAGCACTTAACAGGGCTCCTGGTATACAGAAGGTGCTTCATAAATGCTTTTTGGAGCTATCAATTATTGGCACTCTTTAAGTGTTCAGTGACCAACTAATTCACATATTACTGGATAAATGAAATCATAACAATAATGACCTTTTCATTATAAATGAAACCACAAGGAAATTGTGACTAAGCAAATAAGAAATGTAAGGAGTGATTTCACTTGTATGCTTAAGGGTAACAGCTTGATACAGTGGTGAGAATTTTGTTTTTTAAGTCAAACATTCTGAGTTCTAGTCTCAACTCTGATGCTTACTACTTTTGTGATATTAAGCAAACTGCTTAATTACCCTGGGCCTCAGTTTCCTTATTTGTAAAATGAAATTGGAATATATGGTCTTTGAGGCCCCTTCCAATTCTAGATCTAGCATCCTTTTTTTTTTTAAACCCTTACTTGCTGTTTTAGGAACAACTCAAATTGATACTTGCTTGTCAGCTCCTGAAGAGGGGAGGGAGGGAAGAGAATCATAGAACCTTGGAAAAATACTTAAATAAATAAAATTGGAAAAAAAGGAACAATTCAAAGACAAAGGTTAAGGGTTAAGTGACTTGCCCACAGTCATTTAGTTAGAAAATGCCTGAGGCCAAATTTGAACCCAGGTTCTCCTGACCCCAGGCTCTATCCACAGTGCCACCTAGCTACACCCTATAATTCCTTAGAGCATTGTTTCATTGACTCTTTGGTCATTTCTCCTTGAAGTTCTTATGATGTACATAAGCCAAAGGACTAACTACTTTGAATATAACCTCAGACCAAGCATTGCCAGGCATGATGGTAATAACTGTTACCAGATTGGCAAAGGCTGGTGGATCGCTTGAGCTCTGGAGTTCTGAGCTACAGGACATTTAGGCAATTGAGTGCCACTGCACTTCGAGTCTGGATGAAAGAAGGAGACTTGGTCTACGATGAAAAGTAATAATTATAATAATAATATTCCTCAAACCAAGGCATTATTTGCTTCCTGATGCTATCAGGTGGCAGGAATCATTCATACCATGTTGGAATGTTATGGTTCAGAATTAAGGGGGAAAAGAGGCCAAATGCTGATAGCCTAGGAGACACTTCCACAGATGATGAATATTTTCTTCCAGGAGAGAGTTGAAATCAAATAAGAAAGAACTTTTAAAAGAAAGAAAGAGAAAGAAAGGAAGGAAGGAAGGAAGGAAGGAAGGAAAGGAAGGAAGGAAGGAAAGGAAGGAAAGGAAGGAAGGAAGGAAGGAAGGAAGGAAGGAAGGAAGGAAGGAAGGAAGGAAGGAAGGAAGGAAGGAAGGAAGGAAGGAAGGAAGGAAGGAGAGAGAAATGCATTGTCTTGACAGACAGGAAATGAGAGGCAATTGATGGAGGAGTCATTTCTGAGTCAGCTTTTTTCATATCATTGACTCATTAGAACAAAGGTAAAACATCTGAACCATACCAGTAAAAAGAATGAAAATTTGAAAGGTGATTCTGTAGTACAGTTAGAACAGCTCAACCTCATTTATTCAGGCAAACAATCAACTCATAAAAATGGAAAATAAAAAAATAAATTACATCATTTTGAGGTAACTCCATTTTCTAATGAAGGCAACTGCATCAAGAAAGACCAAAAGATGGAGAAAACTGCTGGAACCAATGAAAGAAAGGTGACTGGCAACCCAAGATTTTACAAAGTACTATCTGTAATTTATCACATCTTAAGACATCTTAAGTTGTCTGAAAAGTTAGAGAATACAAGTTTTCTTTTTTTTAATTGTTGATTTAAAAAAAATCTCACCACTTATTTGGAAGAATAAAATTACAGCCCTCAAGTTTCTCCAGCAAAGTGCATCTCAGAGCACATCCTGAGATCTTGAAGTTTCCTTGTTTATCAACCCTCTGATTATTAGTCAGACAACAAGGGATGAAGCAGAAATAAAAATAGATAATATTTGTAAAGTGCTTAACACAGTGCCTGGCACATTGTAAGTACTTAATAAATGTTTTTTTCCATTTCATTCCAAATAGATATTCATTAAAGATGTTTGGCTCTTTTGAGGAGACTGCCCCAAGTGGATTTTGAGTAGATAAGAAATTCATTCCCCTTAGATCAATGAAGTCAAATTCAAATAAAAGGGATCTCTACATAACACATATTGATTTAGGAAACTACTGATGAACATCATCTATGTGATATTTATATTATTATTATTATATTTATGTTATATTTCCCAATTACTTTTTACTAGTTCAGCCTACACTAGGGAGTTTTACTAGTTCAGCCAGAAAGTTTGATATGACTTTGACATCCTTACTTCTGAGAATTATGTTCTGATTCCATCAAGCCTATAGTGCTATAATATCTCCCTAAGGAAATTCAACAGCTAGATGACTCTGTAGAGAGAGCACTGACCCTGAAGTCAGGAAGACCTATCTCAGACACTCTCTAGCTGTGTTATCCTGGGCAAATCACTCAACCTCTGTTGGCCTTGGAGGCATCTGTTTGGTACAGTGGAAGAAGCACTGGACCAGAAGTCAGAAAGACTCGAATTCAAATTTGATCTCAGACACCTATTAGCTACATGACCCTGGCCAAGTCACTTAAACTTTGAACACCTTAATCCACTGGAGAAGGAAATGGCAAACCATTCTAGTATTTTGGCCAAGAAAACGCCAGAAGGAGTCACAAAGACCCAAACTCAACTGAACAACAATGAAATTCAAGACTATTCAAAAGAGTCCAATCTAACATTCCATTAGGAAATACCAAATGAATGAAGAATGCCTATTGTCTAGGCTATGGCATGTATCTAAATGATCTATTGACTTTATTGCTATATCCATTTTGGATGAACATTGCAGATGGGCCATGAGCTAAGACCAGGAAGATGAGAGCTGGCTGATAATGCTATCAGTAATCCTAAATTTTTCCAATAGACAAGCTTACCTTACTTAAGCACTAGTATTCTAATGATGCTGTATTACCACAAATGATTGGACACTGTAGTCTCCAAAGAGTCAAAAATTGTAGTTGTCCCCCCAAAAAGAGACACATGGTAGATTTAAGTCTAGTTTATTACCAATGTTTCATGAAAGAAGTGATATAAAGGAGATTAGCAAGGAAATGGCCAGTTGCAAGAGGTAAATAGCTAAAATGCTGTATGATGCCCATAGATTATCAGAATTCCTAGAGAAAGACCTCCAGAGTGTCAACTAGATAAATCACTTATGGATGATCTTTGGAAGGGCATGGGCAAGAGTTGCATAAGATGAGCAGATATGGGTGCTGTCTTCTGTTATCTTTTAGAGTCAGCATCCATATCATTAAGATCACAATTCCATTAAACTGCTTAATTTTTATCCGTTTAATATGAAAGTAGATATTTAGGTTTTTTATAATTAAAATAGTCAAAGAGATGGAAATTGTTCTTTTTTCCTTATATCTTGTCATTTTCGGCAATCTGGAAAGTGATAGGATATAATAGACCTTCTGTTTAGTGTACAACTAAAGCCTAACAAAGAACAATTGTACAAAATAGTAATTGGCACCAAAAATAACTGTTCCTTCTTACTGAACAAAACAAGGAAAGTTTTTAAAGTACTTTAAGTGTTTGTACTTTTTTAAAAGGAAGATATTTAAATAAATTACTGGATTGATTAGAAATGGCTTAAGTTAATCCATAAACATATATATATATATATATATAATATCTTAGACACTTTTTCTTAAAATATTATAGAAATTCGTTTGGACATTATAATTTTTTCTTTTAAAATCTACTTATCACTATCTCTAGCTTTTCTCCTTATCCAAATATCACTAGTTCAGTCTTTCCTTTGGAAACTATCACTATTAAAACAGGCATTTAATTTGAAGTAATATTTTTTTTAAATTTCTGCTTTTTCCCTTTTATTCTTCAAAGTGACATCTTAAATTTTTCATGTTTTTCTTTATTCAGAATAATTTTAATGAATACTAGAGTAGAATTTTATTTTTAAAAAATCACTATATGAATAGAGAGCTCTGGTTTCTTTACTGTGAGGGCTCATGATTCAAAGCTGCACTCTTAATGACAATAGAGGGACAGTAGAGTGCAAGGCCTAGAAGACTCAGATTCTTACTAGCAGTGTAACCCTGAACAAGTCACTTAACCCTGTTTGCCTTAGCTTCCTCATTTATGAAATGATCTGGAGAAGGAAATGGCAAACTACTCTAATGTCTTTGCCAAGAAAACCCCAAATGGTGTCACAGAGAGTTGGAACACAACTGAACAACAACAATATACAAAGCATTGTGCTAAGTGCTAGAGTTATAAGTAGAATTGTCAGGTAGCCCTTATTTTCTGGAGCATCTTTTTTATTTTAAAAAATAAAAGAGTTAACTCATTCCTGCTCTTTTTTTAACTTTACTGTCACTTCTCCAATGACTTTTCCTAGTGGAATCATCCCTTGTATCAAAGAAATCTTTAAAGACACTAGCAGCTCTAAATTTTTGAAGTGTGTATGTTCCAGCTATGTATAGTCAACTGTATCCTAAAATATGAGATATAGGATCTTATCAGAGGTTATTCTAAAACAAAGGCAATTGAAACTGTGAAGCCAAGTAGTTAATGGAAACTTTCTCTTAGTATATATTCAGATATGTATTTTAATAAGTATTTATGAACCACATGAGTTAATAAGGGAAGCTCAGTTACATCACCTTTTATCACCTTTCATATTTTTTCTCCTGGTGCTATTAGGGAAGGGAAGTGAGAAGACAAAGACCAGAAACTTCTTGAAGCTACTTATGGAAAAACAGCTAAGGCTTATTCTGTCATTAGGAATTTCCTTCTCAGTATTCACTCCCCTAAATAACTTAGGACTTTCCTTCTACCCCATCCCTTCTTTTCCTGTATTCTTTCCCTTTCTACCTCCTTTCTCTTCCCTTTTCTTCTCATCATCCTCATCAGTAAGCATTTATTAAGTGTTTGCTACATCAAAAGAGCTGTGCTAACTGTTAGGAATACAGAGCAGGGTACAATCCTTGTTGTCAATTTGCTCCCATTTTAATGGAGGAGACAATTTGCAAACAACTATGTCTATATAAGATATATACATTTTAATTAGATATCATCTCAGGGGGGAGGCAATTGCAGAGGGAGGGAAGAAAGATAGAAAGGGTTGGGGAGTCCTAAGAGCAGGATTGGAGCTGAGTCTTGAAAGAATCTAGGAGGGAGAATTTTTCAGGCATGGGAGACAGGCAGTAAACAAGGACAGCTGAGAAAGGGATTATTTTCCTGTCTTTCCTTTTTTCCAATCTTCCCTTTCCTTCTCTTTTTCATATTCCTTCCCTTCCCAACCCTCCCTTTTCTCTTTTGCCCCTCCTCCTTTCTCTTAACTTTCCTTCTTACCTTCTTACCTCCTTCCTCATTCCATTTCTTTCCTTTTTCTTTTCCCATTCCTTTCCCATCCTTTTCTTTCTCTTCCATCCCTTCCCCTCCCCTTTCCCTTCATTTCTCTCCTCTCTGTCTTTTCACTCATCCTTTCCTCTTTCCCTTTTCTCATTTGCCCATTCCCCCATTTCATTGTCTTCTTTCCTTAGCTTTCCCTTAGCAACTTCTAAAACAAGACATATCTGTCCTGAAACTGACTAAATCTTTTTTTTTCTTTCCCCTTGTCTTGAATTGCTGCTGAGCCTTGAAATAGCTCTGAGGTGGGTGGGAAGTTGAGCAAAAGCTTCCATAGATAACCACCTAGGGAGACACTAACCCTAAATAATTGGGCCAATGCTCTTGTCTATGTTTCACTGCTTATAAATGAAGCTCGACTTGAAGGTCTCTTCCTCTCATTCTTTGGAAACTGATGGCAAGCGGCCCTCTGGTTGTTTTTGTTTGATTTAACAATTAGGAGTTTCTTAAAACAATTTGTTAAATTGAAGGTCGTTACTTAAATATTTCCTTTCAACCAGATTACTGCATCTGCCTTTATCCCTGACTAACTTGAAGCTGAAGGCTTTGTGGCTGTCTGACAACCAGTCCCAGCCTCTGCTTACATGCCAGACTGACACAGACCATGAAACAGGAGAAAAGATCCTAACCTGTGTTTTGCTTCCTCAACTGCCTTCTGAACCCAGTTGCTCAGGTAAATATAATTTAAGCATCATTTCGACCTTGTCACAGAAATAACCAAACATCCTGCTTCATCTTGTAGCACTCTTCCAATATCTAGGTCCAGTGAGATGAATAATTGCAGGTGTTCTTTTGGGATGAGCCCCTCCTTCGCTGATGTGCATCCCTTATGTGCTTGCTAATACATGAAGTTCTTCAGAGTCCAAAACCTTTTATTCCCAGAATTAGGGTTTGAAGTTTAAAAGAAATGTGATGAGGAGGCAGCTAGGTGGCTTAGTGGATTAAGACAGGTTTAAATATGTGAGGTCCAGTGTTCAAATCTGTGTGACCCTGGGCAAGTCACTCAACCCCTGTGGCCTAACCTTACCATTCTTCTGCCTTGAAACCAATCCCCGCAGTATTGATTCTAAAACAGAAGGTTAGGGTTTAAAATATATATCTATATTTATTATATATATTATATAATTATGATTTTTTAAATTTAAAGTTTAAATTTTTAAATTTTAATTAAAAATTTTTTTAAAAGAAAAGAAATGTGACTCCTTAAGAAGTTACATGGTAACAAATTAATCCTAGTGAGCAGATTTTGATAGGGGAAAAACATGTGAATATTGAGTTCAGAAGAGGAGTAATAGGCTATAAATACTTAAAAAGGGATTTGGAACCTCCCATAACCATCTTTTTTTTTTAACATTTTTGCACAAAATCTACTTTGCCTTTGTCGCCTTAGTCATATGGACGCCTTATAAATTTAAGGGAGTTGGAAGCTATGGCACATATATGTAATCTCTGCTCCTGGATACTGAGGCTAATGGGCTGCTTGAACTCGGCAGTTCTGAGTTGCCATGGACAGTGACATTTAGCCCTAGCTCTACTCTCATGCCTGGCTGGTTGACCAAAGGGAAGAGAATTGGTCCAAGTTAAAAATAGGAGAGGGTGGTGGTTCTTTCAGCCTAATGAAACAGGGAGACCCAGTATCAGACAGTAACAACAACTTTGAAGAAAGAAATTAGGTAGTACATATTGTGAAAAAAAAAAGTTAATATCTACTGTATATGTAGCTGGAGCAGCACATATTTTTCCTGAGAGAACACTGAACAGAAATTCCTAAAAAGGATTCTATATGTGGTTAAGGCAGTTCTGTGGTGTGAATGACATTAAACACAGAATTCGGTGAATAGGTGTAGATGTATGGATTATTTGTTGTCCTAGACTTGGAGTCAGTGGGGTATGGTAGATAATATACTAGAGGAGTCAGAAAACTCGGTTTCAGATCTTGATTCTGCTCCATTATACCTGTTAATTTTGGCAAATTACTTATTATCAATGGGCCTTTGTTTCCTCCTCTGTAAAACAAAGGCATCAGACTTGGTGATCTTGAAAGTCCCTTCTGCCTCTAAATTAAGAGCTCATTAGTTCTATGAGTTGGCATCTTACTTCCAGCTGTAGAAATACTTCATAGTCATCTGGCCTTGGACAAGTTAATTAACCTCTTAGTTTCCTTTTATTCATTTACTAGCTGTGTGACTTTGGGCAAATCACTTAATCCTGTTTGCCTCAGTTTCCCCTTCCATAAAATCAGCTGGAAAAGAAAATGACAGACTACTCTGGTATCTTTGCCAAGAAAATCTCAAAAGGGATCATGAAGAGTCAGACATGACTGAAAAAACAATGCAACAACAAAATTCTTTATATGTAAAATAAAGAAAATCAGAGATCCTTGTAACATCAAAGACCCAGTAATATTGTAAGGAAAGCTTTTTATAAAAATATAAATATGATAGAATTTTAAGTGTGAAGAGCCAGTTCATACCTGCTAAATTGATCTTATTTTCTAGTGGTAACTTAACAGCCAAACAAGGGCCTTGCCCTCCTTTTCAGGAGTTATACACCAGCTCAGTTACTGATTTGAAACCTGTTTTCCTATACACTGGTTGGCTTTTGAGTTGAGCCTAATGAAGAACATAATGAATGTTTGAAATGTAATAATTAAAAATTGGTTGCCAAATATAATAGTTAAAATTTTGGTTTGACAAAAAAAATGTTTAAAAAAAAGAATTGTGGTCGCCATATATAAAATTAACTTCTTAAGTCAAAATTTTGTTAGTAGCTCTTAATAATTTAATTTAATATAAATATAGTAAAAGGAGGGAAATGTATGAGGGAAGTAGAAAATATTTCCTAGCCTACCACCTGAGAGGTCCTATGCAAAGAAATGTAGCTCATTTGATCTCCATGTGGAAGTCTGGCAGCTTCTTCAACAAGGATCTCCACAGCATAAGCCTCTTCCTTCAGCTTGATTTACTCCACCAATTCTATGCAGCACAAAATGCTTCTTCAGCCTGACTCACCAATGCCGAATGCATCTTTGTAAAGAGCCTCGCAGAATGAATCACAGAAAAAGCCTCCTCTTCAGCTAAAAATGCATCCTCAGGAGTCCTTGGGCAGTTTCTCCACATCACTTCCTGTATCTCTTCCATTTCACAGGAACCAATCACAGCCTCCCAATTTGCCTAGCACTGCCCAAGTGGGGACAGTGCTTGTGGTCTTTGGGAGTGTGAACTTTCTTAGTTAATGGCTTACAAAGTGTTAAGTAGTTTAAGTTCTTGATTGATTAACTGAAAATAGTCAAAGGGAATAAAAATTCCCTTTCACAGAAGGCAATGGCTACCTGAGTTGACACACTTTTGGTTTAATCTGTTCTTTTGTCATCCCTACAGAGAACTTGCCCCGCTGTGGGGCCCTGGAAAGCTTAGTCAATGAAATGTCAGATGAAGCATGGAATGAGCGGGCAGTCAACAGAGTCAGTGCAATCCGATTTTTGGAAGATGAGAGGGATGAAGAAGATAATGAAATGGTATGTTCTTTAAATGAACCATATTTCTAGGTACATGAGGAAGCTCAAAGATGGATGCTAAGTGGCTAATCAGCCATTTCCTTTTATTTAATTTTATTTATTTATTTTAAAACAATATCTTTCCTCTCTGGGAGTTGGCAATTATTTTTAGGGTACAGCAACAATCTATCATTTTTTTGTGATGTATTTTGATATTTCTATTCTCAACACAGCAATGCTGCTTTGCAAAGTGGTAAATAAGGCTATGTATTCTATTAAAAAAAGAATTTCAGGTTAAGGATTTATTTTTCATTTATATTTTTTTGCTTATTTCAGCCTTCTTTTTCTTAGAACCTATTTGGTTAGGATTTCCTCTCCATTTCCTAACAAATTATGAGTTCTCACTGCAGTGTAGACCATCTTGAGTGAGTTCAGTCTCATTCCATTAATCTTGCCTCCTATTACACCAAGTGCCTTTCCCTCTATTCTGCAACCAATTTACCTTGGCTATCCTGTGGAGTATTCATAATTATGACAAAATTGGCACCCTACAAATATGTCATTAGAATTCTTTACCCAGGGACTCTCTTTCCCAGCATCCCAGTTGCATATATCTCCATTATGTACTAAGTAGGGAAGATATAAGTTTTGTGTAGCTCCTCCCTCTTGCTCTCTTTTACTGGGAATACAGTTTGTGGAGGTTGGGGGCGAGCCAGGCAGGAGAATTTTACCCATGTGGTTTTACATTAGGCTTTTATACTTTGGTTCTTTAATTTCTTCTACTCAAGTGATTTCTAATAAGTCTTATAAAATATAATATTTGGAGTTATTGGATAGTCATTTAAATTTTACACAAACTTTTTAGTAGAATAAATAAACCATTCAAAAGCTCCAGTTACCTATATTTATGCTATCTGAATGAAATCACCTTTTGAGAGTCATTAGCATAGGTTGGCTTTGAAGGAACAATGTTCTGTGGGAGATGAGAAGGGAATAAATATTATAATAAAATGTAGCATCTTCTAGGGTATCTAGCACTATGCTAAGTACTTTATAGATACTTTCTCATTCAATCTTCTCAATCCTACAGGGTAGGTGCTGTTATTATCCCCATTTTACAGTTGAGGAAACTGAGGTAGACAGTGGTTAAGTGACTTGCCTAAAGTCCCATTGCTAGTGAGTGGTCTTCCTAACTACAGACTTTTATTCCCTCTACCTAGCTGTCTTAGAGTATTTAGAGTCCCACAGAAGGAGAGTGACAGTTTTTTCGTTCTTTTTTGATGATGCTCATGTTCTTTATTACAAAATGAAGACCATAAATTCAGCAAAAAATGAGATAACACCCAAAAGAAAATAATCCATTAATAGGTTCTCTTTATCTTATGACTGTCTAGGTTTAAAGTAATTGTTTTATTAATGGCATCTCCTTTTCTAAAAGGCCCCTTCAGTGCTACTTTAATATCCTCTGGTTGTTTGAAGGCATTGTGGCAGAGTGAATAGGAAGTTTACTTCAAGGCCAAGAGTACAAGGGTTCAAATACCACCTCCGATACGTATTGGTTGAATGAATGGCCAAATCACTTAGCCTCTGTCTGCTCCAGAGAGCTCTCTGACAATTATAAAGAAAGCACCAACTGGTATGGGTCGGAAGATTATCCTTACATCAATGAAATTACAGGTCTAGCCTCCATCTATCTGGCTATTATTCTCAACTTCCAGTTTCATAAGTGTAGATGTTTTCTTACTCTTAATTAATCCAGTACACAAGCTTACATTAATTCTGAAAAAGAAAATACAATTGACAATATACAAAAATTAATTTTCTTCCCTTGCCAAAAGTCTAAAGATGAGAGGTCCGGCCCCATAAAATACCATAATTTTAATTTAGAAGTATTTTCTCCCCTAAAGAATTCTTTTCACACTCTTTCCCCATCTCTCTATCTCAGTCAATGATTTTATTGAGAAAATGTCTTTTTCCACTTTTAAAATTTTGTTTAGCACATATATTTGAGCATCCACTGTATTTGATATTTTACTCTACTGCTTTTTTCTCCCCTTCACACTAGTTACTTTTTTAGCATCTCTTTTTTCCTCATAGTAAACCTTTCTTAACTGACTGGTCCACATTCCTACTCTTGAGCTTCCATTAATTATTAGAAAAGTTATTGATAGTAAGTGCAAATCATTGAGGCTTGGGTACAATAGGGCTGCATTTCGGTTCACTCTTAAATACTATTCCCAAGAAAGTGATACTTGATGTTTAAAAAAGAAAGTAATGGATGTCTTTTGTTTTTCTAGCAACTAGATTCCCCTCTGTCTACCTTCCCACTCCCCCTCCTCGTGAGCTACCCATTTTAGCAAAGAATTAAATTAAAAAGGAGGGAGAGAAAAGTTTAGCAAAATTAACCAGCACTTGGGAAAAAAATATAGTACTATATACAGTGTTCCATGTTCCCTTTTCCTTTGCAAAGAAGACTGGGAGATACCCTTTAGTCTAATTTTTTAAGGCCGGTCTTGACCATTATAATTTTATGGTGTTCAGTTTTCATTATTTTGTCATTCTTTTGAATTTTGACAATACTCAGTTGCAAAGGCCCCCAAAGCCTGTGCCCTCCTTTTATTTTTTTTTAAGAAAAATAAATAAAGACATTTTAAGAAAATGAAATAAAAACACTTATACTGCTGTTTGTTTTTTCAGAGAACACTTCTAAGGCGAGCCACTCCACACCCAGGAGAGTTAAAGAGTATGAAAAAGACAGTGGAGAATTTACGGAATGACATGAATGCTGCAAAAGGACTGGATTCGAACAAAAATGAGGTCAATAATACCTTTGACAGAGTGACCACTTCTGTGTAAAGCCTCCAAGTTTTTACCTCCTGTGTCTTCCCCTGCTGTCGAAATGGTCCTGTCTTCCAAGGAATCTCATCCAGCCCTTTGTCTTAACCAGATCCTGACCCATCATCTCCTTTTACCGCCTAGTGGAGGGTGCTGCTGTCTCGAAGGAAGTGCCTTATACTAACCAGTTGTGGCACCAGTAATCTCCAGATAATATATTTTTAATGGATTTTTGGTCACTTTTAATGAGTAGAATACACTACTGTACAACTTCACCTGTCATTGTTGTCCTATGTTGGGGGAAGGAGGGATTTTGACCCTCTCCCCCACAGTGCTGGGATCTTTTAGACCCAGGTATACTTGGACCTACTGATGAAAGATATAGTTTTATGTGAAAAAAAAAAGATACTTTTTTAAACATTTTTTGGCAGCTCAGATGGTGTAAATTTTAAAATTTTGTATAGACATTTCATAAGAAAATTATGTATTTCTTTTTTGTTGTTTTATCTGGAAAACGGTACATATTTTACTATTTGTGGGGTAGGGTGGGGAGGGAAAGACAGTCCTGAAGTATTCATTTGTATTTGTACCACCCAGTTGTGCCTTAATGTGTGTCCTGTTGTATGTCATCCTAAACAGTGGCATCCATCCCTAAGCGGAGAAATTAGGATAGGGGGATGCACTTTTTTAGCCATATTTTCTCTTAAATTGTTTGTTTGTTTTTTTAACCAACAAGAGGGTAGGAAGTTATCAAGAGGGACTCTTGACTTAGAAATCATATCTGCTTGATTACCTGAGAGATGAACCTGCAGGTCTAAGCTTCTACTGTTTGATTACTTACACTTTAAAACTTTTTACAAAGACAGTGTCTTAATTGTTCAAATGCAATGAGGTTGCCCTTGCTGGTGAGGCTTGTGCCATTTGTAAACGAGAATGGAACAGGAAGCACAGTAGGAGATTGGTTCAGAGTACATTAGGAGAACAAGTAAATGTACCACAGAGGAAAGCATGATGCTATTGAAAACGGCTTTAGAGGTTTTATATCCAGATATAAAACCATAATAAAGCAGAAATCTTATAACTATACCAGAGCAACATTGGTGTCATTATGAGTGCAATTTAATTCGAAAATAGTTTGTTGGGAAAGGTAACAAAATGCTCTAAAAGATGTTGAATAAAGTAGCCAGTTGTATTTTGGGGCAGGTAGACACAGGGAAGGGATGTGTGTGCATGTGTGTGTGTGTGCTTTTGTCTGTTAATTTCTGCAAGAGATTGTGTAAAAGTGATGAATATTTTAAGCCACCACCATTTATAACATGGTTTATGACAAGAGGTTGTGATGTACATCACTCGCTTTGATAAAATCATAGCCTTTTGAAAGAACTGAAAGACATGTTATTTTTATGGGGGGGAGAGAAAAGGGCAAATATTATGGACTACAGTTAAGGTGGAAATGAATGCTGCCAACTGACTAAAAGACATCAGTGGAATCAAATTATCTCCCTAATGAAGTCAACTCACCCTGGACAGTGGCATCCAAGACTTTTTTTTTAGCATGAATGTATCCAGGTGTATTTTTTTAGTGAGCTGCATTTCTTAAAGATTTATTTGGTTTTGCTCTTATAATGAGTCATTTTCATTACCCAAGACATGTGTTGGTTTTAAGTTTAGGCACCTTTGGGAGCTGCATTATTACTCTCAGTCGGTCAGATCAGTTAATGCTCACATTTGACTTCAGCTTTCTGTTGGACTCACTGACCCACGAGGAGAACCATTCTAATCTTGGATTCTTTACCAATCTTGTTCTAACTAATCAAATTAAATAATACGTTTCTACTACTATAAATTTCCTTATTATTTAATCTGTCTTTATAAAGGTCTTAAAAAGCAACAACAACTAGGTATTTATTGAATTGCATGTACTCTGGCAAAGAGGTTCCAAGCCATTTCTGCAGCCTACTCTTGGAAAAGGTTTGGTGCTTCTGCAGTGCTGTGTTGTACCATGTCATGCTCTACTTGTTTCCACTCTTGTTTTCAGTGGATGAATAGAAACTTTTGATCAAATGCAAGGAGACAGCTTGTATTTTGGCTTATGCAGTTAAAAAATCTGTGGGAGTGATGTCATAAGCATGTTGTTTTTCATCAGCCGATCAATTTATTTAAAAAGAAAAATCCTTTTGATTCCAAAGCCATTTTGTTTGTTTTGTTTTTTAAATAAAAATCCTCTACTCTTTATTACTCATTGGGTCATGGCTACAGTAGACTAGAGAAGGATGAGATCCTTCTATTCCATTTATATTTAAACTTTTTTGGACAGTTTCCTGCTAGGAGGAAAAAGACCAAATCTACAAAGGTAACGACTTGGTTGGTTTGTGACTATAACTATCTATGTAGAGAGGAGCTGGAAGCCCTTAGGGCAATTTTAAAAGGGGGCATGTGTAGGATTACATTACACATGGATTAAAAACTGGCCTCATGCCTTTTCTAACTGCACGACCCTGGGCAAGTCATTTAACCCCAGTTGCCTAGCCCTTGCTGCTTTTCTGCCTTGGAACCAATATTTAGAATTGATTCTAAGACAGAAATTAAGAGTTTTTTTAAAAGGCAACAATTCTTAAAAAAAACCAAAAAACCCTAAAATGGAATATACAGTAATCAACTAGGAAATTCCAATAAGTAAAGTACTCTTGCTAGGATGATATATAGTAGATAGTAAATCTTAAGGACATATGGCAGGATTGAGAACTGGTGATTTTTGCTTGGTTTGATTCAAATGCCAAAGATTCCTAGCCTTTTATTAGTTCAGACTGTTACTCAACAGTTTTAGTGGCATCATTTTGTCTCTTTAGCATTTCCTACGGGAAGAGGAACAGCATAATATGTGGCCTAATATACTTCCTGGTTTTGTATAGGTGAAAGATGTGAGCAGCCAGAAAAGAGGCTAACATTGCCATATCTGTTCACCCTTCTTATCTTTATCCCCCATTTACATGGAAGGAAATAGCATCCCAAACAAACAAACCACCTAAGGAAATAGAACTATAAACATTGGAGTGGGTGTTCTTAAGCTTTTGGGAGGAGATGTTATGGAGCCCTTTGGCAATCCAGTAAAGCCTGTAGTTGACTCTTCAGAATGATCTTAATGGATAAAATATATAGGTTTACAAAAAAAAATGAATTATTTTCAAAGATAGTTATAAAAATACTTTTTTTTTAAGTTCATAGAACCCCATGCATTAGATGAGAAAATAAGTAAAAATTATTAGTGGAAATGGGGCCAGTAAAGTAAACTGGAAGCCAATGGCATGTTTGCCCTAGACCCACATGGTTTAATTGTTTTCATACTGGAACATTCAGAGGCATGCTACATAGCTCTAAACTTTTTATTTTGTCTGGTTCCCTCTGTCAAGAGGCTTGCTAACTGTCTTCAAGTTAAAATATTCTAAGTAGAAGATCAACCACCATCCTTGTGCAGAAATCCTTCTGTCATCTCTTGGGAAATCTACCACACTTAAGGGAGTTTAAAAAACAAAACAAAACCCATAATGAAAAAGGTGGGAGGTGGAAGAAAAAATCTGGAATGGACAGGAAGTTCTCTGAGCAAGTAAATCTCAATCTTGGTCCAGAGACTACTATGGGAAAAGTTAGTGACTCAATATAGGGGATGGTTGTGCAATACTTTTATAATGAGGGACTCTGTATTGTGTAGATGCTCATTAGTAAAAGGAAAGAGGGTCTAATCTCAGCAAATTAAGAGGTGATTACCATGAGGAATTCAAAGGTATTGGCCAACTTTTACAAGAGACATTCTCAATGAAGCCAGATTAACAGCAGGAGAAAAAAAATTGCCATGCTAGAAAAAGCAATGACCTGGATAAGCCATAAAAATGAATAAACACCAAATGCTAAAAATGTAAACAATTATTTCTAGCTTAGAATGTTTACTTCCTTTGAAAAATATATGGTTAATTTGGAACCGATTTGTCCAGGCAGGTCAACATCCTCTTGGTCCCCTCCCCTTGTTTCCTAAGCATTATTCTGTCAAGGAATGCAAATTACATAATAGCCTAGCCAAAACATAAACAGGAAGCTATAAAATATGCTGTTACACATTCTAAAGATAGAAATAGGGACTGGATCTGTGATTTCAATATTATTAAAGAACTTCCAGGTGAGGAAATGAATTCAGAACAAGTCAGCACCTCCTCTGCAACTTGAAGTTACCCAGAGCACTTAGAAAATGTGATTTGCCTAGAATCATATATCTAGGATGTGTCACAAGTGGAATCTGAACCAATCTTCCTGAGTTCCAAATCAGTCAATTAACATTTATGAAGCCCCTACTATGTGTCAGGCACTGTGCTAAGAGCTGAGGATACAAAAAGAGACAAAAGACAGACCCTGCCTTTAAGGAACTCACAAGCTAAAAAGGGCAAAAATGAAACAAAGAATCTGAAAAGGATGAGGAGAATGAGGAGTAGAAGGATACCCAGCTTCAATGAATTAAATGAGTTGGCTGCCCCGAGTGCCCTCCATAGATGGGGAAATTTAGGGGAGTCTCTCCAGTGTCCACCCTGCCAATCCCAGGGAGGAAGGGACCCCTGTGGCAAAAAGAAGAAAAAGTACTAGGGAGGGTGTGAGTTTCAGAACTGATGTGATCTTGCAGGATGATGACTGTGATGAAGATTCTAGAACTTCCCATTTCCAAAACTAACCTGTTAAAGCTTGTTATAGGCTCTGCAATGCTCTGATTGATCTGAGCCCTTTGCTACAGGTAAAAATGATATATGATGAAATCAGGGCAGAACATAGTTGGGAAGGAAGTATTAGTGATCTAGTATTTTTATGTTCCGTTTTAAAGTTTGTAAATTGCTTTACAAATATTATTAAAAATCCTAAGAGGTAGGTGCTTTTAACTATTATCACCATTTTTCTGATAAGGAAATGGAGGCTTGGGAAGTTAGGCAACTTCCTCAGTTACACAGCTGGTTAAGTGTTCAAGGACAGACTTGAACTCAGGTCTTCCTTACTCTGGAGTCAGTGCTCTATCCACTAGCTGTCCAACTAAGGAAGGGACAACCTTTTAGATAAATTTGATTTTATATCTGAGAAAATATAATCATTATTAGAATACCCCTCTAGACTTCCTCTTCTCTTTTTTACTACTATTATTTCCTTATTTTTTTTTGAAGCCCAAAGCCACATTGGAAAGAGAAGAGATATGGGAAGTTAGGAAGTAGAACCATTCCCCTAGCCTTTGCTACTTCTTTACATAGTGAAAAATCATGGGGTACAGTAGTTAGGGGAAGACTGAAGGGGCAATTAGTGGATAGAGAGCTGGACCTGGAGTCAGGAGAACCTGGGTTCAAATTGACCCTGGGCAAGTCACTTAACCCTCTTTGTTTAGCCCTTACCACTCTTCTGCCTTGGAATCAACACATAGTATTGATTCTAAGACAAGGTAGGAATTTTTTAAAAGTAGAAGACTGGATATTTTCTTTGACGTTTGGAAATCTATCTTAGAATGCTTTATAGCTAATTTTTTCCCATATCACTTTCTGTCATTTCTTTGATTTTTGTACGTTTTTATGATAACATGGTGGAAAAAAGGGACAAATAATGGAAGATATCATTACATTATTGATCTACTTTTAGCCATTTTTCTTCTAGTAATATCTCTTCCCCACCCCCACATAGCACTAACCAAATTGTTTTACTTTTAATTTCTTTGCTATCATTTTATTTTCTCCTCCCTCATCTTTTCTCTCTTTGAAACCTTTCCTTACTTTGGGGTCTATTCCAGGAGAGACCCACAGATGTAAGAAATTGATCAATTGAGAGATATTGGCTAAGAGCCAGTTTTATTTCTGGTTTCCTTTGGGAGAAAAATATTGAGGGACCACTCCATCTCACAGGAATCCTTTTTTTACTTTTATTTATTTTTTTTTTAAGTAGACAGCTAGACTGAAAAAGGAAACCAAATAAAACAACCTGATCCCATAGCTTTTGTTCAACATAGGCTACATGGGGTGCTTAGAGCTCAGCATTGGGATCTGACAATGGGCCAGGAGAGTCATGTAATCCTAAACTAAGAGATTGGGACAGTGACCAGGACACCCATGGGAGGCCTTTTGCCAAAACCTGGTGAGTTGTATTGGGCAAGAATCTGATTAGGCTAATGCTAGAAGGTGCTTTCTTTGGATGCTGTAGCATTTTTTCTAAACTGGTAAGAATAACAGGCTATTCTTTCTAACAGACAACCCTTTCTATACAAAGACTGTGTTACTGATACAAAGCCAGGAGGGGATGCATTTTGAGTTGGCTTTTAGAGTTGGAGGATCACTGTTGATTTATACTCTATACCTTTAAGTTGGTCCCTGTGACCAGTAGCTCACATCTGTGAGATAGCAGGCCCCTGTTAGGGCCATGGTCCTACTGCGCCCTTTACTCCAATAAAAGAATATTTTAAATTATTTGGTGATAAGTATGACAAACTTTGTAGGTTCCCTTTGTTGTTCAGTCATTTTGGGTATGTCTGATTCTTTTCATAACCCCCATTTGGGATTTCTTGGCAAAAATACTGGAGTACTTTGCCATTTCCTTCTCCAACTCACTTTACAGATGAGGAAACTGAGGCAAACAAGGTTTAGTGACTTGCCCAGAGTCATAAAACTAGTAAGTATCTGAAGCCAGATTTGAACTCAGGAAGATGAGTCTTTCTGAGTCTAGACCCCACATTCTATCTATTATACCACCTAGCTGCCATAATCAATGGCATGAAAATTAAAAGTGATTCAGAATGAAAATTATTCCTCATTAGTGAATGAGAGTTCATTTGTATACATTTCACCATTATCTGAAGTGACCATTTATCTAGTAAATGAATTTCTAATAATAATTCCAATATGGTTAATAATGATTAATGAGTTGTTGGCTAATTTAAAGGGATTGTGAGTGATTTTTTAAGTCTCTTTTTAAATCCACACCATAGTGTAGTAAAAAGAATGCCTAACTCAGAACTAGAAAATCTGAATTCTAGGTCTTAGCTTCACTAGTTCATTTTAGTTGTAGGTCCTTGTGTAAACCAAATGACCTCTTCAGGCTAGTTTTCTTGTCAGCACATTGAATACTCTTTATACTACCTACTTTCACATGGTTTTTATGAGCATCACATGAGATGATGTGAACCAAGCACAGTGCTTGACACATGGCATTGTTGTGTTTGACTCTTCCTGACCCCATGGACCACAGCACTCCAATGCTGTCCATGGGGTTTTCAGAGCAAGACACTAGAATGATTTGCCATTTCCTCCTCCAGTCAATTAAGGCAAACAAGAAGTTAAGTGACTTGACTAGGGTATCACAGCTAGGGCTTGAGATCAAATTTGAACTTAGGTCTTCCTGCCTCCAAACCTGTAGATCCATTCATTGAGTCACCTAGCTGCCTGGACACAGTAGAAATGTTTCTTGATTGGGCAAAGAACTTTTGACTCAACAAAAGAAGTATTTATTTAAACAGTCACCTTGCTAGGAGTTGAGGAGACAAAATCATGAATTGAAATAACCTGCCCATAAGGAGTTGGCATTCTTCTTTGTAACCATAGGCTACTGAATAAATGGAAGCAATTCTAATTTGCCTCCCTCTTTGAGAGCAGGTAAATAATGAAAAATTCTAAATCAATAGTGCTGTCATAGCTTACTCTTCAAGGGAGAACAATGGTGAAGGTAGTCTGGGTGATAGTGTAATAGCTCTGAGAAGGGGAGAAGTTAAAATTTATTTATTTATTTGTGAAACCTTTACCTTCTATCCTAGAATCTATAGTTTCCAAGGCAGAAGAGCAGTAAGGGCTAGGTGGGCTAGGCAATTAAGGTTCTGGCATCTGTCCAGGGACACACAACTAGGTAGTGTCTGATGTTGGATTTGAACCCAGGGATTCCTGACTCCCAGCCTGGTTCTCTATCCACTGAGTTCCCAACTGCCCCATATCTCTTGTTTCTTAAGGTGTAAAGGGGGATTTTAAGTCTCTACAAATGACCATTTGGAACGACTTGGCAAATGCTACTTTTTATTTGCTTATTTATTTTTTTAAGTAACCTATTTAATTAAAGCAGGACTGTAAAAAAGCAGGACTTTAGGACACACATAGGGTAGACATGAAAAAAAGTAGCCCTACTTCCCAGTTTCCATAACGTTGGCGTTTTAGTCATCATTTTCACCCATGAAGAGACTAGACTAGATCCCTGTTAATTATACAGACTAATGCAACACTTTGTCACGTTATACGAGGGTGCTCCGAAAGTCGCAGGGCAGTTTCAGGGTATTAAAGTTGACAGCTGCACTAAGACTTTTGGGACACCTTGGATATGAATCGGGGACTAACCAATGGCGGACCCGCTCCTTGGAGCATGGGGATTTATTTGGCGAGCCTGCTGATGGGAGGCGGCAGAAACACTTTTCTTCTTTACTTCCTACACAAGAAAGGTGAAACTGTAGTCCAAGGAGCATCCTGTACAAGGGCTGCATTGCAAGCCCCTGGGACAGCCTTCACTGAGCAATGGAGCAGGGTTTTGTTTTGTTTTGTTTTGAAACTCAGCAGTAGGCTGGTAATGGGTGAACTTTTGTTCCAATCAGGGTCCCCAGAGTAGGAAGTCAATACTTCATAGGCTGGAGGTAGAAGGACTTTTGTTTAAACTTCTCTCACACAGCAGAGGCTGCAGGGAAAAACAACAACAACACACCTACTAGTCTGGGCATTGAATGTTCTTCCTTGGGTTTTGTTCTTTCTGCCCATCAGCCTGGAGGCTGGATGGGTGTGGCCAGTTTCGGGTTGCACTGGGAGGTTTCGAGAGAAAGGGCTGTGGGTTGGGTCTGTTTAGGCTTGGGTTGGTTTTGTTTTGAGTTGCGGGGTTTTCTTTTTCTTTTTCTTTGGGGGAGGGATGGGTTGTAATTTTTGTGAGAGGGTTCTCTTGCATGCTCCCGAAGGGATAATTATGCGTCTACCTTGCTTCTCCTGGGTCTGTTGGCACAGATGAAGCCATTTATAGGTACGTAGTGGATATGAAATGGCCTAGATCAGCTCTGTGTGTTCAGCTGTGTACCTGAAGCTTTGAAGTGTGGGAACAGCGCGAGCTACCTTGGGACACCAGGCTGGATGCCTAGCATCCTTCTGTTGATACCAAACACAGTGGCTTCCCATGAAGAAGCAATGTACACTTGGGCTAAGCAGCAGATTGGAAACCTGGGGCAGTCAGTTATCATCATAATCCTCATTATAGCTAGCGTTTATATAGCACTTTAAGGTCCTCAAAACATCTTTCAGATAGTCTGTCATTTGATCTTCCTTCCTTCTTTCGTTCCTTCGTTTGTTCCTTCATCCTTCCTTTTCTTCATTCCTTTTCTTATTCCCTCCTACCTTCCTTCTTTTCCTCTTTTCCTCCCTTTTCTCTTTTCTTCTCTCTAACCCTTTCTGTCTCCATCTTTCTCTTCCTTTCTTCTTCCCTTCACTCCTTTTCTCCCTCTCCCTCCCCACCTTCCTTCTTTTCCTTTTCCTCTTCCTTTATTCTTTTCTTCCCCTCTATCCCTTCTTCCTTCCTTCCTTCCTTCCTTCCTTCCTTCCTTCCTTCCTTCCTTCCTTCCTTCCTTCCTTCCTTCCTTCCTTCCTTCCTTCCTTCCTTCCTTCCTTCCTTCCTTCCTTCCTTCCTTCCTTCCTTCCTTCCTTCCTTCCTTCCTTCCTTCCTTCCTTCCTTCCTTCCTTCCTTCCTTCCTTCCTCCTTATAAGGTACTAAGACTCCAGATGAATTACTCCTTTTATGCCTAAGTTGTTTGCCATTGGACTCTGCTTGACCAGATGGTAGTAACATGGACAATAACAGAAAGTATGTTATAGGTTATGTTTATTTTCTTTTTCTTGAATAAATTAAACTAAGATAACAAAGTCAGCCCAGTGCATTTAGTACGCCCAACCAAAGGGTAACTTGGTTGAAAGCATGCCCTAGCTCTGGAATTAGAATACCTGAGTTTAAATCCTGCCTCTGACAATGACTGTGACCTTGGAAAAATAATTTTCTTTAAGTGGTTGAAGGTTCCATCTCCTCATTGGCCACCAACCCCATCTGTAAAAATGAATAAAGGGTCTCCAAGGTCTCTTCTATCTCTAACTCCAAGTTCCTTCTAGAGTGAGTACCAGCTGGAGTGGACCAGTAGACTTCCCTTTGGTCATTTGATGTACTGGATTGTAGAGAGAAGTTCAGGACATTTAATCCCATTTCCACTTATGAAACCATTTCAATTTTAGAAGCAAATTTTCCTGAAATACGTGCATAAGCAGACCACATAATAGTAATAATAATGATAACTTGCACTTATATCGTACATTAAAATTTGAAAAAGCACTTTATGTATGTTATGTTAGAGATTCAGCTCATTACCAGAGGTCTGCAATGCTGCCTCCTTGGGAGGAACCAGATTAAAATGTAATTGGGAAATATTTAACAAAATAAATAAAAATACAATGGAACATAGATAATATATGGTTTTTGAAGTCTATGTGTTACCCCCAGGTATCCTTATATAAATAAGGCTTACGGGCCCTAATTTCCACTGAGTTTGACAGCACTGTGTTATATCATTTGGTTTGCATAATAACCCTGGGAGGTAGATGCTATTATTATCCTCCTTTTACAGTTGTTCCAACTGGGTCTTTGAATGCCAAGTAAGAAACTTGCTACCTCCTATGGGAGACAACATAATACAGCAGAAAGAGGGAAGGGGGAAAGGAATGAGGCATATGGTACCTACAATGTGCCAGGCACCATGCTAACCATTTTACAAATAGGATCTCATTTGATTCTCACAACAATTTTACATTTGAAGAAACCGAGGCAAGCAGATTTTCAAAGTGACTTGCCCAAAGTAAGGGAAAGGGTGCTAGATTTAGAGTCATAGGACCTGGATTCATTTTCCATCTTTGTGTCTTATACTATCGTGTGATATTAGGCAAGCCACTTAACTCTCTGTCTCAGTTTCCTCATGTGTAAAATGAAGAGGGGTGGATAGATTGACTGTAAGGGACCTATCATCTCAAAACCTTTGATTCTCTCTTCCACAAAATAAAACTTTTACTGCAACCAACAAACAAATTGGTCCCTTCCCTCCCATCATGGTAGAGTGAAAAGAATTTTGGGTAGGGATTCAGAATCCCTAGGTTCAAATCCCAGTTCTGTTATGTACTACCTCCATGATCTGAGGCAAGCCAATTGACCTTTCTGAGTCTCAATTTCTTTCTCTGCAAAATGAAGGAGTTGGACCAGGTGGCCCCCAAGGTTCTTTCAACTCTAAATCTCTGCCTCTATGATACCTCTTTTGTTCTGATTCTTTTCTATAATCAACAGATTGCTTCCTCAGCATTTCTTCTTTTTCTAATTGTATATTTGAATTTCTTCTTTGGCACCCAGTTTTTCTTAAGATCATCAATTTGGAGCTAGAAGGAACTTCTGAAGCCATCTAGTCTATCTGTTCATTTTGTTTTTATTTTTAAAACCCTTACCTTATGACTTAGAATCAATACAAGTATCTATTCCAAGGCAGAAGAGTGGGAAGGGCTAGGCAATGGGGGTTAGGTGACTTGCCCAAGGTCATACATCTAGGAAGTGTCTGAGGCCAGATTTGAACCCAGGAACTCCCATCTCTGGACCTGACTTTCCATCCACTGAGCCACCTAGCCAGCCCCATCTGTTCATTTTATAGATGAGGAACTCAGGCCCAGAGGAATAGGATTTAACCAAGGTCACAAATGTAATATTAAAGGCAAGATTTGAACCCAGACCCTCTGATTCCAGAGCCAGTGCTTTTTCTATTGTACCATGCTACCTTCTTTCATTTGTATTCCATTAGAGTGAGCAAAGGAAGAATATTTATTCAGCTCCTACAGTGTATCAGGCATTGTACTGAAGCACCCTACAAAGAACATCTCATTTTTTTCCCTCATAACAACCCTGCAAGGTAAGTACTATTATTATCCTCCTTTTACAATTAAGGAAATTGAGGCAACAGAGTTAAGTGATGCTCAGGGTCACACAGTAAGTATCTGAGGCAGAATTTGAATTCAAGTCATCCTGACTCTGGGCTCAAGGTTGTATCTACTGTGCCACCTACGATACATTATACCATCATGGATCTCTTCAATTCTTTAAAAACCTAGCTCAACCCTCTTTATTCTTGCTACAAGATGTCTTGCACCTCAGCCTTTTCTTTCTAAATAACCTCTTTTCCATTTCCCCCAGATTCTTAGCACAGCTGTATTTCCATAAGGGGAAATTTATTGCCTCCCATTTTATTATTTGTTTGGTCTTGAATCACCATGATGGGATGTTTGTCTTTATGAATTTTTGGAAGTTTGTGTTTTAGAAAAATTGGACTTAGTTTTGCAAATAAGTCTATGAAATTGAACTGGCATCACAATTTGCACTGGGAGGGAGGTCAGTCCTTGCATTTCTTGTAGTCTTCAGTCTCTCAAGAATATGAAGTTGCTCTGGGCATTTAGCATCTTCCTGGTGACTCCAAAATCAAGTGAAATAAAGCTGGAACTTCTTTCTTGTGTAAAACCCCAGAGAAGGCAGTCACTTGGATCGTGAATAAATGCTGTTTTGAAAACATTTAGCTTATTTTTGATCTCTTAGGGCTATTGGCATTTGTGCCATTTCTTTTATATTTAAATAGGTTTTATGTCTTTTACTACAGTGAAGTGAGAGTGAGAAGATAGTAGAACATGAATTCAAATCCTGTTTTTGATCCTTTTGACTTGTATGATTTTAGGCAAATCATAAAACTTTCTGGGACTTGGTTTCTTTACCTGTAAAATGAAGAGGTTGATAAGATGATCTCTAAGGGTCCTTCTAGAATCTATGATCCTAAGTCTATGATCATGAACTGGGAAAGGTCTGGAACTAAGGAGAGGGAAGGTAGAAAAGACTGATTGGGATAAAGGATAGAAGCAGAGAAACGATGGAATGGAAACCGGTGAAGTTTAGAGCAGAAAATAAAAGGGAAAGGGGAAAAGTAAAAGTAAAAGGAAGAGATATTGTTGGTAACTTCCACTCCTAGCATCAGGAGCATCATTTTGACATCTTAGTTAATTCAAGTTCTAGAACTCCACGAGTCTTTTATTATTTCTCAGAATGATTAATGGACCAACTCATCCTAAGGAGGATGCTATTTTCTTGGATGTGTTGGGGAGGGAGTCTGCCTTTTCTAACCACATCCTTTTTCTTCCTCTTTGTTACTGCTCTTCCTTCCACTTTAGTGACTACAAGGGATTTGAAGCTTGCATTCCTCTTGATCTAACTATCATTGCCTAAAACACCTTATCTTGGTTGTTTTGACTTGGTTCTTTCCTTCCTCCCATTGTGTGCCCATTTCCCTTCACATCTTCTTAAAAGAAAGCTTATTTTTCCCACCTGCTGGGTCACAATGCCCTAAAATATGTCTTTTACAAAGAATTTAATGAATTTAGTAATCCTATTGATTTTTCTGAACATGAGAGGAAAACTTCTGAAGGGGAAAATTATGAATTTAGCTTGGACACAGAAAAATACAATATATATCCTAAAGAGGCATGTGGGTGGATGACTCAAGTGGGAAATTATTAATCAAGTATATTTTGTTCCATTTGTTCTGTTGCTTTAAGAGCATTTAATGAAGCAGTTTCTCAGACATCCGATAGATTTCTTGACATTGTGTTACGTCAGGATTTTATATTCTTGTATTCCTCTTGTGGGAGGAAAGCAGGACCAGGAATCTATACTCTCTTCAGTAGGTTGAGCCATACTGATATAATGAGAACAGACTCATGAAACAAAATAATTCTCAGAAGAAGGACCTGAATTTATATTCCATGTAATTCATAGCAGAATTCCTTGATTTGGTGGCATTTTCCAAACAGAAAACACCAAAGATGAAATCTAATCAAGGAAGAATCAATTGTTTGTAGGTTATAGAGAATAGGCAGGCAGACAGAGTATAGACAATCTATTTTTTTAAAACCCTTACTTTCCATCTTAGAATCACTACTCTGTATTGGTGCTAAGACAGAAGAGCCATAAGGGCTAGGCAATGGAGGTTAAGTGACTTGCCCAGGGTCACACAGCTGGGAAGTGTCTGAGGCCAGATTTGAACCTAGGATCTGTAGGCCTGACTCTCAATCCACTGAGCTACCCAGCTGCCCCCTCCTTCCATGTCTTTTATAAATCATCTCTTTCTGCTTAATAATTGATCAACATAATGAACAACCATGATTCCAAAGGATCCCTGATAAAATGTGCTATCTGATTCTGTATAGAGAATTGATAGACTACAGATTGAAGCATATTTTCTTCTTCCTCTCCTCTCCTCTCCTTGAGGCCAATGATGCCCACCAACTCTGGAGAATAGAATTGGTGATCAAGTCTCCTCCGCTTCTTGTCACTGTAACTGACACATCTAAGATCCTGAAAGGAGAGCTGGAAGAGACCACAGTAGTCATCTAATACAACCCTTTCATTTTACAGATGAAGAAACTGAGGCCCAGAGTAACAATAAGTGGCAGAGACTATATTTGAACTCAGATTTTTGGATTTAACTCCAGCTCTCTTTCCACTGTACCAGAATGTCTCCCCTTGTCCCTTCCTTCCTTCCTTCCTTCCTTCCTTCCTTCCTTCCTTCCTTCCTTCCTTCCTTCCTTCCTTCCTTCCTTCCTTCCTTCCTTCCTTCCTTCCTTCCTTCCTTCCTTCCTTCCTTCCTTCCTTCCTTCCTTCCTTCCTTCCTTCCTTCCTTCCTTCCTTCCTTCCTTCCTTCCTTCCTTCCTTCCTTCCTTCCTTCCTTCCTTCCTTCCTTCCTGACTTCTTATTGAGTGGATACATATCTGGCTTTTTTACTTTTCATTTCCGCTTGCATGATTGCCCTACACTGATTTATTCATTAAAAACTGGATCGTCCTGGACTTCAGGGGGGTGTTTAGCCTAAAAATTCCAGCAGACTGACCTGACTAAAGGAAAGGAAAGCTGGTCGTAAATAAAAAAACTGGTGGTAGAATGTGAGCTTCCTTGAGAGTTGGGACTGTTTTTTGACTTTCTTTGTATTTCCAGCATTTAATAGCACAGTGCCTGGCACCTAATAGGTATTTATTTAATAACTGCTTGCTGACTGATGGAAAAAAAAAACCAAACGTGTAAAATTTTGCCTAAAGTTAGGTTTGAGGAATTTTAATGGCCTTGTTTTATCTCTGCTCTCCATTAGGACTACTCTAGTTTTCTTGCCATTCTTGCCAAAAAGATTTTACTCTTATGATATCAGATCTCTAGCCTCCAGGGAGGAAGATGAAATATGATGGTGATTAGGAGCAATTAACTGAGCCCAAGGAGGTGGCATTTTCTGAAGAAAAGAGAACATAATCTAAGTTGTGATCTGATGTACTGCACCAGGTCAAGTCAGAGTTCATGCTTGGATCCTTGGGCACAGCAAGAAAAGAGTTAACTCAGAGGAGTGACCTAGAATAAATCCAGGGAGAGAACACATGCAGGAGAATAGTGAGCACTGATGAATTCAGTTTCTTGATCCGTACTGTTTGCTTGTATAAGTATTTATTAAGCTCCTGCTATATGTGCCAGGTAGTATGCCAATTACCTTACAGATATCCTCTTATTTAATCTTCACAACAACCCTGGCAGATAGGTGTTATTATTATCCCTATTTTACAGATAAGGAAACAGAGGCAAGCAGCAGTTAAATGATTTGTTCAGGTTTACTCAACTAGTATGTGACCTAAATGTGTCCGAGGTCCAGATTTGAACTCAGGTTTCCTGTCTCCAAGTCTGGTATTTTATTTACCGCTCCAACTGTTTACTCCATATAGATTGTGACTGGAATAAGCTGACAGAGGGAGATTGGGTTGCAATTTTGAGTTGTGCTTTTTTTTCTTTTTCCTTTTCTTTAGTCATTAGTGCCAAACTCAAACCAATTCAAACCAAAACTCAAAAGTGGCCACTAATCCATACATAAAGATTCCCAAGGACCTCATGATGTTATTGTCGTTCAGTCATGTCTAACTCTTTAGGATCCCGTTTGAGATTTTCTTGGCAAGGATCCTGAAATGGTTCAACCTATCCTCCAGCTCATTTGATGGATGAGGAAACAGAGGCAAACAGGGTTAAGTGACTTGTCCAGGGTCCCACAGCTATGAAATATCTGAGGCCAGGTTTGAACTCAGGAAGATGAATCTTCCTGACCCTTTATTGTTATTTTTATTTGAGACTCAGAGGAAAATAGGATGATAGATTTCGATGATGATTTAAAGCTAGATGGAACTTTAGAGGCCATCTAATTCTAACCCACTCATTTCACAGGTGAGGACTCTGAGAACGAGAGAGGTGATTTGTGTTTCCCATGGTCTTACAATATCAGGGTCAGAATTTGAACCCAGATCTTCCTGATTCTTCATCTAGCAAGATAGCCATGTCAGCAGGATGCCTTTTATATTTAACACAGTTCCATACAGATACTCTATAAATGTGGGAAACCCTTGCTACAACCAGACTCTATTAAATTTTAATAACTTTTTAATTATTAGGGAAAGATTTGCTCTATGCTAACTTAAACTCACTTTAATAGATAGCTTCCCTTTGTGATAAGTGCTGCTATTTCTTTGGGTGGGAATTATGACTGTTATTTTAAATGGACATTTAATGAGGTTTTGATATTACCCAACTATAATAACAGCCTTCTCGAAGATTATATGCTGTATGACCAGCCAACCAAGAAGTCCTGGGGAAGTGAGCAGCTCTGGCAATGGGAGGGATGGGTAGTGGAGAAAGCTTAATTGACCTCAAGGCACAGACAGTCATCTTGGCCCTATGAAAGAACCATCCCTTAGTCAGGGTTCACAAACCTTGTGGGTACCTCAGAAGGAAGATCTATACCTGGGAAACAGATGTGGTCACAAACTTTGAGAGCTATAAGGAACCTTGGTGGCCATTCCCTTCATTTTACCGCTGAGGAGACTGAGGCCCCAATAGGTCAAGTGATTTGTCTATTTTTTTGGTTCAAAAAGCATTTATTTTAAAAAATGTGAATATATTTTATTTTCCCAATTATATAGATTAATAATAATTTTCAACCTACATTTTCCAAAATTATAAGATCCAAACCATCTCCCTCCTGCCTCCCACTTAGATGATAAACTATCAAAAAGCATTTATTAATCATTTACTTTTACTATTTCTGCCCAGCTGTAACGTCAGGCACCATATACAAAAAGAATGGATAGCCAAAAGTATGGTAACCATCACTGAAATTAGAATGTTGCAAAGAATTAACTTCCCCCATGAGTCTCTCTGAGCCTTGGTTCCCTCACCTGGGACCACCAGTAACTGAATAAATTACACCACAAGTTTCAAAGCAAGTGCCAGATAAATGTGAATGCTATTATGGTAAACTCATCCGCAAATAAAATGCAGGTTGATCTACCCAGAAGGGTTAATGCCATGACTTCCACCCAAGAAGCAGCTGGGTTGGGATGGGAGCAGACCCCAGTACAGTCCCCCTGTGCCCAGTCATAGTGGAGTTAGAAAGCTCATTAATAGAAGAGCTTTCCTGTCCTAGGTAGAGCAGGACAGTTTTCCTGCTGGATGGCCATCTTGGGGCTTGTGACACTGGGAGAGAGAAGCAACCATGCCCCTTGGAAGGGGATTTAGACCCTGGCCAAGAGGAATGTCTCCCAAGATGAGCCCATGATTAACCTAGTTATTTCCTGAATACTAAAATAACTGGGATTTGGCTTCATGGGCTCTGACTCTAATCCGCTTTCCACTCTACCCTACTGATGCTTAAGAAATGCCCTCTTCTTACTGGGGAGGAAGTTTAGTAGGAAGGGTAATGTCTTATTGAGGTTCTTGGCCACTCCAGAGACCAAAACTCCTTGTCAGTTTAGAATGAAGAGAGATGAGAAAGTCTCTCTGCACTCAAGGACAGCCACAACTGACTCACCCAAGCCTTGCTTCAGAAAAGTCTTCCCTATAGAAGGATGTACTGAGATAATAACAATTTTCAATTCAATTCAATTCAGTAAGCATTTATTAAGGGCCTTCTATGGACCAGGCACTGTGCTAAACACTACTGATATACATAAAAAAAAGGCAAAAGACAGTTGTTGATTTCAAAGAGCTTAAAATCTAAAGGAGGAAGCAACATGCAAACCAACAAAGCAAGTTGAATACAAGATAAATAAGAAATCAATAATAGCCGGAAGACACTTAAAAGGAGTTAGGAAAGGCTTCCTTTAGGAGGTGGGATTTTAGTTAGGACTTAAATGGATAATAATTGTTGTCATAATATTGTGTTATATCATCATATAATTTATAATTTGTTATATTTAATATGCCTTGGTATATCATCCCATAATTTATATTATAACATATCATTATACAATATTTATTATATCTTCTATAATTTGTATATATCATAATTATATATATTACATAATATATGTAAAGATAATATTTATAATAATTGCTACCACATGGTACTTTAAGGTTTGCAGAGTGTTTAACATGTATTTTATTTACTAGCTCTCTCTCCATCTCCTAATGTTTATCTCATCCTCATTTCCCCTCTATGGTTACCATTTCCTTAATCTCAATGATATTTGAACTCTGGATTTGTCAGAAGAATAGTCTATAAATACTAAGTCTGCTTCATTACCACTCCCTCCTTAACCCTTCCAACTGTGGCTCCTAGTTTTCCTGTTCTACTGAATTGTTCCCTATCTTTCTCTGAGCACCAGTGACCTCTACGTGATCCAATCTCCTGGATTGATCTCATTTTTGTATTAATGGCGCCCTTTCTGAAGCATTGAACATTGCTGAAGAAATATCATTTCATTTTTTTTTTAAACCCTTGCCGTCCAGCTTAGAATCAATACTGGGTATTGGTTCTAAGGCAGAAGAGAGGTCAGGGCTAGGCAATGGGGGTTACGTGACTTGCACAGGGTCACACAGCTAGGAAGTGGCTGAGGCCAGATTTGAACCTAGGACCTCCCATCTCTGGGTTTGGTTCTCAATCCACTGAGGCACCCAGCTGCTCCCCATTTCATTTTCTTGATGCTCCCTTCCTCCCTTGGATTCTCTGACTGTTCTTTCTTGATGGTCTTACATTATTTAAACAATCCTTAGCTGGATCCTTAAAGAAAGAAATCTCTCAAAGGTCTAAGGATGTCTCTCTTCTTTTTTTCTTCTTTCTTTTCTGTACTGTCTTATTTGATGATCTCATCCAGAGCTTCAAACTTTACCTCTATGCAAATGATTCCCTAATCTATATCTCTAACTTTCAAACTCTAGGCCCATGTTTCCAATGACACACTGCACAACTCCACCCAGATGGGTCGCCTACACCTCAAACTTGACAAGTCTGAATTTGAATTCATTATCTCCTCTTCCCCCTCACTCCCAAACCTGCTCTTCTTCCTGACTTTCCTGCTCTTGGTGACAACACAAGTCTCTTCATCTCTCAGACTCTAAACCTGAAAGTCATCTCCTTTATCCATATTGTAAATCAAATCCAATCAAATCCTGAGATCTGTCTATTTAACCTCTGCACACCCATTCCTTCTTTTCAGTCTCAAAGCCAACAATCTGGTGCAAAGTCCCATGACCTCTCCATTCTTACAGAAGGCTCCCAATGGTCTCTTGGTAACCAGGCTCAACTTGCATTTATTTTTTTAAATAAACCTGTGTTTATTTAAATAAACCTGTAAATAAAGCAACCTGTGTTGCTATTATATAATTTTTTGGTAATTAGGTGTATTGAGAGTGCCAGCTCCTTGCTAAAAAACCTTTAGTGGCAATCTAACCCCAATTTATTTTTCCAACCTTTTTTCTCATTATTTCCCTAGAAAATGTCTCAGACATTCCCCTTTCTATGCTTTTTTCCATACCATTCCTTTTGCTTGGGCTCTTCTTCTGCCCTCTCCACTCCCAATCACTCATTAATTTAGTTCACCTTACAAAACATTTACATGCAGAGTTGAATATGGAAAAATGAAAAGTTGACAAGATTTCCCAAATTTAAGAAATTATAAATAGTAGGGAGATGAGACCTATATATACTAGTCATTTAAGCGTAGCATGATTAAAGACATAAGCAATCTAGCCATTTTACTCCTTTGTTCAAAAATTTTCAATGGCTGCCTTCTGACTAAAGTTCTAATTCTTTTGGCTGGAATTAAAGATCTTCCATGATCTGAGGCCTTGCAAACTTCTCATATTCTTGTATTCTATCCTCTAGTCAAATTAGAGTATCTTCTGTCCTCCAAATATTCTATATTTTGCCAGCTTTAAGCCTGTGTTTCTTGCATATTCCAGTGGCAGAAGGGGAACATGAGAACAATTTGTTCCAACATGAAGGCGAAGTATGAAGGTAGTTTGGAAGCAAGCACTGTGAAGTACTTAGAGCTTGACTGGATATTCAAGAAGCCAAAGACATCCTACTGCATCCCAGGCCATCATCATGACTTTTATATTGCCATTAGACTCGGATGACTAGAAAAGAGAGTGAAGCACAACTTCGAGCACCTCTGCCTCACTTAAATCTAGTTTATGTGAGAGTCAAAAGAAATCAGCAGGGATGCCAATTTGGACTTTTTTTAGTATAAAGTACAATAACCAACTACCTCTCTTATAGTTTAAGTTAAATTATTATTACTAATAATTATTAGTTATATTAATTTAATAAGAGTATCAATAATAATAGCTAGCATTCCTCTCTTCAGGCTCCAATGCTGACTCTTTGGACTTTCTCTACCATTCATGGAAGCCTTCTCACCCTGGAAGTTTATTCAGCCTCTGTATCTGATTGGCTGATCCTTTCATGAACCTTTATTTTAAAGCAATCACCGTGGTCAGCTATGTCTTCAGTCCTTCCCAGACTCCACTCCACTCTCAGGATTTTCTCTTCCATGCTCTTTCTTCTCCTCCTTGCATCTACTTTGGGCTTCCTTTTGTGTGCTGTTTCCCCTTTTGGAATTTAAGCTCTTTTATGATGGAGATAGACTACCTGTTTTGTGTTCTGGATGCTTTGTAAAATGCCTGAAACATTGTAAGCACTTAATAAACACTTGCTGAATTGACTTAACTTGACTGTCCTTTTCAGGTGTTATTTCAGTTTATACTCACATCAACCATAAGAAGGGAGTATTATTTATTATTAGCCTCATTTTATAGATGAGAAAACAGAGACAGGCAAAGGTTAAATGACTTGCTCAGGGTCCCACAGTTTAGGTGTCTGAAGTAAGTAGGTTGAAGACAGTAAATTGGGATTTATTAAGTAGCTATTATATGCCAAGCACTGTGTTAAACTCTAGGAATACAAAGAAACCATTTTTTCCCAAAAAAAGGAAGATATGTGCAGAGTTTAGAGTCGTAGAATTTGAATTAAAATACTTACTGCCTATGTGATCTTAGGTAAATCACTTATACTCACTGGAACTTAAATTTCTTATCTGTAAAATGAGTGGATAGCCTCTCAGATCCTTTCTGGGTCTAAATAGATGATCTATAAAGCTTCCCCTGATTATTCTGGCCTCTTTTCCCTTTGATACTACCCATAGCACTTTGTTTTATCTTTCTCTGATTCACTCATTATATATAATGGAGTATGTATTCAATTAACATTTATTAAATGCCTGCTCTATGCAGGACACTGTAAAAATTAATATTAGGGTCTAGCAATAGAAATATTATATTTTAAGAGGTTTATTAAAGATTATTAGAAATAAAGGAAAAAAGAAAATACAAAATAGAAAAACCACGTGCCTAGGGCTGATTAGCCCATTCAAAACGCCTGAGCTTAGCTTACCCACTACATCATTGCAATGGAAGAGCAGCAAAGTAGGTGTTGCTGCCAGTTAAATACTCCTTGTGATCTCACCCAGGTGTAGACTCAGGTGAGATTATAGGGAATTCTGGGAAGTACCAAAGACTTCTGGGGATTGAAGTCTAGGGTGCAAATCTCCATTTTACAACACTGTGCAGGGCACTAGCATACAAAACCTAAACATATTTCCTATTCTCAAGGATATTGTGGGAATCAACTGTGACATTATACATAAAAGGCTTTGGAGACCTTAGCTATATATATGGCAGCTATTATTAGAAGCATTGAGAACCACTGAAGATTTTCTAGTACTTAAGGCACAAGGAGATAGGGACTGGACCTGTAGTTTCATTGGACTATGCCACTCTTAGGAGGAGAAAATTCCCTCTAACTATTTGGCAGCATATGACCTTAGAGAGCTGTCCATAGTCCTGAGAGGTGGTGACTTGCCTGAGGGTCACACACCCAGAATGAATTGGAGGTGAGACTTTGACTTAAATCTTCCTGATACTGAAACCATCTCATTATCCACTTCTCCATTGAATGAACAAAGAAAAGACCCTAGGATAAGAATGGGATTTCTAGGGGCCTTCATCTGTGAGAAATTTAATGAATGAGGACAAAGTCAGGAGAGAGAAAATAAAAGGGAAAAAATCAGTTGAGTACATAGGGAAGTGACTTCTTTATTCAAGATCCTAGGATTCATTGTGGATAGTCCCTGGCCAAGACAGAGGCAGAATGCAATGCAGCCTGGGGCTAGAGGAGGAAATTTGGAGGGCAGCATATAGGAAAGATGATCAAGAAGCAAGTTCTAAGGAGAAAAGAAGCTTGAGAACCCTCTTCTAATTGCTCAGCACACAGACCCGATCTTGGAGGAGTCCCCATTTGCTTGTAACTCAAGTCATCTCATGGTATATTTTTGTTTCTGTGTTTCTCATTTCTCAGTAAAATTATCTCTCTTTGACCCTCCAAGCTACTTGTGGACTTGGAAAGAAGAAATAAGCATGAAGTGGTAGAAGATTGAATTTGGGTACAAAGATCCAGTTTGAAGGTCCTATATTCAAAAGCACAATCTGCTATCATGTAATAAGATTGGGCAGTGAAGCTTAGAACCTTATGATGGTATTGGAATAGATGATGTCTAAGGATTCTTCTGACTCTAATTCTTATTAAACATAAGCAGGTGTTTCTATCAACTAGGGAAACATCCCCTATATCCACTGCCCAAAATTTGATGTTCAAATTTGGTAGGCCAGTTCTAGACCTTGGGGGAGACCCAGAATCATGGATACAGAACTGAAAGAAATCTCAGAGGCCATCTAATCTAATTCCCTCATTTTTTTTTCAGAGGAGGAAACAGTACCAGATTAAGTGATTTGCCCCAGATAACAAGGCAATGTTAGAAGTTAGATTTGAATCCAGATCTCATGACACCAAAGCCAGAGCTCTTTCTACTATACTACTCTATATGCTGTGTAGATTCAAATCCAAGCTTTGTCACTTTAAGGATGAAGGCAGGAATTCTTAACCTTCTTTGTGTCATGACTTGCTTTGGCAGGTTGGTGAAGTCTATGGACCTCTTCTTAGGATAATGCTTAACATTTTTTTCTCTTTGATTATTATGAATTTGATAAGCATGAACATTTCTACATTCAAATAACAAGAAAAAAGAATTACTTATAAAATTGTGAATCTCCAATACATAAACCTTTAAAAAATACACATTTCAAATTTAACATCGTTATTCCAACACTGTTTTGCTTGTCTGGATCCCATTCTACATTTTCTTTTGCTCTTATTTGTAGAATAATACTTTTAAATTCATAAAATAAAATCCACAGAATTATAAAGGAAATCAAACATATGGAAAATCAGTCATCCAAATGTTACAAAACAAAATAAGACAAATAAACAAGTTCATGGAGCCCAGGTTAAGAACCTCTGAAGGTATCTTTGTGATTTCAAGCAAGAAAATTAGCTACTAGATCTTAGTTTCCTTGTGTGTAAAGTGAAAAGAAAGAAGAAATAAAGAATAAAAGAATGGAAGGAATAAGAAGAAGGAGAAAAAGAAGGGAGGAGGGAAAAGGAGATAAAGAAGGAAGGAGAAATGAGGAAAAGCACTAATTAAGCAACTACAATGTTCCAGGCACTGTGCTAAGCACTTTAATAGATACTATCTCATTTAATCCTCACACCAACCCTAAGAAGTAGATGATATTATTATCACCATATTTCAATTGAAGAAACTGAGACAAACAGAGGTCAAGTGACTTGCCCAGGGTCAGACAGCTAATAAATATCTGAGGCCAAATTTGAACTCAGATCTTTCTGGCTCCAGGGGTGTGGACTAGATGCTTTGTCAGGTACCTTCCAGTTCTATCCTTCCATGATAGAATGAAAAACCAAGGAAAGAACAAGCTAGTTCCATTTTTAGGCATTGACTTCTATCCCTACTTTAGTTGCCTCCAAACACCTCCTGCCCATTAGTCAATCTCTGCTAGTAATTCTGAGTCAAGGAATCATCTGACTGTTTCTCTTTCTTCTTGGAACTTGTGAAAAATAATGGCTGGATATGGCGAAGAGGTGAAAAGTTTGCTTAGAACAATTCCCATGTATTTCTTCACATAGACAAAAAATAGGGAACCTATACTATACACACACACATTAGGGGTTAGTGGAAGCTTAGTTGCATAGTTTTTCAAGAGAACATCTGTGTGTATTAGGGGAGGGCAGCTGGGTGGCTCAGTGGATTGAGAGCCAAGTCTAGAGATAGGAGGTCCTAGGTTCAAATCTGGCCTCAGACACTTCCCAGCTGTGTGACCCTGGGCAAGTCACTTAACCCCCATTACCTAGCCCTTACCACTTTTCTGCCTTGGAACCAATATACAGTATTGATTCCAAGATGGAAGGTAATGGTTTAAAAAAAAAGAGAGAACATCTGTGAGAGCTGTTTAAAAAACAAGAAGAAAATGATTTCCTACTGTCCCCAATCTGTCCACCTACAGTAACTATTAAACAAATCACCTTCTGCTCTACCTTCTTCTAGCATCCAACTTTATCTCCATCTTGCCCTTCAAGGGTAAACTGGTGGCACATGGGCCTAGAGTTAGGAAGATTGGAGTTCAAATCCAGCCTTACTTACCAGCTGGGTTATTCTTGCAAGTGACTTAAATCTGTGTTTGCCTCAGTTTCCTCAACTATAAAATAAAGATAATAGTAGTACCTACCTCCCAGGGTTGTTGTGAGGATCAAATGAGAAAACATTTGCAAAAACTGCTGAGCATAGTCCCTGGGATATAGCATAAGTATCCCTTCTACATTGTAACTTTCTCAATTGCAGTTTTGATATATCATGGGTTGGCATAAGAAATTAAATGGAAATTTTTTTGGAATTTTGCAAAAGCTAGAGATGACACAGAAAGCCAGAAGATGACATAAAAAATGTTCAGAAACTCAGAACTGCATAAAACATATGTATTGTATTATGTAATATCAACAAATTTCATATTTTAATACCACAAATCTGTACAATTTCTTTTTAAAAGTTAAAATAAGTAAAAAGTAAAAATTTGTGAAAAGGTCATGAAAGCCAGATGATGACATACAAAGGCTAAAAATGTAGAGCTATCTTAAAAAGTTTAGTAACCCCCAAATTCAAGTAAGACACCATAAATGACCCCTAAAAGAAAAATGAAAAAAATCAGACTTCTCTGTATGGAGGGAGATTTTTCAGATCATAGGGGTTTTATTCCCCTAGCCCCAAGCATGGGAAAGGGATACCTGAAGTTACTCTATAAATACCTATTCCCTTCCCACCTCATCTGCTGCTTGGTATTTCTTTCTGTGATTTGTTTTGTGTCTTTTTCATTCTTTACCAGAGAAGTATTTTTCCCTAGATTGGAGAGTGGTAAACTATATTCCATCCCCTGGCCTAACTGTGAAGCCATTCTTAGCTCCTGGTAGATCCTTTTCTTAGATCAGTGATGGTGAACTTTTTAGAGATCAAGTGCCCAAACCACAACCCCCATGCCCATGTGAGCCTCCTGTATTACTCTAGTCAGGGGAGGAAGGAAGTGTTCCCATTGGGCTGCTGGACAGAGGGGCAGGTTATGGGAGAAATGTCCTCAGGTGCTATGGAGTGGGGGAATGGAGCATCCCCCTCTGACATGCGCCTGTACACCTGCCATAGATTCTCCAACATGGTCCAAGATGATTAAAAAAGATTTTATGATTTATCAAGTATTATCATATTATGTATAATATATTTACACACATGTAATATATTATATTTCCCAACACTTTAAGTTTTATAATGGAAGTCAGTGCGTAACCTAGGATTTGATCTTCACAAATTTGCTTTATGGATAACCTTTAAGAACTCAGAGAAACAGATCTATAGAGATTAAATGACTTGACCAAGGTTATAAAGGTAACATATAGAAGAGCTATATTATGAACCAAGAACCTCTTTCTATGATATAATTTTTTATCTCTAAAGGTTCTAGTCTCATGCTTTCCCCCAGTCCTCTTTGTGCTGTGTGAGTGAGTATAGGGAAATTTTGAGCATAAGGCAGATGATAGTGTTGTTGACCAAGAGCATAGGGATAGTCCCTTCATTTTGATACTGGATCAATATTTGTTTCCAAATTTTTGAAAAGAATATATTATATTCCATTTCACTTCCATTTTAATAGCTTTTCACTATTTTCTCACCTCTTTGCTAGATTTTGTATTCATCTCACAATCTTACTCTTTTTGGAACTAGATTAAAAGATAGTCCTGAATTGCTTTGCTGATTTCTTCCACGTCAGCATTACTTGGGATACTTAAGTTGCTCAGAGGCCATGAAAAGAGAGATCTATAATGTTGAGTAATGTGAGGCAGATACAATAATTTTGAGAATTGCTTCATGTTTTTTCTTATACTATTCAAAAACTCCAACTAAAAAACCTTTGATATGCTTTTTTGATCTTCAATAAACAAATTGCTTCTCCAATCTATGTAACTATGAGGGTCAGATTCTTTAATTTAAGAGAGATGGAAAGAATTGTAATGGACAGGAGCACTAACAAAATTCTACCTCTCTCAATCACCCTCAGGATGGCTTTGATCAATGGTATTGATCTGAATTAATGTGCTACCTGTCTGGTCTTGGAAAGTCAGAATAAAACAATGTCTGTTCCTTTTACTGACTAGCATTCTCTTTTATAACACTTTTATTTTCCCTTCCTGGAAGGAGGTTGAGCACAACTGGCCATGTATATATGGCTATAGATATAGAGAGACGGACAGCCCACAGGATATGTTCATGTAGCACACAACCTTACTCAAGTATTCTAACTTCCACTTGTTCTGACACATTGAGTTCTTAGAGGGTGGCCACTACAACCTCTCATGGATCTAGAGGTAGCAATGATAAGTTAGGGATTGTCTTTCTAATTCTATAGCTCATGAGCCCCCCATTGGTATGGTTTCTTATAGTCAAGACTGTCAGTTGATTATTGATTAATCAGCCAGCTTTAATGAATTAAAAAAGAGAATTTGCTAAAGAGAAATAATAAGAACAGCAGGTACAAAAATTCCTCTAAAGTCTGTGTCACACCCTCTCACAAATACATAAAAAATTGAGGGGAAATTTATTCAAAACTCCTACAAAGTCCTTTTATTAGAATCTTCAAGATATTTCCCTTAGATGCTGAATAAGAAAGGACTGGGGGCAACTAGGTGGCTCAGTGGATAGAGAACCAGGGCTGGGGATGGATGATCCTATGTTCAAATTGGACTTCAGACACTGGACAAGTCACAGCCTCAATTGCCTAGCCCTTACTGCTCTGCCTTGGAACCAATACCTACTATCCATTACAAGATGAAAGATAAGGATTAAAGAAAGAGAGAGAAAAGATTGGAGCTTCTACAAGAAGAGTTTGAGTTACAGCAGATACCATAGAGCCTGAAAGGAGTTCTCGGTAATATAGGGCTCATGCTTCATTCAGAGTCCTCTGGTATTAGCCTGGGAAACTCAAGAGTTGGAGGAATATTTGTTGTATAGCAGGGATGTTAAACTCAGATAGAAATAAAGCCAGTAAACCATTTATAAGGAGGATCATTGTGGGCCACATAATGATTTAGGAAGCCATTTGATAACATTATCTAAGTTCTCTTCTATTTCTATTTGTTTTGTTAGATATCTCCTAATTTAATTTTAATCTGATTCAAGTCACACTGGGGAATGGTGAAGCAACAATCACACAGGCAAGCATTTGACACCTCTCTACTACATACTCTGATACTTGATCCTGAATGGGTTCAGGCACTGTCCCTGTTCCTTGATGTTGAACTTTTAAAAAAAATCCTTATCTTGTGAAATGTTAATATTTAACTCCATATATACCTCTTTGGGTATAAGCATTTATCTTTAACAAACATTAAGCACCTACTGTATACAGGAGTACCCTCCTAGGTGCTGAAACACACAGGTTAGACAAAACACAGACCTTGCCTTCATGGAAATTGTAGCAAGCAAACTTATCCCAAGTCAGGACACAATGAATTACAAGCAATGAAAGTTCTGTGTTCAGAGGAAGCCTATGGTGGTTTGGAATAGCTTTTCAGGGAAGATAGAGAATATTAATCTAAGTTTTAATGGATTTATAAGATCTGGAGGGGAGGCTTTTTGAATTCTGGTTTTGGAATGAGCAAGGCATAATGAGGGTGCTGGTGAACAAATCAATTTAGGCAGTGAGGGGTTCATGTAAGATGAGATAAAGCCAGAAGGGTAACCAAGGGTAGTTTATGGAAAGCCCTGAATGCCAAGGTAAAGTCATTTGGATAATACTAAAGATCTTACCATTTCCTCAGATCATACGTTGTAAATTGGTGACCCTTCCTATATTTTAATGAAGTTAATTTTTCAGAAAACAGTCCTGGAACTGCTTACTAAGGTAGTTGTGTTTTCATTTAGACCCATGTGAAAAATAGCGTCTATCATTTTGTCCTCTTTCCTCACAGGACATGCTTAAGTGGCTTCCAGAGTCTCCTAGGTGCTGTGTTGGCCCTAACAGGAACCCGCAGGATTCCCGCTGGAACTCATTAATGGAAAAGGAAAATTTTCACCAAGGTTTTCTATACAAACTCAGATCAGCCAAAGAAATTTGGAAGGAAGGAAGAGTCAGTCCAGAACAAGAAGCAGAGGAGTTAGAGGATCTATATGAAGATGTAAGATTTACTTGTGTGATTTGAGTGTCTTCTCTGGTCCTCATTTTCGTCACCTAAAAAAAGAGAGGATTGTCCTATATGACCTCCAAGTTCCATTCTGCCTTTAAATTTGAAATCTTGTGTTACTAAAAGCTTTATAATAATAATATATTTTATCTATCTATAGAATACATGTAATCTCTCTTTATATTTACATATAGATAGAATATATTATATAACATAGATCAATAGAATATATAGTATGATATAGATCTAAAGATAGATAATATACAATATTATAAATAATATAGATCTATAGATAGAATACATATATAACATGATATAATATAACATTGACATATATTTATATTAATGTTATATATAACAATTATATATATTATTTAGAAAATAGTAATAATACCCAGGATTTATAAAAGGCTTTAAGGTTTACAAAGTGCCTTGTGAATATTATTTCACTTTATTATAAGTGTAAAAAACATCCAGTCCCTCCCCCAAAGAAACTCTCTTCTCTTTGCAGCCACACCAGTTTATTAACAATAAGCTAATGCCTACAATCATAGAATTTTTATCTCAAAGAGACTTTTGCAAATATCTAGTCCAGCCCTTTTATTAGAAGAAAACTTTGAATTGTTTTTTTTCTTTATTGTATTTTATTTTAATAATAAATTTCTACATAAGTTTTCAGAAGTTATATGATCCATTTTGTCTCCCTTCTTCCCTTTCCTACTGGTTCCCAAAGCTGACAAGCAATTTAATCTGGGTTATTCGTGTATTATTACACAAAACATATTTCTGTATTATTCATTTTTGTAAGTGAATAATCTTATAGAACCCAACCCCCAAGACAAATACCCAAATAAACAAGTGCTGAATCATATATTTTCATCTGCATTCCTACTCCAACAGCCCTTTCCCTGCAGATGGAGAGCATTCTTTGTTATAAGTCCCTCAGGATTGTCCAGGATCATTGTATTGCTGGAGTAGCTAAGCCTTTCACAGTTGGTCATTCTACGATATTGCTGTTACTGTGTACAATGTTCTCCTGGTTCTGCTTATTTCACTCTGCATCAGTTCATGGAAGTCTTTCCAGCTATCTCTGAAATCCATCATAGCACAACAGTATTCCATCATCATCATATACCATGCTTTGTCCAGTCATTTCCCAACTGAGGGACATCCCATTAAAGGAACTTTTGGTTTAAAAGAGATGGAGTCTTCCTTTCCTCTCTCCTTCCACTCCTACCCCACCAGAGTTTTACCTTTGTATGTAAGACAATGTTACTGAGACCATGAGAAGGTAGGGATATTGAAGAAGCTTTATTCCCTAGTAATGGAGATGAATTTGTAATGCTTTATTCCCTAGTAATGGAGATGAATCCACCCACACTCTGACTTGGACCACTTTGTTACAAAAGATCATTTTAGCACTTAGATATCCATTTTAGATTTTCAATATACTTCACATATATTTTCTCAATTTATCCTCACAACAGCTCTGGGAATTTGGCACTCTTAAAAGAGACTTGCCCAGGCTGACATAGCTAGTAATTATCTGAGACTGGATTTGAATTCTAGTCTTCCTCATTTGAGGTCCAGGGCACTATTTGCTGCACCACCTACCTACTTATCATACTCAAACTCTGGCTTACCTTTCCAAGCTTCTTCACATTATTCTCCTTTGCCTCCAAAAAGAAGCAAGGTATTGCAATGTATTTGGAGTCCAAGGATCTGGATTCAAATTCTACTTGATGTTTATGCTGTGTCCCCTTTGGCTGAGTTGCTAACCCTTTCTGGGTCTCAGTTTCCTCCTCTATAAAATAAGAGGGTTGGAGTAGATGGCCTCTGAGGATTGCTTGAAGTTTATATTTATGGTCCTCTACTGCCAACTCTGACCTTCTTCTCTTTCTTGAGTTGCTAGCTACACACCAGACATTACCTTGTATCTACTTTGTACATATTTTGTATTTAATGTTCCATTGTCCCTTCTTCCCCCTAACAGAACATAAGCTTTTTTGAGGGCATAAATTGTTGTCTCTCTTTCTCTCTGTGTATAAATTTATATATACATGTATTTATTTTATTATTTATGTATATAAATTATTTGTATATATTTAATTCCTAGGATCCAAGCATTGTGCTTAGTAGAAAGTAGTTAAATGAATGTGTGGGTCTTCACAATATTATTGAGATATTGCTTTCTCTGACAGGACCTAGTAGTAGCAAGCTATTTCAATTTTGTACCATCAGCAGGAGAGATCTTGGCAATAGGATGAAAAGGATGAAAAAGTCCTTACCCTCAGGGAGCTTCTGTTATACTGGTACAACATGCACATAGTAAATCCAAAGTAATCCAGGAGATAGAAAGCATTAATCATTCAGGGAGATGAGGTCGAGACTAAGAAAGGCTTTGTGTATGAGTTGAACTTGGGTCTTCCAGGAAGCTTTTTATTTTATTTTTATTTTTTATATTTTTACTGGTTAATTCTTGTTAAAAATGAAGTCATTCCCCTGTAATCTCTGCTACCCGAGGAACCTGAGAATGGTGGATCATTTGAGCTCAAGAACTCTGGGCTGCAGTGGGTTATATAGGGTGTGCAGGCAGGATCAGCACCCTCCCCCCCTTTTTTAACCCTTACCTTTCATCTTGGAATCAATACTGTGAATTGGTTCGAAGGCAGGAGAGTGGTAAAGGCTAGGCAATGGGGGTTAAGTGACTTGCCCAAGGTCACACAGCTGGGAAGTGTCTGAGGTCAAATTTGAACCCAGGATCTTCCATCTCTAGGCCTGGCTCTCAAACCACTGAGCTCCCCAGGCGCCCTGACCAGCCTCTTTGGTTGTGAGAGCTACTCATCCACTTTTGGTGTCCACTTTTCACTCAACTCTCACCTGTGGTTCCAATAACCTGGAGCATGCACAGAAACAGTCTCAGGAAACAGGCTAAACCAGACTGAGGATAACGAATGGGCTTCAAATCCATCTATGAGTTGGGAGGATGCCTATTCCAAGCATGTGAAGCTTCCCTCCAGAGAAATAGGCAAATGAGAACAATGTGTTCCAGTGGTCATGAAGGTGGTTGAAGCTGGCCTGGTGAAGTGCTCAATGGGATATTGAGTCATTGTGACTTTTGCCCTGCCCTCAGACTTCATTGACTCTGACACAGAGAGGGGCTGTCGTTTTTTGCAACTTTGCCTCACTTCAATTCATGAGCAGGTTAAGCCATCATCCTGAGATGTCATTGGTCCTCTTCAAAAATGAAGGATGAACACTATTAATAAAAACAGCACTGATATGGTGAGCTCCAGAAAATAGGAGGCACTAGCCTGCCTAAAGAAGGGAGAATCAGTCTGATTCAGATCAAACTTCCTTGATGATCCATAGTGGGATTGGGCTAGTCAGTGGACATGACATTTCCAGTCTTGGTGATGTAGGGAAACCTAGTCTCACAGTAAAATAAAACAAACAATTATGACAAAATTAGAGGGGGTAGCTGGGTGGCTACATGGATTGAGAGGAAAGCCCAGAGATGGAAGATCCTGGGTTCAAATTTGGCCTCAGACACTTCCTAGCTGTGTGACCCTGGGCAAGTCCCCCCATTGCCTAGCCCTTACCACTCTTCTGCCTTGGAACCAATACCTAGTATTGATTCTAAGGCAGAAGGTAAGAGTTTTTTTTTTTAAGACAAAATTAGAAAACCAATCCTTCTTATTTATTTTAAGTTTTATTGATATCTTTTTTTTTCATATTTTCGGTTCCCAATATATCTCCTTGCCTCTCTTAGAGAGCCATCCCTTATAACTAGAGCTATCAAGCAAGCCTACAACATTCCTAAGTGCCTCTAATCAGAATAAAATGTAATCAGGAAATATTTAGCAAAATAAATTAAAATAGAAGAGAATATAGATAATGTTAATATGTGGTTTACTAAGTCAATATGTGGCATTAGGGATTCTTATGTATAGTTTAGTGGCTGCTTATAATGAAGCATGAAAAAGAGAAAAAATAGATTAATAAAACTAATCAGCAAAATCAGATATTAAGTGCACTTTCATACTCCTGGTCTCTCCACCTCTATGACAAAAGGGATGTACATGCTAGTATCTCTTCTTTGCAAACCTTAAATTGCTTTCTTAACTATTCTTTTAGATTAAGGAAGGGCACTAGAATTTTTGAGGGGCAGAGATGATGAAGTAATGCCCTTTTGGCCTGGATAAAGGCACAAAAATGGGAAATGGTGTTTGCATGTACTCATATTGTCTATTCACTTGGTTCCCTTTAAATTTGTTTTGAACTTTCCATCTTTGGTCTCCTTGCTCTGGTCTAATATTAGTATTTGCCTCAGAGAATTTAGCCAGAACTTTTCCCTCCCACTGGTGGGAATTGAACAATTGACTGGGCATTAGTTGTGACTTAACTAGTCTATTTGGTTCAGCTTCTCCAAGAGAAAGTGCTTTCCAAAAAGCTCCTGGATCTTAGGGAATAAAAGGTGCCATTTTGGATATTTCTTAGGGTTTCCTTTTTTGTATTGTGATTATTTATGGCTGGGAATCTCATTCTCCCCTGGGTACAAGGACAGCTTCCTCACTGGAATTATGTGCTAGTTGCTTTTGAAATGACCATGGTGGTTGGGGTGATCAGATTTGACTACTCTGCTCATTGTCAGTTTCTTTACAGGTTTTTACTACATCCTCTCTGGATGTCTTCATAAAACATTTAATTTTTGTATATGGCTTAGATTGTTTTGTGGAAAACTTAGAGAAGTAAGTGAATTTGTATGTGCAAAAACCCCTAAGCTTCAGACTTGGCGGTACCCTTAGAGGCATGGTACAAGCATGAAGGGCATAAGTGCAAAGGTTACAATTCCAACCATGGGAAATCCGATGAAAGCATCCCAACAATATCAAAATACAGTTATTGAAATCTATATGTTTAAAGTTTGTGCATTCCATGTAAAAAACTGCTATCTGAAAGTGATTTTTCTTCTTCATTTCTACAAACCATAACAGGAGCCTACAACCAAGACTTCTGGCAGTTTCTTTGGTTCTGGAGAGATCAAGAGAGATCCAAGATCCACGTCTAGAGGTTCTTATAAAAAGCACCAAGCAGCAGTCACTGGAGAGCTGCTTGCTGAGGCCAAAGGGAAGGGGCAGATTTCATTCATTCCTCCAGCTGATCATTTTTACACCAGGAACAACAGATTCTCTGAAGAAGCTCAAGGTCACATTCCAGGAGCTAGAGAGCTGACACAGCAACCCTTGAAGGTATTCTGATAAAAAAAATGTAGTCATTTGCCACTTTCTCCTTATATACTTGTTCATGCCAAATGACCTTAGTGTGTTTTCTTCCTCCCCATCCCTAATAAATTAGAAAAGTAAAGCATTAGATCATGTTCTTTTTAAAAAACATATTTTTCTGCAGCCTTCAACTCGGGAATTAGAGTGCAAAGTACTATGTGAGAGCATGTCACCATGGTATAGTGGAAAGAAATTTGATTTGATGAATTAAAGAGGGGGAAAAACATGTTTTAAGACCCTAAAGTGTCATATATAGGAGGACAGACTCACATCCACTCCTGACACAAACTGGCTGTGTGATCCTGAGAAAGTCACTTAATTTCTTAGTGATTTCAATCAACTCTAGACCAAGGGTTCTTAGAAGTCTGTGAAATGGAACAGAGAAGAATCTTTATTTTTCACCAGCTTTTGGTTGCCTTGGTAAAACTCTGTTTTTAATTTTGTTAATTTAAAAACATCATTCTGAGAAAGGACCCTTGGGTGTCACCAGACTATCAAAGGAGTCTATGACCTAAAAAAGGCTAAGGACCCTTCCTCTAGGCCATAGCTTGCAGAGAAGCTACTGGCTTGCATTATTATTGGCAGGAGAAGTTCTTTGCTGTGAGCTCCCTCCATCAAAAATATTCACAGGTCTAATCCCTATCTCTATGTGCTAAGTGATGAGAATACAAATCCCAAAGTGAAAATGGCCCAACCTTCAATGAGCTTTCATTCTAATGCAGGAGGGGACTCATAGAGTTGGGTGGCCAAGGAAGGAAGTTCCAGTTAAAGACAAGGATGGTAAGGGCAAGACCCTATCAGTCTCTTTCTAGACATGCTCTGTTACCTACTGGTTATATATCTTCAGGTTAATCATTTAGCCTTTCTAGAAGTCCATTTCCTTATCTGTAAAATGAGAGGTTTGGACTACATGATCTAAGGTTCTTTCCAGCTAGAAATAATAACAGCTGACATTTAACAAATTTAAAGTTTGCAAAGCACGTTGACCCTACAAGCTTGATCTCAGCTGATTGTTGTGACAACTTTATGAGATAGACACTATAGGGTTCTATTACTATCTTGATTTTACAAATAAAAAAGTGAAGACTCACAGAAATTATATAACTTGCCCAGAGTCACCAGCGACAAAGGATCAGAGGCACATTTTGACACCTGGTTATTCTTCGCTCCAAGTCCCAAGTTCTTTCTATCGTATCCTTCCTTACTTTGTAAAGATCTCTTGCTTTGTAAACCAGGAAGGGCAATTTAATGATTGGTAATATTATCAATCTGGCATTATTGAATGTTGACAAAACTCAGAGCTAAAAATGATCAGATATTAGTGGACTGTCATTTCAGTGAATTAATTGACTTATTCACATCCAGTTGTACATTTAGGATAAATTTAAAACAAGGAAGGAAATACTGTTAAGTCTTCTAAGAATTTATAGTTTTAACTTAGACAAGGAGTTTGGAAATACAGCAGTTGGGATGGTGGTTGTGTCTCTGGTCCTCTTTCGATTCTATTTCCAGTCATTCACCTGGGAATGAGATAGGGACAGAATGGAAACATTAACTCAGAAATTCCACTTACTTTTTCTGTGTGCCTTAGGGCATTCATTTTGGAACTAATATTATTATGTGTGGTTGCTTTAAAGGAGATGTACAGGGTGAGATGGGAAATTCAATGTGTTAGATTTAAGTACATTTGAAAAGTAGGACAACCTAGGCTTATGAGTCAGAAAGAAGAATGTCAATAGAATGGTAGAATCTGAGGAGTCAAATCAGATAATATTTGTTAAAAAAAAAAAGTGTGTGTGGGGAGCTCAGCACAGGACCTATACATAGTAGCTGTGATATAAATGCCTCTTCCTTTCCTTTCCTGACCTGTTCCACACTCTCCACAAGCAAGAGATCCTTCATCCCCATGGGAACCATAAAATGGTAGAGCACTGGATAGAGTGCCAGGCCTGGAATTATCTGTATGAGTTCTAATCTGCCTTCAGACACTTATTATCTATATGATCCTGGGCAAGTCACTTTATGCTGTTTGCCTCAATTTCCTTATCTGTAAAATAAGCTGGAAAAAGAAATGGTAAACCACTCTAGTATCTTTGCCAAGAAAACCTTAAATAGGGTCACAAAAAATGAGACATGACTGAAAATGATTGAAGAACAACAGAACTCTCTACTTTCCTTTTTCTGAATTATTTTTGGATCTTACTAACCTGGCATTACAACATTCCATCTTTATCTAGCATGGAAAATTAATGTTATCTAAAAGTGAAATGGAGATAATGGGCTCTCCTCCATGGGAGGTCTTTATTCTGAAACTGGACATGGTGTAGAAAGAATTTTTATTCAGAACTAGATAGCCTCTAAGGTCTCTTGTAATTCTGTGGATTAAAAGACAGAGCCTACAGAAAGTCTGAGGTCCAGAATATCAATAAATCTCTTAATGATGAAGGCTATAAACACTGGAAAGAGTTACTGATAAGCGATTAGATTTTCCTTCTTTGGAGACTTTTAAAAAGAAGATTTTTGGACTCATTTCACTTTGGTACTACAGAGAGGCAGGAAAATGGACTGAAAGGAATTTCTGAAATTTCAAAAAGGGTAAGAGAATGTAGTTAGTAAACCATAGGTCAGTAAATTGGACTTTGACTCCTGGAATATATTATCAAAGAAGGGGTTAGTGATCATCTAGAAAATGAAAAGGAATCATAAAGAATTGGAATGCTTTAATAAGAGTGATTTACGCCACTCTGGCCTGTTTTCCCTTTTCAACAGAGTGACTGATAGACCAGGAAGATGAAACAGAAATACTGTATCTAGATATAGATATGCTATAGATATAATAGACCTAGATTTTAACAAAGTATCTCATGGGTATGTGTGTGTGTGTGTAAGTATAGTAAGTATCTGAGGCCATATTTGAATTCAGGTTTTCATGATGCCAGTCCCAACTCTATCTACTGTCCCAGTATATTAAAATGATTTCAAAATTGGTTGAATGGTAAGAGTGAAAGAGATATAAATCATTAATGGTTCAGTGCTAGCTTGAAAGGAAGTGGGCTACCCAAAAGATTGGCTTGGCCCTGTTTTGCTTATCATGTTTATCAGTGACAAAGGAATATTTTTTTAAATAAATTTATAAATGATACAAAGCTCATAGGAATGACTAAATGGCTAGCAATGACCAACAGAGTCAGGATCTAAAAAAGAGTTCTAGAATGTTGTGCTGAATTGAATAAGGTGAAAACTTAACAGGATAAAAATAAAGTCTTATACTTTGGTTCAAGAAATCAATTTCACAAGTGTAAGATTGTTTTAATTTCCTCTAACTTACAATTTTTATCTCATTTATCTCTTTATTCCATTATTCATCAATTTATAAATTTATTTATTTAGAGATATTTACACTTTTTAGATGTTTTGCTACTACTTTTTAAATTTTGGCCTTTTACCGGTTGATTTGACTGATTGTGCTTTAAGGTTTAACTGAATTTTCTTCATCTTAAGAGCTTTTGTATTCTTAGTCTTTTTCTCTTTTAAATATTTGTTTGTTTAATCAATCAAAATCTGCTTTCTTACACTCCCACCTCAACCTTTTCTTTCTCCCCAAGTAAGGATACAAGAAAAACAAAACCTATAAAAATGTATAGTCAAAACAAACTTTGACATTGTCCATGGCCAAAAAAAAAAAAATCTCATTCTGCATTCTGAGTCCTTTACACTTTATCTATCTAGAGGTGGGTAGATTCATCATTAGTTCTCTAATCTATCACAGGTAGTCATTATTCTGATGAGTTCAGTACAATAATATTCTATCATATTTATATACCAGAACTTGTTTATTTTCTATTCTCCAATTTATAGGCATCCCCTCAGATTCTCATCCTTAGTCACTTCAAAAGAACTATAAATATTTTATATATCCGTTAGAGTTTGTTTTGCTTAGGACTGATCCCTTCCTTAATCTCTCATCCCTATAATTCCCTCTCCCAACATTCCATTTTCCTTTCTATTTTCCTATTACGAAATATATTTCTGTACCAAATTCTCTCTACCCACCCCTTCCTCCTTGTGTGTAGATTTATCTACTTGTGTACCCTTATTATGTGAGATAATTTCCCCTAACTTTTCTTTCCTCCTTCCTCCACCCCACCCTGCCCCAGGTATTCCTCATTTCCTCTCTTTCCATCCTTTTCTTAAGGTCATCAAGATATAACAGAGCCATTCCTAGGCCCTGTCTTATTGGATGCCCTCTATGAAACATGATGATATTAGAGATCAGAGAAGACAAACATATCATATCCCATATTGGAATATAAGCAGTTTGTCCTTATTCAGTCCCTGTTTCATTGAAAATACATTCCCCCCTCCAAACCACCCCCCATAATATTACTCTCCTGCTAGGTAAGTTATTCTTGGCCATAAGCTCTGAGCTTGGGATCAATAGTCAAACCATTGATGTTGCTGGCTTCTCTGTACACTTCCCAGGGCTCCCCTACCTTGGAAATGTAACCCTGCCTCAGGATGCACAGTTCATCTTCTTATTCTACTCTGGAGGGGAGACCTAGGACCCAATCCTGTCTAGTGGGTGACATTTGGGACAGCCTTTGTTGCTGTGGTCTGGTATGGATCTAGGGAGGCTCCAGTATGGGTCTGGGACCTCCTTTTGTGTTGGTGCTCTGCCTCAGCTTAGGCTCTGGAGTGCCTCTGCTCCTGCTCTCTCTATCTGACCCCCTCCTTAGGGTCTATTGGCCTCTCCCTGTGCCTCCCTAGACTGACCAGGGCCAGACAAAGGACTCACTGTGACTTTTTATGGATTTCTCCATCAGGATTCAGTCTGGTGTATTTTACAGATCTGTCTGAAGATGTTGTAGACAGGAACTTAGTTACATTTCTTTGCTCTGATTCCTCTTTTTGCCTTATATTCTCCTGTTGCTCATTTTCTGACATATTCCCCTTGGATGGTGAGTTTACTTTTACAGCTAGACCTCAAAGTTTTCTTAGCCTCTTCTCACACTGGGGAATTCACTTTTCACCAGTCTTGGGTATGATCCATGTAACTTCTAGGGATATAAGATTGGCCCAAATATATTCCAGTCTTCTTTCCTCAAGTCTTGGTGTGGATTCACACACTGGACAGCTGTTTCAGATCCCTCAATTCTTTTCTTTATTGACTGCCCTGAAGCAATGTCTACTCCTTTTTATAGGCTTGAAGGAGGGTGTTGTGAGTGTTCTGGGCAGAATTTCTGTTGCATTGGAATTTCCTAACCTATGAGTAATCTTGGACAAAAGGGAAACCTGGTGGCCCTCTCTTTTTTGCCTCTCTTTCCACTCCTCATATCTGGAGAGAGTCAAAGTCCACTGTTTGTTGCAACAGATTAATTACTTGGAAAAGGACAAGGGTAATGTGTACCCACAGAGACTTTTACAGGATGGGAATCTTTAGGTGAGTCCCAAAGCAGAAGCCAATGGATCAATAGGTTTGTCTGCTGGAGTGCAGAGGCTGACGAGGGAGGGCAAGTTACTGAGCAAGTTAAGACTGGCATTTTCCACTGTAAACTCATAATGTTCTTATTTTGTTGGAATTCTTGATTTCTAGTCCTGTGGAAATAACACAAACTGCTCTGTCTCTAGTACATAATTCTCCCCCTCTCCTCCTTTTTTTGAGTATTAGTGGGGACTGGGAGAAAATGCCTACTCTTGCATCTTATAAGTGACATGACCCAAAAGACCACTGAGGACATGTGGTAAGATGGTAGTGTGTCAGAAAAAGATGAGGGAATTTTAGTTTACTTCAAGCTCAACAGTGAGTTATGATACCAAGAAAGCTAATGCCTTTTTGGACTCCCATTAGAGAAGAATACCATCCAGTAATAAGGAATATATAATATTATTATCTCAGAAAAGATTCTAATAAGCTAGGGAGACTCCAGAGAAGGGCAATCAGGATCATGAAAAGCCCTGAATACATGCCAATTAATGATTAACTGAAGGAACTGGGAACTTTTAGCACAGAGAAGACATCATACTTGTGTTTAAGTATTTGAAAGGCATGGGTAGCTAGGTAATATAGGGGATAGAGTGTCAGGCCTGGAGTCAGGAAGACTCCATCTTCTTGAATTTGAATCCAGCTTCAGACACTAGCTATATAACCCTGGGCAAGTCACATAACCCTGTTTGCCTCAATTTCCTCATCTGTAAAATGATCTGGAGAATGAAATGCAATTTCAAAAATGTCTTTGCCAAGACAACCCAGAATGAGGTCATGAAGGGTTTTACATGACTGAAAATGACTGAAAAGCAACAAATTTAAAACGTTGTCAGATAGACTAAGGATATAATTTCAAGGGTTAATGTAGGAACATTTGGGAAAATTCCAAAGAAGGAATCTCAGGCTAAAGATCAAAGATATAACTTTCCAAGAAGAACTGGTCAATATAGAATTGGCTGCCTCATTTAAGGGTTAAATAATAGGAGTTTGACAAAAGTGAGGAGAGCAGTTGAATAAAACACTTAGTTTAATTTGAGAAATACAGAAAGAAAATAGAAAAGGAGGAAAGAGAGATTTTTTTTAAATTCAAATACTCTATGACTATACCTAACTTCCTAATCTTATCTAAAATTTCTAAAAACCTACTCTGTCTTCAAAGGACAGGTTCTTCTTGCCTGGTAAAGACTAGGTCTATCTAACCTACACTATCTAAAATTGATTCACTAACTACCTATCTTCCTAAATAATTAGACAATCACCACTCACAAACTACTTTAATCAGTTTCTAACCACCCAACTGTCAGTAACTAACTGCCAGTAGCTTCTTGCCTGACAGACAGACAGACCTCCTGCCCTCTTGAGATCCAGAGACCAAAAGCCATAACTGCCAACTGTTCCTTCCTTATCTCTCCCCTGGTTTCCTTGGTATTAGAATCTTCAGCTCTGGCTCACTGACCCCTGTAAGTTCTGCTCCACTTAGAAATCCTGCTTTCCTGATTCTTAAAGAGACAGAGGAAGAGATTAAGAAAATCCCTTTAACACTTGGGCTGTAGTGGGAGAGAACATGGTACAGTGGAAAGAGTGTTAACTCTGGAGTCACAGGAACTGAGCTTGAAACTCCTAAGCCATGCAACCTTGGACAAGTCACATTATCTTTCTGGGCTTCAGTTTCTTCATTTGTAAAATGAGGTGGCAGGATTAGATGATTTCTAAGATCTCTTCCAGCTCTAGGTCTTTGATCTTGTGATCTGGCCCTGTAGGTTTTCAGACAAAGGCTTGACTACTTGACTGCATTACAGTAAAATTCATTGTCCACCAGGGTTGTACTAAGTATTTGCCTTAATGTACTTAATGGCCATCAAAAGAGGCCTCTTCAAGTCTGAGATTTTGTGATTCTGTTACTATAACCTCTGGAATTGCTTTAGTTATGTACTTGGCAAAAGATTCTCAAAATTTTTTTGTTGGTTTCCCAGGAATGTGTGTCTACATTTTTAGACTTCTTATTGTGTGCTGCTGATAGTAAATGTGAATAAATTATTAATTAACTATCATGAATATCAAGGAAATATGAAAGGACAGATGATGGTCTTCACTAATTTTAAAATATTAGTAGCTGTTTGTATTAGCTGAATGAGTTGGTGATATATGGCTGCTAAATGGGCACAATACTAGAATAATTAGGCCCTATTCTTATTAATTATAGTTTCTTTTCTGCTAAAGTAGCCTTTTCTGTGTGCAAATAGAGACTCTACTATTCGCAATTCTTTTGGAAAAGGATTTTTTTCTATTTTAAGAAAAAAAAATGAGATCATTCCACTTCAGATAATTGAAGGTGAGAGACATGTATGGAAAAGAGAATTTGTTTGAAACTTACATCCTTCTGTGGAATCTTCTGTCCATCAGGTTCATATAGAAAACAAGAGTCATCTGCAATTGCTTTCAGAGACAGAGGCTCATATTCTGTCCAGAGGTATGAAACTAGGGAACTCTGGAGAAGCAGTATACATATATATGTATCTATCTATCTATCTATCTATCTATCTATCTATCTATCTATCTATATGTAGATTTCTTGATAAGCCATCTAAGGGTGAACTGATAAGAAAAAGAGGCAGTTATGATCAGTTTTACTTAGCCCAATTTTGTGAAAATATGCACTTCCTTGTCCCTTCAATGATTTGATTTTTTACATTGTCTATAGGAATCCAAAATCAGAACTGCTTTGGGGGCTTAGAGGACACAGGGAGGTCATGACCTTGTTTGTGTGGAATTTGTATCTTAAAGTATCAATTCATAAATGAAGCTTTTATGTCTAAGCATTAATTGAATTACCTCTGAAAAGTTATCTTCTCTCTGGGTCACATTCAATATCTTCCCTTCCACAGCTATTGTCTAGCTGCTTTGTATCTTGTACATAGCTATACATTATCTGCTTGTCGATCTATCTATCTATCTATCTATCTATCTATCTATCTATCTATCTATCTATCTATCTGTCTGTCTGTCTGTCTATCTGTCTCTCTATTACATATGTATCTATGTATTTGAATGTATGTATATATTTCTATGTCTGTCTGTGTCTCTTTCCTCCTCTGTCTCTCACTGTCTGTCTGTCCTGTCTTTGTCTCCAACTCTGTCTCTGTTTGTCTCTCTGTCTCTGTCAGTCTGTCTGTCTGTCTGTCTGTCTCTCTTCCTCCATGTTGTCAGCTAGAAAGTATAGGAATAAAACACCAGACTTGGAATAAAAGAATTTTGAGTTCACATTGAGCCTCAGAGATACTTCCTAACTGTGTGTACCTGGACAAGTCACTTAAACTCTATTTGCCTCAGTTTCTACATCTGTAAAATGGGGATAATAATAGTACCTACCTCCTATGGCTATTAAGAAGTTCAAGTGAGATAATAAGTATAATGTGGTGGCAGCTTGGTGACTCAGTGAGGCCAAGAGACAGGAGATCTTGGGTTCTAATTTGACCTTAGACCTTTGCTAGCTGTGTGACCCTGAGCAAGGCATTTGACCCCCATTGCCTAGCTCTTACCACTCTTCTGCCTTGGATCCAATACATGTATTTATTTTAAGGTGGAAGGTAAGGTTTTTTTTTTTTTTAAAACATCATATATAATGCTGCTGTGAAAATATTCTTGAAGATTTTTCCCTTTCATAGTACTCTCTGAGTATATTCTCAATAGCATAATTATGGACTCAAAGAGTCTGTCTTTTATGCCTATTGAAATTATAAACAAGTGTCATTCTCCCTAAGAAGGTTATAAACTCCAAAAGAACAGGGGCTGTCTTATCTTCTACTTCACCAATTCACAGCACCAAGCAGTGTTATGCACATAGGAAGTATTTGTTTATTTGAATTGATTTTTAAATAATTCATTTATTTGTTTGTTACATTAAAATACCCAGTTAGCTCCCTCCCTTCCTCCCTCTCCTTTCCCCATTAAATGAGGCATCATTTGACAAAAAGCTATATGTATATGTAAAATTATGTCTAGTTTATTTCTATTCTTCAGTTCTTTCTCTGGAGGTGGACACACACAAGTCATTCTTCAAATAATATTTCTGTTGTAGATAATGTTCTCTTGGTTATGCTCATTTCACTCTTCAGAATTTCATGCAGATCTTTCCATGTTTTTCCAAAATTAATCTGTTGGTCATTTCTTATGGCACAGTGATATTCCATCACAATCATAAGCCACAACTTGTTTAGCCATTCCCTAATTGATGGACATCCCTTTAATTCTAGTTCTTTGCCACCACAAAGAGAGATCCTACAAATGTTTTAGAACATATAAGTTCTTTTCATTTTTCCTGATCATTTTAGGAAATACTCCTAATTCTACCTAAAATCATGGTATAGTGAGGTCAAAAGTTACACACAGTTTTTATTACTCCTTGAGCATAATTCCAGATTGCTCTCCAAAATGGTTGGATCACTTCACAGTTCCATCAACAATGTATTAGTGGCCCTATTTTTCTACATCCCCTCCAACATTTGTCATTCTACTCTATTATCATTTTAGCTAATTTGAGAGGTATGAGATGATATCTTAGAGATGCTGGATTTGAAATTCTCTAATCAATAATGATTTAGAGCACTTTTCATATATTTATATTTAATTGATTTCTATCTCTTTGTATCTTTTAACCATCCAATAGGGAATAGCTCATATTCTTAGCAAACATATAAAGTTCTCTATATATTTTAGATATGAGACCTCTATTAGGAAAACTTTATTAATTCCCCCCAACTTTTTGTTTTCCTTCTAATTTTGGCCATATTAGTTTTATCTGTACAAACATTTTCAACTTAATGTATTTGCAATTATCCATTTTATATCTCACAATGCTTTCTATTTTTATTTATTGAATTGATTTTTTATTGAAAAATAAAATTTATTTTGTTTTTAAAATACCATATACAGGTACATTCTCTTAAAGACCAAGTATTAAACTCTTATTCTCCTTGAAAGGGAAAACAGTTTATTATTCAACCCAATATCTTTTTTTCTTTTGTCATTTTCTGTCTTCCTTCCAGCTTTATCTTTAAATGCTCCTGAGACAAATTTCCTTATCTAGCTTTCCTGAAAAGTTTTCTCTAGTTTTTTTACTTTCTGTGTATTCTCTTTGTTTTGTGAGTTGATACTACTCATAATCTATCATTCTCCTTCATAAGTTTTATTTTTAAATAGGTTAATTGTTTATTTCTTTTAAACATTTTTAAAATTTTAAGTTCCAAATGATTTTCCTCCCTCTCCCTAGATCCCAGCAAGGCAAGTAGAATTTTATCAGTTATAGATGTGAAATTACATAAAACCTATTTCACCATATTTTAAGAGAGAATAAAAATAAATCAAAAGAAAACAAATAAACTATACTTTACTTTCATTTAGAGTACACCAGTTCTGTCTCTGAAGGTGGAGAGTATTTTGTCATTGTGAGCTTTTAGTAATTGTCTTGGATCATTGAATTGATCAGAATAGCTAAGTCTTTTCTGTAACACTGATCATCATCACAACATTGCTGTTACTGTGCACAGGGATCTTCTGGTTCTTCTCATTTCACTTTGCATCTGTTCATATAGGTCTTGCCATTAAAAAAAATCACATAGGACAATAGTACTCCATCCATTCATATGCTACAACTTGTCCAACCATTCTCCAATGAACTAATTATTTTTTAAAAGAAGTTTTAAAAATATTTTTACTTTGTTAATTATTTCTTTATTTTAATTTATTAATAGGATACCAATTAAGTCAGATTTGGCTAAATACCAGAACAAATCACTTTACTTCCTTAGACCTCAGTTTCCTCATGTGTAAAATGAGGATATTGGACTGGGTGGCTTCTGAGGTCACTTCTTGTTTAAGGTTTGTGATTCTATGATCCTAAATTGGAAGTTAAAGAAATGGAGTGAGTGTTGTTGTTTGACTCATCTCTTGAGTGGATGAGTAGGGGGTATTTCTGTATCATTTATCAAAACAAGTTGGGTCCTAGTCTGTGAAACATAATAAAGGTGTAATGGTGCTCTGTACCTGACTGCCTATTTTTACTGAGAAAGTGAATGTGTGGGAGATCTAGAAATTGAATAAAGAAAAATTAACCAGTCTTAACCTTGAGGGCATAGTTGAGTGTACATCTTTGAAAAACCCATTATTCTTTCTCATGTTTCTTTATCAGAGTGTCAGACATGTGGGAATGTATTTAATAAATTGTATGTGTTCTCAGGGAACTGTTGCTGACCAACTGTCCAGAGAAAATTCAGTAGAAATGACTGGAAAACCAGCAAGAGACAAAGAGCCAGAGGTATGACAGATGAAGAGGGATCTTTTTTTAAAGTAATGTTATTTTTAATTACATAAAACTGTCATAAATTAAAGCTTTTCATTCTTTCCAGGATTAAGCACTTAGGATACTTTGCACATCACTTCATGTTTTCATCTTGTTATTTGTAGACAATTTAAAATGGATGAAATTTGTTTCCTTAACAGCCACATAGTTTGTTATTTTTTTAATGGGCATTGGTCTCAGATCTGGTACAAATGGAGAGCTTAAAAAGCCTGTTCTAATTATGTTTCAAGCACATCATTAGGTGAAAAGAACCACTTGAATTGCAGGCTCTAAAAGAAACATTATTTATTCTGTGCACTTTTCAACTTGAATGCATATGATTGGGTCTAATGGCCTTGTTTCTAGATAATGTTTCTAGATAAAGTTTCTAGATAATGGAAGGAAAGGGGAAAGCACCTACTGTGTGTGAGCTGTGGGTGTTACAAAGAATTACATGAGGGGACATCAACCCTCCCCTCTAGAAGATTACAGTCTATTTGATAGGAAATGGTACTCAAAGAAGCATGTCTCACCTTGTATAGTTAATTGTTTGCAGCTTTATAAAGTGGCAGTCAGTCACATATCACTAATCAGGGTTTCATGATATGATGGTGACATTTAAAAAAAATTTGACTTGCAGGGTGGCTAGGAGGCTCAGTGGATAGAGGGCTAAGCCTGAAGATAGGGAGTCCTAAACTCAGACCCTCCCTAGTTGTGTGACCCTGGACAAGTCATCTAATCCCAATTGCCTAGCCCTTACTCCTTCTCCATCTTGGAACTGATACTTAACATTGATTTTAAAACAGAAGTTAAAGGTTAAAAAAATTGAATATGATAATACAAAAACATATCCCAAGGTTGTATTGTATTTGATATCCAAATAATTCTAGTTAACATTTATATAAGGCTTACTATGTGTCAAGCATTGCGCTAAATGCTTTACAATTATTGCATTTGATCTTCACAAAATACCCAAGAAGTTGGGGGCAGCTGGGTGGCTCAGTGGATTGAGAATCAGGCGTAGAGATGGGAGGTCCTAGGTTCAAATCTGGTGTCAGATACTTCCCAGCTGTGTGACCCTGGGCAAGTCACTTGACCCCCATTGCCTAGCCCTTACCACCCTTCTGCCTTGGAGCCAATACACAGTATTAACTCCAAGATGGAAGGTTAAGGGTTAAAAAAAATTCCCAAGAAGTGGCTGCTAATATTATTCTGATTTTACTGGTAAGTAAACTGAGGCAAACAGAGGTTAAATGACTTTCTCAGGGTCATGTTTCTAGGAAGGATTTGCAAAAGCTGAATTTGAACTCATACTTCCCTGACTCCAGGGATCCCTACTCTATCCACAATGTCACTTAGTTTCCATAAGAAAGAATTATTATCAATCCAGTAGGAATTATTTAGAAATTCAGCAGATCTACAGTAGGTTCCTTGATCTGCTTCAGGAGAGCATGTTTTTTTCACCCTATCCTTTCCCTTTATTTACTCTGCTCCCCTCCAGAAGAACTAGAAAGCTGCCTACCTCCAAGAAAATGAGAGGAAAGATATAATAGGTGCTTAGCAAATTCTAATGACTGATCCGAAAAGGCTTTGTAAAGGAAGATAGACTTTAGCAAACTTCTTGGAGCTAGATTTTATTTTTCCTTGAGGTCAATGATTGGATCTTCCTCATCCTTGGTTCTGTAAAAGTTAAAATTAAATCTCAATAATAAAAATATTATATTTTAAGAGATTTCGTATGATGGACTTGGAACTAGAAAGAACCTTAGAGACCCCATTTTCAAACCTCTTCAGTTTACAGAGGAGAAAACAGACACCCAGAGACATTAAGTGGCTTGTCTAAAATTACCCAGGTACTATGCAATAGAACTAAATTTCCCTCTAAATCCAGCGCTTTTCCTACCATCTACATGTAGCCTATCCTCTAGGCTTAATTTCCCAGACCCTATTTTATTTGACAGTCTGGGTTCCAAGGCTACAAGATACTACTACTTGTTCCTCTCTGGGCTCTCAAGATAAGCCAGAAGGCTTGGTTTTCTAACACTGCTGTTTGTGAATTCCCACCAATGGGCTTCCCCCTAAGGATTATCAGTTGACATCATATAGACAGATAGACTTAGCTCTTAAGAAATAAGGCAGCTTTCTGGCATGGTGGATAGAGTGTTAGACCTGGAGTCAGAAGGACCTGAGTTCAAATCTAGCATTAGATGTTTATTGGTTATGTGAAGCCTGATGAATCATTTAACCCTGTTTTCCTCAGTTTCCTTATGTGTAAAATGACCTGGAAGAAGGGTGGACAAACCACTCCAGTTTCTTTGTGCAGAAAATCCTCAAAATGGGGTCATGAAAAGTTGGATATGCTGATTAACGACAACAAAAAGTAGTACACTAAAACAGTTGTACCAAACACCTTCACTTCATCACTCTTCTCTACCTCCCTCCTCCAGTGATATCAAGACATTCTTTTACAAGTACATTAGAAGGCAGGAGGAAATGGTCTTTTACAGGTATGGTGTAGCTTTCTGATGAGCTATTGTAGAATCTTAAAGCTACCGTTTCTTACCATGTTTGGTTTAGTTTGTTCTTAGTTCCTACTGTGGATAGGACCATAAGCCTTTATTATCCCAAGATGCCAGCGAGGGTACCAATAAAAGGTCCAAATGCTCTGACCCTCTGTAATTCACCAGGATGCCTTCTGATCAAAGCAGGGTGTCTGGAGAAGAGAGAGGCTCTGCTCTTTCTCTCAGCCAACAATTTACTCTTGGTCTTGGCTGAAACTGTTTTCTATTATGTCAGACACACAAATTTGGGGTTCCAAACTGGCTTGCTCTTCAATAGGAGACCCATAGGGCACAGCACAGAGTACATTAGATTAATACTTTTGATTAATTGGTTGATTCAGTAGAGGTGTTATCACTTGACAAAAGTACATTATGTTAGTTACTCTAAGTGGGCTGGGGTGGGGTGATTGATTGCCTCATTCCAGCTCCTCCCAAACAAAAGCAAATTTCAGTGGCACCCAGGACTGCCTTGCCTCTAGAAGGTATTTTATATTTTTTAAGAAACTGAATGCTATGTAATTTTAATGACTAATCTTGGCTCTGAGAAGAGTTGAGAAAATACTCCCCCTTCCTGGGGCAGTGGAGTATGGGTGTGGAGTATTGAATATACTGTCAGATATGGTTATTAATGTTTTGGTTAGTTTCACTAAGCTGCATTTTCCCCCTTTCTTTTTTATTTACTATTATAAAACATGGCTCAATAGGTAGGAAAGGGAGAAGGATGTAGATATAGATATAAAAGCAATGTGAAAACAAACTTCAAACTTTTTTTTTGAATGAATGAAGCAATGGTAGGTAGAAACCAAATCTATATTGAATCATATTTCTAAATTTTCCTCATTAGAATTAGAAATATGGTAAAATTCCAAATGATATGACTTTTCATACTAATACTATTAATAATTTTTTTAAACCCTTACCTTCCATTTTAGAATAAATACTATGTGTTGGTTCCAAGGCAGAAAAATGGCAAGGATTAGGCAAGAGGGGTAAGTGACTTGCCCAGGGTCACGCAGCTATGAAGTATCTAAAGCCAGATTCAAACCTAGGACCTCCCATCTAATACTATTATTAATCAGAGATGCATTGACTGTCCTATTTCTTTTAATACTCAGTTGACATATTTTTGAGGGAAGCCTGACTACGAATGCATTTATTTGAAAAAATTACAAATAAAATAAATTATCGTAGTTTCCTTTTAGAGTAGATACATTTATCTATTTTTTGCTTTATTTTTAGAACAAGGGCAAAGTGCATATAATCTATTTGCAAAGAAGAATCTTGTTTGTGGGTATACTGAACCCAATATATGGTTAGGCTAGTGTGTAAGGCTATTTTCATCTAGGAAAGGTTAAATCAAATGCTCCAAATCAAATGGGTTTACAAGCTTAAAGAAAATAAATAATTGAATCAGCAATTCTTAAGCAAGGATTAGGTGCAAGGCATCGTTTAGGTGCTTGAAGGAAAGGATTAAAACTATTATCTTTTAGATTTTTTTTATTGAGGCTTTTTAAATGTAGTGATCTCAGCACTAAAGTTTTAAGTAATATAGCCTGAGAGGTTAACCATTGGCTAGATGATTTCCCACCACACTATACTTCTAGAGCGGTTATAGTGGATAAGAGGGATAGTCCTAGTTCAAAATCTGTGCCCTAATAGGCTAAAATGTTGCTGCACAAATTCTTGTAACTTTCACGGAGTACCACCAGATGGCAGTGCGAGATCTCTCATTCAAACAAAATCGAGCTATTGCGTTCAGTGTGCTCAGATTCAAAGGGTCGATTTCAGTCGTCGATTTCATTAGTTAAATCTGTGCCCAAGCACGAAGGCTCTCGAAAAGAGCAAAAATGTAAAAATATATACTTTAAATGAGCCATTTGCCCACTAAATAGGCATCCCAATAGCTTTTCTATACTATGATAAGGTAACAAAAATGACTATCCATTTTGAAAAACAATGCTGAGAGAGCTAACTCTGGAATATTGCTTTATCATTGGTTTGGAAATATGGCCCAGCCCATGTATGCCGGCTGTGTTTCCCAGTGCCCCTGAGCTGAATGAATGTAAAGACGAGATGACTATATCTATCAGAATTTATTGCAGATCCACAGTGGCTCGATTTAAAAATACTTTTACTCCTGGGGGGCAGAGCCTAAATCCTAGAGGGGCAGCTGGAGCGTGAAGTTGAGTATACTTCCTTGTAGATTTAGGAATCGAGGCACTTCTTGTCTGACATCTTTCATGGCATCTCTATTGTATGGGCGTTTTGCATGATTTTAGGTATAAAAAGATTATCGGAGGAATTTAGTACCATAGGAATAGAGTTCAAAGTGGTAGATGTATCACCGAGGGAGAGAAATGGCTAGGCAGGTATATCTGAGTAGAGTCCCTAAGGTGACCTTGGAGAGAAGTACAACTGAGACAGAGTTTTTGTGGGTGGCAAAAGGCACTAAAGAAGGGCATTGGCTTAGTGAAGCTAAGCTATGTCAGAGATGGAACCAGGGTCTGATTTTGGTAACTAGAGTCACAAGAGTGTAGGCTACCTATGTGCAGTATCTATGGCATTATTGGTATGAGTTGGAGAGAGCATGGGTTGGGAAGGAGAATAAGTGCAATAGTAGAATAGACAGTTCTATATGTCAATGACTCCCCCCCCCCCCCAACCATCTGTCTCCTTATTTCCTTAATTTATAGTGAAACTTTTTAATTAAAAAAACAGAATAGAGAAATAATAAGGTGGGCAAGGAGGATGTCCCTGAGCAAGTTACTTATTTCCATCTGCCTCAGTTTTCTTGTTTGTAAAATGGGAATAATAACAACTACCCTTTAGGGCTGTTTTGAAGATAAGATCTGATAATATTTATGAAATGCTTTGCAAACTTTAAAACATTATGTAAATACTAGATGACCATAATAATGATAATAATAACAAGTAGCATCTCTTCTAGGTGAGTAGTCCTAAAACAAAGAAACATTTAGGATTTCCTTTTTCTTTTAAATTAAGTTTATGCAATTAATTAATTAAGAATATTAGGACTTTCTTTTTCAATGGGAAAAATGCTTCTCCTCTAGAAATTCACAGACAACTTACTCTTTAATGTTTCTGGAGAATTTCTTTTCTTTTTTTTTTAGGGGACAGATTATAAAATTTTTGCAGTGCTTCAAGGCCCTGCCTAATTTGGAAAACCAGACAATTCAAACACTGTCCCTCAGCAGCTAAAACAAACTCTACCTGCTCTAGTGCAAACGTCTCCATCTGGGAGGTTAGAGGGTACAGTAGCAATGAATAATTGTTTTTAAATATGCTATGATTTCTTGCCTTGAAATAAAATTAGTTTCATCAAAGCACCTTGGATGTTGCATCTGGAGCATTTGTCTTTGGCCTCCTCCACTGGGACTGAAGAGGAAGGACTTGGATTTATTGCCTTCCCAGGCAACATGTTAGCTATAAAGCTCACCAGCAAGGCAGATGAGGGTCTGCTCTTTCTACTTTCAGACTCAGTGAATTAAGAGCAAGTAAGAACACTGTTTTTCTGTGCCTCTTTCCTCAGTGCATTGCCAATAGGTACTTAGTAATTGTCAAATGAATCACTGCATCTTGTCACCTATGGGGTTTGTGTTCTGATTTAATAAGGTGAATAAAAGAGTGTTGGATGTCCTTGATTTATTGGAAATTCAGAATGAGGTAATGTATAATGGTCATAAAATAAGTGACCTGATAAAATAATTGTCTGTGTTTCTTTCTTTCTCCCTGCGCTTTTCCCTCTCCCCCCTCTTCCAGGAAACCATTGTCTCTGAATCTAATTCACTGGATTCCAATGATGGCTTTATCTCTAGTCCATTCCGGTCCATGAATCACATCATGACAGTAAGTTATGCTCACAGTTTATTTCTGGGGTGGTAGATAGGATTTAGGTAACTATTTTGCCAAAGACATGCTCAGATTGTCCTTTGCTTTATTTCCTCAAGTTGGTCTGACTCTAATAGTGGTGATTATGGTATCCTTCCAAGCAATGCTGACTAAATTATTTTAGTCCTTAATGCATTAGCTAATTTATCTTTAAGGGCTGGGATTTCGCTCTCCTTTCCCAACTTTAAATTAAAGAAGAATGCACTTGCTAGTGAGTCTTATGGGGAAACAGTATTCAGAGTGGATTGAACTAAGAAATCTCAACAAAGATGCTGAATGAAATTAGCAAATTATCTTCATTTTGGTATTAGATGTATGTGTATGTGCCCAGGGATGTGGTATCTTGTGTACATGCAGATGGTGCTGTTATCCACTCTTCATAGAACATCCCTTTTGAGTTCTTTTCTCAGCAGTAATTGAGTGGTCAGTTCCAGAGCCAAGGAAAATGAGCTAGTCCCAGATTTGAATGGGAGGAGGATCTCCAGCTGGATTCCATTTGGGAAAGTGGGCAGCACTCTCAATAGTCCCAAGCTGCTCACTGCCACAAAAGCCCATATTATTTTTTTTTAGCACCAACATCCTCCCAGGGATACTCTATGTCTGGGAATCACAGGACACCACCACCTCAGATGAATTGAAATTGTAGGCACACAAAAGGATTACAGACAGATGCATGGTGGGGATAAGTAGGCCACAGTAGTATACTAACAATGATTTGCTTGGAAGAGACATAAAAACATCATTGGGGACATGCATGAACAGAAAGGTGGGCCAATTATGCAACAAAATGAGGAATAACAGATGGACAACTTGAATGCTACAATGGAATTGAAAATATATTCAAAGAACCATAGGAAGAACTCCAGGGTCCTGGGTAGATTCCACATGGAAGATGTACACAAAGATGTGGATGAGCACCCCCCCAGATAGAGGAGACAAGATTTAGGAAGCTATTTTGTCAAAAACAGATCTACATCTTCCTTTGCCTTATTTCTTCAAGTTGGTCTGATTCTATCAAGTAGCTATTGTGGACTTCCAAGTATAGTGGTAATGATTTTAGTTACTTTTACATTGGATGTTTTATCTTCAAGGGCCATGGTTCTTCCCCAAGAAAAATATACTTACAAGAGAGTCCCATTTGGAAACAATACTAATGGGGATTATACTGAAAAATCTGCAAACAGTATGCATTTTTATTTTGGATGAATTGTAATAGTGGATGTAATAGCCTCACCAAAATGAAATCCCAAATGCTTTATAAAATGAAAAGAGTATTTAATTTATTTGAACAAGTTTTTATTAACTGCCAACTGTATGAATGGCACTGTGGTAAGTTTGGGGGATTCAAAGAAGTAAATGGAAAGCAATTTTTGCCCTGAAAGAGTTCTACTGGGAAACATTTGTAAGATAATTTGAGGAGGGAGAGATAGAGGGATCAAGAAAGACTTCTGGATAGGGTGAGACATAGACTGAGACTTAAGAGAATCCAGAGATTCTCCAAGTTAGAATGCGCAGGAAGTATAAGGAGAGCCAATGCAGAGGACAAAAAGAACCCTAAAGAAAGTTTGTTTAAAACATAGCCATGTGAAATATCTGGAGAAGTTGACCAGAACTGCATTGTGAAGGACTTGAAATACTAAGCAGAAATGTTTGTATTTCTTTCTAATGGGAAGAAGGAACCGTTGAAAATTCTTGAGGAGGGGAGAGTCATATGCCCAAGCTTTTTGGCAGATATGTGAAGGACTGTTTGGAGGGGTAGATACCTGGAAGGCATGAATCCAATTAGGATATTTGATAAATAGTACAGCCAAGAATTGATGAAGATCTAAACTAGTATAGCAGGTATATGAGTGGAGAGGAGAGAATGGATGTGAAAAATTTTGTAGTTAATTGATAAGAGTTTAACTGGATATGGAGGATAAGGGAGAATAAAGAATCAAGGGTAACTCTAGACTTTTTACCTGGATAACTAGAAGAGTGGTGATGTCTTCAAAAAGAAATTAGAAATTGTGGAAGAGTGACAAGTTTGATGGGATTGAGACAATACATTTTATTTTGTACTTGAATTTGAATACCTATACAACATTTTGGTGAAGTTGTCCAAGTGGCAACTGGTATTGTGTAACCTGAGCTCAAAAAAGAGATTGGGTCTGTATCTTTAGATATGGGAATCATCTGCATAGAGATGGTAATTAAACCTATGAGAATTGTTACTATTATTCTTTTCCAGTTAAGTATGCCTCTTCATGACCCCATTTGGGATTTTCTTAGCAGAGCCACTTGAGTGGTTTGCCATTTCCTTCTCCAGTTCATTTTATAGATGAGGAACTGAGGCAAACAGAGTCATACAGCCAGTAAGTGTCTGAGGCCAGATTCAAATTCAGTCATCTTCCTGACTCCAGGATGGGCACTCTATCCACTGTACCACCTAGCTGCCCCACTACAAGAGTTGACAAGATTATTAAGAGAAGGTAAAGAAAGAAAAAAGATCCAGAACAAAGCCTTGGGGAAACATCTATGGTTAAAGGGCAGAAAATGAATGATAATCTGTCAAAGGAAAAATTTGTGATTGGGAAGAAGTCAGATAGGGAAAACCAAGGGAGGATGGTATCATATAAAGAGAGAGAGAAGCTTCTAGGAGGAAGACGTAGATAATAATAATAGCTACAGAGAAGTTAAGAATATTGAGGATTTAAAAAAGGCCACTAGATTTGGCAGTTAAAAGATGGTCGTAATCATGGACTCAGGAATTTCAATAGGTTAGTGGGGTATGAAACCAGATTACAAGGAGTTTAGAAGTGAATGGAAGGTGAGAAATTTAATCAATGAGTCTAGATTACTTTTTCTAGGAGTTTGACTATGACATGGGATGATAGTGAATTTCAGAGTCAAGTAATACATTTTGAGAGAATGAGGGAGCCTAAAGCATATTTGTAAGCAGTAGTGAAGGAGACAACAGATAGGAAAGAGAGGCAGACAGAAAGAAAGAATCAGAGATAGAGAGACAGAAGAAGAGACAGAGGGAAGGGGAGAGAAAGAGAGACAGAAAAAGACACAGAGACAAAAAGAGGAAGGAGAGAGGGAGGGAAGGAGACACACATACAAGACAGAGACAGAGACAGACAGAGACAGAGACAGAGAGAGAGAATGTGATCTAAGTGGTGAATACCCAGAGCAGGTGGGAGGGGAAGAAATCTAAGAAATAAACAGAACAGCTGATCTCAGCAAGGACAAAGACCAATTCTTTGTCAGAGACTAGTCAAAGAGGAGAAAGACAGGATGATGCAGAGGTTATAAAAGTGAGGAGAAGAGGAAACTCAGAATGAATGGCCTCTATTGTCTCAGGAAAGGAGGAAGCAAAGTCCTCTGCTGAAAGGTAAAGAAGGAGGGGCTGGTTTGGGAGGTTTGAAGAATGAAGAGACAGTTTGGAATAGCTTCTGTAGAAGTATGATAGAGAGTCAATCAGGTAAAAACAAAAGGATTGGCATACAAGTGAGGACCCAATTGAAATTAGATAATATAAATGTGTGGTGTACCTATTCAGTCATACTGTCATTCCTCCAAAATGGCACCATGTTGACCTATCTTCATTCTTTTGTTCCATCCTACTCTTTCTAATTCTAATGGATTTATAGAAGTTACTATACTTTGTTAACATTGAATAAAGGAAAACTTTAAGTACCAAACAACCTAATGAATAAAAATTGTATTAAATTCCACCAAGATTTATTATGTGCTTATTATGTACAATGTATTGTCCTAGGCACCTAGGAACAAAGGTGAAAACCAACATAATCAGAGTTTGTGATCTATAAAACATGAATACAAATAAGTATAATTATTCAGGTTTGAGAGTCATAAGTTCATCAAAGGTGAAAATAAAGTTGGGTAAGATGTTAAAGAGGAGAGATTACTTCCAGGTAAAATAATTAGATGGGATTATATGAAGGAGGTGCTACCTGAGTTGGTTCTTAAAGGAAGAGAAAGATTTCAAAAGGCAGAGAATTGGAGGAAGTCCATTCCAGGCATGGGAAATGACTTTGATAAAGGAGATGATGGGAAAGGTCAGGATGAAATTAGGAAAAGTTAAGTAGTTTCAGTTTATCTTGAATATAGAAGCTTGATTCAAGGGGAAATAGTATAAAATATAGCTAAAGAAGTATTTAGTCAACAAACATTTATTCAGCTCTTACTAAGTGCCAGGCACTATACTGGTAAGAAAGGAAGATGTTAGAGGAAGCCAGAGTGCAGCCAGGAGAGGTATGAGACATGGATGGCTTTGGTATAGTCCTTAAATGGAAATTCTGTGAAGAACCATACAATCCGATAGAGCATCTGCTCTATCCATTGTACCACCTAGTTGCCTATAATGGAAGCCACTGAAAGTGTTGGAGCAGGAAAATAGCAACACTGATCTGTTAGAAAGATTATTTTATGAATGAATGATTGAAAAACCTACTATATCTGGAATAGCAATTTTATTCTTTAGGCAATAATAATAATAGTAATAATAAGTAATATTTAAATGGTGCTTACTATGTGTCAGGTACTATGGTAAGTGCTGTACAATTATTATCTCATTTAATCCTCACAATGACTCAGAAGTAGGTGCTATTATTATTCCAATTTTATTGATGAAGAAACTGAAGTTTCTTGAAATGACTTGTCCAGGGCCACACAGGTAGAAAGGTTATGAGACTGAATTTGAACTTAGATCTGCCTGACTCCAAGTCATATACTCTATCCACTCTACCACCTAGTTGCCCATAAAGGAAGTCACTAAAAATCTCTAAGCAGAAGAATAGCAATATTGATCTCTTAGAAAGATTATCTTATGAATGAATGAAAAAGCACTGATTATCCATAGCATATACAACTAGTGCTATAGATACAAAGGCTTGATCTCAAGGAACTGATAAATTTAAAAGGGAGAGACAGCACATAGGGAAGTGTTCAGCTACAGGGCAGCTGGAGAGGCCCAATGGTCTCTGATTTTTCACTGATAAAAAAATATCAGTTTCTGATATCCAACCATTTGATGACACCAAAGACTTCAGAAGCTAGATTTTCTTCCTAAATCCTTTGATAGTTGGAACTCTGAAGGAGAATGGATTTCTAATACTTGCTGATATATTTTCTGGGTTTGGTGTTCTCATAACTTTCTCTTCTTAGATTATGGCTGTAGAGACTGGGCTAGAAGCAGAACCCATGACCCTCCATGATTGTGAAGGGACTTCTATTTCTAGGGTTCTGGGTCCCAGGATGGGTCCTAGGGGAGGTGGTGCTTAAGATGACAGCAGTGATTTGGTTCACTTGGCACATGCCACCTCCCATCTCTCTCTCTCCATATGAAGAATGTATTGGAGAGGGTAGACTGAAAGTAGGAATATCAGTTTGAATCCTATTACAATAGTCCTGCTAGTGTCAGTGGAACTGAAGAAACAGATATGAGATATTGCAAAGATAGAATGCTGGGACTTGGCATCTAATAAGATATGTGATCAAAGGAATGGAATGGAAAAACATTTTAAGTGCCTCCTTTGTGCCAGGCCTGAGTATGCCAAGTACTGAAGATATAAATAGAAGCAAGAAAGACTAGACCTTCTCTCAAGGAACTTATGTTCTTTTCTTTTTTGCTTGGTGGTGTTTCTTTTAAAAAATAATTAATTAATTAGGAATATTTTTACATGGTTACATGATGTGTGTTTTTTCTCTCTCCTCTTCTCTCCCCCCTCCCATAGCCAATGAGCAGTTTAACTGGGTTTTATACATATCATTGATCAAGACCCATTTCCATATTATTAATGTTTGCAATAGAGTGATCATTTAGAACCTATATCCCCAATCATATCTTCATCGAACCATGTGATCAAGGAAATGTTTTTCTTCTGTGTTTCTGCTCCCACAGTTCTTCCTCTGAATGTGGATAGTGTTCTTTCTCACGAGTCCCTCAGAATTGTCCTGGATCATTGCATTGCTGCTAGTAGAGAAGTCCATTACATTAGATTGTACCACAGTGTATTAGTCTCTGTGTATAATGTTCTCCTGGTTCTGCTCCTCTCGCTCTGCATCACTTCCTGGAGGTCGTTCCAGTCTCCATGGAATTCCTCCACTTTATTATTCCTTTTAGCACAACAGTATTCCATCACCAACTTATACCACAATTTGTTCAGCCATTCCCCAATTGAAGGGCATCCCCTCGTTTTCCAATTTTTGGCCACCACAAAGAGTGCAGCTTTGAATATTCTTGTACAAGTCTTTTTCCTTATTATCTCTTTGGGGTACAAACCCAGCCGTGCTATGGCTGGATCAAAGGGCAGACAGTCTTTTAAAGCCCTTTGGTCATAGTGGAACTTATGTTCTGATGGGGGGAAAGATACATATAGGAAGTGAAGATCAGGGAGGGATACTTTGGTAGTGTTGAATTGATCCCTGTTCTAGTTAAAATTAGGGTGGTGATAGGGGTGGGGAAGGGAAAGGCCTGGTGTGAAATTAATCAGGGAGTAAATCTTGTAGGACTGGGTTCAGGTCCAGAGTAAAATATGACCATTTACCCAAATAGAAAAGATTTCTTATAAACAAATATGATTAGTAGAAATATAATAATACAAATTATGTTTCAATAATAGGGAAATTAGAAAACAAAGAAATTATATACAATCACTAAATGAAGAAAAGACCTTTTCTGGTTAGGAGGACCATCATGCCATTCACTTTACAAGATGAAGATAATGAACTCATTTTGGGACATGTTGGGTTTGAATGCTGGAGACCAGGCAATTAGAGATGAAGGAATGATGCTTAGGGATGAAGTTGGGAAGATGGAGGTAAAGTTTTGGGATACATCTGCAGTGGGTTAATAATTGAAGCCATGGAAGAAAATAATATGAGAATGTAATGAGGAGGGGCTGTGGGTAGAGCCTTTGAGGTTTACTTAGAGGATAGGAAGAAGAGGAGATTGAAGAAGAATAGCTAGAGTGAGGGAGACTGTGTGGTACAGTGGTAAGAGCCCTGGCTCTGGAATCAGAGGACTTGGCTTAAAATATAGTCTCTGACACTATGTTGTATAGTATCAGAGGACATATCACAGAACCTCTTGGTGCCACAACTGTAAAATGAGGGAATTGGACTAGATAGCCTCTGGTTTTCCTTCCAGCTTTAGATCTAAGTGAAATGTTATGTAGTATGAATCTTAGTTCACTAGATTATAGTAGGATCCAGCCTTAAAAAAAAGAATGAAACTAGAAAAAAAAATCCAATTCATTTCTTGAAGAGACCTTGTGAGCCTGATTGTCAACTGCCTGTTTCCTGGCAGGATTATAAAAACACTTCAGAGGTTGTAATTTTTTGCAGTTTTCCAAGCTTTAGTTTTCAAAAGACTCCGCACAATTGTGTGTGGGTGTGCTGTTATCCTGAGTGGTTAGAAGAACTTAGCTGTGAGTGCCATCACTAAATGATTCTTTTCCCCCAGCATGGCCTTCATTTCTGCTTCAAGAAGAACAATGAATGATCTCTAGGGCCAACAATGCTGGGGCTCTCTATAAAGCAGGGAATTAAACTCACTCTCTGCTCTATGGGTTTCCCATCACAAATACAAGGACTGACAGAATGGGAGTGGGATGGATGAGGGAATAAATTCAAGTATCGAGTCCAAGGAGGAAACTTTTCTCGTTTCCTACAAAGTTTCATAAACCAGTCTTGATTTTTGATCACATAAATCCTATTTTAGATTGTGAGCTTTTTGAAGGCTGGGTCTATTTTGGCCTTTCTTTGATCACCAGGTTTAACACTGTGCTTGGCACATCATCAGCTCTTAATATATATTTGTTGACTTGGCTTGACTTAAAAAACATATGTGGTGGCATGATGTAGTGAAAAGAGTGCTAGACATGCCATCAAGAGAAATCTGGGTTCAAATCTGCCCTATGCCAATTACTAGCTGGGTAACAAAAGTAAGTCACTTAAAAAAAAAAAAAGCATATGTTACTCTAGAAACTCCTTTTGCTCTAGATTGTACCATTAAAGCATATGCGCCTTGAGGTCAAGGATTTTGTTGGGGTGTTTGTATTGCTGGCACCTAGCAGAATGTTGGACACATCGTCCACTCGGATACTTCATAAATACTTGTTGACTCCTTTACTTTTCAAATAAGCCAGGGATGACACAAAAGGACTTCTGGATAGCAGTTGTTTAACACACTTTTGCTGAATTAAATGTGAATGTATTTATAGGATTAATGTCATAGGATTATTTATTTGTTTATATTTTTAAAATTTTCACCATCCTTTATCTTTTATTATTAAAGAATTTAAAGCATAAAGAAACCTTTGAGGTAATTCAACTCAAACCTCTAATTTTTTTGCCTTGACAATGGATTTCTTTATATGTTTTTACTGGTATTTTCTCTTTCTATCCCACATTCATTTTCAATATACCTCTCCCCTCTTTTTACCAGTCTAACAATTCCTTGAAACGAAGAATAAAAAGGGAGGAATAACACTCCCACCTTTCAGTATAACTATGTTCCATACCAATCAAATTTGGCAATGTATCTTACATTCCACACCTATAGTCTCTCACCTTTACAAAGAAAGGAGGAGGTGCATTTTTTCATCTCCAGCGTCAAACTTCTTGGCAACTCTCTCATCTTACAAATGAGGAAACCAGAGGAGCAGTGACTTGCCTAAGGTCTCATGAGTGAAAACTTGCAGAACTGGAATCTGAAAATTAAGACCTCTGATTCCAGAGCCAGCATACTTTTCACTGTGTCCTGGGAATAAATAACTTAACCTGATAGGAATCTTGCCCATAAGAAAGGTTACTCTAGTAAGGAGATTCAAAAAGCAAAATAGGAATGCTGAACATTTCTATTCTATAGTACAGGGAAAAAAGCATTGGCTCCAGAGTTAGAGAATCAATGTTCAAAAACTGCCTTGGATTCTTTGCCAGTGTGACATTGAGCAAGTCGTTACATCTCTCTGTCTCAGTTTCTTAATTTATAAAATGAGGGTGTTGACTCTAGCTCTAGAACTATGAGGTAGCTTGGTAGATGGAGCACTGGACCTGGACCAGTCAGGCCAATCGGACTTAAAATTTGGGCTAGTTGGGGGCAGCTGGGTAGCTCAGTGGATTGAGAACCATACCTAGAGACGGGAGGTCCTAGGTTCAAATCTGGCCTCAGCCACTTCCTAGCTGTGTGACCCTGGGCAAGTCGCTTGACCCCCATTGCCTAGCCCTTACCACTCTTCTGTCTTGGAGCCAATACACAGTATTGACTCCAAGACGGAAGGTAAGGGTTTAAAAAAAAAATTTGGGCTAGTCATTTGCCTTCGGGTTTGTCTCTATTTCCTTTTCTTATAAAATGGGAATAATAATAGTATCTACCTCCAAGAGTTGTTGTGAAGATAAAATAAGATAACATTTAACAAGTGCTTTGCAAACTTTAAAGTTCTATCTAAATGCTATTATTATTATTATCCTATGCTATATAGAATTTTCATTGCCTTAGAAGTATAATAATTTTCTTACAAAAGATGGGCTGGCAAAGCTTCCTTTGAAGGTTTGGCTATTGCTTGGAGCATTTCTTCCCTCAGTACCTTGCTGCTCCCTAAGAAAGTCACTTTATGTCCAGGTCTCACAAGTGAGAATTCTTAAAATAATATCCTAGCACACATGGGATTGAAAAACATTTCAGCAAGGTATTAAGGTACCATTTTTTTTTTGTTATTCACAGTCCTGGGTCCTGGCTCTCTGACAGGCTGGTTTAAAAGAGATTTTTTGTTCACTCCAAGAAGCAAAGTCCAACCTGATATTCTATGAGTCTTTTCAAGTGAGGCTACTTAATCCCATTATCAGTCATTGGGCTGCTTCTGGGGATATGAGCTTGTGAACTATAGATATCAGAACAGGGCAGCAATAACTTTGCTGCTATGAAGCCAATTATAGGAACACAAAACTTGCAATCCCTTCTTGCTCCACAAAGCCGCCTTCTAAATTAAACTTTTGGCTTCTTGGTATTGTTTCTCTAATGGATCAAATGTTCTTTTGATGAAGAGTTAGTGTAGACTCTTTGGATGGGGTGAAGGGGGTATGTGGAGGTGGTATAATAATAATGGATGACTATCCTCACTGCCATAGGGCCTCTCAAAGACAAGATAGCTGGCTTATGAGACCGGCTTGCTAAGTGAAATATTTCAGCAAACAAATTCTTTAAGCTCTTCTGGCTTAGTTTTGCTCTGTAAAAATAAAATGATGTATTTTGCTTTTTTAAAAAATATCACCTGTATTTCCCGATGTATCCTTTTCTTTTCTCCTTCCCAATGAATCATCCTTTAAAGCAAAGAATAAAAAGGAAGAAAAAATTCAGATCCGCAAAATTGACCAAGATATCCTTCCTCCTTCCCATTCCACTCTCCTATTGAAAAAGAAACAACCCTTTGTAGCAAATAGGAATCATCAAGCTAAACAAGTTCTTGCATTGCCAATGTCCAAAAACCTACAGCTACAGCCCAATGAATTTGAATAATGAACCCTCCAAAGAGATCAAGTTGTTTCAACTCACACTGCACATTACATGTCTCATTTTGCATCACCATTCTTTCCGGAAGTGGTTAACATTCCATCATTGTTCGCTGGCATTGTTGTTCAGAAAGATCTTAAGTCTTTCAAAATTGTTTGGTTTTACTCCTTTAAATTTTTCTCCTGGTTCTACTTACTTCACTCTGCATTAATTCAAGCAAATCTTCCCAGGTTTCACCAAAGCCACCTTTTAATCATTTTTATGGCATAGTAGCCTTTTATTACATTAAAATACCATAATTTGCTCATCCATTTCCCAGTCATTGAATACCCCCTAATTTCTAGCTCTTTGTTACTACAACTGACTGTTCTTGTTGGGGAAAGATAATACTAATGATGGTAAATAATAGTTATTTAGCCAGGTATAGTGTTAAATGCTTTACAATTATTATCTCTTTGATCTCTGTAGCAATCCTGGGAGGAAGGTGCTATTATTTTCTTCATTTCATCAATGAGGAAAGCAGAGGTTAAGTGACTTGGCCAGAGTTAACACAGCTAGGAAGTGTTTAAATCTGGATTTGAACTCAGATCTTCTTGGTTCTAGATCAAATGCTCTATCTACTGTATTAGCTAGCTTCCTTTCTGCTTCAAGAACAAAGTGATTGACCTCTTTCAGAGGTGGAGATGAGTTGATCTTTGCTTTGTTCTTTTTACCATCTAGGACTCCCTGCAAGGGCCAAGTACACGTGGTAATAGGGGCCTTCAGGGCCATTGTCCTTGGCACCCATCTGCAATTCTGACCTGTAATAGCTGCTCTGAATATACTTCATTAGTTGAAAATAAGACTCACTGCTATATGCTGCTCAGCCAACATAATCCTAGAGATGAAGGATCTGGGGCAGGGAGACAAATTGGGCTTGTGGTATATTACTTAAGCCATAAAGATGAGTTCTGTTTCCTGTTTGAAAAAGTGAATAAAGAACAAGATGGTAGATGGGATGTGTTGGTCAATAATGTCTATACTAGCACTCATGCCAACATTTCCCATTTGAAGAAATCCTGCAAGTGCCTAGCTTCCATATGGTGTCATATCAATAATTTGGGACTTCAAGCCCACTACTTGTGCTGAGTGTTTGAGTCTGGCTAATGGTGCCAGTTGGCCAAGGGCCCTTAATGCTTATGTCTTCATGATAGGCCTCAGTATTATTTTCAATGTGGCCTATGGTATAGGCATGTGCTGAGCTGACTACAGTCTATGACTCCAGGGTGTTGCCTTTGTATCTATCTGGCCAGGGCTGGTGTGGACATGGCTACTGATAGGGAAGGTGAACAAGGCAGTAGAATTTTGGGCCGGCCAACTATCGGAACCATTCCTAGATGGAGAGGTCTCAGAACTAAGCATCAAATATGTGGGTCCTTGGCAACAGATTCCAGTATCCTATGCCCGAGCAAATGAGTGCTACCAGCCTATCATCTGGCATGACAATTTAACTTTTGGGTTGCACATTACCATCATGTCTGGCATATCCATATTCCATATTGTTTGGATCTTTGCATTTTTAGATTCCTGATTTGACCTGCCCAAGTGGATTATGGTCCTCTACTCCAGTACATTCTGATCTTATTACCTAGTCAAGCTGAAGGGGAAAGTGTTGCTTTCTGACTTCCCAGACAGAGCAAATTACTCTCTACCTCTCTGCCCTAATTTTCAGCTTAAGGTCCCAGAGTAATTTGACATATCTGCATGAGTACAGTTCTTAGTTTCCATATTCCTGAACTCTTGAGCATCCTTTTTCTTTAAATGAAGGCTTACACAAGCCTTTCCTCCATTATCTATAATATTATACTGAAATAATCTCTGCATTGCAGCATATTCTAGAGCATTAGGCCACTGAATAGAGGTTGATATCTGTTTTCAATAATTTAATGATGGCTCCTCGTTATGTCAACTGTATTCCTTCCACATCCAGCCAGAGAGACTCTTTCAAGAACAGCATCTGGACTATAATGTTTGGGTTCTGCCTTTAGCCACCATAGGTTTTATGATCCCTGGGACCTCTCGTACTACTTAATGTTTATGGACTGATTTCTTTTCCTTCTTTTCTCCTGTCATGGAAAAGACCCATTTGGTAATAAAGAATTCAGTCGATTATAAATAAAAAATGCAAATGATTTCCGTTAATGTAATAATATTATTAAGTATCTATATGGTGCTTTAAGGTTTTCAAAGAACTTTGTATACATCATCTCATTTTGGCCCTTAGACCACCTCTGTGATAAAGGTATTATCATTATTCCCATTCAATAGATTAGAAAACTGAGGCTGACAAAAGTTAAGTTCATAGCTTCAGAGTTAGAAAAGAGCTTAAGGGCCACCATCTAACTCTACTGTCTTGTTCTACAGATAAGGAAGGAGGGCAAGAGGTGCTGAAGTTATTTGCTCATTGTCATATAGGTGGTTAGTGGCATAATCAGAATTCAAACTCATGTTCTCTGATTCCATATACACAATTCTTTCCTCTATTTATAAAAGTATAATACAGTGAAAGATAGTACAGAGTGGAGAAGATGTTGGATTTGGAGTTCAAATTTGCTTCATGTGCATATTAGTTGTGTGAATCTGAGCAAGTCATCAATCAAACAATCAATAAATCAATAAACAATTTTCTTTCTTAAAAAAAATCTTACTTTCTGTCTTAGAATTCATGCTAAGTATCAGTTCTAAGGCAGAAGATCAATAAGAGTTAGGCAACTGGGGTTAAGCAATTTGCCCAGGGACACACAACTAGAAAGTGTCTGAGGACATATTTGAACCCAAGTCTTCTTGACTGTAGACCTGGCACTCTATCTACTACACCACCTAGCTACCTCTCAAACAATTAATGAACTAATTAAGAGCCTGCAATGTGCCAGGCACTATGCTAAGCACCCAGGATACAAAGAGGTGAAGGACCGTTCTTGCCTTCAAGGAGCTTCTGTGCCTAAGTTTCTTGGTTTGCCAAAAGGGGATGGGGAATGAACTCAGTGACTTCTATGATCCTTTCCAGCTCTATGATTCTATGACTTGTTTATGGTTGCAAAACTAAGAAAGTTTCTAAAGGAGGAGTAAATGCAGATCTTTCCAACTTTAAGTTCAATAGTCTAACTGTACTGTAGCCTTCTTTTTCTTCCTTTCTGGTTATTTGCCTCATTGGATTTGCCTCCAGATCTCTGTCTTTTTCAATCTCTTATATTATTTCGGTCTCCCTTTAAGCTCTTTTCAGCTAGCTGACACAGTGGATGGAGGACCAGGCCTGGAGTCAGAAAGATTCATCTTCCTGAATTAGAATCTGACACAAACTAGCTGTGTGACCCCGGGCAAGTCACTTCCTCCTGTTTGCCTCAGTTTCCTCATCTGTAAAATGAGCTGGAGAAGGAAATATCAAACCACTCCAGTCTCTTTGCAAAGAAAATCTCTAATGGGATTAAAAAGAGTCAGATACTACTGAAACAACTTGAACAACAACAAGGAGCCCCACCTTATGTTCATGTATACATAATGATGCTTCATCTGTCAGCGATGACTTTAAATAATGAGAACATCTGAAAACAGAATACTTTGAGGCCCTCCCAAACATTTCTCTGCAGAGAAATATAATTGAGACTGTGGGTGAGTACATATATGGTGAGGATGCTCTAGTAACTCCTAAAATAATCATTCATTAGTTAATATCTGCAGATATTATACTTTATTTTACTCATAACAAGGCTTCTTTAAATGTAGTACACACTGTAAATTGCCCCGAATCAGGTATGTTTCCATTGATGGGTAAGGAGGAAATCAGATTGCAAAATTACAGTGGCATGTTAAGAAGGGTTTTAGGGGCAGCTCGGGAGCACAGTAGAGAGCAGCATGCTGGAGTCAGAAAGACACCAGTTCAAATATGACTTCAGATACTTCCTAGCTGTGTGAAGCTGAACAAATCCCTTAAGCCTTATTGCCGAGCCCTTGCTCCTCTTCTGTTTTAGAACTGATACTAAAAAAAGAAAGTAAAGCTGCCCCCCCCTTTTTTTTAAGAAAAAATTTCCCCCCAAAGCTTTGGGAACAGAGAAAGAAAAGGCCAGTAGGTGTCAGTATTACCCAAGTGGTGGGGATGGTGGAAACCTTTTCTTGTATCTTCCCCTCCAGGGAGGAAGATTTTATTTTATTATTATTATTTTTGAATGAGTTCTTGAAGAGTCATTGTTACATGGTTGTCCATCTTTAGCAAACCAAGGACTGCTTCAAAATGGGAGACAACTTGCTTGTCTATTCCTCATCCACTCCCATCTCCAACTCTATGAAGCCTATTATATTTTAAACATAGCCATTATAGTTCATTAGAATCTCTAATTCTTTGGGCATCTGTGCATAATTTAGCAAATAACCCAAATTTGGCTCCCCCAACCCCAGGATTTGGATCCCCTACCCCCCAAAAAGGAACATACCATTTAAATGTTAACCATCTCGGGAATGGTTTCCTAGCTAGTCTCCTTCTTAGAATCATAGATTATGAGGGTAAGAAGGGCCTTTCGAGACAATCTGGTCTAGCCAGAGATGGGAAACGAGCCTCTAAAGTCATGATGTCCTAGACAAGAGAACTGGGGCTAGAAACCAGGTTTCCTGATTTCCCAGTGCACTGTTGTTATTGTGCTTTTCCTACAAACCTTTTTTTTTCAGCCCTCCTCACCCCCTTCTTCTAATTTTTGCTTTCTCTGGAGCCCCAAAGAATTTAGGTTCTGGCAAGCTTGAATGTTAATCCTCTAATCCGTTTGGGGAGTCTGGAGTTGTTGGCGACTCTTGATCTCTCCGTGGCTCTCTACTAGAGCCATTTGCTTGCCCTGTGGGATTTGCTACATGTAAAGATGAAGGGGGTAGTCTGAGTTCTAGCATTTGGATAAAGCCCGGAAGTATTCATGAGTGATTGTCTTCGGGAAAATCCCCATAGCAACCTAGGAGAGTGCCTGCCCTTAGTGGGATGATCAAGATGATTATGTTAGACAGGGAAAGAAAATCACGGGTAACAGCTGGATTGAAGAAGGGTGATTATGCACATCAGCTACTCAAGTTGTTTTTCATTAGACAATGCAGGCATTGTGGTGCTGACTGTTTCCCTATCTTTGTAGAGGAGAAGGAGCACAGACGTGGGATTCATTAGATAAGGTCTAACCCCAGCTCTGCTCCTGTTTTCTTACAGTCTTTCTTCACCCATGACCTTCCATCTTATTTCTCCCCTTTGCATAGGCAGTGCTTGGAATCTCCTCTTGCCCCATCTCCTCTGCTTCTTGGGATTCTGGTTTCTTTCAGAATTTAGCTCAAATCAGTCAATGGACCCACAATTTTTAAGGGCCTCCTCTGTGCCAGTATCTCTGGCATTATGGCTTTTCTGAAACTCCCAGCCATTATTAGTACACCCCTTTCCAAGGTCACAAACACAATTCCTTGGTGTTCGTTGATTTATTTTACAGATTTGGTGGATCCTAAGGGTTATAGTGGCTAAAGAGAGTAGTGGTATCAAATGCAAATAGAAATGGGGGTCACTAAACTGTACAGAAGCATTCCTGGGTGGGTGGGGGTCACATGCTGAGTTAAGAAAATCCTGTATTAACATTCCCTATTTTATTGTTTTTATTGATTTGTTAAGTATTTCTTTCTTTCTTTTTTAATAAAATCATTACTTTCAGTCTTGGAGTCAATACTGTGTATTGGCTCCAAGGCAGAAGAGTGGTAAGGGCTAGGCAATGGGGGTCAAGTGACTTGTCCAGGGTCACACAGCTAGGAAGTGTCTAAGGTCACATTTGAACCTAGGACCTTCTGTCTTTAGGCCTGGCTCTCAGTCCACTGAGCTACCCAGCTGCCCCCTTAGTTTTGTTTTGAGGATTGAGATTAATATATGTAAATTTCACTGAAAACCTTAAAGTTTTTATCATTATGACTTATTTTGTGTATAGTCTTATGTGCCCATGTTGTTTCCCCCTATAGAATATGTTTCTTTAGAGCAGGGACTTGGAAAATTTATGTTTTTGCATCTCCAGAGCCTAACAATGCCTGGCACATAGTAGGTCACTTGTCTCTCAGTTTCCTCATCTGGAAATCAAAGTGGATAAGTTAGGTAATGCCCATGATCCCGTCTAGCTCTGGCAGTCTATGAACCTGGAAAAATTTGTTAAGTACCTAAATGCCAAGGTTGTGTTAGATTGCTGAACTGAATACCAACAAGGTATTTGTCTCCTTCCTACATTAGTGTATGGAAAACAATGGACATTCTTCTAGCCTTTCCTTCTTTGTCTGTGAGATTATCCTGAAGCAATCTCTGCATTGCAGCATGTCCTAGAGTTTTAAGCTACTGAATAGAGACTGATATCTGCTTTCAAGGCCCTGTATTCCCCAAGCTTGAGAGATGAAACTGTTATATACAAATACATGGGCAAATTCAAATACATTTTCTTTAAATGGCACTTTTCCTGGGACTCTGTCTTATGGTTTAGGGAGACAACACAGTTCAGGAGAAAGAGCACCGACCGGGAAGCTTAAGGCTCTATGTTTAAATTCTTAGCCTATGTGACCTTGGGCAAGTGACAGTACAATATGACACACATTTATTTTATTTTTAAAAATATTATGTTTTTTTCCAATTCCATGTAAAAACAAAATTTTAACATTAAAAAAATATTGAGTTCCAAATTCTCTCCTTTCCTCCCTTCTTCCCTCACCTCCCCCATCATTGAGAAGGCTAGCAATTTGATGTTTTACATATGCAGTCACATAAAACATTTTCATATTTGTCATGTTGTAACACACACTTATTAAGCACTGACTATGTGTCAGGTACTGTGCAAAGATCTGGAGATACAAGTAAGAAAAAACTATATATAATCTCTGCTCTCAAGGAGTTTATAGTCTAATGGGGGAAGACAAAACAAAAGGAAACTAAAAATGGAGGTGGGGAGAAGGTACTCAGCATTAGGGCATGCTGATGGTTGTGGGAAATTTATTGGTGGGAAATAAATATTCATCTTTAAATGAAATCTTTGGGAGGAGTTTTTGCTCCCTTCTTTAGCTCTCCAATTAAAGGCACTGAGGCTACTACGGAGGGTACTGTTGGAGGATGAGTACCAGAGTTGATGGATCTTGAGTTTTCTAGATGAACTTTTTTCCAACTTTACTTATTGTACCTCAGTTTCTTTATTTATAAAATTAGGGACTAAATGGTCTCAGAGATCCCTCCCTACTCTAAAATCTATGATTCTGTGATACTCCTATGATTAGGGCAGAGATTTCCACAAAATAAACAAGGTGAATTCCTTTGATTTGGGGGATCATCAGGCAGTTTCAGAGGTCAATGCTATCTTTTCCTGACTTCTTAGAACGTTGGGTTAGAGGAGGGCAGGAAAGGTTATTCACAGAGATTTCAAATCACACAAGGGAATTCCTTCTTTTACTTCCCTCTTTCCAGCTATGTGCTGGTACTTCACTTCTTAAATACCAAGTTCTATTGGAAAGGCTAAATAAAGACCTTGTTTCCTTCTTGGTAGTCTAACTGCTCCCAATAGTCCCATGAGAAAGATGGGTTGTTGAAATCTTTATATAGGCACAGAGAAGGAAAAAGACTTTCCTAGTATGAGGAGATGAGGTTAATCAACGATAGTTGATTCCTCAAGCACTTGGTAATCGAATAGTTTTAGGAGTTTTTGTCTGGGGTTTTTGAAAGTGCCACCTCCTCATTATCTTATGGCATGCCCTTTGGAATCTGGTTAAGAGAACAGAATGCAACTCCTGATTAGTTCTCTGGGACTCCTTTGTGAACAGAGGGCAGAGATCTGAGAACTTAGAAAAGACTTTCCTTATCTAAGAGATAGAGGCAGCACCTTAACAGTAATGGATTACTGCATTAGCTCAGCATACTAGAAACAGACATGTGCTTACCCACAAAGCCAGGCAGAGAGTGCATGGATAATGTTCCTGATCCCTGACCCCTTAAATAGCATGAATCTAGAACCTCCTATCACTGAAGCGAGATTTCTTAGCAGGCAAAGATCTAGAAGTCCCCTCAAAAGTAGAACCCCTTACCCTTTCATTTCCCTGACCCCCTAAGCAGCATGATCTAGAACCTCTTGTCATTGAAGGGAGATTTATTGTCAGGGATAGCTTTAGAAGTCCCCATAAAAGTAGAATCCTTACCCCTTTATTTGCTATTTGTATGTACTTTGCATTTCTCTATTATGCCCCAGGAATTTCATCACTTCAGCCTTGGAACTCAGGCTGGGAAGTGCTCTTTACTCTTGGGTCCACTTGCTCGGACTGGAGGGAGGAGAGCTCTTCCCAGAACCTCCTTTTAAGTGGATACCCAGGTTAGTCATCTCTTCATTTTCCATAGATAGTGCTATTCTGGATTTCTCTATCATACCTCACCCATGCTAGCTAGGTTCCTCATAGCAGCTTTCTTTTGGGCATAGTCTTCCCTCATTAGAATGTAACTCCTTGAGGTCAGGAGATGTCTTTTGCTTTTCTTCATTTTTCCCAAGGTTAGACCTATACCTGGTACACATTAGGTGGTTTATAAATGCTTCCTGACTGACCAGCACTATAATATGTATAATTGATAGGGCTGATAAGAGGCCATTAGGAGGGTAATGCTATTAAAACAAAACAAAACAAAACAAAACAAAACACAAAACCCTGCCTGTCTCTAACTCACAATATGATATTGGCATCGACTTCTCACTTCTCTTTCCCTCATTTTCTTCACTTGTAAAAAATGAAGGGAAGGGGAAGTTGGAATAGATAATTTCTAAGGTTCCCTTAAGCTTACATATCTTATCACACTGTGACTTAGACCTTATTATTCTTGTCTGCCTTAGAGAGAAAAAAAACCACTAAACAACTTATGTGCCCAATCAGTCCCTCTATCAGTATTTATTAAATGCTTTACTATGTGCTAGTCACTGTGCTTTGGGGCTGAGCATAGAATAAATGAAACGATCCCTCCTCCCAAGGAGCACATATACATTCTAACCATTCTAATTGGAGACGATGAGTACACAAATAAGTATAAACAGACTATGCAAAGTAAGATACAAAGTAGTTAGAGAAAGAGAACACTAACTGTTGGGATCAAGAAGTTGGGATCTGTAGAAGCAGATGATGAAGAGTGCCATTCTAGGAGATAGAAGTGAGGAGAAATCTTATCTCTCCAGAAATGGGTCCCAGTATCCCAGGACCAGTACAATAGTCTTGAACAATGAGCTAGGAGATTGAGCTCAGTCTGTGAGGAACAGAGACAAGTTCAGTCTAGCCAGACTGGCAAGGAAAGAAATATACAATGAGTTTGGAAGGAGATTCATTTGTAAAGGTCTTTAAAAACGAAGTAGTCAACTAGCAGGAGTTACAAGTTAACTGGGCTAATTGCGAGGGATGCAAAAGAAATGAAAAAAAAAAAAACCCAAAAACCAAAACAACAAACTAGTCCTTGTTCTTAAGAATCTTACAGTCTAATGGAAGCTTATCCCTTATCCTACAGGCAGTAGGGAGCCACTGCAGTTTATTAAGACATGAAATTATGTGGTCAAATATGCAGAAAATGAAAATCACTTTGGCAGCTATGTGAGGGATGGGTTGTTGTAGGGAGGGGCCAAAGACAGGGAAATCAATTAGGAAGCCATCAGAATAGTCTAGTTGGGAGACTGTCAGGTCCTGAACTAAGGTAATAGCCTGTGTGAGGAGAGAGGAGTCACAAAGGAGAAATATTGTACAGATAAAAACTGCAATGATTTATCAATTGGAGAATGGCTTGATTTTTTTGTACAATTGATTTAGCTCTTTGTAAATTTGAGTAATTAAACCTTTGTCAGAAGTTTTTATGAAGATTGTTTCCCAATTTGTTGCTTCCCTTCTGATTTTAGTTACATTGGTTTTGTTTGTACAAAAACTTTTTAATTTGATGTAGTCAAAATTATTTATTTTGTGACTCTTTCTATGTCTTGCTTGGTTTTAAAGTCTTTACCTTCCCAAATGTCTGACATGTATACTATTCTGTGTTTGCCTAATTTACTTATAGTTTCCTTCTTTATGTTCAAGTCATTCACCCATTTTGAATTTATCTTGATGTAGGGTGTGAGGTGTTGATCCAAACCTAATCTCTTCCACACTGTCTTCCAATTTTCCCAGCAGTTTTTATCGAATAGCGGATTTTTGTCCCAAAAGCTGGGATCTTTGGGTTTATCATATACTGTCTTGCTGAGGTCACTTGCCCCAAGTCTATTCCACTGATCCTCCTTTCTGTCTCTTAGCCAGTACCAAATTGTTTTGATGATTGCTGCTTTGTAATATAGTTTGAGATCTGGGACTGCAAGGCCACCTTCCTTTGTATTTTTTTCCATTATTTCCCTAGATATCCTTGATCCTTTGTTCTTCCAACTGAACTTTGTTATGTTTTTTTCTAAATCAGTAAGGAAATTTTTTGGAAGTTCAATGGATATGGCACTAAATAGATAAATAAGTTTGGGTAGGATGTTCATTTTTATTATATTGGCTCGTCCTACCCATGAGCAGTTAATGTTTTTACAATTGCTCAAGTCTAGTTTTAGTTGTGTGGAGAGTGTTTTGTAGTTGTGTTCATATAGTTCCTGTGTTTGTCTCGGGAGATAGATTCCTAGGTATTTTATTTTGTCTAAGGTGATTTTGAATGGGATTTCTCTTTCTAGTTTTTGCTGCTGAGCTGTGTTGGAGATATATAGAAATGCTGATGACTTATGTGGGTTTATTTTGTATCCTGCAACTTTGCTAAAGTTGTTGATTATTTCAATTAGCTTTTTGGTTGAATCTCTAGGATTCTTTAAGTAGACCATCATGTCATCTGCAAAGAGTGATAACTTGGTCTCCTCCTTGCCTATTTTGATGCTTTCAATTCCTTTATCTTCTCTAATTGCTACTGCTAGTGTTTCTAGTACAATGTCAAATACTAGAGGTGATAATGGGCATCCTTGATTCACTCCTGATCTTATTGGGAATGCATCTAGTTTATCCCCATTGCAGATTGATAAATGGGCAAGGGACATGAATAGGCAGTTTTCAGATAAAGAAATCAAAACTATTAATAAGCACATGAAAAAGTGTTCTAAATCTCTTATAATCAGAGAGATGCAAATCAAAACAACTCTGAGGTATCACCTCACACCTAGCAGATTGGCTAACATGACAGCAGAGGAAAGTACTGAATGCTGGAGGGGATGTGTCAAAGTAGGGACATTAATTCATTGTTGGTGGAGTTGTGAATTGATCCAACCATTCTGGAGGGCAATTTGGAACTATGCCCAAAGGGTGATAAAAGACTTTCTGCCCTTTGATCCAGCCATAGCACTGCTGGGTTTGTACCCCAAAGAGATAATAAGGAAAAAGACTTGTAGAAGAATATTCATAGCTGCGCTCTTTGTGGTGGCCAAAAATTGGAAAATGAGGGGATGCCCTTCAATTGGGGAATGGCTGAACAAATTGTGGTATATGTTGGTGATGGAATACTATTGTGCTCAAAGGAATAATAAAGTGGAGGAATTCCATGGAGACTGGAACAACCTCCAGGAAGTGATGCAGAGTGAGAGGAGCAGAACCAGGAAAACATTGTACACAGAGATTGATACACTGTGGTACAATCGAACTTAATGGACTTTTCCATTAGTGTCAATGCAATGTCCCTGAACAATCTGCAGGGATCTAGTAGAAAAAATACTATTCACAAGCAGAGGACAAACTGTGGGAGTAAAAACACTGAGGAAAAGCAACTGCTTGACTACAGGGGTTGAGGGGATATGACTGAGGAGAGATGCTAAATGAATACTCTAATGCAAAACCCCACAACATGGAAATGGTTTCGAATCAAGAACACATGTCCAGTGGAATTGTGTGTCCACTATGGGATAGGTGGGGGAGGGGGGGAGGAAAAGAAAATGATCTTTGTCTCCAATGAATAATATTTGGAAATGATCAAATAAAAGAAACTGCAATGATGAATGAAAATATACATGGGGTAAGGGAGAGGGAGGGAGGAGTCAAGGGTAATGCTAGGGTTAAAAACTTGGAGTAGTAAACTCCAGAGAAATAGGAAATAGGAAGAAGGATAAGCTGGCTCCATTGGATTGGTAAACACATTTTTGACTGGTAAATATAAAGCATACTGATCACACATACACACATACTTGTTATGATTGTTCAGTCATGTCCAACTCTTCATGATCTCTTTTGGGGTTTCCTTGAGAAGATACTGAAGTGGTTTGCCATTTCCTTCTCCTGCTCATTTTACAGATGAGGAAATGAGACAAACAGGATGAAGTGACTTATACAAGGTCACACAGAACTCTGGAAAATGAATCTTTGTGACTCTAGGGTCTGTGTTCTGTACTGCATTGACATATATTACATAGCTTTGCTCTGTGACCATAATGTTCATCCTACTCTGTGCTCAGCAGTGATAGGCCATCTTCTGTTACTCTGGGGACAATGGTGCTGTATAAGGAATCTGTTGTTAGGCAATGGCTAGGACTAGACTACAGACATTCTGGTCACTCAAAATCTTGAGGAGTTTGGGACTGGTTAGAAAGAAGTAAACTGGGTTAAGGAAGGATAGAAGAGTAAGGGATAGGAAAACAGGAGTAAAAAGGGGAAACTTGTAGGGGTCAGGAGTAGTTTCTGGTATTATTATTAACATTTAATTATACACAAAACATTTATTGATGATTTTGTTTTACATTTCTAATATAAATTCTGATATAAAAATTACTAATACAATCCCACTCCTATCAACATTACTCTAATAACAATGAAAACAATAAGAACAGTTAAGCAACTTGAATGAGTTAATGAAAAGGCTGAATATTGAGTCTGGGAATAGAAAAGTGGGACTATCTCTGCTCTCTAGAAGCTCTGATTGAGACAATAGATAGAGGACCAAAGAAGGATTTAATCTGACTTTATATTAAATATTATTTCAATCTTCTCCCACCTCTCCTCCAAGCAGAGGAAAATATGTTTCATCATTTGTTCTTCAGGGCCAGAATTGGTTACTGAAATTAGTCTGAATTTGTTTGCTAGATTTTTACCTAAAAGACCCAGCAATACAGTACAAAACATGTTTTGAATTAGTTACAATACAATACCTAGGTAGCACACAGGGCATGCCTTTGTGTGTGTGTGTGTGTGTGTGTGTGTGTGTGTGTGTGTGTGTGTGTGTGTGTGAGAGAGAGAGAGAGAGAGAGAGAGAGAGAGAGAGAGAGAGAGAGAGAGAATTAAAGAGAATGTATGAGAGATCAAGAGAATTAGTCAGAGAAAAAGAGAGGACTAAGAGAGATAAAAAGTGTGTGTATATGAAAGAGAGACAGAAACAAAGAAAGAGAGGTGAGAGTCTGGAGAACATCTTGTTCTTAATCAGATTTCTTATTGAAAGAACCTCTGTCAGAGAAGAGACCTGATCATATTTTAAAATACAGAAATATACATCTAAACATAGAAATGTATATCTAAATACTGCCAAATGATAGAAAAGCATGTGCTTGAGTCTGGGAAATTTTAATGAGAGCAATTGCCTTTAAGAAAATTGATTATCAGTGGGAGTTAATTGTTTCTAGGTCTGGGAAATAATGTAACAGTATTACTGTAATTAAGTTTATAGTTTACTCCAGTGGTTTTCAAACTTTTTTTTTGATTCACATAATAATCACAGCATACTGCATCTTTAAATTGGAGACAATGAAGGCTTTCTGGGAAGGAGCCTGGACTAATTTCCTGGGCCTCAGCATTCCTCTGCTTTTCTTATCCCTTTCTCACTCTGGCTTTACTTCTCCACAGTTCACAGAGAAGGAGGCAGCTCTGTCTTTGCACAGTCAGAAGGGCTATTTTGACTTTTCTAAGAAGAGGCAGCCAACTGCAACTGGGTGAGGGGGCCAAGGACTTCATGACACACTCAGAGAATTTAACCATTCATTCATTAGAGTACACCTCTAATACAGTTCCCCTGTAAATCCTCCAAAGTGGGTCCATTCAATGGCTTTAGAGTCTTTAAGTCTCTTGACATTGTACAGGTACCATGTAGTACTTGGGTTGTTCATTAGTTTTTTTTTTTTTGCTGTAGCCACACAATTGGCCCACCTTCTTTTCCAACTAAACATCTTTCTGATGCTATCTTTTATGCCCATGTTGCACAATTTTTTGTTGGTAATATGTCATAGTTTACTTATATCTATCATGTGATTCTCCATTTCTTTTTGGGCAACCTTCCAGTTTAATTCTTCAGAGTCTGTGTGGTATTCCATGGTCTTCAACTGGACAGCATAACCAGAATGATAATGGTGATGCATAATCTCATTTTATCTCCAGAACAACCTTGAGAGGCTGTTGGGTAGGAAGATGGCAGGAGGCAGTTTTAAGTCTTTGTGTTCAGGACTATTTTACATGTCACCCTTTGTTCTAAAACTCATTCCTTGCCCTGTGTGAGAGGCAAAAATTTTACCTTGCCCCTCTAACAGGGAAGGGCATTCATCTCCACCCATAAGGAGAGAGTCCTAAACCAGTGGCCCTGAAGATAGGGGTGACATACCAATAAAGGAGCTGAGGATTGGGGGTGGGGTGGGGTGGAGGGAATAATTTGCCCAAGTTCACATAGCTAAGAAAGTTTGGTTACAAATCCAGCCTTTTTTCTACAATACCAGAGTACCTGCCCAATGATTTTTTTGGATCTTACTTATTATTTTATCTGTATAGAGAACTCCCAGAGAGGAAATTTTCTCTACTAATGAAATCTTTGCAATTTAGGGTCTTAGAAAACTGCTTAGAGGTACTGAGAGATTGAGTAACTTGCTCTCAGAATCACAGAGCCAGAAAGTATAAGAAGCATGACTTGAACTCAATTCTTTTTGTCTTGGAGGCCAGCTCTCCAATACTGCTTCCCACCTTCTTCCCATAATGTGAAAAATGAGAATTCTAAGTTATAGGAATCATGAGTTCCAATCTTTTTGACAGAGGTTAAAATTATGTAAAATGGAGAGAGAGAAAGAGAGAGAGAGAGAGAGAGAGAGAGAGAGAGAGAGAGAGAGAGAGAGAGAGAGAGAGAGAGAGAGAGAGAGAGAGAGAGAGAGAGAGAGAGAGAGGAGGGAAATACAAATTAAAAACAAGAGAGTGAAAGAGACAGGCAGACAGACTGGGGGTAAAAGATGGAAGAAAGAGACAGAATAAGAAAGAATGAGAGTGAGAGAAAAGAGGAGACACATAAGGCAGAAAGAGGGAAAGACAGAGACAGAGACAGAGAGAGACAGAGACAGAGACATAGAGATAGAGAGAGGTTCCCTCAGGTACTTTCAAATAGCTCGTATGTATAATATTTCTCTTTACTGGGCATTGTTAAGTTTTTCTCCAATATCTCATAAACTGAATTTACTATATAAAATTTTTAAATGAGTGATTTTACCAGAGTGCCTTGGCACAGTGCTCTTTTGGCTTGTCTGTACTGTAAATTCAGAGGACATTCCATTCTGACTGGTGCTGACTGTAGCAAATTCCACATCTTTTCTTTTTTTCTCATTTCTTCTATGATCCTTATGAGGGCTGATTCCTCTCTCCCCCCATTTCTCTGTGCTTCTAGGTGGCAGGAGGGATAGAATGATGGACTTGGAGTCCAGAAGAAATGAGTTTGAATCCTGTCTCAAATGCTTATTAACTTTGTAAACTCTGGACAAGTCACTTAACCTGTCTGCCTCAGTTTCCTTATCTATAAAATCACCTACATCCCAGGGTTCTTATGAAGATGAAATGAGATAATTTTTATAAAGTGCTTTGAAAACCTTAAAGCTCTCTATAAGTTTGAGCTATTAGAGCTATTATTATTACTATCTACTGCCATTAGTTTCAGTTGTCTTCTTTCCATTTGTCCATTCATTCATTTCCTGCCTGCCTTTAGTTCCTGTGCCCTGCAGAAGAGCTCTTTAAATAATTTTCTTTATTTGTTCATGGCTCCATAATTTTTTTTTTGCCAGATGCCTTATTTGTCCTCAATCTACTTCCTTCTTCTCCTTCCCAGCCTAGTACTTCAGTTAGGGGTCTTTGTTCTATTTAATCTCCTACCACATTTCAACTACCTTTTTTTTTTCTTACTTAGGTCATACATTAGTGTTCGTTTTCTCTTCCTCACAGAGTAGTGGATTAAAAACATTTTTTTCCTGTTCCCTCAAATACAGGCTAATGGTCCTTCTAAACAACATGGAGATAATCAGGACAATGTGCAGAAGGGTTTCAACTTGTTCTCATATACTTATTTCCATCCTGAGTGGTGCTGCTCAGGATTTTGAAAGGCCCATTGAGAATGTTCTCATTCTGAGATAAAGCTTCAATTAGGTCTCAGTCTCTTTCACAAGATGTCTTACCTGGATGTTCTGAGTTTTTCTTAAGAAACCGCAAAGGAGTCCTGATTCTTTTCTCTTCTGGAGATGATCTTTAGGGGATATTTTCAGGTGTTTGTGCTTCTCTCTGTGACAGTTAAGTACTGATGATATTCAGAGAATGTTATATGTGAGCAAAAAAGCAGTAACGCCTTTAAAAATGAACATGTCTTTAAAAACAAAGCCTTTAAAATTCTTTATAGAAGGAAATAATCATTATTTGCCTACTCTGGGTCAGGCACTTTACAAATATTATCTTGTTTGACTTTCACAACCACTTGGGAGATGGGTACTATTATTATCACCATTTTACAGTTGAGGAAACTGAGGCAGATGGGTTAAGTGACCTGCTCAGTGTTGCATTGCTTTTAAATGTCTAAAACTGGGTTTGAACTCAGCTTTTCCTGACTCCAAGCCCAGAACTCTATCTACTGTGCCACTTAGCTGCCCTTTATTGACATTTTTTTGTTTCATATCATTACTTACTTCCCATGCTTTCCATCTACTTCTCCCTCTGGCCTTGTAAAAGGAATAGTCAAATAAAACAAATCTTTACTTTGGGCAACTCTGAATGTGTATACCTTGTTCTGTCCCATTTGTGTACCAATTCCCTTAATAAATTAAGAGATGAGGGGGCAGCTGGGTGGCTCAATGGATTAAAAACTACGCCTAGAGATGGGAGGTCTTGGGTTCAAATTTGATCATAGATACTTCCTAGCTGTGTGATCCTGAGTAAGGCACTTAACCCCCATTGCCTAGCCCTTACCATTCTTCTTCCTTAGAACCAATACACAATTTTGAAGGCAGAAGGTAAGGATTAAAAACAAAGAAACTAAGAGATGAGAGGCAAAATACTGATATTCTCCAAAAATTTTGTTAGCTCCTGTAGCTTAAGTAGCATAGCGAGTAGGCCTTGAAGTCAGGAAGTTGTTGTTGTACAGTCCTTTCAGTTATGTTCTTACACATACTGGGATTTCAGTCATTTGATTGCCTTCTAGTGTTGCCTCTAAGTTTGGCTAGCCATGTGTACACATATGAATAAATCTTTTTTAAAAAACTCCATATATTCCTTTGGGAAAAAAATGTGACAAGAGAATTTTTCAGACTAAAGGTTAATGAAACAAATTCTCTCACTGACCTATAGGAAGAAAATGAAAAGTTCAATTGTGAATCTTTAAGCATTTGGACTCTACTTAAAATCGAGTAGAAGGTTTGAGTTATCCAATAAGAGATGACGATGACCAGGGCCAAAGAACTATTTTCATTTCTTTTTTTAACTTTCATATCCCAGATATGTGGAGCAACTATGATTCCTTCAGTGTGGGGATTCCTTCAACCAATATAAATCTCAAATCATCAGTGACTTAGTAAAGAAACTTTACAGTATGAAAAGAGGCGCTGAGGAATTAGGTGATTTGCCCAAGGGCACACAGTGAGTATTTGTCAGATATAGGGTTTGGATCTTGATCTTCCTGACTCCAAGAATAAATCCTGTCTCAGACATTTTCTAGCTGTGTGACTTTGGGCAAGTCACAACTCCATTGGTTAAAGTTTCCTCATCTGTAAAATGAGATGGAAAAGGAAATGGCAAATCATTTCAGCATATTTCCCCAAGGAAACCCCAGATGAAGTCACAAAAAATCAAATATAACTGAAATGATTGGATAACAATAAAGGGTTATAAAATAAGAGTTGGATGGGATCTTAGAAGTCATTTAGTTGATTCAGTTTCCATAGATATTGCAACCAAGGCCTTGATCCAAAGCAGGTTAACTACTTGCCCAAGGTCATTAGGCAGTAAGAGGAAGATATAAGATTTCAGCCTGCCTTCTGGCTCTAATCCATCTCTTTCCATTCTACCATTTTGCCTCCCTCTTTTGATCCATAAGCCCTGAAAATGCAGATACTTGGGACATTCAACATGAGTTTGAATGAGTTTTGATCAAATTAATTATGTGTGATTATAGCTTTCAGGGGATACTGTTGACCACTGCCTGTCTTTATTTATTATAGGGAATGGTGCCATCAGCTAAATGTGCATTTGCCGTCTTCTATGCAAACCATAATAATAATGTAATTGCCAAATTTTCTCTAGTTCTCAGAGAGCTGGATGCCATTTTTTGCCTCAGATATATGCCTTTGCTGGTGACAAAGCTTATCTTATTAGTCTACAAAGGGTTTTTTTCTCCCCACTGTTTAGATTTAGTCAATCAGATCTTGGCCCTACCTTTCAACCAACTTGGGAAACTCTTCCATTTTAACTCTTTCTTCAATGTTTATTAATTATTCCAGGCCATATGAATAATTAGATGAATATTTGACCAGAGTAATAAAAACATCTCAAACAGGATTATCCATAAGGATCAGTTTCTTTTTTCTCTGCTAATAGAGCCACATTGTTATCTTCTCATGTCAGGTCCTTTTGTTTTCCATTCAACCCCAAAATGGAAAAGAGTCTCGGGTGAGAGATAAAAATGGGCTCAGAAGACTCATATTCTTCTCACTACAGAACATACAGAAGAGCAATTCTTTTCTGTTCTTGCTCAATCAATCAGTTACTACTTGTTGTTATTTCATTTTTCAGTTGTGTCTGACTCCTTGTGACCCCATTTGGGGTTTTCTTGGCAAAGATACTGGAGTGGTTTGTCATTTCCTTCTTTAGCTTATTCTATAAATAAGGAAACTGAGGCAAACAAGGTTAAGTGACTTGCCTCAGGTCACACAGCTAGTAAGTCTCTGAAGACAGATTTGAACTCAGAAAGGGGAGATCACTCCTCAACCTGTTTCTTAATAAGGCAAAAAAGCATGGTTAAGAGCTTATTCTGGGTTAAGTAGTGAGCACTCGACCTCTCAACATTGCTCCCTATTCCTAATCCAATACTCCTTTATTTTAGTCTATATCCACAATCTCTCAAGTGCAAGTTAGTGTGCTTTAGGCTTCTTTCTCCTATATGGTTGCAGCTGGTCAGTCATAAGCCTAATATCCATAGCGTCAAGAGAAAAATATTTGTGCTTGATCACCATTAGGTGCTTTATTTCATCCTCCTCAAAACCATATGCTACTGTGAGGGGGAATTAGGTGACTCAGTGGATAGAGAAGCAAGTCTAGAGATGAGGGATCCTGTGTTCAAATGTGGCCTCAGACACTTCCTAGCTTTGTAACCTTCAGAAAACAACTTAACCCCAATTTTCTAGCCCTTACTGCTCTTCTATCTTGGAACCAATACTTAATATTGGTTCTAAGACATAAGGTAAGGGTTTAAAAACACAAACATGCTATGCCCCAGTCCCATGCCTGAAGTGGTAGGCACATTCTCTCTATATATCTTGATAGGTAAACTTATCATTCCTTTCAGGACCATCTGTTACACGATATTACCAAATCCTCCCCTGCTTTCATAGGGTAAGAGTGATAGAAAAGAGAGAAATGAGGAAAGCCTGAAGAGACAGGAAGGGGTACCACAGAAGGGAGTAAGGAAGACAGAAAGGAAAGAATGGCAAGCATCTTGGAATATTGGAAAGAACATAGGATTTGGAATCAGAGGGTCTAGGTTCAAATCCAGAATTCACTTCTTACCCATGTGATCTTAAGCAAGTCAATTCATTCTTTTGAGTCTTGGTTTCTTTATTTGTAAAATGAAACGGGAGGGTTTAAACTAAATGATGCTGGTCCTTTCTAGGTCCATATCTGTGAACAATATCTAATACACTTAAAAGACTTCCCATTTTACCTAGGTCAGCCCTATTTATCTTCATCTGTTGCAAATGCCTATGAATAAAAAAGAAAACTTTGTACCTTGGTAGACTAGGAGACATCAAATAATGTGGAGACCAGAGCGAGAGTAAAGCTTGGCATCAACAACTTAGGAAAATGGTTATAGTAGGAGGGGGTCAGGAATCTTTTGCAATAATTTCAATTTCATTCCTCAAAAGGTAAAGGAACTACTATTCTAGACATCATTGTAACCAACACAAATTAACTAGCTGACAAAGAAACAAAGGGAACTTTGGAGCCAAATGACCAATAGTCCATCAAAGAATTTTTAAAAACAATACATTTGTTATTTATTTTTAAGCATTCTTTTCTTTTTAATTTAGAGTTCCAAAATCTCTCCCTTCCTCCTCCCTCTAATCTTCCACTGAGAAAGCAAGCAAAATGATATCAATTATACATGTGAAATCATGTAAAACATATTTCCATATTAGTCATATTCCAAAAAAGAAATAAAGCAAGAAAATTGTACTTCATTTTGAATCAGAGTTTATCTTCTCTCTCTGGAGGTGGATAGCATTTTATCATCAAAAATCCTTTGGAATTGTTTTGGATCATTGTATTGATTAGAGTCATATCTTTCATAGTTGATCATTCAACAACAGTGCTGTTACTATGCACAGTGATTTCCTGGTTGTTCTCACTTTACATGAATTTATAGGTGTCTTGCCGTGTTTTTTTCTGAAACCATTCCCCTCATCATTTCTTATAACACAGTAGTATTTCCAGAATAATCATATGCCTCATTGTTCAGTCATTTTCCACTTGAAGAGCATCCCCTCAATTTTCAAACATTTTCCAACAGAAAAAGAGCTGTTATGAATATTTTTGTATGTAGAGATCCTTCCTTTTTCTGTCATCTCTTTGGCATATGGACTTAGTAGTGGTATTACTAAGTCAAAGGGTATGCACAGTTTTATGGCCTTTGAGCATAGTTTCAAATTGTTTTTCAGAATGATTCACAATTCCACCAACAGTTCATCAAGCTACCTTTTTTTCCTTATCCCCTCTAGCATTTGTCATTTCTGATATGTGTAAGGTAGCACCTCAGAGGTGTTTTAATTTGCCTTTCTCTTGTCAATAGTAATTTAGAACATTATACAATTACTATAGATTGCTTTGATTTCTTTTGGAAACTGCATGTTTATGCAGTTAGGTAGCTCAGTGGATAGAGATCCAGGCCCAGATATAGGAGGTCCTGAATTCATATTTGTTCTCAGACATTTCCTAGCTGTTTGACTCTGGGCAAGTCACTTAACTCCCATTGCATAGCCCTTACCAATCTTCTAATTTAGAAACAATACAATGTATTGATTCCAAGATGGAAGGTAAGAGTTGAAAGAAAAACTCTCTGTTCAAATCTTTTGACCATTTTTAAATTGGGGAATAGCTGTTATTTTTGTAAGTCTGACTCAGTTTCCCATATATTTGAGAAATGAGACCTTTATCAGAGAAAATTCATACACACTTTTGATATTACTTTTCTGTCTATGATACCTTTTAGCAAAATATAATTTCCCTGATAATCTCTTTTAATTAGGTTTATTTTTGCTTTTCCTTTATCTGAAATCATGATTGTTCTTCCTGCCTTTTTAAAAAAATTTCAGCTGCAGTATAATAGGTTCTGCTCCAGCCTTTTATTTTAACTTTCTATATGTCTTTCTGTTTCAAGTATGTCTCTTGTAAACAACATATTGTTGGATTCTGGTTTTTAATCCATTCTGCTATCCACTTCCTTTTTATGAGTGATCTCATCCTATTCACATTCACAATAATGATTAATGTGCATTTCCCTTCATCTCATTTTATTTTGTTTATCCTTCTTGCTCTCTTTATATCTTATCCCTCTTCAAGTCTGGTTTACTTCTGATGATGGCCTCCCTTAACCCTTCCTTTTATCTTCTCCTTTCCCACATTTCTTCTCCTCTTCCCCCTCTTCCTCTCCTCTTTCCCTATTGTGTAAGATAATTTCTATACTCAACTGAGTGTGTGTGTGTGTGTGTGTGTATACACACATATATATATATATATATATTTTTTCTCTTTGAACTAATCCTAAAGGTGGGGGGATGTTCAGGTATTGCTGCTCCCCACACTCCATTTACCCCTCCACTATAAAATTTCTTCTTTGCTTATTACTCTTTTATATGAGAAAATGTCCCTGTTCTATGGCTTCTTTCTCTTTTCTCCCAGCATACCCCTCTGTCTCATCCTCAGCTTTTTTGAGATCATTCTAACATAATTGACTCATACCCATGCTCTCTCTCTGCAATCTCCTCCTAACTATCCTAATGATGGTAAAGTACTTAGGAGTTAATAATCTTCCCATATAGGAATATAAAGAGTTTAACCTCATTGAGTTCTTCTGAATACTTTTTTTTAATATTTTACCTTTTTATACTTCTCTTGAGTCTTGTATCTGAAACTTAAACTTTCTACTCCTCTCTGGTTTTTTCATCAAGAATACTTTATATTCAATTTTTCTGGGTAAGATATTTTTGGTTATAATCCTAGCTCCTTTGCCCTCTGGAATATCATATCCCAAGCCTTTCTACTCCTTTAATGTGGAAGCTAATAAATTTTTGTGATCCTGACTGTGGCTGCATGATATTTGAACTGTTCCTTCCTTGCTGGTTTTTTTCTGCAATATTTTCACCTTGCCCTGGGAGCTCTGGAATTTGACTATAATATTCCTAAGAGTTTTTATTTGGGGAACTCTTGTATGAGCTGATAGTAGACTTTTTTCAATTTCTATTTTATCCTCTATGTCTAAGATTTGGGGGCAATTTTCATTTATACTGTCTTGAAGTATGTTGTCTTGAATATTTTTTGGATCATGGTTATCAGGTAGTCCTTTAATTCTTAAATTATGTCTCCTTGATCTATTTTCCAGGTTAGTTGTTTTATTCCCCCCCCCAAAGAGTTATTTCACATTTTCTTCTTTTGATTGTATTTTATTGTCTCCTGATGTGTCAAGGAATCACTAACTTTCTCAGTTTTTGCTCAGTTCAAATATTTTTAATTTCTTATTTCCTTAAAAAATTTTTTTCAATATTAAATTTTAATAATCATTTTCTGACATTTTACAATCTCTCATTTCTTTCTCCAATTTTCCCTCTACCACTCATCTCTTTCTTTACCTCTTATAAGAATTCTTTTTGAGGTTGGGCTCAATTGGCATTTTTCTTTGAGTCTTTTTTTGGGTAGTTGTTTTCACAATGTTGTCTTATCTTTGTCTTCCCCAAAACTGTAGTAGATTTTTATGTTCAAGTTCTTTTTTGTTGTTTGCTTTTTTTTTAAAACATAACTTTCCATCTTAGAATCAACACAGTGGATTAGTTCCAAGGCAGAAGAGTGGTAAGGGCTAGGCAATGGGGGTCAAGTGACTTGTCCAGAGTCACACAGCTAGGAAGTATCTAAGGTCATATTTGAACCTAGGACCTCCTGTCTCTGGGCCTATCTTCCAATGTACTGAGTCACCCAGCTGCTCCATGTTTGCACATTTTTTCAACCTATTTCTTGATTTTGACCTTTATATTATAGTAAACCTCTGCTCTCATATTAAGGAGGCAATGTCTTAAGCTTCAGGCTGTTTTTAGAGCTGGTTCTGGAGGTCTCCAATTTTTCAGTGATTGTAAGGTGATATTATCCTGACAGCAGTGTGGCCATTCTTCTTGTCTGAGCTCTGCTCCTTACCCAAGAAGAGCCCCTGCTCCACTGTAGCTGCATGTGCTAGTGCTCCTCCTTATCTTGAAATTGGGACCAGGGCCCCTGTTCCCTTGTGACCAAGAGCAAGCAAGCAGTCCTCTCTGCCCTGCAACTACAACCCAAATCTGCTTATGAGCAATAGAATAGCCAGTCAGTACCAAATGCACACAGTGCTAGCAGTCCCTTTCTGCAATCCCTTTCTGATCAATTGTCTAACCTCTTTGCTTTCTCTGCACTGAGAGCTCCCTATAATTCTGTGGCCACTGTCCCCACTGCATCAGAGTCCCACAATTGGTGTTGGAGTTGCACTCACTCCAGAATAGACTCCAACCCAATGTCACAAATCTCTCTGACCAGCCTCATAAGTTGTCTTAGGAAGGCACTCTGACCTTTTGTTGGCGCTGCTATACCAAAATTTGATTTCAGGTGTTACTTAAAAGTTATTTGAAAGGTGGCTAGGCAGCATAGTGGATAGGGCACCAAGCCTAGAGTCAGGAGGACCTGGGTTCAAAACTGACCTCAGACACTTCCTAGCTTGGTGACCCTAAACAAAACCCAATTGCCTAGACCTTGCCATTTTTCTGTTTCAGAATTGATACTAAGACAGAAAACAAAGTTAAAAAATTTATTTGAGAAGGAATGTTGGGAGAATTAATCTGGATTGCTGCCTGGATTATGCCATATTGCCTCTACCCTCCAAAATTTTTGATAAGAGTCTAGCACACTTGAAATCTTGGGGAAATGAATTTTGGAACATTTAGGGGAAAGATAAAAAAGGATTCTACAGCCTAAAATTCTCTAGAGAGATGCATTCTCAAGAAGGATGGAAAGCTTCTTTTCATTCATAAATGGAAGACACAAAGAGAGATGATTCAAGTTAGTAGAAAAAGGGGAACTGTTAAAAAAAAAGACTTATGTCACTCCACAGGGAACTCAACTGGATTATAAAAACTTGGAATATAAAAAGACAAGTAGAGATGATGGAAAAAAGGATAGGTTACTGTAGATAAACATAGAATAGGAGTATGATCCTATAAAAGTAGTGCCAGGGATCATAAAGCCCAAAATGAACTGAAGATGATAATACAAGCTCTGAAGAGTCAAGCTAGCTTATTTATCCATGTGGGTGGTATCATGGAGACCAAAGAAAGAGTAAGATTCCTGCCTGGACTGGCAGGATATTGTTGATGGATGATAGCGTAGAGGTAGAATTACTCAAATCTTTTTCTATTCCTATTTTCTCTTATGAAGTGAATGAACTCTGTCCTGGGAAGGCTAGACAAAAAGGTCATCTGGGAATTACTCCAGAAGTGAGAACACCCAGCTTTCCTCCAGGATTGCAAGTCACCAATACCAAACTATTTTCTATAATACTGAAAGGACTGGCATGTATGATTGCCAAGCTGTTGTCAGTGATTTTTAAAAGACCATGGGATATGGCAGAAGAGCTGTAGGGTTGTAAGAGGCCAAATGTCTCCATTTTCCCAAAATGGAAGAAGGCAGAGGCTACAACCTCTATAGGGAGCCTGACTTTAATTCCTGGTAAAAATCTAGCACTATTATTAAAAGAACATTTTGCTAGCATTTAGAAGGGTATAGCAGCTGGCACTACCAACTCCCTCCTTAACCAGAGCGAACTCATTAGTTCTTAGAAGCTTTTAGGGACTACAAAGGGAAGAACCAGCAAGGCTTCAGTAAGAGCAGGTCGGAAGAGCCTGCCACACACATCTCATTTCCATTTGTGACAGAGGAGAGAAAACTTAAGGAGTGAGTGGAGCAGGATAGCTGGGTTTGAGCATTTGAAGAACTGCCTTGTGGAAAAAGGATTAGACTTGTCTAGCTAGTTCCCAAAGAGGAAATAGTAGAAGCTGTGGTCAACTTGTGAGAGAGAAATTTAGCTTGATGAAAGGAAAATAAAACAACAACCTCAAACTTCCTAACCATCTGAGCTTTGCAAAGTGGAATAGAGTGTGTCCTAAGGTAACTAGGATCTCAGAGATCTCAGAGATCTTCAGGTAGAGCTTGGATCCCACCTCTCAGGTGTGTTTTATAAGGGATTCTTATTCAATCAATCAACCAACAATCATTTAAACATTTATTAAGCACCTACTTTGTGTCAGATACAAATACAAAGAAGGAAACAATCTTAAGGAGCTTACATTCTGCTGATGGAGATGAGCAATAAACAAATAAATATATACATATATATACATATATACACATATATGTATGAATTTATATACTTATAAGAATATACATATGTGTGCACACAAATGTATGTTTGTATATACATATATACCTATGTATATATATCTTTGTATGTTTATACTTATAAGCATAAACTTATTTTTTAAACCTTTATTTTCTATCTTAGAAACAACTCTAAGACAGAAAGGCAAGGACTAGGCAAATGGAATTAAGTGACTTACTCAGGATCACACAGCCAAGAACCATCCGAGGTCACATTTGAACCCAGGTCTTCTGAATTCTAGGCTTGGCATTCTATCCACTGAGCCACCTAGCTGCCATGAGCATATACATATACATATATACATATAAATGCATATTTGTGTATACATATGTTCATACATCAATATACATATATAAATATATATAAATATAAATATTTATATATGTTTGTGTTTATATACACGCTAAATATGAAGAGAACAACTACAAATAAGTATGAAACAGTTAAAATAATTTGGGAGGGAAGACATTGGCAACTGAGGAAATCAGGAAAACAGTCATGTGGAAGGTAGTGTTTGAGCTGGTTTTTTGAAGGAAAAGGAGGATTTTATGAGGCAGAAGTCACAAGGGAGTGCATTCCAGGCATGGAGCCTACCCAGTACAAAAGAACAGAAAAGGAAGATGAAAAACAATGTGGAGGAACAAAAAAAGACCATTTTGACTGGATTGGAGAGGACAAGAGGGGAAACAATGCACAAAATAGCCAGAAATATAAAGTGGAGCTAAATTGTGAAGGAATTTAAAGCCAAACAGACAAGTTCATACTTTATTGTGATGGTGGTGGTAATAGGGAGCCACTGCAGTGTTGCAAAGGGGAATAACATGGTCAGATCTGCAGCTAAGGAAAATCATTTCAGCAGCAATATGGTGAATTGTTTGGAGTGGGGATTGATGATAGAGCAAGACCAATGAGAAGCCCAATTTGATCAAGTGTCCTGGCTCAGATTGTACTAGATGAAATTCCTTCTAACCCTGAGATTATGATTTCTGAATGCCATTATGAAAGACTTCACTGATGTATAGGAAAGAATATTCTTTTTGAGGTCATGGGATTATAGGATCACAGTTTATATAGAAAGTTGCTGGTTTCAAAACCTGCCTTAGATCTTCCCTGTATGACTTTGAGCAAGTCCCTTTATCTCTCTGGTCTTGAGTTTCCTCACCCATAAAAGGAAGCAATTAGATTAAATGACTTTTTAGGTCTCTTCCTGCTCTGGAGTCTATGATCTTTCATGCATAAAATCCTTGCAAATTAAATGATAAATGTAGTAAAGTCAGTGTATGATGGCCAGTTTATGAATGAAACCTTATGGTTTCTGTTTTTTCATTTTGAAATGACATCAACTTGGGCATTTAGGGCAACAGATTTTTCTTCCCAATTATGAGCTTTGGCAGCATATAGTAATGAGAGTAGCTAAACTCAGACGCTTCTTGGCAGGAATTTGAATATCTGCCCTCTGGCTTCTTTTGCTTCTCATCTGTATTTCATAACATAAAATTAACAAGAATTTCACATAGATGAAATCTGCCTACTGAATGATGCTTGCAAATAACACATTCATCAATTAGCATTTGGATATTTTGATTAAATCATTTTGCAAATGATTCCACTTGAGTATCAGTTGAAGAGTATAGTTAGGAGGAAAAATTTGTTTTGGCACAGGGCATCCTTATGTCCTCCTTCCATTTAACAGGCCCAAGAGGCAATAATAATTTCAGTGTGGCCCTTTTCCTATTCAGGTAATCTTTTTCTCTTGCAACTTTTAAGGTCACATAAAACATAAAGTAATAGGAATTGTCATCGAGAATTACTGTTCCAATTTCAAAACAAGGCCAAACAATGACTTCATACTTTTATCGATGCTCTACCAGAGCTAATTGGACAATATTTCCTTCTCTAGGCTGCTGTTTAAATCTTTTGTCTCAATCTCAGTGTTTATATTTCAGTCACACTTTTTAATTGCATTAACTCTGTTATTCGCATGCTTTATGCTTTCTCCTGTCATTTAAATTAATTTTTCACTTTCTGTTTGTTTTTTATTTTTTTTAATATATACATATCTCTTTTGTCAATAACTTCTAATATTCTGCTTTAGATACCCCGGATCATCCTAACTCGCCCTTCCACTTCGGATGAGGACTTTGACCTATTATCTCAAGATCCAGAGGATTCCAATATAAAAGATATCACTGTTGATGGTATCGCTCTGCATTCGGACTGTTTGAATAATGCTTCTTATCCTCCCTAATAAAGTATTCCCCCTGAAGAGCTTGTTTCTCATTGTTAAACTTCTTCAAACATGGAACCACTATGCCTTATTCATAATTTAGCAGGTTTGCACGGATGTCGACTTTTAATTGGAACAAATAAAACTCTTCTCTGTTTAATTCAACTTGCCTTTACAATGAGAAAGATGCTTCCTTTGGGATTCTATGCACTTGGAAATGTGATCATTTGAATAAAGTGACATTCATGGTTATCTCAACAGATTTCACGTGTCCACTTTTAAGTGCATTTTACACACATGTCATAGTTAATGCCATGAAAGAGGGAGCATGAGGGTAGTCTTATTCTTTACATTTCACTGGGGAAATTGGCAAAAGTAACAGTATAGATTTTTAGCTCATTCTCTCACACTCCCCTGATGTGGCCTATTCTTTGCTCCATTTACAAAATCTCTTAGCTCCTGAAAGTTTTTCATATTATGTTGTTTTCTATTTGAATAAAATGTCACTTTCAGTCTACTGAATGCCTTTTTTTCCCCCTTGTAGCTTTGGTGTTTTTTTTTAATATATATATAAATATGTCAGCCACTAAGATTTACAGTAACTATTCCCTAAGCCCCTGTATTTCCCATCCTCTCACCAGGAGAGCCAGCCAGACACTTCACATACATCGTCCTTTGTTTCTCAGCAGGGCCTGTGCCTCAACTCCCAGTACATTCCTTTATGCACTGGCCACCGCTGCTTCTCTTCAAAGTATTTTGAGTTCTGAGCCTTAGAAACAGAATATAGATCTGCTCTCAGAGGATCACAAACTGAAACTGGAAGACTGAAAATTTCCTGTTTGGAATAACCTTTTGAAGTGATGCTATAAAGTACCACCAAGGTTTATTCTGATGATATTATGATTTTTTATTTTTGTCTCTGTGAGTTCTGAGATGAAATGGCATCTTAACAGAATGTAAAGACAACACATGAGTTACCCTGGATTTCAGGCTGGCAAGGTGAGCAAATGTTAGTCACCAAGCCAGGACTTTTGTCCTATCCAAGTCTGGTGCTTAAGGATTCTACATTATTCTTCAATAATAGCTAATTGCAAAGATCTTTATTGTGGTTACTATGTATCAGGCACTGGCCTGAGTAAGCACTTTATAATTATTACTTCTTTATAATAATCCAGAAAGGTATTATTATCCCCACATTACATATGAGGAAACTGAGGCTAAATGACTTGCCCAGGGTCACACAGCTAGTAAGTATCTGAGTAGAAACTTGAATTTAGTTCTTCCTGACTCCAGGTCAAATGCTTCACCTAGCTATATCCTTTAATGTTTGGGAGACAAGCTGAATCTCACCTGAATTCTTGCCTTTCCTATGATTATGACCAGCCCTTACAATATGAACGCTAATAAACATTTATTAATTGCCTACCATACCAAGGACACCCATCAGATATGAGAAAGAGTAAATGATTAGGCAAGACAAATTCCCTGCCCTCAGGGAACTAACAGTTTAATAAGAGGACACTTAAAATCATTTTAATAAAATTATATTCAATTCTGCAAGTCACTTTCCAATCTGGAGAGTGGGCCCCCTAAATAAAGCTCCTTAGATTCAAGGGGCTACGTTTGTCCATGATAACTCAAAACTGAAGCTTACCAGGCCTGGCTGATTGTGCTTAAATTTATTAATCATCTGGAGGGCTCAAATAATGTTTTGTAAAAAGGTATTTGAGGAAATAGCGGAAGAGTATATAATAATATATATTATATGATAATATTATATATTATATATAATAATATATAACAAATAAATAAACAGGGAGAAGTTAGCCATTTCCCCACTCTCAGTGGAAAGAGTAGAGACCTGGAGGGAAACACATGTGATAAGGGTGGAAGGATATCCCACAGTGGGATATATATTCAGGAAAAGGTATGGCTAGAACCCATGGAGGTGTAATGATTATAATGGGTGGTCGCCCAAAATTGTAATTAACCCTTAAGTCACAAGACTGTTAATAGATAAATTTATTAATATGAAAAAGAAAATGAGAGAAATATAGAAAGGAGGTGAAGAATTTCCTCAGTGTCTATCTCTAAATCTCAGTCTCAGAAAATAATCCCCCTCCCCAGCTTCCCGCTGGGTCTCATTTTATAAATCCTTACTACACCCATTAGCTCTACATCACTCCCCAGGGACCAATCACAATTCCTCAATTAGCCTGGTACCGCCCAGGGGACAGTGTCTGTGGGATCAATTCCCTGGTTGCTGATTGACCCAAATTCAAAACAAATGGAAGAGAAGTCTAAATCTCTGACTGATCAAATAAAAATACAAATTTCCTTCTCACAGAGGAGACTTTCCATAAAAAATACATATACATGGTTAGGGCACATGCACGGAGGAGCAATTCCCAGCTCTGACAACAGGAGAACCTGGAATGTCTTTGGGTGATGTCACACCCCTGTTCTCACTGGGTTCGCCTTCCTTCTGTTGGTCTCATGCATTGTATAATCTCCACTAGCCATGTGTCCTCTACCAGTCATTAGTTTCTACTGAAGATTGATTCCTACTGCTCTCCATGGGGTTCGGTTGCTGCTCAACCTTGCTCCATTGGTCCCACCATCCCTACTAGTCTCTTGACTGAACTGCTATGCTAACAGGCATTTTATTTTATTTATTTATTTTTTTGAAACTTACCATTTTCACTTTTTTAAAGAATCTGTATACATTTATTAAGCATCAAAAGCTGAGTAACAGAGGAATGAGAGCAGCAAAAGACAACTGAAGAAAGGTTGGAATGAAACACAACTAAGCCATATCACAATGAGAACAAGTATGAGATATGTTCTCTAAGTTCTGTGTTGAACTCTTCTCAGCAAGGTCCAAGATGAACTTTTTCTCTCTGCAAGTAAATCTTCCCCCTATCCAAATTTCCTCATTTTTAACAGAAGAATATTATCCTTTCAGTCAATCAAATTCATCTCTATCTCTTTCCTGTCACTTACTTCTAATTTACATATAAAATTGGTTGCCAAGTCTCATCAGTCTCACACCCACAATACTTCTTGTATTCAACCACTTCCTTCTTTCCGCTAACAGTTATCCCCTTTCACTTTATTTCTTCCTTTTTTGAATACATGTCTTTTTCTTTCACAACATGAAGAATATGGGAATATGTTTTATGTTACAGTACATGTGTAACCTATGTCAAATTGCTTAACATCTCAGGTAAAGCCAAAAATTATTTTTATATATAATGGGGAAAAATAAAATATTACCTAAGAGTTAAAAATAACTCCCTGCTCAAAAATATATTAGAAATGGGATATATTTATTGATTTTTCAATTATTGGTGTCAAAATATAGGTAAAATACTTTAACAGGTATTTTAAAGGTGGAAGGGAATGCAAGGGTCTTGTAGCATGATCCCCTCATTTCATAAATTGGGAACCTGAGAAGCTAAACAATTGGTCTAAGTAATTTTATAAGTTGAGAAACTGAGAGACAAAGAAACTAAGTAAATAAGCACAGTGGGCAGTGCCAATATTGAAAACTTTTATTGTATGGACCTCAATTTCTTCATCTGGAGAGAGGGAGAATAATATTTCTTCTGACTACCTCAGATGTTTATTGTGAGGAAAATCCTTTGAGAGGCTTTAAGGACACTAGAAATAGGAGCTCTTTATCATAAAACCTTAAAGACCTTTCATATAGATGCTTAAGTAATGTCAGTTGAATTAAAATGAAATGAAGTGTTGAACACACATTTGCCTAACTCGTTTCATGCTCAGAATGTGTAATTTTGACATATACTATCTTTAGGTTATAAAGGGGGATTGGATGGGGAAGAGAAATAGGGTCCTTCAGCTTGGAAATTGACATTTGAATTATATCATACATTTGCAAAGAGGATGCTAATGAAGAAGCTACAAGATCAATGAAAGGAATGTCAACCATAAGAAGAATCCATAAGGGCATGGTTTCAGTGTCAACCAAAAATGAATCAAAACCAGTAGAGGCCCTTGTGACTTGGTGTGTGCAAGGTTATAAAATTGAAATAAAGAGCAACCGAGGCAGGACAGCTGGGAGGGGAGAATGAGTAAAGTTTGGGCAATACAAGGGTGGGGAGTTATGCCTTTGAGCATAATGAGGTTGGAAAAGGGGTAGAAGCATGTTTTGCCCTGTGTTGAGTCAGTGAGGGTATTTACACCATGGATTCATAGCAGATGAATCTTATACTTGTAGGGGGAGCTATTTAGGCTCAGTTAAATATTTAGATAAATTCCAGTCTCCACCAAGTAATTTTGGAACCCAGCCTTAGAAAGTCACTATCTGTGTGTGTATGTGTGTGTGTGTGTGTGTGTGTGTGTGTGTGTGTGTGTGTGTGTGTTGAGGAAAAATGGAAGGAGCAAATTCACTCTAGATTATCAGCAGCAATCTTTAAAATGTTGTACCTAGAACTAGAGCACATACTTAACATACATTTTGGCTAGGGAAGAGCTTAGTAAAACTCTTACCTTGCTTATTTTTGATGGTATATCTCTCATCTTACTCCAAGGTGAGATTATTTGTTTGAACTATTGTTGAAACAATATTGAAATGCATTGAATTTGTAATCAATTAGAAACTACAGATTTGGGGTAGCTAGATGGCTCAATGGATTGAGAGCAGGAAAGTCCCGTGTTCAAATATGGCCTAAGACATTTCCTAGTCATGGGACCCTGAGCAAGTCATTTATCCCCAGTTGCCTGGCCCTTATTGCTTGATTCTGTGGAACCAATACGTAGTATTCATTCTAAAATGAAAGCTAAGGGTTTAAAAAAACATAGATTTTTCTTTTTAAAAATATTTTATTATTTTTTAATCATCCAAAATCTGCCTTGTTATGCTCCCATACCAAATTCCTCTCTATCTCTATTGAGAAACCAAGAAAAACAACCCCCCTTACAAACAAGTAAAGCTATGTATAGCCAATCAAAACATATTTCCACAAAACATTTCCAAAATAGAATTTTGACTTAACCCACTGTCAAAAAATTGTTGTCTCATTCTACACTCTAATTTCTCCATCTCTCTATCAGTAGGTGGTATAACAGCTAAATTAGTTTCTCTACTAAAAGTATATTTTTAGAGGTTTATTAAAGATTATTAGAAATCAAGGATAAAGAAATAAGAAAATAAGAAAAGCCTAAGCCATTCAATTTCACTTACTACATCTTGAGAGACGCGTGTGCTTAGAAGTGGAAGCAGAGAGACCAAGTAGGCGGTATAGTCAGTTTAAATACCCATTTTGTTCTCGGCCCAGGTGGGTATCTCAGGTGAGATTATAGGACATTCTGGGAAGTGCCAAGGACTTCTGGGGATTGAAGTCTGGGGTTCAAATCTTCATTTTTATATTCCCCTGTCTGATTGTTATTGGGAAAGGTTTCCCCAAAAAAGGATCATGAAAACATAATCAACTTAAAGATTACAATAATTTGAGGTAAGATGAAAAAAGAACAAATCCAATAATTGCTAGACACATTGACAAAAAAAACAGTTAGGGGGCAGTCCCCTTTGGCATGAAAGTATACATACAAATAAATGTTCAATCAACCATACCCAAAGTTCATTCTTGATCTTCTTGTGAAGCTTGTGGTCTGGAGGCATCTTCATGGTGTCTTATCCAAACAGTTCAGTTTCTGGATTCTGAGAGGTAGCAGGTTTCTTAACCTAAAATTCTTCTCAAAAGGAACTTAAACTTTGCAATTTAAAATAACAATATTTTTACATTCCCCCCTTGAAGAAGGTGATTGAAAACACAGGGATCATTTAGGGATGCATGGCTGAGTTATGAGGTATATGAATCAATTGGCAAGAGAAATTAAAAAGACATCAGAAAAATCCAAATAAAAAAGATAACTTCTGGATGAAAATATAGACTATCAAAGTCTTATGTGTAAAAATTCTAAGTAAAGGAAATATAAATCTATAACAGGTTCATGAATCAGGACCCAATTAAAATGATATAAGCAAGTAAGCATTTACCCAGTCAGTCTTCAGGACTACAGAAAGTTTGCCACACCATGAAAGACAGAAAAGGGACTAGATTATAGGAGCCAGGTTAGGAGCCAAGTTTGGGATACTTGTCTGTAAGTATTTCCACAAAGAGTGTAGATACAAGGAAGGCCTATGTCTTAACGTATGTTAAGCATAGCAACCTTGAGTCTTCACACTAGGTTCAAGCCCTTTATATTGGCTTAGAAGTGCACCGATCCTTCCTGGATTGGTTTATTTGTTGACCTGTGTGCTCTTTTGGCCCAATTCAGGTTTAGCTTTGCTTCTTTGGCCCTGTGAAATGGCTCTTTTGTATATCTTGTCCTGGAATCAGACAGAATCATTAAGCAAAGTCCCATAAATTTTTTTAAACAATTAGTGGCATCATTTTTACAGTCTCAAGCTTTTTGGTTATGCATTGACATTAGGTCAAATGTATTTTAAACTTGTATTAGTGCAAAATCAAAAAGTTAAAGAAAATCTTAATACTGGTGACATGTGCTTCAAATATAAAAAGGAGAGAAAAAATAAAAAAAAAATGAAATAGTATATTGCACATGTAAGAAAAATATAATAATAAGAGTTTTTAAATTCAAAATTATAGCTTATAATCATTGACATACTGTGTCAGTTAAGGAAATATAGAATACAAGGCTTCCTCACTAAAAATGAGATCCATTTCCTCTTCATATCTGGTCATGATCCACTGTGAGTACAAGCAAATGAATTTTACAAAGTAACAGTTTTTTTTTATAAAGAACAGTAGCACAAATATGTAGGTATCAATATCCCCAAAATTCTCAATAGTTAATTGCAATAACAAACAAACCCACTATCATATTTCACATAAGTTGCTGTATGGCATTTTAAAAAGCCTATGAACTGATGAATATTCTTCATAATTTTACAAATGTAGCAAGTCTTTCAACGTTGGTAAACATATTTAAACAAAGTAAAACTCATTTTGGGTTTAGAACATCATCAAGAAATCTAGATATCATTGCAAAAAATGTGGCAGAAAAAAAATACCCAAACCCCTATACTGTTGATGTTGCGTAAAGTGAGTTGAAGAGTTATAAATGAGAGATACTCCTCTTTTGGGGAGCCATCCAGGGGTACTATATGCCCTGGGATTAACTTCTCATCTTCTGTTTACATTTTTCTAAATGTGGGAGGTGGGGTTTATAATTGCATTTCACTTCAGCTACTAAAATGGGCCTCACCTCCTGTTAGGGCCAGGCAAAAAAGACCAGAGATTGTTAAGAAAAATTCTAAAAACCATGTCTAAAGAACCCTTAAAATCAATCTGAGATATTTAGCTCATTAAATTTTTCAAAGGTTGTTATACAATTGTAGCAATTTTCTGATGGAATCATCTATCCTCTATGTGACAATTTACAAAGTCAAAAATAGAAAAGCTATTTTTATATGGGCTTACTCAATAATGTTTGATCAGTATAGTTATAGGGGAAAAGCAACAGAATATAACAGTAGTTAAAAACCTAGTACATTAAAATGATTCATTATAACCAAATAGTATTGAATACATTAATATATGAACTTAAAACCACAAAGTTAAATCTTAAACAAAACAATCAGCAAAATGCAATAAAATACAGAGATTTTTTTAATATAAAACACTGGAGTCTGAAATGCCTTAAAATATAACCTCCAGTCTCTTTAAAGTTCCTTGTTTTATTTTTTTAATTATCCATTTAGACGTCTATTGTCAGAAGGCAGAAGATTGATAAGGGGTAGGCAATGGGGGTTAAATGACCTGCCCAAGGCCACACCACCAGGAAGTGTCTGAGGCCAGATTTTAACCCAGGACCTCCCATCTCTAGGCCTGGCTCTCAATCCACTGAGCCACTGAGCTGCTTCCCCATAGTGAGGGTGGGTTTTAGGAATCTCAGTTTGGGCCAAAGAATTGCAGGGAGTTGAAATGCTCTCTTCACTCCCAGGTGAGCTAAGTGAAAGAATCAATAGAGTCAAAAGATATCCTTTTAAAGTAGCCATGCTTGTAAGTTCCTGTTTGGAAAATTCTCTTCCTTATCCTCTTTCTTTCCCTCTGTGCCCCCTGCCCCTTGCCACGTGGAAGCTAATCGTAGCCTAAGGAAAAATCACCCCCGTTTTTACCAGCTGGTTTTTGATCCTAAAGAAATTCGGTCTGCTGCCAGCAGCCTGGGTCCTAGGGCTGGGCCTGGGGTGATGAGCCATCTGGGTCAGAGGCCAGAGTTGTTGGGGCCCTGGATCAGCTGGGCCAGGTGAGGGAAAGAGAAAAGAGGAAATGGGAGCTGGGATCCGGGAAGCAGGCAGGCAGGAGCAAGATGAGTCAAGAGACTTGCTAAAAAGCCTTGGAGAAACATGGCTTAGAAATCATTATTTAGACTATCTTTTTTTTTTTAATTGAGAGTTTTTCCCATTTGGTTGCCATTAACTGTAACAGTTAAATTAGTTTCTCTACTAAAAGTATTATATTTTTGGAGATTTATTAAATATTATTAGAAATCAAGGATAAAGAAATACAAAATAAGAAAAGCCTAGGCCATTCAATTTCACTTACTACATCTTGAGAGATGCGTGTGCTTAGAAGTGGAAGCAGAGAGACCAAGTAGGCAGTATAGTCAGTTTAAATACCCATTTTGTTCTCTGCCCAGGTGGGTATCTCAGGTGAGATTATAGGACATTCTGGGAAGTGCCAAAGACTTCTGGGGATTGAAGTCTGGGGTTCAAATCTCCATTTTTACATTGGGTAACCTCATTAGTCCTCCAGAAGACTGGTTGGTCACTACACAAATAGGAATTCAGAGCAATATTAATCTATCAAATTTATATACCATTACTTGTTTAACCATTTCACAATTTATTTATTTAGAATATTTTTCCATGGTTACATGATTCATGATCCCCTCATTATCTCCCCCATTCTGGAGCTGATGAGCACTTCATTAGGGTTCATGAGGGTTATACATCTATCATTGTTCAAAACCTATTTCCATATAATTAATATTTGCATTAAGTGATCATTCAAAGTCAGCATACCCAATCAATTCCCCATCAAACCATGTGATCAATCATATGTTTTTCTTATGCATTTCTGTTCCCATAGTTTTTTCTCTGGAGGTGGATAGCATTCTTTCTCATAAGTTCCTCTGGATTATCCTGGATCATTGCATTGCTGCTGGTAGAGAAGTTGATTACATTCAATTGTGCCATAATGTATTCATCTCTATGTATAAAGTTCTCCTAGTTCTGCTCATTTCACTCTGCATAAATTCCTGGAGGTCACTCTAGTTCATTTGGAATTCCTCCAGTTCATTATTCCTTTGAGCACAATCGTATTCCATCACGATCAGATACCACAATTTGTTCACCCATTCCCCAATCAAGGGACACCCCCTCCATTTCCCATTTTATGCTACACCCTCAGATTCCCATTCTTTGTCACCTCAAAAAGAGCTAGAAATATTTTTATATAAAATTTAGTTTGTTTTGCATAGGACTAATCCCCTCTTAATCTACCCCTTGCCCTTCACCTTTCTCTCCTATTTCCTTATTGAGTAAAATGTGTCTGAACTCAACTCTGGGTATGTTCCTTTTTCATTGAAACAGTTCATATGAGTATCAATTTTAAGTGTCAACTTTTTTACACACCCCATTGCCTTGTTTATATAGACATCTACTTGGGTAGTCTAATTATGTGAGATCATTTCCCCCTAACTTTTTTCCCCCTTAAATCCTCTTCTTTTTTTCCATTCTTTTCTTAAGTTCATCAAGGCACAACAGAACCAATCTGAGACTTAGTTTAGCTGAACTCCCTCAGTGGACCTGAGGACTGATACATGTGTTATCTTCCCCTATTTAAATGTAAATAGTTTATCCTTTTTTAAAAATTTCTTTATCATTGTTCACTCATGTTTACTCTTGTTTTTCTCTTTATTCTTGAGTTTGAACTTCAAAGCTTCAACTCAGCTTTTATTTTTTCATCAGGATTGCTTGGAAGTCCTTTATTTCATTTGAAGACCCATTACTTTCCCTGTAGCATTATACCATTTTTACTTGGCAAGTTATTATTAGCTGTAAACCCGAATCTTTTGCCTTCTGGAATATTATATTCTGAGTTTTCTATTATTTTATAGTGCTGGCTGCTAAGTATGGATAATCCTGACCATGGTCTTAAGTACATGAATTATTGCTTTTTGTCTGCTTGCAATATATATATATGTATATATGTATGTATGTATATATGTATATATGAATAAACATGCATATAAATGAATAAATGCATACATACATATGTATAATTGAAAATCTTTTACCCTAAAAAAAACAACTACATTTCCAGAGAGCCCACTGACTTCCTGTCATTATGTACTTCCTATAGACCGAGGATAAAGTCAGTGGGAGTTGAGGCTCTTGCTCTCTTCTTTTGGCATGCAACCAGTGGTGATGGTGGTGAGTGGGGATTTTGAAAATGGCTAACCAGCCATGGGCATGCGGTTTTTATTTTGAATCCTCTTTATTCCTTGATTTCTAATGATCATTTAATAAACCTCTTAAAATATGTTTTTATTATTAAGATATAATTTTAAATTTTACACATACATGCATGAATTTATGCATGCATATAACCTGGAAGTCGTTCCTAGGAGTTTTGATTTTGGGATTTCTTTTAGGAGATGACTAATGGATTTTCTTTTTCTACTTAGCCTTCTGGTTCTAAGATATCTATTAAATTTTATTGTAAGATACTGAAATAAGATGTCTAGCTCTCTAGTTCTCTTCCTCTCTGTCTCTCTGTCTATCTGTCTGTTTCTCTCCCCACCCCCCCTCCCCCCACTCTTTCAGTAAAAGCATTTGGACAGTCTACTGCTTCTCAAATTCTACCCCCCCCAATCTATTTTCCAAGTTAGTTCTTTTTGCTATAACTTATTTTGTCTTCTAGTTTTCTCAGACTTTTTACTTTAATTCAGTATTTCTTGTTGGCTCAGTAAGTCCTTGGTTTCTATTCAGTTTATATGAATTTTCAGGATATTTGTTGCTTAGGCAGTATTTTCTGATTCTTGTGTCAAGCTGTTTATTTCCTTTTCAATTCTTTCTTTCTTTGATGGCTCTCATTTCTTCCCTTTTCTTTTTCAAACTCTTGCCTTCTGTCCTAGAGTCAATAGCAAGTGTTGAGTCTAAGGCAGAAGAGTGGCAAAGGCTAGGCAATTGAGGTTAAGTGACTTGTCCAGGGTAATATAGTTAGGGAGTTTCTGAGGTCAGAATTGAACCAAGGTCCTCCCAATTCCAGATCTGGCACTCAAGCTGCCTAACTACCCTCTTTTTTTTCAATTTTTTACTCAATTGCTCTAATTCTAATTATAAAAACATTTTAAAATCAAAGAAAAACCTCTTGTTTCATCTCTTTTAGGAATTCTAGATGAGTTTATATCTAAACAATGCTTTTCTCTGAGGCATTTTTTTGTAAATGTTTTGGAATTATTCTCTTTTTCTTATGTCTGAGCATCTCTGTTATCTTAATAGCTCAACATAGTGAGATTATTAATTTTTTTTTGTTTGCTCATTCTTCCAGCCTATTTCCTGAGTTTGGACTTGATGTTAGGGCTAAGCTCTACTGTGTTTTTGGAAGGAAGGTCTCAGCTGTTCCTGTTTTGTAGGAGTATTGAATTATAGTATTCTAAGATCTCAGGAACAGGCTGGGGACTTCTGCAAAGTTTTAGTGCTCCCAAAGTGGTCTGAACCAAGGCAAAGTCTAATCACTGTCCTTTGGTCTGAGCTCTGCAAGTTCTTGTCCTGAGTTGGGTCTGAGTAAGAGTAGACTGCTGCTGGGCTTTTCACCTATTAGCCAACTGGAAAGCTCTGTTGGTTCAGAGAGACAGAATTATAGGCTTCCCTCTGGTCTGATATTCTTGCTTTGGTTATTCCTCTGAAGGCTGAGCCAGATACTGGAAGTATGACCCTGTTCTGAGTCTGGGGAAGAAGCCAAATCTGTTCCTGCTGCTCATGGCATTTGAACTGCCTCCTCTGTATACAGCCCATGGCCTCCCTACCCTGAATGCTCTTTACTGTTTAGTTTAGGTCCTCTTCTCAGTCTGTCCTGGATTTGTTGCCTGGAACTAGGTAATGGTGATAGGTTTTCCATTTGACACCTACTCCTAATGCAGGACCTCAAAAACAGCCTGACAGTAGCACAGTCTGTATATGGGACCTCCTATTGCATTGATGCTCAGCCTTTCCCTATACATTGGAGTCTTTGATGCCAGAGTGTTCCTGGCCCAACCTTGTCTCCATATGTAAAACCAGGATGAGTGAATGACTCAAGGTGAGTTTTTCTGGATTTTCTTATCAGGATTTGTTTTGAAAAATTTTCTAAGCCTGTTTGAAGAAGTTTGTGGTCATGAACTCACTGTGCTACCCCCTTTCACTCCACCATCTTGACTCTGCCAGCTTATCTTCCCAGAAAATGTGCCTAGCCATACTCTTACATCTTGTACTACTGAAGCTGATTTTTTAAACCTAAGTTTAGAATGATAGGTTTATCCTTATGAAATTATATATTTTTTCAATCAGTCCATTATTCCAACCTGTTAGGCTTTGTGGATTTTGATTCTGTCATTCAATGTGTTAGCTATCTCTTTTGACTTTTTACCATCTTTAAATTTGAAAGGCATGTCATCTCTGGTTTAATCCAAGCCATTGATAAAGTTGTAAAAGAGCTCTCTGCTAAGGATAGATCCTAGGGCACTCTATTAGAGAACTCTTGAAAATTCATACCAACCAGTGAACAACTACTCCTTGGGTCCCCTTATTTTACCATCTAAATTCACCTGAGTTCTATCATTTTGTCCTATTTATCCACTTTGTTAACAAGGAATGGCATAAGAACATACGCAAAAGTCATCATCTAGTCATTGCTTGAAGACTTCCAGTGAGGAGGAACCCACTTCTTCCTAAGGCAGCCCAGTACATTTTATTCCTTAATTCACTTTAATTGGTGGGAATTTTTCTTACATCATGCCTACTGAAATAAATCTGGGCTCTTAGACACAACTCCTTCCCTTTCTATGTGCTCACAGGTAAATCACCTATGTCTATGTTTATATCTCTATCCATATGTATGTCTACTTTATATATTATATACATAGATCTATTATATTATAACATATAATCTATATATATAACACACATAGATATACACATATACATATTATACACATAGATTATACACATGTATCTATATGTTCACAAATAATGTATGATTTGATTATATATTATATCATATGTTGCTGTTTTTGTTTGTTATTCAGTTGTGTCTGATTCTTTGTGACCCCATTTGGAATTTTCTTGGCAAAGATACTGGAGTAGTTTGCCATTTCCTTCTCCAGTTCATTTTATAGATGAGGAAACTGAGTCAAACAGAGGTAAGTGACTTGCCCAAAGTCAAACAGGTAGTGTCAGAGGCCAAATTTGGACTCAGTTCTTCCTGATTCCAGGCTCATTGCTCTATCCAGTGCACCACCTAGCTGCATGAAATAACATACAATCTTTTAATACAAGAAGTTATAAATAATATTGAATAGATATTTTATAACATTAATAAATAACATTATTTAATAAAGAATAATAATGATGCATTACATAATAGTCTCTAATGTAATTAATAATTAAAATATCATTTTACAAATAACATTGATAAAATACATGACAATTACTAAGCTATGCTAATTGCACATAACAAAATCAATATGTAAAATGATTGGTTTCACACTAAATTTATTAACTATCATATTTGATATTATATTATATATATATATATATATATATATATATTCTAGGATTTTGCAAAGATTCTGAGTCAGACCCACTGGACTATAGTTTGAATACTCTATTCTCTTCTCTATTTTGAAAATCAGGACACTTGCTTTCTTACAGTCTTGCAGTAACTCTTCTATTCTTCAGTCTTTTAACAATCACTGAAAGTAGCTCATCGATTACAGCTACCATTTCTTTCAGTCCTCTAGATTTGTCTGAGCCCAATATCTTGACATCTCTGAGGACAGCTAAAAGCATTCTTACCATTCTCTCACTTATTGAGGGGTTTTAACTGTTGATCATTTTGGTTCAGTCTTCCCAGTCTAAAGAACATTTGCTGTGGAAGAAAAAAAGAGAAACAAAGTAAGATTGGAGTAATTCTGACTTCTGTCAACTGTTATCAACATTTTATCAATCCAAGGCAGCAACCCCATCCTTTCTTTAGTATCCCTTGTGTCCCTGATATAGTTAAACAAGCTTGCTTTGCTGTCTTTAGCAATCACTGGTAATCTCAGCTTAGTCTGAGCCTTAATACTCCTGGCACTATTCTTATAAGGCCATCTTCTTTTTCTATGTATGTATTCACATGCATGTGCCCCTTTCTTCCATTTTCTGTAGATTTCTTCCTATAATTTGAGTTGGTCAGTGGGTCCCTATAAAATCATATGGGTTTCTTTAGATAGCTTTCCTTTTTCTACTGATCAGAATAATTTCTGTTCATGAGAAGAATTTTAATTTCTGAGGGCTGCTCATCTTTCTTAGTCCAACTTTCCCCGTGGAAGTTTAGGTCACAGAATACTTCCCATCTATTTATTGCTATCCATTTCCTCCAAATCTAGGATGTGTGTCTGACTAAACCCAGCCTTCCTCTCCTTTTTTTTCTGGCAGGAATTTTGTTATATACCTACCATGTTGGCCAACATGACAGAGAATGAAAATGACAAATGTTGGAAGTGATGAGGAAATATTGGGAAACTAATGTACCATAAGTGGGGTTGTGAACTTGTTCAACCACTTTGGAGAGCACTTTGGAGCTAAGCCCAAAGAGCTATAAAATTGTGCATACCCTTTGACCCAGCAATACTACTAGATCTATAACCCAAAGAGATTAAAAAAAGGGAAAGGGTCCATATGTACAAAAATTCTTATAGCTGTTCTTTTTGTAGTGTTTAAAATCGGAAATTGAGAGGAAGCCCATCAATTGGGAAATGGTTGAACAAATTGTAGTATATGATTGAAATGCAATACTATTGTGCTCTAAAAAATGAGGAGCAGGATGGTTTAAAAAAAAAAAACTTGGGAAGCCTTATGTGAACTGATGCAAAATGAAGTGAGCAGAAGTAGGAGAAGATTGTATACAGTAACAGCAATATTGTTCAATGATCATCTAGGAATGGCTTAGCTATTTTAAGTAATACAATGATCTAAGGCAATTTCAAAGAACTTATGGTGAAAAATTCGGCCTTGAACCTAGTCTAGGATATTACACTGGCACACTGCATATCTGAGCTGTGGCTCTAAGACAGAGATGTATTTACCAAACTGGCTTAGGCCATTCCTTTGTATTCCTTAGCACATTTCCTGGCTGTGAGGATCAGGATTATGGTTTCATATTAGCTGAGGGGAAAGTCAGCTGAGACACTTATTGAGTGAGGTACATGAATAATCCTAACTTAGGATAATTTAGAGATTGCTGATGAGAAATAAAACTTACTAGCAGAATAATGAATATACAGGCTAAAAACCTGTAAAAAATCTTAACAAGTTTGGAAATAATCATAACTCATTTTATATATGTTTGCAAAGTCTTTTTTTAATAATAACCCACTAAAGTAAGTAGTTGGATTATTATCACCCACCTTTTACAGATGGTGAAACGAAGACTTAGTGAGGTTAAGTGATTTCCCTATAATCACTTAGGATTAGAGAGAGAGGATTCTAACTCAAGAGTTCTGGCTCTGATATCAGTCCTCTTTATACAACACTACCTTGACTTTCAAGAATTTGTTAACTTCAAGTTTAAATCCTTGTCAGGCAGAATTTTTGTTCTTTCACGTTCTATTAGTGCTTTAACTGTACCTGGAACTTTCTATACTCATCACTTAATCTTAGACTTTTTTCTCCTCAATTTATTTTGTGGATTGTTATGGTATTTTTTTTAAACTTATGGGATGCCTTACATTTTCTACTCCCCCCTTCACACCATGCCCTCTCTTTTGCATTTATTTTAATATTTTTTGTTGCCTCATGGAGTCTTTGGTTCTGTTTGGTCAATTTGAATTTTCAGAGAGTGTTTGTTACCTGGGCTTTAAATGGCAAATAGAGAATTTTGTATTTGATATAGATAGCCACTGGAGCTTGTCAAGTAGGTAGATGACATGTTTGAATTTGTACTTTAGGAAAAATCTCTTTGGCAGCTGACTAGAGAATTGATTAGAGTGTGGGTAGGGGGCACTTGTGGCAGGTGGACTCATGAAAAGATTACTGCAATATTCCAAGTAAGACATGATATGGGACTGAAACAAAGTGGTGGTAATATTGGAGGAGAAAATGGGGGCACATTCAAAAGAGGTTGCAAAGGTGAAATTGATAGATCTTGGCAACAGATTTGCTATGGCAGGGTAAGAAATAGTGAGGCTTTGAAGTTGTCAGCCTGGAGGATTTATAAGGTGGTGGTACCTCTGACAATAATGGGGAAGTTTATGAGGGATGGAGAGTTTTTAGGGGGAAAGATAGTGAGTTAAACTTTGGACATGTGTTTTAAGATGCCTACTGTACCTCCAGTTTGAGACATCTGCTAGGTAGTTAGAAATGTGAGACTAAAAGCAGCACAGAGTACTCAGGATAAGAAGATCTGAGAATCATCAGCAGAGAAATGATCATTAAATCCATGGGAGCTGGTGAGATCAGCAAATGAAATAATACAAAGGGAGGAGAGAAGAGGGCCAAGGACAGAGCCCTGTAGGATAACTGTTATTAGAGGGTATGACCTGGATGAGGAACCAGCAAAGTAAACTGAGAAGGAGCAGTCTAATAGGTAATTGAACCAGGGAAGAGTGGTGACCAAAAAATCTAGAGAGAAGACTATCATGGGGATGAAGAGAAGAGCATCAAAGATTGCAGTGAGGTCAAAGAAAATGGGGATTGAGAAAAGTTTTGATCATCTAGTCTTTATTTAAAGTTCTCTGGTGAGGGGAGGACCTTGGTAACCAATCTACCTTTGACTAGCTCAAAGCAATAATAAGTTCTTCCTCACAACAACCTTGGATTTGCATTACCATCCATTATCCCTAGTCTATCCTCTGGTATGCAACAGACCATGTTTAATTCTTCCACATGATACATTTACAAATCTTTGAAAGGGATAATTATGTCTTCTTCTCTCCATTACCTCCCAGGCTTCTCTACTTTAAGCTAAATCCAATCCCTTCAAAGGATGGTTATATGGCATGAACATGAAGCCCTTTTGTGTTATGGATGCCCTTTTCTGGAGGCACTCCAGATGATCAATTCCTTTCATGGCATTCAAACTAAACACAATATACCAGATGTGATTTGCCCAGGGCCAAGTACTCTATTTTCCTGGGAACTATGGATCTCCTAATGCAGGCCATGATCACATTACTTTTTAAATTTTTTATTTTTATTTTTGATGGTCTTAAGAATCATACTTCTGACTCACATTGAGCTTGCAACCTACTGAAACCCAACATCTTTTTCAAACCTTAGACATCTCTCCTTTTAGACTGCACTAGATTTTCAAAACCTTTCCATTCCTTCTCACTTTTGGAATGTACTTTCTCTAGCCACTCATTCAATTATTCATCTCTCTCTCTTTCTCTCTCTCTCTCTCTATCTCTCTCTTTTTCTCAAATGCCTACCTTCTATCTTAAAATCAATGCAAGTATTGGTTTGAAGGCAGAGGAGTGATAAGGGCTAGGGTAAATGGAGGTAAGTGACTTGCCCAGCCACACAGCCAGGAAGTCTGAGTAAGAATTTTAATCTAGGACCTCCAATTCTAGATTGGCATCTATCCAGTGAGCCACCTAGCTATACTTATCTTTTTATTTTTTAACATTTATTTTTAAAAATTAGTTCCAAATTTTCCCCTTCCTTCAATCCCTCCTCCATCCATTGAGAAATATGATTTCAATTATACATGCAAACTATGCAAAACATATTTCCATATTATCTGCTGCAAAAAAAGCAAGAAAGATAAAGTGAAATGATTTGCTTCAGTGTGTATTCAGAGTTCATCAGTTCTTTCCTTGGAGGTAAATAGCATTTTTCATCATGAGTCCTTTGGAACTGTCTTGGGTCACTATTGATCAGAGTAGCTTAGTATTTCACAATTGATCATCATTACAATATTGCTATTACTGTACAATGTTCTCCTGATTCTGGTCACTTTTCATTGCATCAGTTCATTTAAGTTTTTACATCTTCCTGGTCATTTCTTATCACACAATAGTATTTTATCACAATCATATGCCTCAGTTTATTAAGCCATTCCCTACTTAAAGGGTGTCTTCTTAACTTCCAATTCTTTGCCACCTGAAAAAAATTTCTATAAATATTTGTGTACAATTTTCCCCTTTTCTTTGATCTCATTGTGATACAAATCTAGGTACTGCTAGATCAAAGGGTGGTACAATTTTATAGCCTTTGGGGCACAGTTCCAAATTGCTCTCCAGAATGATTGGATCAGTTCAAACTTCATAACAGAATGAATAGGTTTTCTAAAAGCTTGACATTTTCATTTTAATGAATTCATTAATTAATTTTAATGAATTTATTTTTAATTTTTTATTAATTTTAATTAGTTAATTTTTGACAGTCTGATCCTTACTCATCCACCAGCATCACTTAATCACCAGAGCACTGGTGTGGTTCAAAGATCATCTCCCAAATTTCCAGGTCTTCTCATTTTCTGAAGAGAAACTTAACCATGGACAGCTACCCTTTATTTGCCCTTGACTCAGGGTTGACAAAATGGCTCTTTATTCATGCTAACTTGGGAGGAGGAGGTGGTACTAACAATGCCCCAAACACCAGAAATTAGAGCAACTAAATGCAGACCTGGCACTTCCACTTTCAAAGTGAGTCTTACCTCTGTGGTAGAAGGTTGGGTTCTGTGGATCACCTACAACTGTGTGTAACAACAGAGCTATGTTTTTGAATGATAATGATAGTTGACAGTTGTATGATGCTTTAAGGTTTATAAAGCATATTATATGCACATATATACACACATATAATACCGTTTATTTCTTGGTTCTATCACATATACATATGCGTGTATATATTTGTATGTACATAAATGTACAAATATACATTTACTTATATACACACATATACATATATATATATGATATATGCATATTATATATATATATACTCACCCACACACATATAAATATATAAACATTGATACATCTATAAAATCTCACTTATTCCTCAAAACAACCTTGAGAGGTCAGAGTACTTGTTATTTTCATTTTATAGAGGAAGAAATTAGAGGCTCATGGAGATTGAGGGTCACACATGTAGCTAATAAATGTCTGAGGTAGAATTTGAACCTAGCTCTTCCTAACTCTAAGTCTACTTAAAAAAATTAACTCTTACCTTCTATCTTAGAAGAACAGTAAGGATGAGGCAATTGGGGTTGTGACTTGCCTAACATCATACAAATAGGAAGTGCCCGAGGGCAGATTTGAACCCAGGACTTTCTGTTTCTAGGTCTGACTCTCTGTCCACTAAGCCATCTAGCTGCCTCAGTCTAAGCCTATTTTAGGTCATGTTGACTTAGTTATATCTTTTTTATTCTTTTCAAGGAAAGGAACAGGAGAAAATGAGTATGGGGATCATTTTCAAAAATATAGAAAGAACTATTTTTGTTCCTTCTCCTCTTTTTTTTCTTGCCATGTTTACCTTGTTATTTGGCAGTCATGTTCTCTGGGATTAAAATCATGACATCGGGGCCAGCCATTTAGTAGTATACCAATTAATTCATAAATCTGAGCATCCATCCCCACAAAATCTGCTAGCTTGCTAATGAGCTTGTGATTTTTGAAAATACGGAGACCAACTTTGATTCTCATCATCTTTTGTATCTGAAATTAAAATGGAAGCAGTTGCATTTGCTCTGTGTTCTCCCCACAAAGCAACTAATTATTTTCCTCTAAGTAATGATAATTAGCAAAATTCTTCTCAGGTTCCTGATCAGTGCACAGCTGGTACATGGATAATCACAGAGACTTGGTTTTCTGTGATGACTCTAAAACCTTGTCTAGTTTAAGAAAGATGTTAATTGTAAACTATTGCCTCAGCCTATTAGTTCTAAATTATGCCTCAAATGACCTGCTTAAATTAGAAGCTGGATTATGTGACTAAATGGTAACTTATGAAGGAGAAAACCACACCATTATCATCCTGCATAAGGGAGATCATACCTGCTCCAGGTAGTTTAGCTCAGGGTTTATTACTTGGTTATATGGTACAAATACCAAGGAGAGGTCAGCAGGGATGTTGGAAAAGAGCCCTAAATTCAGCATCAGAACACTCTGGTTCAAATCTCACCACTGTCACTTATTAGCTTTATTAATAACTTTATACTTTCATCTTTTGAAGTCTTAGTTCCTTCTTCGGTAAAATGGCAATAATAGTAACACTATCTCAATAACATTCATCTCACCTACTTCATCTGTAAAATGGGGATAATAATAGCACCTGCCCCGGAAGGTTGTTGTGAGGGCAAACTAAAATAATATTTAGAAATCATTTTGCAAAGCTTAGAGTGCTATATGAATGTTAGCTCTTATTTTTGTTTTGGTCTTTGTATCCACAGCCCTGATACACAGTACCTTGCACATGAACACCAAAAAAATGTTTGCTGAAGATGATGTAAAATGTATATAAAATACTTTCTAAACACAAAAGCTCTGTGCATGGGTGCTTCCTGAATGGCAAATGAATAAATGATTAGTTATTGGCCTTCCTCTTCTCATGTAAGTGGGGATGATTATAGAGTGGGTGAATAGAGTTTGACTGTAGAGGAGGTGAATAAAATTTGTCTACAGAGGACAAAGGTTGGCTTCAGGATAATGAAGCCAGGAAGAATGACTGGATTCCACTACATCTTTCTATGCTAGGAAAAATCCTGGGCATCCCCTTCTTTGCCCCATCCCAGTACTTTTTAATAAGAGGCATGTGGATTGGTACTTGATCAGGGGGCCTATTCCATCCTCACATGAACAGTTAATCAAGTCACTGTTCAGAATATAACACAAGGCGGTGTTTTCATTTCTTATTACCAAGTACCAGATAAGTTCCTTAATGTTAGAAATGATTTTTCACTTTGACTTGGTATTCCCAGACCCTAGAATGGTGCTTTTCACATAGAAGTCAGTTACTTTGTAAAACAATCAGCATTTATTAGGTGTTTTCTTTGTGCCAGCCACCATGCTAACGACACAGCTCTTTGAAGAGACCTTTCACTATCCCATTCTCCCTTCTGTCTTTTCACTATCCTTCACAACCCTACCCCTTCTCTCTGAGATTACCTTTCATCCACTCTGAAAACATCTGCTGCCTACTCACTCCTTGTTGTGCCTGTTGAATTGGAAGTTTCCTAGAAGGGGACTGTGTTTGCATTGGCTTGAGATTTGGGAACACCAATAATAGGTGGCACTTCTTCAAGAGCCACTGTAGACAGACTTTTCATTTACCTGAGACGTCTTAAAATCTTCTTGTGTCATTTAGATGAAAAATATCAAGACTGATAGGATTCAATTCTTCTAGATGGTTTAAAAGCTGTGATTCTTAGCACTCTCTGTCTCTATTATCCCTGATGAAAAGAAAGGAGCTTGCATAGGACTAGGAGTCATTTTGCTTTTTTCTTTGTTTTATGGTTTTCCAGTGACTCAACTGTGGATTGTTTTGGGGCTCAGCCTATTGGTGATGACCCTTAATATCTTTAGGCACCAGAGTTTTTAGAATCTACCATCCTGTATAGCCCAGGTGTGTTGATCATCTCTCTCTGTACTGGCAAATAGATCCTATTCCTTACCCATTCTCATCATTGGCATGTTGGTCTTCTACTGGCAGGATTATATGACTAGCCTTTCAGGCATGACAGATCATGTAGATCATAGATCCAGAATCGCAAGAGATCTCTGAGGTCATCTAATCCAATCTCAAATTTGCAAATGAATAAAATGAGACCCATCAAAGTGAAATTACTTGCCCAAAGTCACACATGTATCTGCCATAACTGATGTTTTGCTGACAGTGTCTTCAAGAATCCAGGATCTCACCAAAAGAACATTATATGCAACACAAATAGTGTTTGAAAAGTGACTAGTCTATGTCCACTTCCAAAGAAAGAACTAATAAATAGAAATAAGTAAGAAATAATTTAAATGTACTTGTATTTTTTTGTCAAATGATGCTTTCTCTAATGGGGTAAGGAGAGGCAGGGAAAGAGTTACCTGGGCATTTTTATCTAACAAAAATTCAAATAATTAAAAAAAAAAAGAATCCAGGATCATCCTCATGTCCTAGTGAACCACTAGAGGGGGATTTAAAAGAGGAGAATAAAAATATTTAATATCTATAGTAATATAGATATTTCATAAGGAAAAAATTTAAATGTGGTTCTAATCTTGTGGCTTCTTAGCTTCTGTGATTGTAGATCGTCATAGGGAAAGGGGCCAAAATAATACTAAGTTCCTGCAACCAGAGAGACAATTTTGTCCAATTATCTCTGATGGCACAAAAACTAAATGGATAAAATGCCTATTTCTAAGGCAGTTGGTCAGCCATGTTATCAACAAGCATTTATTTATTAAGTGCTTCCTTAAGATGCTGCTCTTAGAGTTGAGAATGCAAATACAAGTAAAGAGAAAGACACTGCCTTTAAGGAGTTTACACTCTAATGGGGAGAGGTTAACACACAAGGAAGTTGAAAAAGGAGAGAGGCAAAATGCTCTGCTATAGAGTGTGAGAAAATTGTAGAGGGGATTAGGATGGCAAGTGGTAGTAAGAATTGTGGGAACTGAGTGAACCACACTGACTCCATTTTGAGACTCAATTCTAAAACTAGTTCAGATATGGACCTGGTCCAAATTCTGTCTTGTGAGAAAAGTTTATTCAATTGTGGGAACTGGATGAGGTGCTGAACCTCTTTGCCTCAGTTTCCTTAACTATAAAATGGGAATAATAATACCACCTATCGTGTAGGGTTCTTGCATTTAGCATAGTGTCTGGCATAGAGTAGAACTACATAAATACTTATTCCCTTCCCTTGACTTCCTGGACTCCTGTATCGGTCTGTTGAAGCCTCTGGGTCCCTTATCAGAATAATGTTCTAAAATATATAAAATAAAACCTATAGGTTTACCAAGGAAACAAAATATATTAACATATATTTTTTCATTAAAAAAAGAAAAAAAGTTCACAGCCCCAGGTTAAGAACCCTGGTTAGAGACAATAGAGATTTGCCACCGGTTTTTGACCGGGAGAATGACATAGACCTATACCATTGCAAGATTATTTTGGTAGCTATATTAAGAACAGGTTGTAGAGGAACATATGCCACTTCTGGATACTGCCTAAGGCTGTGATTTCCAAAAAACAAGAATTTGTCCTTCCTGCCTGTGAAGGCCCAGCTTTGCCATGAGCCACCAGTTGGATTGCAATGAGTTAATTAACCTACTGAGGGTTAATTGGCATTTCATTTCAGGAGACAGGTTCAATTTTTTAAAAAAAATCTGTTCTGTATAAGTAGAAGGAAAGCTTCATATTCAGTTACCTTTTCCTTTTCAAATCCTCATGTCCTCAGGGAAGCTTAAAGACTTTTCACCTAAACATGGAAAGTAGAATATTGGGCATATTGCAAAAACTTTTGCAGATTTTGCCTCCTAGCATTCAGAGCTGCCAAGCCATCTTAGGAAGAAGTAATTTAGGGGAAACGGTGTGCCTATTTCTCTCATGAACAAGTCTCAGGGGGCACGAGCTTCATGTCGATCTCTCTCCTTCTCTTATGATTTATTTTTTTGCCTGCTATGTCTGATCGCTGGCCAGAGAGAGAGTAAACACTTGCAGAAAGACGGACAGCATCAGCTGCAGCAGGAATGTGTACTGTGACGTCCCCAGAGGATTAGTGGCCTGCCCTCTAATTCCGAGTCTGATGAAGGCAAGAATTCTTTCTGTACAACTTCAGATTGCTTGCTAGCATAGAAAATGGACTCGGGCTCTCAGGCCTTGGGCTTCCAGTGCACAGAGCACACAGAATGGGACTCGTGGGTCAAGCTGATTTGTCTTAGTGTTTGAGGTGACAAATGCTAACCTGTTGGGTCCAGGGAAGTAGCCAGTGTGCCTGGCTGTTCTGAGCGAGTCCTAGAGAAGCTCAATCACAAGTCCATTATGACTTTGCGCATTGGGCTGCTGCAGGATTTGGAAACAAACACTGGGGCTGGAGTCTGCGACGAGGAAGTCTCCCATCGCCCAGGTTCTTTCTTCTTTCAGAAGCTGTGACAATTTAGCTGTCTGCATCTCTGAAATATATCAGTGGTTACTTTTTTTATGACTGCCAGAAAAAAAGAACTGGCAGTTATAAAAGGCATGTCGCTACCCTGGATGCCTTGGAATAGGTTTCTAACTGGGCATAAATTTCGATTCTTTGACTTCCTGTAAGTGTATAGTGGATACACCTATAGACTTGAGGTCAGGAAGACTTCACTTACTGTCTCTGTGATTCTGGATGAGTCACAAAATCTCTCTGGGCCTTGATTTCTTCATCAAATGAATTGATTTTATTTCTCAAAGGAAAATAATAGACTTGCTGGCCTCTAAGATCTATTCCAACTCTAAATCTGCAGTTTTTATGATCTTATGACCTCCTGAGGAAGCCATCGGGAAGAGGAAAGAGTATATTGTAGGTCTAGAGCAGCCAGGTGGTCTAGTGGAGAGAGGGCTGACCCTAGACTCAGGAAGACTCCTCAGGTTAAATTCTGGCCTCAGACACTTAATAACTGTGACCCTGAGCCTGTCACTTAACCCTCTTTGTCATTTTCCTCTTCAATGAAATGTTTTAGAGAGTAGGAAATGGCAAGCCATATCTTTGCTAAGAAAACCCCAAATGGGGTCACCGAGTCTGGCACAATTGAAAAAGATTGTACAACAATAACAACAGCATATTGTACATCTAGAGAAATTGACAAGTAGATAGACAGATGAATGGAGAGACAGACAGACAGACAGACAGACAGATAGATAGATAGATAGATGGATAGATAGATAGATAGATAGATAGACAGACAGAAATAGAGACAGCTAATATAACATGGTTGCCCTGATCCCACTTTCTCAGGGTCAGACGTATTATTTTTTTATCCTCTTGGGGGGGCAGTTCCCCAAAAAGGTTGGGGAATCTCTTTTCTCTGCCATTAGCTGATAATGTAACATGATTGTCCTGATTCCACTTTCTCAGGGTCAGACCTATTATTCTTTTTCCTCCTTGGGTGGTGGGACAGTACCCTGATAAGGTTGGGGAATCTTTTTTCTCTGCCATTAGCTGATAATGTAACATGGTTGCCCTGATCCCACTTTCTCAGGGCCAGACCTACTGCTTTTTTATCCTCTTTGGGGGCCAGTTCCCCGAAAAGGTTGAAGAATCTCTTTTCTCTGCCATTAGCTCAAACCCAAACAGTTGGGTTCCTTCTTGTTTTTAAGGGTCAATTGACTAACATCCCAGTTCCATTTAGCTACTTAGCATTGAATCAACTTTTATGAAGGGGTATTTACTTTTAAAAAATTGCTAGAGCAAATGCACAAATGTTTTCCTTCAGTAGTCTCCCGTACAACATCTAAATCTCTGGGTGTGTAGGGGATTACGATCACAATTAAGCTCCCTACCTAAATAGTAGTTGTTCATTGTTTTAGCAGCATCTTACTCTTCATGGTCTCATCTGGGGTTTTCTTGGTAAAGATACTAGAGTGGTTTGCCATTTCCTTTTCTGGCTTATTTTACAGATGAGGAAACAGGCAAACAGAGTTAAGTGACTTGCCCAGGATCATATGGCTGGGAGGTTTCTGAGGCTGAATTTAAAGTCAGGTCTTCCTGACCCTGGACATCACATTCTATCTTCTTCATCTCCTAGACCTAGAGCCATTAAATAGCAGTAGTCTTATTAAATTCATACTAAAGCCAGAAAGATAGATTTAGATAGTTTTATCAGGTGCTTACAACATGGCAGGCAGGTGCTAAGAACTGGGTAGAGATATAAAAACAAGTAAGCAAGATTGTGCCTGCCTTTAGGGATGTTATATTTCCTTGGGAGGAAGAGAAAACATAATGGGGAGCTTGATAAAGGAGAGAGGACAGTAGAAACAATATAGCTAAGGGGGCAGCTGGGTGGCTCAGTGGATTGAGAGCCAGACCTAGAGATGGGAGGTCCTAGGTTCAAATCTGACCTCAGATACTTCCTGGTTGTATGATCCTGGGCAAGTCACTTAGCTCCTCTTGTCTAGCTCTTACCATTGTTCTGCCTTAGAACCAATACACATTATTGATTCTAAGATAGAAGGTAAGGGTTTAAAAAAAAAAAGAAACAACATAGTTGGGAATTGAATAGGGTTCTGGTTCCAGGCAAGATAAGGAGAAAATTTACCAATGAGATCCTAAGTGGATTCCAAGGGGGAGAGTTCAAGGTTTCTGCAGGGAGGAAGTAGAGATATTGGTCACAAATTTCAAAAATAGAAAGCATGGCATGGAGATGGTCATGGCATTCTTTTTTTTTTTTTAATATATTTTATTTGATCATTTCCAAGCATTATTCGTTAAAGACATAGATCATTTTCTTTTCCTCCCCCCCACCCCCCATAGCCGACGCGTAAGTCCACTGGGCATTAGATGTTTTCTTGATTTGAACCCATTGCTTTGTTGATAGTATTTGCATTAGAGTGTTCATTTAGAGTCTATCCTCTGTCATGTCCCCTCAACCTCTGTATTCAGGCAGTTGCTTTTTCTCGGCGTTTCCACTCCCATAGTTTATCCTTTCCTTATGAATGGTGTTTTTTTCTCCTGGATCCCTGCAAGTTGTTCAGGGACATTACACCGCCACTAATGGAGAAGTCCATTACGTTCGATTATACCACAGTGTATTAGTCTCTGTGTACAATGTTCTCCTGGTTCTGCTCCTCTCGCTCTGCATCACTTCCTGGAGGTTGTTCCAGTCTCCATGGAACTTCTCCACTTTATTATTCCTTTTAGCACAATAGTACTCCATCACCAACATATACCACAGTTTGTTCAGCCATTCCCCAATTGATGGGCATCCCCTCGTTTTCCAGTTTTGGGCCACCACAAAGAGCGCAGCTATGAATATTTTTGTACAAGTCTTTTTGTCCATTATCTCTTTGGGGTACAGACCCAGCAGTGCTATGGCTGGGTCAAAGGGTAGATATTCTTTTGTCGCCCTTTGGGCATAGTTCCAAATGGCCCTCCAGAATGGTTGGATCAATTCACAACTCCACCAGCAATGAATTAATGTCCCTACTTTGCCACATCCCCTCCAGCATTCATTACTTTCCTTTGCTGTAATGTTAGCCAATCTGCTAGGTGTGAGGTGATACCTCAGAGTTGTTTTGATTTGCATCTCTCTGATTATAACAGATGTAGAGCACTTCTTCATGTGCTTGTTAATAGTTTTGATTTCTTTATCTGAGAACTGCCTATCCATTTCCCTTGCTCATTTATCAATTGGAGAATGGCTTGATTTTTTGTACAATTGATTTAGCTCATTATAAATATGAGTAATTAAACCTTTGTCAGAGGTTTCTATGAAGATTTTTTCCCAATTTGTTGTTTCCCTTCTGATTTTAGTTATATTGGTTTTGTTTGTACAAAAGCTTTTTAGTTTGATGTAGTCAAAATTATTTATTTTACATTTTGTGATTCTTTCTATATCTTGCTTGGTTTTAAAGCCTTTCCCCTCCCAAAGGTCTGACATGTATACTATTCTGTGTTTACCCAATTTACTTATGGTTTCCTTCTTTATGTTTAATTCACTCACCCATTTTGAATTTATCTTGGTGTAGGGTGTGAGGTGTTGATCTATTCCTAGTCTCTCCCACACTGTCTTCCAATTTTCCCAGCAGTTTTTATCGAATAGTGGATTTTTGTCCCAAAAGCTGGGATCTTTGGGTTTATCGTATACTGTCTTGCTGAGGTCGCTTTCCCCCAGTCTATTCCACTGATCTTCCTTTCTGTTTCTTAGCCAGTACCAAATTGTTTTGATGACTGCTGCTTTGTAATATAGTTTTAGGTCAGGGACTGCAAGGCCCCCATCGTATGTGTTTTTTTTCATTATTTCCCTGGATATCCTTGATCTTTTGTTCTTCCAAATGAACTTTGTTATGTTTTTTTCTAAATCAGTGAAGAAGTATTTTGGTAGTTCAATGGGTATGGCACTAAATAGATAAATAAGTTTGGGTAGGATGGTCATTTTTATTATATTGGCTCGTCCTATCCATGAGCAGTTAATGTTTTTCCATTTGTTCAGGTCTAGTTTTAGTTGTGTGGAGAGTGTTTTGTAGTTGTGTTCATATAGTTCCTGTGTTTGTCTTGGGAGATAGATTCCTAGGTATTTTATTTTGTCTAAGGTGATTTTGAATGGGATTTCTCTTTCTAGTTCTTGCTGCTGAGCTGTGTTGGAGATATATAGAAAAGCTGATGATTTATGTGGGTTTATTTTGTATCCTGCAACTTTGCTAAAGTTGTTGATTATTTCAATTAGCTTTTTGGTTGAATCTCTAGGATTCTTTAAGTAGACCATCATGTCATCTGCAAAGAGTGATAACTTGGTCTCCTCCTTGCCTATTTTGATGCCTTCAATTCCTTTATCTTCTCTAATTGCTACTGCTAGTGTTTGGTCATGGCATTCTTGAAAATCATTTGTATACATTTTACAACAGATTTGGAAATGTATGGCCTTGGCTTCTCTTACCTATAAAATGGGAATATTAATAAGATATTAATATCATACATAATAATATAATAATAAAATAAAGTACCCTCTTCATAGAGATGTTCTGATATACAGAACAGAGAACAGAGATTACATAGATAAAGTGCTTTGTAAAATTTTAGGGCACTGTGGCACATAAATATTAATAGTTGTTACTGCTTTGGGGTTTGGGACTTTTGAGGGACTTGACTTATGATTTAATTCAAGAAGAAACCTCTTTCACCAATGGAAACATACATCTTCTCTGCAATGGAGAATGTGCAGGAGGTGGACCTTGAACCTAGGTCTTCCCCACTCTTTAGAGGTCTATCTACTTTGTCATACTAACTGTCTTTGATGTCCTCCTCCTCATCTCAGAATGATCTGTCTCAGAGTAAGGAAGAATTTTTGTCTAATTCTTGCTATATTTATATTGGCTTTAGACTTCTGGAAAATCATGTAGCCTCTCAGTTCACCAGACAGCCTTTTAAGACTAGAAGTTGCAGAACAGATGTCCACCTGTATTGGTTAAGAGAGCTCCTTCACCAAAGAAATCATCTTCCTGGGTCCCTCTTCCCCCTCCAAAATTTTATATATATATATATATATATCATATAATACATTATATTGCTTAATTAATATTATATATGTAAAATCACCAAAAATCCATGTGCTGATGTTACACATGCAGGGAGACCATGCCTCTCTTAGGGAAACAACAGAGTTCAGTGAAAAGAACCCTGGAGTCTGGAGTTGGGGAATCTGGTTTGAATTCTAACTCTGCCATTTATAACCTGTGTCATCTTAGGGAAGTCACTTAACCTCACTGTATCTCAGTTTCCTTTTTGGTAAAATGAGATGGTTGGAGTAGGTAACCTTTAAGATTCAAAATCTCTTTTATTAGGCAACTTTATGAATTCAGGCAAATCATGCCCTCTCTCTGGACCTCAGTTTCTACATCTATAAAATAGAGACAGTTGGATTAAACAGTCTCTTAGATCCCTTCTAGCTCTAAATTTATGCTGTGAGAATTTAGGCAAATCTCTTAACCTCTCTGAGTGTAGTTTCTTCATCTATCAAATGAAGGGAATGGATTAGACTGAGACCCTTCCCAGGTCTAATATTTTGTGAATTTATGAGTTGAAAACCCCATGGCCCAGGTATTTTTGTAAATTATGAGGTCTTCTGTGCTGGAGTTTTTTGGAAGCCTGGAGTCTACTTTCTCATGATCATCAATATAAATGTGGCGTCTACAAATTCAGTTCTAAAATTTATTTTTAATAAAAGGGCTACATCTTTTTAATTCACAAGTGGGAAAAATGTATACTTGCAAGCATTCCCAAAACTCTCCAGTGACCAACTAGTGAAATATTTCCTAATGTAGGCAGCAAGTGGTCTTTCATAATTTAAAAAGTTAGTTGGAGAAGAAAATGTTCTTTTTCTTGTGCTTTTGAAACTTATTTTCCATATCTAAGGGGTTTTAAAATAGTTTTTCTAGTTGTGGCACTGCACCAAAAGGAAAAAAAAACAACAAAATGAAGCAAAACCAAAACAAAACAGTAGATGCAGAACAAGAAAATGGAAATTATCTTTAGGTCAGGTTTATATATCTGAAAGAGCCAGATAGTAGTTACACAAGTTCAAGTTTGTTTGGTTGATTTTATATATAATTATCATCAAATGATATTTGGAGATTCTCCTTTATAACCAGGTGACATCTTTGATTAGAAAAATTATGCTCATCACATGGACATAAGTTGGCATTTAATGCAATTTCCCCAGGCTTATTATTGGATTTGTACATGGCCATATTTCTCAACCTAGCAGGATGAAGATTGATGTGCTTTGGATTGCTGAGAGAAGCAAGTCAGCAGTGAATACAATAGCTAAGATATCATTTGAGTTGGGCAAGGCAGGAGATTTCAGTTCACGTAAGTACCTCCTCCCTAACACACACACACACACACACACACACACACACACACACACACACACACATGAGCTGTCTGAAGTCTCTTCTTTCTTCTTAGGAAAAGCCATTTGAAATACAGAATTAGTTTCATCTCATAAGCTCAAGAAGTTTCACAGACTAGGGAGAACTTGTTTTAGTTCTTTCAAATACAGAAATGAAGACCTGAAAAATGCAGTCACCTCATTTCCCTGCTATGATTTCTTTCTCAAAGTAGATTGAAACTGAAATACAACATGGGATGATTGGGGCCAGGGATGGGTGGGAAGGGACTATACCCCATGAGGTTGGAAGTATAATAGTATAACAATGTCCATTTGTAATTAGAAAGCTTATCCAAACTGAACATGTCTAAATAATCAAGCAATCAATCAACATTAAATGCCACTATGTGACAGGCACTGTTCTAGGTGCTGGCGATACAACTTGTTTTTTGAAAGCATGTTTTCAAGGTGTTCATATTCATATAAATGTCAGAGGCAAAATAACTTCCCTTAGAGATGTGCAAAAATTATCTGTCTATGAAGGTCTTAAAAAGGGACACAATCCATGTTTTCATCCTAGCCACAATCCTTACCTTTTTATAACCTCACCTTCATTGGTTCTAGGCTTGGGTTCATATCTACAGGGGTAGCATCCCTCTTAGCCTGCAGGATTCCTCTGTCTCCCAGGTTCACTTATTTGCCTCCTCACTTTTGACTGATGACAAATAAGTACTTCCTTTTAGCTTACTGTGTCTTACTGAAGTACTTAGACTGGCTGTGTCCTGTGCCTGGAATGAACTCCCTCCTCATCTCCCCTTTTTAGAACTCCTAATTTCCTTTACAATTTAGCTCAAGCTTCATCTTCTACGTGAAGCCTCTCCTTGATCCTCCCTCTCCCACCAAACTGCTAATACCCACACCTCAAAAACTGCCTTGTTTTCTTTTGATTCTATTTTGTAAAAATATGTACTTAACTCCACAATGAAGTTATAGTCCACCTCCCCCAATTCCTTCATCTTTTTCATAATATGTTGTTTCACCCCCCCCCAACTTGGTACATATAGTTGTTTTCTTAATAGTAAAAATTTAAATTTATCCCTACTAAATGTTATTTTAGTAAATTTAATCCAATTTCCAGGTCAGTTTCTTCTCTGAAGCCCAACTGTTAGTTAATTATGTTAGCTTTGTGTTATTTGCAAGTTTCACAACTATGCCATCCATGCCTTAATACAAGCCATTAATTAAAATCTTAAATAGCACAGAGCCAAGCCCAAATGCCTGAGGCACTCCACTAGAGACTTCCTTCCAAAAGGATATACATAATTACTCTTTTTATATTAGATCATTCAACAGATTGGGTAGCCATCTAATTGAATTGCTACCTTGCATGTATCTCCACATCTTGTCCACAAGAATGCTATGAGATATTTGCTAAAATTGTTTCTTCAAAAACATTAACATTTTTAAAATTTATTTTTATTTTTTATTCTAAATTCTTTCCCTCCCTTTTGCCTCTCCTCTTCCCTCCTGACTCATAATTTCTTCCCGCTCTATAGCCAATTAGATTTTTCTTCTTCACACCATGCTGACTGCTAAATCACTAATGTCTGGAATTCAGCTTCCTCCTCCTTTGAGTTTCTACATGATTACTTGGACTGAAACTGTACCTGTTTAAAGGACTCTACTGCCATGGATTGGACAAATCCATGCTATTATAGGTGAATATTTTTAAATGAAAAAGATAGTATAGTACAATTTAAAAATGTTGGTTCTGCCATCAGAGGAACTGGGTTCAAATCTTGCAGCTGACAATTGCTGTCTCTGTGACCTTGGGCACTAAAACTCCCTGAGCCTCATTTTTCTTATCCTAATAACATGGAGGAGAGGAAATTTTCATTCAGGGAGGGTCTATTTTCAAACTTTACCTAGGAAACACAAATGCCTCCATTTAGTTCACTAAGGTGAGATCCAATAGTGGAGCAAAAGAGGGGACATGCTTCCAGGGATACCACACCTTCCAGGTACTGACTTAAAAAAAAACAACCCCAACAAAAATCATTTTTTTGACTTTGTCTTTGAGGTTTGACTCTGAAAGTCTTTGGATGGCTGTTGTGATGAGCTTTATAGTTTAAAAAGATGGTTTAAAAACAGCAATTTAGCTAAGCTGGCAGAGTTGGAGCAGTGATGATTCTTCTCCTTCCCTTTCTTCCCAACCCCCCACTCCAATCATTTTAAATATAGATATTAATCTTTGGACCTGCTCAGATTTCATCAGCTATTCATCACTTACCAGTATTCTAGTGGTGACAGATTATAATGACAGTGAGGGAGCAATAACTAGAAGAAGCTACATTGTGGGTAAAAACAAAATTAACTACAGAAGTTCAGAATTGGACAGATCTAGAATAAAAAAAAAGGAGAGAAACAAGAATGTACTAAGTATCTCCTATATGCCTTGGACTATGCTAAGTGCATAAGTTATTTAACTCTGGGAAGTAGGTGCTATTATTATCCCCAATTTACAGTTGAGGAAACTGAGACAAGCAGAAGCTAAATGATTTGCCCAGCAAGTGTATGAGACTGGATTTATATTTAAGTTTTTTGAATCCTGGACTCAGTGCTTTATCCACTGTGACATATCATGTGCAAAAGACCTAGATGTTGACTGAAAAGGGTATTAAAATGTTTATGAATACTTAGACTGTTCATGGAAGTATGTAATTTAATTCAATTAAGCTAAACACATAAAGAAAGGCATCTAGGAGACTGAGTGGATAGAGCATAGAACTTTGAATCCAGAATTACTAAGTTCAAATCCTGCCTTGAACATTTACTGGCAGCGTGATTCCTGGCCAGTCACTTAACCATTATCTACCTCCCTTTCCTGATCTGTAAAATTGTGAAAATTATAGCATCTACCTCCAAGAGTTGTTGCAAGGATCAACTGAGATAGTATTTGCTTTGTTAACTTTAAGACACTACTATATACTGCTGTTATTATCATTATATTAAATGTTTACTATGTACCAATATTTATACTAAATACTAGATGTACAGAGAATAAAACAGATCAGTGCCTTCCTTCAAGGAGCTTACACTCTACTAGAGGAAGAAGCAGGGAGCTAACATATATACAAAGAAGAACAGATCCCTAAATTGGGGTGAGGGTCTGTGTGGTGGTTCCACCTTCCAGCTTCAGACTTAGGATTTTTTGTTTTCATTATCTCATTTTTGAGCATTTGATTTTATTTGATTTATTTTTAAACCCTTACTTTCCATCTTAGAATCAATACAAGTATCAATTCCAAGGCAAAACTAGAGTTAACTTGCCCAATGTCACAAGGCTAGGAAGTATCTGATGGCACATTTGAATCCAGGACCTCCTATCTCCATGCCTGTTTCTCTATCCACTGAGCCACTAAGATTCTCCTGAACACTCCATTTTTTTTCATGGATTTAACCAGATATATTCATACATGGTTATTAAATGACTAAGATTAATCACATTATCCAAAGTTTTCCAAAATGATTATTTAATGTTAAATTATTGTGATTATTAATTAATAACATTTTATATTTCCCTAACAGATAGTACAGAGGAAATATGGTGGTTTATAAATTTCATTTACTTTTTTTACCATTACTCATTATTTTCTTTGTTCATTCAGGCTAACAGAATAAAAATGAATATGTCCCATTTTCATTGACTTTTACTCAGGTTTATCCTCCATCAAATGAGATATTATTTTTAAGGTATTTTGCAAATGTGAGAGTGCTATTTATTTTATGTCTTTAACCATTCTCTGAAAGGAAAGCAATCGAAGGCTATTAACAGTTGGCAGTTCTTTTTTTCCCCTGTGGTTTGAAATATCAGCGTTTTCTCTTTATTTTTTTAAAAAATTATTCAATTATTCAATTTAGGACATTTTCCCCTGATTACAAGAATCATGTTCCTTCCCTCTCCCCATCCTTCCTATAGGCTATGCACAATTCCACTGAGTTTTACATGTGCCCTTGATCAAAGCCTATTTCCACATTATTGATATTTGCACTAAGGTGATCATTTGGGGTCTACATCCCCAGGCATACCCTCATCAAACCATGTGATCAAGCAGTTGTTTTTCTTCAGTGTTTCTTTTCCCACAGTTCTTTCTCTGGATGTGGATAGCATTCTTTCTCATAAGTCCCTCAGAATTGTCCTGGATCATTGCATTTCCACTAATGAAGAAGTCCATTACATTCGATTGTACCACAGTGTATCTATGTACAATGTTCTCCAGGTTCTGCTCCTCTCGCTCTGCATCACTTCCTGGAGGTCGTTCCAGTCTCCATGGAATTCCTCCACTTTATTATTCCTTTTAGCACAATAGTATTCCATCACCAACATATACCAAAATTTGTTCAGCCATTCCCCAATTGTGGGGCATCCCCTCATTTTCCAATATTTTTTGCCACAACAAAGAGCGCAGCTATGAATATTCTTGTACAAGTCTTTTTCCTTATTATCTCTTTGGGGTACAAAGGCAGCAGTGCTATGGCTGGATCAAAGGGCAGACAGTCTTTTAGCGCTCTTTGGGCATAGTTCCAAATTGCCCTCCAGAATGGTTGAATCAATTCACAACTATACCAGCAATGCATTAATGTCTCAATTTTACCACATCCCCTCCAACATTTATTACTTTCCTTTGCTGTCATGTTGTAACAGGCAGTTCTTAAAAGAAGACAAAAAAGATCAAAAGCTGCACAAATTTTCTTAATTTTTAAAAATCAGAAATGAAAATGAAAGGAATTCTGAGATTCCACTAAATCCCTATTAAATCATTAAAATAAATGAAAGACCACAAAAATTCAATGTTGGCATGGCTTGGTTAAAAGATACAAGCTATTATGTCTTTTTGGAGATGAGAATTAAGTTCCCCTTTTGGGGAAAGCAACATGGAATTATATAATAAGAGTCTCAAAATGGGCATATCATTTAATCCAGTAGTCTAACTACTAAAGCTATTTGCCCAGAGAAGACATTAAAAGGCAAAAATAATAATTATGATAAATAATATTCTTTGCAGCACTGTTTGTAATAGCAAAAAGCCTGGAGACCAGCTAGGTGTAAAATGATTGGAGATGGCCAAACAAATTATGATATATGTTGAGAAGTAATAAATTTGAAAAGCTTAAAGAAATATGGAAAGACTAATGTGAAGCAATGGAGACTGACCAAAGCAGTACTGAAAGATATCAAAGATAATATAAACCATAACTGTGTAATTAAGGACTATAGTAACAACAATAGGTACAAAACAATTACGTGGTGCAATAGACAGAGTGTTAGAACTGGATTCAGGAAGATCTAACTTTCAATGTGGCCTTAGACATATGCTAACTGTGGGTCCCTGGGTAAATCACTTAACCTATCTCCTGCTCAGTTTCCTTAACTGTAAAATGAAGATGATAATAGCATCTACTTCCCAGGCTTGTTGTGAAGAGCAAATGCAATAATATCTGGAAAGCACTTTGCAAATCTTAAAGCATTATTGAAATATTAATTATTATTATTATTATAAGTTATATATACAGTAAATGTCAAAAGGGTCACAAATATAAAGTCTTTTGGAGCACTGCTGGATTGAAGTCAGTAGATATCTTTTGGCATTGGGTTAACAAGGCATGAATAATGGAATTTGCAGTTATAAGAACAATCATTTACTCTTGTTCAATAGTCATATCTGACTCTTCATGATCCCATTTGGGGTTTTCTTGGTAAAGATATTGGAGTAGTTTGCCATTTCCTTCTCCAGCTTATTTTACAGATGAGGAGACTAAGGCAAACAGGGTTAAGCAACTTGCCAAGAATGTTATAGCTAGTAAATGTCAGAGGCTAGATACTTTATCCATTGTGCCACCTAACTGTCCCCCTCAATTATTTATAGCCTCCTTATATTTTGTTTCATCTAACATGCCATTATCTTATGAATAGGAATAAAGGACATAAAAATTAGATAATAGGAAGAAAAGAGGTGCTAACTTCATAGCAAAAGTGAGGAACAATAGGTGGATAGCCAGAATGCTTTGTTAAATCCCTAAATATATTAGGAGAAAACAAAAGAGATTCCTAGCACTTTGGATGGAGCCCCATGGCTAACTATTGGGAGAACATGGACAAAACCTTCATAGGATTTTCAGGCAAGGGTGGGCTGCAATATACATCATAGGAAGGAACTCCCCACACCACAGCCTTTTTGGAATATTTGAATGTACTTTCACTTGTATATTTGCTTTGCCAGTAGAAATTAAAATAAAACTTACATTTAAGTTAAAATCAGAGTTCCCAATGCCAAGCAGTTACTGACTGAACTAATTCCCATTTAGATGGTTTACATTTTTATCTCTTTGACCTTGATCTGATTCATGTATATTTTAATTCTGTATGATTAATTAGATACCTGTTTTATCTTAATGATAATTGTATTCAAATAATGCAAAGGAATTATGGGAGATGAATTCAAATCCTGTCTCTGCCACCCATATGACCTTGGAAAACCACCCAGCTCTAATATGAAGGGATTGGACTATGTAATCTTTTAGTTCTCTTTCAGCTCTAAAATTTATGACTGACATACTGAGTTTCTTGAATCCCATTAAATCCATGAACTGACTGTATACTCCTATTTTTGATTAGCGGGAGGGTAGGGAGCAGATCTTGTCCATCCTTCCCTTGGATTATTATAGGGTCTTTCCTCTGAATCATACCTATGTCCTCTTTTAAAAAAATCTCTGAAAAATGAATATGAAAGAGGTCACTCTAACCACCGATATAACTAATTTTGATGGCTATTGCTCTTGGTCCTGGTGCCCTGCCCAAGACCAAGATAGCTTAGTCTTTCCCACAAGATCATCAATTTTTGTATTAGTATACTTTATTAGATAAAAATGTAAAGGACTGATCCCAGCCTGTTAGAGAGTTGTGAATTTTCTTAGCTTTTTATTCTGGAGAAATTTTTCCCAATTCCTTGCATGCTGAATACCTCCTCCTGCCCTGCATATGAGAAGCCATGTCATTGCTAGGAGTTGAGAAATCTGTAATACTAACTTCATACTATTTAGTGCAGCAAAGGGTGTGGCTCCCACCAAAGAATTCAGAGCCACCCTAAAGAGAGTAAGTATCTCCTTCTGCCTCTGGATCTAATATCAGCTCCCTGTACTTATCACCATGAAATAGGAATCCAGGTTTATTTCTTCCTAACTACTTCACTTGTAAAGTCCTCAGCCCTTTCATCATGATGTAGAATAAGGATTAAATCAGAGCTGCCTGGCAACAGAGACAGAACAGGAGTTCAAAACACCCCCAAAATATTTTTAAAGGGTGATCTTTAAAAATTGTATGAAAGCTGATCTGACGAAATAAATTTTAAGTGAAATCTCTAATCCAGCTATCAGTGATGAGCTCTGTTAAGATCGGGTTTTATTTGCTCTTTAAATTTTTAAAAATTCTCCTTTGGTCAGTTTCACTCCAAAATCTCTGACTCTTGGAAGGCCAGGAAAGGTTAATTACTATTTGATTTCTTTTTATAAAAAGAATTTCACAAAACTTACTGGGAACTTTGAAAATGTTTGATCCTTTCAAATAATGAGTTTAATTTACTGAACCCCAATATTTTTCTTAACTGGAAAGCCTTGGGGTACTGAATATCATCTGTATCATTCAGTCAGGTGCCAACTTCATTTCCAATAGTGGAGGAAACTGAAAAAGAAAACAAGACAAGTTTCTAAATTATTTGGAAATTCTTAATGGAGGAAAAAAAAATGGATCCAGCTCCATTTAATGGAGTTAATGTTTCTAACTGGTTTCCTCTGACTCTTTATCCTTGAATTGCCAATTTTTTATTTATTGAAGTCTCAGCTTTAAGAAGCAAAAGAACTCTTGAAGTCAAGTTCTATCTCTGATACATACTATCTGTATGACTTCAGGCAAATCATTTAACCTTTTTGGGTCGCCTTTTAATCTGTGCAATGGAAAGGACAACAAAACCTTGCTCACAGGGTTGTTGGGAGGTCCCAATAAGATAACCTCTGTAAAATGCTATATATCAGCCATATTCCCAGTTCAACTTAGTATTGAGATAACTGACTTGTTGTTTAGTAGTGAGTATTTGTCAACTATCTCTGCTGTTTTAACTGATCCATATATATATACTCTAGTCAATTGAATTCTCTCAACTCTCTACTATTTAAGAGCTCTTTGGTAGTCAAGGTTATACTATGAGCAAACTTCTTTCCTTGGGTCAGGTAACTTAACCTGCTAGAAAAGTCCTAGTTGGTTTGTTGACTTTGATACCAAACGACATTTATTATCTAAGGCCAGCTGCATGACTTCTCTTCAGTGTACTGTTTGTGAGGTTTGTACATCTATAAATGGAAACACTAGCTAACCAGAAATTATCGCCAGGGCTTTCTGATAGTGTCCTGACAACTTGAAATGTCCTGCAACGTCTACCATGTAGACAGACACATGAAATCATTTCTGCCTGAGTTCTGAATCTCTCTCTCTCTCTCTCTCTCTCTCTCTCTCTCTCTCTCTCTCTCTCTCTCTCTCTCTCTCTCTCTCTCTCTCTCTCTCCATGGATCGGGGCAATCACAAAAAAACAGATTCTGTAAACAAGACCTTAAAGGAGGAGAAATTGACGGTAAGACTTCTAGAAGTTTAACTTGAAAATACTTGTAAACTCACGGGAAAGAAGGACATGAACACTGTCATTATAGACTAGAAAAAAGTTTATTAGCTTGCCTAAACTTCCATATTTTGTTTTTTATTTTGTTTTGTTTGACTAGCCAGTGACCTTGAATTTAGTCTTCATTCAGTGAGCTTTGTGGAAAGTGATGATGACTGAATTATTATTGAAGTTTACTCGACAAAATATGAGCCAGCTAGTTCTGTGAAATGTGTGTCTTCATAATATTGCCATAATTGAAGCCATTTAAAAATGTGTTTTTTTTTGTATCTGTATAGTGAACTTTAATCCACATCTTAGAAGTTTATTTTACATGTGTATCATGTTAGCATTAAACTCAGAATTTGAATTCATTGCAAGACATCTGGGGAAATTGGCAACAATTCATGGAAAATATATGGATATGATATTCATTTTTCAAGTTAAGGAACTTCTAGGCAAGACCTAGAGCTTGCTCCGGGAAAGATTATTTCTTTCTTGATGTGATGGAATAGTATCTTAAGTATTTTAAACCGAGGGCTCAGAAACGAAATGTCAAGGACTTGTGACAGTCACTTGCGTTGCAAAAAAACTAAAACATATACTGTGATTTTGAGCTGAAGTGTGTTGCAGATTATTGATGTATTTCTTTCAACTTATTGGCTTTATCTGTAACCTCAGGGAGGATCCAAGGTGAGAGCTGGATTATGAATATTAGGAATACAAATCTGAGGAAAGAGTAAATTAATCATGAACAAGGTCCATATAGTAGAATGTAAAAATGTGTTGTTCGCAATCAGTCCCTGCCTATCTGGAATCTAAAGGATGAGATTTTTTCTGAATAGTCAAATTTTCTCTTTTACTGAGAATTTTGCCCTATAGGTACAAATTTTTAAAAAATTAAACCTATATTGAGATAAATCTTTCTAATATATATTACATTGGACTTTTTTTTTTACTAGAAGCAATGCAATGACCCAGGACAATCCTGAGGGATTTATGAGAAAGAACATTATCCATATCTAGAGAAAGAACTGTGGGAGCAGAAATGCAGAAGGAAAACATATGATCAACCAGGTTATTTTATGGGGATATGATTGGGGAAGCTGGCATTAAATGATCAGTCTATTGCAAATATTAATAATTTGGAAATAGGTTTTGAACAGTGATATATATATAACCCAGGGGAATTGCTCATCAGCTCTGGGAGCAGGAGGAAAGAGGGGAGGGAAAGAACATGAATCATGTAACCATGGAAAAATAGTATTAATTAAATAATTAATTAATTAAAAATAAAATAAAATATATTACATGTATCTTCAAAACATTTACACAAGCTCAAGAAACATTTAAGATAACAGAATTATATAATTTAATCTGGAAGGGACCTAGAGATCAACCTAATTCTGTTCTTCCATTTCATAGATGAGGAAAATGAAGCCAAGGGAAGTTAAGTGATTTGCCCACATTCCCAAAGAAAGAGGATTTGAATCCAAGTCCTCTGACTCCAAAAGCAGCATGCTGTAAGGTGCTGAGGTTACAAAGATGAAACACAATGTACTTCCTGCCTTTTCCTAATTAATCATAGACACTATAGAATCATAGATTTAGAACTGTAAGAAACCTTTAGAGATCATTTAATACAAACACCTTCATTTTATAGCTGAGAATACTAAGGAAGAAAGGAAAATGACTTTCCCAAGATCATGTAGACATTATTATAGTGTATCAGAGTGGTGCCTTTAGGACTTATTCTGACAGATCTGTTTTCACTACAATGATCACAGATTATTGTGTTTGTTTTTGTCTTTTTGAGTTTTCTTCATATTCTTATCTTTTCCCCTTAATGTCAAGAATCAATTTTCTTTGTCATCAATGTACTATGTATTTCCTTCTTTCTCAAGTACAATCTTTCCTTAACTTCTCCCCTTGTTTTCCTCACCCCCTCCCTTAAACTACCTTGTATTTATCTTGTAAACACATATACATTCAAGGTATCTCTGATACAATGTAAACTTGAGACCATAAAGTATGTAATTTTTGTGTGTGTGTACCTAATATCCTATGTAGTGCCTGGTACATGGAAGGCACTTAATAAATTCTTATTGATTAATTTCTAAATGGTTTTAAAAATATTTTGTATTTTTATATTATATTATATTATTACATATTATGTATAATATTATAATATATAATAAATTAAAAAACTAATGAAATCAAGTTTGGTAACTAATTAGACCTCTGTGTTAAATAAACATAAATTACTTTTGCATGAGGCAAGAAGGGAACGTTTTTCTGGGGGTTAAATTGATGTGTGGACTTGGTTAAAAACTATTTTGCCTCATCAGATTTGACTTTTAGGTATATCTCCTGATAATTTGGCTATATTCTAGAAAGACATGCTTGCTGAATCTGAATAGGGAATTACAGTTAGGTGAGAGCATACTATGTGGTACTTTTTTCTTATTGAGGGAGATAATAGTATAATTTTTGATCTGGTACCTTAGCTGAATTTTAAAAAAAAATGTTAGGAAAGCAACTAAAAATGATTTAGTCCAATAACATAATTTTGAAGATGAGGGAACTAAGGCCCCCAAAGTTAAGGGACTTATCAAGGTCACTCTCATTGGTTCATATTAGATCAAAGGTTCTTGACATCTGTATTCTTTTTACCACATGGTGAGAAGAGTTCCCAATATGCTGAGTTAAAATCTGACTCTGACTCATTAATTGAAGGATTTTAGGTTAAGTCACTTAGCTTTTCTGAGACAGTTTCTTCACATATAGATTGAAGAGTTTGTATTTCCAGCTCTGCCCAGAGGCAGCTAAGTGGGTAAGAGTGCTGGAGTTGGGGTCAAGAAGACCCAACATTTGTGTCAGGAAGACCCCAAATTTGAAGGAAGATCCTTAAAATCCAGTTGCAGACAATTACTAGCTATGTAATCCTAGGCAAATTGTTTAGCCTTTCCTAGCCTCAGTCTCCTTAGCAGCAAAAAGGGGATAATAATAGCACCTACATCACAGAGTTGTTGTGAGAGTCAAATGAGATAAAATATATACAACACTTTGTTGTTCAGGTGTGTTTGACTCTTCATGATCCCATTTGAGGTTTTCTTGGCAAAGATCCTGGAGTGGTTTGCTATCACCTTCTCTGGCTCTTTTTATAGAGGAGGAAACTAAGGCAAACAGAGTTAAGTGGCTTGCCCAGGGTCACACAGCTAGTAGGCATCTGAGGCAAGATTTGAACACCAGAAAATGGCTCTTCCTGACATCAGCTCTGATAATCTATCCACTGTGCCACTTAGTTACTCTGTACAGCTCTTTGCAAATCTTAAAGTGCTGTAGAGATGCTAGTAATCCCTATTATTTACAATAAGCCAATGATTTTATATTATCTTAGACCTTTTCTCGCCCTATGCCATGACCTGTGCTACTATATACTTGGGAAAGGTTATAGGAGTCTTTTCTTTCAATTATTACCTTAAGATCTCTACAGCTGAAAAAAATGAAGTCAAGGTAGAGAACCGATGGAGTTGGTGCCCATAGGTGAGGAAGATGACGATCTTTGCTGGGCTGCTGTTCATTTTGGTTATTTTCTGATCACTGCTGGCCACTACAGCTGCATTGATCATTCAGTGCTTGCCATCAATTATTACAATAGTGGAAATGAGTGGATCAGCTGTGCTTGTTCTGTGTGACATAACAGCAGCAAAAATTTGCCTCTGAGAACAAAGCCTTTTTATGGAAAGCTTTACAAGTGAGCGCAGCTGCACAAAGGACAACTGAAAAAAAAATCTGAAAGGAAAGGGAATGTTATCTATCATTCACTCACTCATTGCATTTATCAAGCATTAAAAGTACCTACTATGTGCAAGGCATTGTGCTAGATGTTGGGGCATGTTGTTGTTCTTCAGTCATGTCCAATTCTTTGTGACCCCATTTGGAGTTTTCTTGGCAATGATACTGGAGTTGTTTAGTTCGCCATTTCCTTTTTTTACTCATCTTACAGGTGAGGAAGTTGAGGCAAATAGGATTAAGAGACTTGCCCAGAGTCACCCAAACAGGAAGTGTCTGAGGTCAGATTTGAATTCAGGGAAATGGGTCTTCTTGACTCCAGTCCCAGAACTCTAGCCATCACACTGCTTCACTGCCCCAGTGCCAATGCATATATGGTATCAGCCTTCTTAAATAGTTTACAGTCTAACTGTAGAAAGAAAGACAGTTATTGAAGTAACTATGATACAAGGCTATGCATTATCTGTCAGTCAGTTAACAACCATTTATTATGTGCTTACTGGGCCTGACACTGTGCTAAGCACTGGGAATACAAATGCAAGTAAAAAAAGAAAAATATGGTTCTATCCCACAAGGAGCTTACATTCTCATGGGGGAAAGCAACAAAAAAGGAAGCTTAAAGGGTAGGGTGTACTTTGGAACCTTAATGGAGGAGTCAGCAGCACAGCTTGGTGAGAAATGAAGAGATGGTTGGCTGGGGCACCCTTTTTAAATGGAGGTTCTGTGAGGATCCCATCAGTCTGAGGGATGGGCCTAAGGGGTTGAAGAGTACTTTGTAGGTGTCAATTCCAGGGCTGAAATGATCATGCAGGATGCAGGGTTTTCTGAGGAATGATGCAGGAGTCCAGATTGCACCTTGTGAGAAATGTAGTTAAAGGAGGAAAAAAGATCCAGGTGAAATATTAGGAGATAATTGAGGCCAGAGATACTATTTGCATTTTTCAGTTGTTTTACTATTGTTTTTACGTCAGGGAGGAGAACAGTCAGGGAAGACTTCATACAGAAAGTGGTCCCTGAATTGGTCCTTGAAGGGATGAGAATGTTTCCATGGAGACAAAGGGACCTATTGGAAAGAGATTGTAGAAGTAGAATCAAGAAGACTTGGAGACTGATTGTGTATGTAGGGAAAGGGAAAGGGAAGAATCCAAGATGACTTCAAGTTTAAGAGGCTAGAGACTAGAAAGATGCTGATGCCAACAGCACAATAAAGAATTTGGTAGGAAGAATAAGTTTTGGAGGAAGGATGATGAACATGTTGAACTCCTAAAGTTCTGTGTTGGCAAAGTTCTTTAAAATGATTAAGATGAGCTTAGCCTTACAAATAAGTAGGGAAGTTAATTTGAGGAGTTTTATTAGTGAATTGCTTACCCTTTTACCCCTTAGAAGTTATGCAAGTATGTCTTGTGTAACAAGTAATTATAATATCATTTCACATGATATATAAGAAATATAACAATATTAACAAGTAATAAAAATAAATGACATCAGGAATCTTTACCACTCACTCAATATAAATTATTACTCATCCTGGGTGTGTGGGTGAGTGTCTTGCAAGTACTTGACTAATTTTTAGTTATTTGTTAAATTTCTTAGAGCTTAGGATACTGATTCATCATGCTCAGTAATACATCTTCCAAACCTTTTCACCCATGAATAGTTCCAACAAATCTGAGATCTCATTCATAGAGGTGTTCCCTTCAAAGGTATGGGTCAAAATCTCTTTGAACTATAATTCCAATGCTATCCTATACCCTAGTTCATTAATATCTTTCTCAAAATATGGTACCTAGCACAGAATTCTGGTCTCCACACATGATCTGAACAGGACTTGGAACATCTTTACTCTTCTATTTTTTGTACCATATTTTTGTTCATATAGCCCAATTTAATTAATTGGTTGTCAAAAATGGGGCAGCTAGATGGCTCAGTGGATAGGGTGTCTGGTCTGGAGTTAGAAACACTGGAATTCAAATCTGAGCTCAGATACTTCTTAGTTTCGTAACTCTGGGAAAGTCACTTAATCCTATTTGCCTCAGTTTCTTCAACTGTAAAATGAGCTGGGGAAGGAAATGGCAAACTGATACAATATCTTTGCCAAGAAAACCTCAGATGAGGTCATGAAGAGTCAGAAATGACTGAAATGATTGAACAACAACAACAACAATCATACCAGGAACTCTAATAAAGCACTAGAAGTAAAATGACCTCTAGAAACTTAAATGGCAGACTTTTGTTTGTTGTCTGATATGTTAACTATCCCTCCCAACTTTATATAATCTCTAAATTTGATAAGTAAGCCCTCAATGGCTTTTGGTCACAATAAAAGACCAGGAACAGAGCCTTTTGACACTTCATTTAATATCTGCCCCCACAATTGACTCATTGAACTCTCAGTTTCTAGAAGTCCTTGTTCTTTTTTCATATAAACTGCTATATTGCCACACTGCTATTTCCCTTCATCCTATACTTGTGCAGTTGGTTTTGTGATCCCCCAGGGAGGCCTTTACATTTATCCCCATCACATCAAATCTCATTAAATATACTACATATGCTTCCTGATTTCTTTCCTCTCTACTGCTTCCCAGCACACTCTGAACATAGCAGGTACTCAATTAATAGTTGCTTCATTGATTTTCCTCCTTACCTGTCAACTTCGAATTCTTGTAGCAATGGGTTTTTTCAAGGGCATTTTTCTTTGTTTATTTGGTAGACCTGGCCTTCTTTCTCCCTCCAGACCAATGAAAAGAAAATTAGGGGAAATCATATCGTCTTTCTCTGTGACCCACCAGCATGATCAGTGTTTTCTTACTTCCTGTTCACTTGGCATGGACTTAGAAATTTATTATAGTGTGTAATGCAAAGACTTGTTTGCCTGAGGGGGTTTGAGCTGTATGGAATGTATAATTCGGTGGTGCCATGACCTCTGCATTTAATTTCAGGCAGAGGCTGACTCAGGTCTGCTTAAATTCGGTCCTGGAGACTTCAGAGGTTTCTCATCTCTTGCCAATCCCCAGGGATAATTGCAGTGAAATAGAATTATCTAGCTAGAAATCCAAAGAAGTCATTCAACACAATTCAACAAATGTAGAGGCAGCTAGGAAGCACAGTGGACAGAATAGTGGGAAAGGAGTCAGGAAAATTGGAGTTAAAATCCAGTCTCAGGCATTTACTAGCTATGTGCCCTGGACAAGTTGGCTTGGAGGCAACTAGGTGGCTCAGTGGATAGAACACTGGGCCTGGAGTCATGAAGACTTGAATTTAAATTTGACCTTAGTCACTTACTAGCTGTGATTCTAGGAGAGTCACTTAACTTCTATTTCCCTCAGTTTCCCTAACTGTAAAATGGGAATAACAATAACATCTAGCTCCCAGGGTTGTGAGGATCCTGTGCTTAGTTCAGTGAAACACTTAGTCCCTTCCTTATTTCTGTTTGTTGTGCTCTATAAAGAGAAAATGGGCCTTGATCTCATGGAATGGACTATACACTAGTATAATGCATGCACTATTGTAGTAGATTTTATACAGGGAAGGAAATGAGAGAAGTGTATTCAAAGTAACTACACATGGCTCATTTATTTAATAGCAAGTATTGTGACAAACCTTTCCATCCCTTATCACAGTATTTATTTAGAGATGTAAGGCTTGCAAAGTGCCTTCTATATATTAGGGGATAGACACCTCAGGGCCAGGAGTCAGGAAGACTCATCTTCCCAATTTTAAATCTGGCTTCAGATATTTACTAGCTGTATGACTAATCAAGTTACTGAACCTTGTTTGCCTCAGTTTACTCATCTGTAAAATGAGCTGGAGAAGAAAATGGCAAACTACTCCAGTATCTTTGCCAAGGAAATCCAAAATGGGGTCACAAAGAGTTGACCCAACTGAAATGACTGAACAACAGCAAATTATACAAATTATCTCATTTGTTCCATACAACAGCCCTGAGAGGTAGTGATGAAATACCTCTCCATAATGCTCCCTTTTCTCCTTGGATCTTGCTACCACTCTGATGTGGGTCCTCATCACCTCATTCTTTGACTATTGAAATAGCCTGCTGGTGGGTCTGCCTGTCTGAAGTCTCTCACCACTCAAATCCTTCCTCTTCCAGACTTATTTTCCTAAAGTTCAGATCATTTCCCCCTTTCCTCCATTCAGTAGTCTCCATTGGATCCCTGTAGATTCCAGAACTGAATAAAAATATCTTGTTTCCAATTCAAAGTCCTTCAAAGCCCTTCCATTCCAGGCTTCTTCTTCTTTAAAAAACAATCCTTACCTTTTCTCTTGGAATCAATACTGTATAATTGATTCTAAGGCAGAGGAGTGATAAGGACTAGATGATGGAAGTTAGGTGACTTGACCAGGGTCACACAATTAGGAAATGTCTGAGGCCAGATTTGAAATCAGGACATCCCATCTCTAGGTCTAGCTCTCAATCCACTGAGCCACCTAACTGCCTCCTTCCTGCCTTTCCATCTCAACATGCCTTCTTCAAGCCAGTGGTGTTGACCTTCTGGGTGTCCCTTGTACAAGACACTCAAATTCTCTATTTTAGGCACTTTCTCTGGATTACTATCATGATTAGAATTTTCTTCTCCCTCCTTATCTTTGTCTCCTGTCTTTCCTAACTTCCTTCAAGTCCCAGCTAAAAATCTCATCTTCTAACAGAAGACTTTCTCAATCCCTCTTAATGCCAATGCCTTCTCCCTTTTAATTATTTCATATTTATACTGTATATATATATATGTATATATATATATACATATATATATATTTGTTTGCTTGTTACCTGCCCCATTAGTTTGTGAGCTCCTCTGAGGGCTGTCTTTCACCTTTCTTCATTACCAGAACTTAGCACAGTGCCTGGCACATAGTAGGCACTTTATTGACTTACTAATGGTAAATACAGCTAGAAAATGTCTCAGGTAGAATTTGAACTTAGTTCTTCCTGAATCCAGGTCTAGTGTTCTATTACTGAGCCACCAATCTACCTTAAGTAATTTTGTCATCTCAAGAGAGAGAGTACTAAACACTGAGGGAAAGAGGAAAGTCCCCATGTAGGAAATGGCACCTGAACAGTGATTTGAAGGAACCTTCAAGAAGACAGTAAATAGTTGGAAGAGATAATTATTCTATCTGCTGAAACCAACCTTTCTACAGGTACCCTCAATCCAGCTGTGTGCTGGAAACTGCTCATACTGGTTTATGAGAGATGATTGTTAAATTTTCAGCATAAAGGTTTCTACCTCAGAAATGAACAAATGCTACAAAGGACTTGATTTATTGTTTTGCTGATTGCATAGACCTAAGAAAATGATGGTGAAAATGTTAATTGATGTTAAACTACAAAAAATATATCCTTCATGCATATTTTTTAGAGAGCTGATTGTTAAACATTTACAAGCATACTACTGCTTTTACAGATGCTGCTTGTCTTCTTGAGTGAGGGTTATGGGTTTACTAAGGCACTTGGTATTTGAAAAAATTGTTTTATGATTTACATCAGTTTATTTAAATATAATGCCTCATAAAGATGTCAAATTGCTACAGAGCTCTGTTGTTTTTGAAGGAAAGACATTACCCAGATATAAAAAGCATGATGAATGGTTGGTCCCCAGAGCCATTCCCAGTCATCTATACAATGCTCAGTATGCAGCAGAACCAGGTTAGGAAAAGCAAACACAGTCTGGGGAGAAGTTAGAGCTCCTGAACTTCACTTCTCTAATGTCATTCAAAAAGTAGATATCAAGCTAAAAGAAAATAGTGGGGCTATAACCCATGGACAGAGTACACTGCTTGAAAGAATGCTGAATTTGTACATTAGTGCAGCCTTGGACTAGTCACTTAACTTTTCCAAGCCTTCATTTTCCTCATTTATAAAATTAGTCATTTGGACCTGCTTTTATGGTACCTTCCAGCTCCCAGTAGATGAGTCTTTGAAATTGTAGATGGGTGAGATTGGCTAAAATAAATTCCAAGGTCAACTTTGATGGAATAATGATATAAACAGCTGGAACAGTGATGACTTTTAGGGAATGGAGGAAAAAGTAACTAAGGGAGGCAAGATATCACAAAAGGATAACAGTAGCTTAGGAAGTTTGTGAAGGGAAGGGAGATACCTTCCATGGGAATAATATTTCTGTATACAGCAGCAACAATATTTGTATAGTGATGGAAAAAGACAGGGTCTTCCTGACTATTTGGTGGGTCTCTATCCTCTAAAAGGATTTTATTTAATATCAATATATGTTGCAGTTCTTTTGTATCCCAATGCTGCTATTTTAAGTAACTTGTTCTTGTTATTTACTATTAAAAAGAGAAATTATATAAATCTGAGTTAAGCTCTTGTGACCTTAGGCAAGTCAATTGACCTCTCTCTTCCTCAGTTTCCCTATTTAGAAAATGAAGGAGTGGTACTCTCTGACCTCTAAGGTCCCATTCAGCTCAAAATATATTTATTATTAGGTAGAGTTGACAAATAAAAAGGAGGCTAGTAATTTAGGAAGGCAGAAGAACTATTTGGGGAAAAGATCTGACCACAGAATGAAACCATAAAATCTGAGTTATACAATGACTACAGAGGCCATCTAGTTTAACTTGCATCTGGGTCAAAAATATCCTTCTACAACACTCCTAATAACTGGTTATTCAGTCTCTGTTTGAGCAGCTTGAGTGGAAGGGACCTGATTTGGTCTGTTCTAATTGCAGGAAAGGTTTTTATCATGTTCATTCTAAATCTGCCATGTGGCCTTAGCCAATTAAAGAATTTCCTTCTCATCATATGATTAACAGACTGGAAATGGTTATTGCTCCAAAGTCTCTTCAAAGCACTTTCCTTGTACCTCATCATGACTCTCCTAGAAGCAGGCTTCCCAAGCTCATCAATACAGGGGATTACATCAATGGCACCCTGCCAATGTTCATAAGGATTGGGATCCGGGATCAGTTCCCTATTAATCTGGAAAGTTTTTCCTATTATTAATTCCCTTTAGGTTGGCATTGAGCCATCAATGTCTGTACTCATATGATTCCCATCATTCAAGCAATAAGAGTGACTAGCACAGAGCCTTGAACACACTGGATATCAAGGGTTTCTATGACCAAATTAAATTTAATTACTTGTTGAGTTGTATTAAAAATTGCTAACATTGGTACACATTGAAAATTTGGTTTGATGGGTTTGGGTTATGGGAAGCAAGTGGGGGACAACTAAATGAAGCAAGAAATGGTGGGAGATAAAAGTGCGAGTTTACATAGAAGAAAGGAGGATGTATTTTATTATAATGCCCTTACTTTAGAGATGGAAGGTGCCATATTCCATCTGCTTCAAACCCCACATTTTACAGATAAAAAACTGGAACTCAGAGAGATGACATATCCTACTCAACCTGGTAAGTGACAGCTCCAAGGTTTGAATTCAAGTTCTCAGATCTAACACTCTTCCCACACTATCTCTTTCTCTCTCTTTCCCCCCATCTCATTCTATTGTACCTGTGTAATCTTGGGCAAGTCATTCAGCTTCTTTCAGTTTGTGTACATGTACTGTCTGTCTAAAGTCTCCTCCAGCTCTAGGCCTTTGATCCTAAGTCTGATGCCTACTGCATTTCTTTGATACCAAATGCCACCTATTTATTGCAAGATCTAGATGCTGACATTTTCCATTATGTTTTTCTGATGACTAAATTAGAAATGTCCTTGCTTTTCCAGACAAAATATGATAGAGCTTTCCACAGTTTAATAATTGGGAATTACACTGCATTCTTTCTGCTTTTATAGTAAGACAATAAAGGCTCTGTAATGGGAACAACAGTGAACATTTAACTGGACATGTAGATGGTAATGAGCAACATTCCCTGCTGTAGAAACCATGTTCCTATCAGGGACTATGCTGGCATGATTTCTGAGCTCTTTGGAAAGAACTGAAAGTACAGTGAAATATATTGGGACAATTACAACTTGCATTTTTTAAAGAACTTGATGATTTTCCATATTCAATGGACTAAAAATTAAGAATTAGACCGATGTGTGTTTACCAAGTACCTAGTATGTGTAAGGCACCTTGACATACACCTATGAAATAGAAATATTTTGTTTCTGTTTGTCTGTCTATACTTGCCTCTGTCTTTGTGTCTCTATCTATCTATCTATCTATCTATCTATCTATCTATCTATCTATCTATCATCTACCTGTCTGTCCGTCCGTCTGCCTGTCTGTCTGTCCGTCTGTCCGTCCGTCTATCTATCTATCTATCTATCTATCTATCTATCTATCTATCTATCTATCTATCTATCTCTCTATCTGTCTGTCTGTCTGTCTGTCTGTCTGTCTTATCTATCATCACTTATCTGGTGGGAGTGATTCACAATCATGAAAGTGTTCCCCACTTTCACCCTTACCCCTCCAGGGCTAATTCATTGCACTCTAGGCTGACCCCTCTTATTCTGCCACAAGAGAGACAGAGAGTCAATGTTATATGAAGAATATCAAGCTACCTTCAAGACCAAGAAGATCAGGGCTCAAGTATCATGTCTGACAGGTTCTGGTTGTGACCCTGGGAAAGATAGTTGTTCCCTCAGTGCTTTTGGCATCTCTCTAAACCTGTAAGTTTCAGAAAAGGTGCCAACTTGCATTGATAGAGTGAGTTTACTCACTTTGGAGCTCCCTATACCAATAAAATCAAGGTTTGGCCTCTGCTTATGTATTTATGTAATTGGGAGTCATCATGGCACAGTGCACAACATGTTGAACTTGGGGTCTGGATTGCCCAAATTCAAATCTTCCTTCAGACACTTTCCAGATTTGGAATATTGGATGAAGTACTTAATTTCTTCAAGTCTCATTTTCTTATCTGTAAAATGATGGGGTAGGGAGAACTGTTGGCCTTGAAGGCATATTATAGCTTTAAGTAATTTTAATTCTCCCATGAGTTTTTCTTAACTCCTGACTTTCTCCTTCATGGGATTTTTATACCTGGAACTATGAGAGTTCTCCAAACGTCTTTTCCAGTCATCCTCAGGCTCTCCACTTCACTGTGCTTCTACTGCAGAGTTGATGACTGGTAAATTCCTAAAAAACAAAACAAGCAAAACCCACAAACCTTTCATCTTTCCCTCCCTTCTTCTAAGCTTCCTTTGAATAAAATGAGAACTCTGAATACATTAAAAGAACTCTGGGAAAGTGACTGAGGGAGAGGAAGGTGAGGGTTAAGAATTGTCTTGCTTTCTTCACTGGAATGTGAATCCCAATTCTAAAACTACACGGTCATTTAAAAAGCTTTGGCAATTAAAGAAGCATCTGTTGATGATGCATTTGAGAGTTGCACTTTGTGTGAATCAATTATTTGACAGCTCCCCATGTGATGGTGAATCATGGAAGGGGAGATGGATTGTGATCTTTAGGCTGAACTGTGCTTTCACAGCGACATTTATTATGACACTGTGTCCAGGTGGGGAAATATTCTCTGTGTTCTCGTGGTAGGAATTACTATGGCTTGTAAACTGCCAGGTATTCTGTGGAAAGTACAGCATCCTCTGGGGGAAATGGTAACATAGATTGTTAAATTACTGATAGAATTACTGTGGGAAGTTATGGGCTGTACTTTTTCTTCATGGCCTTCATAAAAAAAAAAGGAGGTTATTTACAAAATGTTTAAAGTTTATTTATATTTTAATTACTAGCTTGTATTTTTTTTTAGCCTGGAGTTTTCCATAGTAGTTTTGTTTTTTATTTCCCCCCTACACTTCTTACCCATTCCATAGGCATTTCCATGGATTTTGTCCAGCTGATTTTTTGAAGGGGGACTAAGTGACCTTGAATATGTCACAAAGGGAAGAGTCAATGACTACTACATGTAAAGAAGGGCTGATAAGTCTCTATACCACACCTCTTAGAAGAGGTTTTTAGAAATGGGTTTCTTGTTTACCACAACATAAGATATTTTCAAAATAAAGAGAGAATGTAAGTTTAAATTGCTGTAATTAACATTCAGCAGCTTGTGGAAATATCTTTCAATTACAGAGAAAAGTCTTATTCTTTCCCATCTTGTAACTCCCATAGGAGTTTGCTTTTAATCTGGGAGTTTCTGTTCATTTTTTAGTTTCCATCTGCCTCTTGCTTTTGCCTCCTTCCTTTCAACTGTTCCTTCTTTCCTCTTCCTTCTCCTCCTCTTCTTCTCCTTCCCTCCCTACATCCTTCTCTCCCCTGATATGTAGCATTTGAGTATTTCTGGGAAATAAATGCTGACACTGTAAATTTAATAATTGGCCCTAAAGGAGTGTTCCGGATGACTGCAGCAGTTCCCTATAACTACCTCCATTTCCACCACTGTGACAACACACGAACCACTTTGCGATTGAATCTGTCTCTGTTCCTTACTTGTCAATGAACTTTCCTGTCTCAGATGACCTCATTTTTACTTACCTATATGCATGTTGCATCCCGATAGATGAAATATAAGTTTCTGGAGGGCAGAAATTGTTTCTTTTTGTTGTCGCTGTGGTTTTTGGTTTGGTTTGGGGCTTTACATTCAAGGCATAGCATGCCTTGCATATACAGGGTGCTTAACAATGCTTGATTGAATTGAGTTGAATTTGGCATCCAATTCAAATCCAAGATGCTATCATGGTGTCTTTTTGTGTAACAGGTTTAGAAAACCAACATAGTTTGCAAACATTTACTAGCCCTAAACCTCTTCTTCCTCTTTTTGATCTTACTTTGGAGAGCAATGATCATCACAATTGGCTTTGTACCTGAGGAAGCCTTGGCCTCTTGTTTGGAATAAGTACATCCTGAGCTGCCTGGATCAGGATACTTGTCTAAATGCATGGGTCAAGACAAGAGGAAGAGAGTGCCCACACGTCTCTCTGGAGTATCATGTCTGGAATGAGGGCAGTGAGAGAGCTACTCTTCAATGCCTTGGTTAGAAGACATTGAGAAAATTCCCTTCTGGAGACCTCTTTATTAATTTTGAATTTCTTTTGTTTTTACATTACCTTCATTTCCACATACATTCCTCCCATCCAGTGAGATATCCATTATAACAAATAAATAAATAAATAAAATAGCTAGCATGTATATAGAGCCAGGCACTGTGCTAAGAACTTTAAAAATATGATCCCATTTTATTCTTATAACCTTGCGAGGGAGGTACAGCATTCTTATTATCCTCATTTTAAAATGAAGGAAATTGAGACAAACAGCGCTTAAATGACTTGTCCAGTATTATATGCAAGTGTCTGGGGTCAGATTTGAGCTTGGGTATCCCTGGATCCAGGCACATCTTTTTGTTTTTTGCACCACCTAGCTGCCTCTCAGCAGAAAAGAGAGGGGAGAAAGAAAGGTGATCAACTAGCAAAGGAAATCAACTAACTGATGGTATCTACTGAGAACTGTAGAGAAGAAGCTCTCTTTTGTTAGAAGCTAATTAGAGAAAGTTTTATCTTGTAAAGTAAAAAGGTTTATGGGCATATTTGTTTTGACCATGAGCTAACCCAAGGAACTTTGCAGTTCTATGACATATATATATATATATATATATATATATATATATTTGCTAAAAGAATGTCACACTTTCTCAGCACCCTGTTAAAGGTGTCTGTGAACTAAAAGAGCTGATTATTGCCTCATGAGCTTGAAAGTAGAAGAAAAAGAAATAGTCTTGTCTAACAGAAGAGTGTTGAGGATTAAAAAAGAAATAATTAACAAAGAAAACTTTATATGTGCAAATTGTTTCTGGAGAAACCAAGGATTTTTCCACTCAATTAAGTTTATGCTCACTTTTCTCCAAGGACCATGGACATTGAATGTATTGTTGATAACCTGTGACTTGGATTTAGAATTCACTGTGATATTTTGTTTATTCTTCTTTTTGTCTTCTATTGAATAAAAGTTATGATTATTCCTGTTTCTCTTCCTATTAATTATTGTGATTATCACTGCTTTTGGCTTATTATTTAGAAAATGTTTAAGGTTTAATGGTGTCATGGTGACTAATTTTGTGGATAACATCCAAGAGGGAGCCTGGGAGCTACCTGAGTGAATAATAGGAATGAATAGACCCCCAAAGTAGGATTACTCTTTGTACTCTAAAAGAGAGAGGAGAGAGTTGTAGCCATGTGATCATGATGATAGCCAATTCTTTCAAAAAAAAAGTTTCAGACCTGTTGGTGAAGACAATTTAAGGTTGAATGAACTAGTCTAGAGAGAAAGAGAGGGGTGTAAGTGCTTTATTGGATACAATACCTGCAGACTGAGTGTGTGAAATCAGTGCCACATCTGGGCTGCATTAGGATATACTCTGAAAGGAAATTCAGAGTAATTTTTTTCTCCAAATAAGAGGAGTAGTTAAAGAATGGATTCTTCCATTCTTTGTCTACTGATTTATCTATTGAATTATCTACTGATAATTGAAAAGGTTTCAAGAATAATTATCCTTTACTTTGTTTGGTATCAAAGTTTGGTAAGGCTATGGAGAGAACAGAAAAAGTGGAGGAAGTTGATGATCCTGGGAGCTCATATCCTTATTCAGTGCTCTTTTGTTACCACTTGCAATCAGTCACACCAGCAGAGTTTTAATAAATTTAGAGGGGAAAAAAATTAGGACATCATCCTTATTGATACACTTACATGAAGTTCTATTTTTAACAGTAAGTCAAGAAACTGGAATCTAGTCTGTAATATCTAGGTTAATATCTAGTCTATAATATACTATCACTTTTATTAAGTTTAATATTTTGTTTTGAACAAGTTTGTCATTCTCCAGTGTATTGATTTCCTCTACAAATTGTCAAATGCTTATTTTGTGTTTAGTTTTATAGGCATACAAATACCCCCTTGAAATCTCAGGTCCAGTACAAAGGGAGCTCAGGAATTAAAATCTGGAAGACTTGAGTTCAGACTTGACCCAAGAGGGGCAGCCAAATGGCTCAGTGGATTGAGTGCCAGGCCTAGAATTGAGAGAACCTGGGTTCAAATCTGGTCTCAGATACTTTCTAGCTGTGCGACTCTGGGCAAGTTAGTTCACCCTGGGTGCTCTGTCCTTCTGTATTAGAGTGGTTATTGAGACAGAAAACATAAGAGTTTAAGAAAATTTTGATCTTAGACACTTACTAGTTGTGTGTCTCTGGGAAAGTTCACTTCACTCTTCACTTCTGTTTCAGTTTCCTTATCTATATAGTGGATATATAGTAGCACTTACCTTACAAAACTGTTGTGAGGATAAAATGAGGTCATATTTGTATTTATTACAAATTACAAATAAAAAATTCATTTGTATTTATTATGTGTTTTTAAACCTTTAAGTACTATATTGTTGTTATTGAGTTGTTCAGAGTCTGTGACCCCACGGACTAATAAATATTGTTTGTGGAGTTTTCTTGGCTTAGATACTGGTGTGGTGTGCCATTTTCTTCTCCAATGGATTAAGGCAAACAGAGGTTAAATAATTTGCCCAGAGTCATACAGTTAGTGTTTAAGGGTAGATTTGAGTTCAGTTTTTTCTGACTTTAGGCTGCCTTCAAAGTGCTATATAAATGCTATCTATTATTATGAATTTTCTTCTTTTGGAACAGACTTATGATTTCATTGGTATACTAAGCAACAGGTAAGAAATTACCTTTTCCCAATGCAAGTCGACAGATTCCTGTGGCACTTAGAACTTGTGTCTTGCCCCAAGGCATCTAGGTATTATATATATATATATATATATATATCAGTGGCAAGACTCAAACTAATGATTTTCTGGCTCTGAGTCTATCTGTCTATCCAATAAACCATAATGTTTTTCTATATTGATTCAATAATCTAAATGTTTACTTCAAGGGTCCTTTATTACTCTTTGGCATTAAAAACCCTGAAGTCAGCATAGTTTCTAAATGGGAATCAAATAATGCCTTTTCTTGTTTTTTACTAAATTTGAAATTTCTAAAGTCCAACTAAATTCTTTTAAAATCTAAACTTCCAGGGCAGCTGGGTAGCTCAATGGATTGAGAGCCAGGCCTAGAGATGGGAGGTCCTTGGGTCAAATCTGACCTTGGACACTTCCTAGCTGGGTGACCCTGGGCAAGTCACTTAACTAACCCCATTGCTTAGCCCTTACCAGTCTTCTGCCTTGGAAACAACACAGAATATTAATTCTAAGACTGAAGGTAAAGGTTTTTTAAAAAAGGACATGAGGGAGACTCATCTTTGCGGGAATATAATTTGCATTTTGGAAATACTCTGTACTTTCAATGTTTTTTTAAAAAATCATAATAATATTCCCTCTCTGAAGTCTAGTAAAAGAAGTGAGTAAAAAGACACAATTTAAACTTTATTTTCCTAATATGATACTATAAAAATAGTTTTCTTGTCAATAATGTAATCAAACAGGTAGATGGTTCAAAGGATTTTTTGACCTCAAACATCAGTGTCATATACTTGTGTGAAAGGAAATTCTTGGTTCTTTTTGTGTATTCTGAGTTTACATTTGTGAAAAGGGAATCCTTTATTCTCTTTGCCTAGTTGGAGTTGACACTTTGGTTAACATTAATTTAAGTACCCCTACTTAGTACCTCACTAGACTGAAGATAGGATTAACTCTCCTTTGTCTATCTTTTAAATTGAATCAATATTGAACTCCTTACTTAGTGCCAGGTGAAAAGCCAGCAAGATACTTGGAGAGCTCCACTCATTTTTTTTTTATCTCAATCAGTCAGAAACTTGTGAATTCTTTTAAGAGTTCACCCCCCCCCCCCCCAAAAAAAAAGTTCAATCAGTAAACTATGAACCTTTTTTTATGAGAAATTGACCTTCAGAAGGTGAGAAGTTGATCCCACAGGTACTGCCCCTTGGGCAGTGCTGGACAATTTGGAAACTGCGATTGGACCCTGTGAGAAGGGGAGGAGACAAGAAGTCACCATAAAAGCAAGCCTGAACTCCCTCACAGCAGATTGTCTTTGAGAAGATAGTCTGGAGATATGGTCTTCTGGAGATAGTCTTCTAACTGGGGAGAGTCTTTGGGGGACCTTTGCTGGAGACTGTGGCTTGGATCCTGGGCTTGGATCTCTGCTTCAACTTAGACTCTGACTCCTAGACTAGTACTTCCTTGGGTGAGTGAAAGGCTGACTACTTTCCTAATTTCCTAAGACACTAGCTTCCATCTTGGAGAAGGCCATATGGTTACTCACCACCAGACTTCATGGTTGAGAACTAATTAATCTCTGCCTAGATTAAGCATGACATTTAGGTTGATAGGATAGATAATTATCCCCCTCACATTTCTCTTCTTTATTGTTTACTCTCTATTTATAAACACTTGTAAGTAAATTTCTGACTTGAAATATAGTAAATATTGGTGACCACATAATTTCATAAAAATATTGTCCAACTGTAAAAATAGACTTGAATCCAGGACTTCAATCCCCAGAAGTCCCTGCTCTACTTCCCCAGAATGCTTTGTAATATCACTGAATTCTCACCTGGGCCAAGAGCGAGATGGAGTATTTAATTTGGTTTTAAAAAGGCTCAGCCCTTTTTCTACTTCGGTTTTGGAGCAGACGTGGTTCTTTCATAATGTAGGTGAGGTTGTGTCTAGGCCTCTCTGGGCCTAGACACATGCTTTCTTATTCTGTAATTTTCTTTAATCCTTAACCTTTAATAAACCTCTAAAATATAATACTCCTTGTAGAGGGAAACTAATTTCTACCTGCCTCAGTTTCCCTAAATTTTAACTGTTACACAACCATTAATTTTCACCTTTACACTTGGCCTGGTCTGCAATGAGGAGAAGTGAAATAGTCTAACTTGTTGAGCATATCCATACTCAGAGGGGTCAAAGGAAGTGTCTGTTTTATGGCTTTTGATCAATGTCTGTCTTTCTTTCAAATTCTTTTTTCTTTGATGAAATATTTCCTCCATCTTTATTATAGGCAAGATTCCTGAAAAATACAGATTGGCTTTATTCATTATGAGTTTTTCCATCCTGATAAATTGTCACAAGTTGCATTTACCTTTTTATTTGATGTTTTACCAAAGAGGAGATTTTTTTGTGAGTATGATGTGAAAAATGCTCTGAGGTTTCATTAGAACTCTACTACAAGTTAGTATGCCTTTGAGGGAAAATTTAGGTGACTCCAACTACTTTGTAGTGTAATTTAATTAAAAAACTAGAAAAAAATCTACAGTAAATTTTTTTCCCAAAGGAAGCAGTGGTGGTGGTGAGATAGAACATGGGCAAATATTGAGATGGCATATAGCCATAATAGCATAATTGATGTATTCATATTTTGACATACATATTGATATTTCCTCATATATCCTAACTTCTTAGTTTTTCAATTTATTTCTCATGACTTACTTCTCAAATTCACCATAGCTACACATGGAGATGACCCTTGATCACTTAGCATATATGTATTAAGTGCTTACTATATAGTAGGCACTATGCTAAGTGATGGGGATAAAAAAACAACAACAACAACAAAAAACAAGAATATGGTCCCTGCTCTTAAGGAGCTCACATTCTAATAGGTTAGACAGATTGAAAAATAAAAACTATATGCATACAAGATCTGTACAGTTATAAATGAGAGGTAATCTTAAGTGGAAAGTAGGAGCAATGTACAGTGTAGTGTAGGATGGAATTGGGAAAGGTCTCTTATATAAAGTGAGATTTAAGCTGTGTTTTTTAATTAAAATTATGTTTTACATGTTTATACCATTAAAAAAACCCTTTATCTTCTATTTTAGGATCAATACTAAGTATTGGTTTGAAGGCAGAAGAATGGTAAAGGCTAGGCAATAGGGATGAAGTGACTTGCCGTACCACTCTGCTGCCTTAACACCAATACTGAGGGTTATTATATAGCATGAGATATATTAGGGAAGTGTCTGAGATCAGATTTGAACTCAGGACCTCCCATTTCCAGGCCTGACTCTCTATCCACTGAGTCAACTAAATACCTCTTGATACATTTTTAAATAATTGTTTTCTGTTGTTTTGGGATCCACGTTCTCTCTCTGCTTCCATCCCTCACCCCCTCCCCAAGATGCAGATAATATAGATAGATAGGTTATACATGTTATTATACAATATATATTTCCATGTTCATCATGTAATGAAAAAAGACACATATTGCTTACAGTAAAAGAAAAATTCATGGAGGAAATAAAGTGAAGAATGTTATGTTTGAGCTTAATCTAAAAGTAAATCAGGGAAGCCAGGGGACAGAGGTGACAAGGGAAAGAATCTTGGCTATAGAGGACAGCCAATGCAAAAGCACTGAGTCTCCAGATGGAGTGTACTGAATGAGTAATAGCAAGAAGAGGAGTGTCACTGCATCATAAAAGAAGGAGATGAAGTATAAGAAGGTTGGAAAGGTAGGAAGGGGCCAGACTGTGAAGGGATTAAAAAAAGCCTTTTGTATTTTAAAAGATTTTGTATTTGAAACAGTAGATTAAGAGTCAGGATTAAAATTCCTACTCTGACAGTAGTTTTGTTAACATGGGCAAATCACTTAACCACACTCTTCCACTGTGTATACTATTTACCATGTCATGCTGTAAGCAAACTGGACATCACTTCCCTAATTGTTATAGAAAAGTGGTATTTCCACTAATTGCCAGAAACTACCTAGAAGGTTTAAGGGGTTTTGTTTAGATTTTTTACATAGCTTTATGGGAAACTTGTTAAAGGAACTATCATTGTGTCATGACATTTTATGAACTTTAAATCCTTCACCTTTGGAAATCATGCTGGGAGCTGCCATTTAAAAACAAACAAATAAAAATAAAACAATCCAAAGAGAATAAATATATTGCCTTGTAAATGGAAGCATCTTGCTGAAGCATGGTAATAGTCTCGTATGATTTTGAGAATTAGAGATTGCTAACCTCCTAAATGAAATGCATTTGGCATAGTAAAGAGAGTGGATGATTGCTCTCTTCCCCATTCTCCCTTGTTTATGATAGCATAGACTGCTAGGGGAAAAGAGCATGGACATTGAATTAAGGCATGAATTTTTCAGCCAAAGCATGTATTATCCAGTACATATCTCTACTATCAATCCAATTTCAAATGAGCAACTAGGTACTTGCTTGGCTTCACGGAATAAAATCATATTGACTTAAATGAAACATGCATGAGAGTTGCTAATGTTGATTTATCTCAGTGAGTGAGTTATTGATGGAAAGTAGGAGAACGTTTTAATTTTTGCTTTCGCATTTCCTAATCTCTCTCCTATTCCTTTTTTTTTCGTTCCTAAAAAGATGTTAAAGGTAAGGATTGTGTGAGGATTACATGAAATTGGAAATCACTTTACAAATAGCAAATGTATTTCTCGTGTTGGTCTGTTGCATACTGAACTCTTTGGCTATGCTCAAATGTTAGATATCTTTAGCCCAAAGTCAGGCAATAACTTCAGAATTCTGTCAGTCACTCCTAGCTTACTAGAGAATTTAAAAATTAGGAAGTTGAAACTCAGCAACTAGCTACCCCAAACTAGCAAAGGATTTTATTCAACTCAAATGAGGAATTGGAGACTAGACAGCTGGTAGCATTGTTGACTTCAATGTTGGGACCTAGTGTGGTTGATTTATAAAATCTAAATCTTTGAGCTGGAAGGGACAGATTTATATTCCTTCTTCTTACAGAAAAGGAAACTGAAGCCTTTTAAAGAGGTTAAGAGAATTATGGTCATGCAGCTCACTGATGTTGAAGTTGACTAGAACTCAGATTTCTCAACTGTCAGGTCCCATGATCTTTGCATTATCACATGGTATCTCTATAGTCTCCTTTGGATCAGTGCGTTTCCAATTATTGAAACTTTATGCAAAAAGTCTCCTGCTGGGTACCTGGTAGAAATACATAATAATTTGAAAATGAGGAAGTTATCTGTGAGGAATACATATATCACTTACATGATATTTGTCTTTGTGTCCTGAGTACCAAAGTACCAGTTACTTGAACATGGTAAACACATAACAAATGCTTGTTAATCGGTTGATTAGGTATAACTTTGGAACATCACCGGTTAAACTTCTTTGCTAAGTGACTGTTCCCAGAATTCATAAGTCTCTTAGAGGCTGAAGTAGAAAATTTCAGCAGGGATGGACTTTCATCTGGACCAGGAAGACATGGGCCCTCCAATATACCCTGATTATAGCTCTACCAATATACCTTTAGTTAAATGACTTATTTTTTTTTTAATTATTTATTTGATTATATTAGTGTATTCTTCCAGGTTACAAAAATCATGTCTTTTCCTCCTCTCCCCCAACCTCCTCCTATAGCTGACACACAATTCCACTAGGTTTTACATGAGTCGTTGGTCAAGACCTATTTCTATATTATTGATATTTGCACTAAAGTGATCATTTAGACCGGGTCTATAACCCTAATCATATCCCCATTGAGTCATGTGATCAAGCAGTTGTTTTTCTTCTGTGTTTCTACTCGCACAGATCTTCTTCCATTATGTTCAATAGTTCCACAGTGTATCAGTCTCTGTGTACAATGTTCTCCTGGTTCTGCTTCTTTCACTCTGTATCAATTCCTGGAGGACGTTCCAGTTCACATGGAATTCCCCCAGTTCATTATTCCTTTGAGCATAATAGTATTCCATCATCAACATATACCACAATTTGTTCAGCCATTCCCCAATTGGAGGGCATTTCCACATTTTCCAATTTTTTGCCACCACAAAGAGCACAGCTATGAATATCCCTGTTTCCTTATTATCTCTTTGGGGTACAAACCCAGCAGTGCTATGGCTGGATCAAAAAGTAGGCATTATTTTAGTGCCCTTCTAGCAGAGTTCCAGATTGCCTTCCAGAATGGTTGTATCAATTCAAAACTCCACCAGCAATGCATTAATGTCCCAATTTTGTCACATCCCCTCCAACATTTATTACTTTCCATTGCTGTCATGTTAGCCAATCTGCTAGGTATGAGGTGGTACCTGAGAGTTCTTTTGATTTGCATTTCTCTGACTATAAGAGATTTAGAACATTTTTTCATGTGTTTATTGATCGTTTTGATTTATTTATCTGAAAATTGCCTATTCATGTGCCTTGCCCATTTATCATTTGGGGAATGGCTTGATTTTTTTTGTACAATTGATTTAGCTCTTTATAAATTTGAGTAATTAGACCTTTGCCAGAGGTTTTTGTTATTGAGATTTCCCCCCCAATTTGATGCTTCCATTCTAATTTTAGTTGCATTGGTTTTGTTTGTACAAAACCTTTTTAATTTAATGTAATCAAAATTACTAATTTTACATTTTGTAATTTTTCTAACTCTTGCTTGGTCTTAAAATCTTTCCTTTCCCAAAGACCTGAAAAGTATACTATTCTGTGTTCACCTAATTTGCTTGTAGTTTCCTCCTTTATACTCAAGTCAAGTTCTGATTTTATCTTGGTGTCAGCTGTGAGATGCTCATCTAAACCTAATCTCTCCCATACTGTTTTCCAATTTTCCCAGCAGATTTTGTCAAATAGTGGACTTTTGTCCCCAAAGCTGGGATCCTTGGGTTTATCATAGACTGTCTTGCTGGGGTCACTTACCCCAAGTCTATTCCACTGATCCTCCCATATGTCTCTTGGCCATTACCATATTGCTTTGATGACCACTGCTTAATAGTATAGTTTGAGGTCTGGTACTGATGGACCACCTTCCTTTACATTTTTTTCCAATATTTCCCTTTATTTTTTTGATTTTTTTGTTCTTCTAAATGAATTTTGTTATAGTTTTTTCTAATTCAGTAAAAAGGTTTCTAGGTAGTTTAATGGGTATGGCACTAATTAAGTAAATTGGTTTTGGTAGGATTGTCATTTTTATTATGCTAGCTCATTCTACCCATGAGCAATTATTATTTTTCCCATTATTTAGATCTAGTTTTAATTGTGTGGATAATTTTTGGTAGTTGTGTTCAAAATAGTTCCTGTGTTTGTCTTGGCAGATAGATTCCTAAGTATTTTCTATTGTCTCGGGTGATTTTAAAAGGAATTTCTCTTTCTAACTCTTGCTGATGAGATGTGTTGGAGATATATAGAAATGCTGATAATTTATGTGGGTTTATTTTGTAACCTGCAACTTTGCTAAAATTATTGATTGTTTTCACTAGATTTTTGGTGGATTCTCTAGGATTCTTTAAGTAGACCATCATATCATCTGCAGAGTGATACCTTGGTTTCCTCATTACCTATTTTTAATACCTTCAATTTCTTTTTCTTCTCTAATTGCTACTGCTAGTGTTTCTAGTACAATGTTAAATAATAGAGGTGATAATGGGCATTCTGGTTTCATTTCTGATCTTATTGGGAAGAATTCTAATTTATCCCCATTACAGATGATACTTGCTGATGGTTTTAGATCTACTTATTATTGTTAGGAAAGGACCTTCTATTCCTATACTTTCTGGTATTTTCAATAGGAATGGGTGTTGTATTTTGTCAAAGGTTTTTCTGCATTTAATGAGATAATCATGTGATTTTTGTTGGTTTGCTTGTTGATATAGTCAATTATGTGGATGGCTTTCCTAATATTGAACCATCCTTGCATTTCTGGTATAAATTCCACCAGATCATAATGAATAACCCTTGTAATCACTTGCTGGAGTCTTTTTTTTTTTAATTTTATTTTATTTGGTCAATTTCAAACATTATTCCTTGGTTACAAAAATCATATTCTATTCCTCCCTCCCCTCCCTCCAAACCTCCCATTGGTGACATGCAATTCCACTGGGTATTACATGTGTTCTTGATCAGAACCCATTTCCATGTTGTTAGTGTTTGCATTAGGATGTTCATTTAGGGTCTACCTCCACAGATATATCCTCCTGACCCATGTAATCAAGCAGTTGTTTTACTTCTGTGTTTCTACTCCCACAGTTCTTCCTCAGAATGTGGATGGTGTTTTTTCTCATAGATCACTCCAAGTTGGTCAGGATCACTGCATTGTCCCTAATGGAGAAGTCCATTACATCCGATTGTACCACAGTGTATCAGTCTCTGTGTACAATGTTCTCCTGGTTCTATTCCTTCTGCTCTGTATCACTTCCTGGAGTTGTTCCAGTTCCCATGGAATTCCTCCACTTTATTATTCCTTTGAGCACAATAGTATTCTATCCCCAACAGATACCACAATTTTTTCAGCCATTCCCCAATTGAAGGGCATTCCCTCATTTTCCAATTTTTTTTTTTGCCACCACAAAGAGCGCAGCTATGAATATTCGTGTAAATGTATTTTTTTCTTATTATCTCTTTGGGTATAAACCCAGCTGTGCTATGGCTAGATCAAAGGGTAGACAGTCTTTTAGTGCCCTTTGGGCATAGTTCCAAATTGCCCTTCAGAATGGTTGGATCAATTCACAACTCTACCAGCAATGAATTAATGTCCTGACTTTGCCCCGTCCCCTCCAGCAGTCATTACTTTTCCTTGCTGTCATATTAGCCAATCTGCTAGGTGTGAGGTGGTACCTCAGAGTTGTTTTGATTTGCATCTCTCACATTATAAGAGATTTAGAACACTTTTTCATGTGCTTATTAATAGTTTTGATTTCTTTGACTGAAAATTGCCTGCTGGAGTCTTTTTGTTAGTATTCTATTTAAAACTTTTACATCTATGTTCATTAAGCAGATTGAACTATAGTTTTCTTTTTCTGTTTTTGACCTGCCTGGCTTTGGAATCAGTACCATATTTGTGTCATAAAATTAATTTGGTAGAATTCCTTCTTTGCAAATTATGTCAAATAGTTTTAATAGTATTGAGATTAGTGGTTCTTTGAATGCTTGATAGAATTCACTTGTGAATCCATCAGGCTCTAGGGTTTTTTTCTTAGGGAGATCTTTGATGGCTTGTTCAATTTCTTTTTCTGATATGAAATTACATAAGCATTCTATTTCTTCTTCTGTTAATCTAGGTAATTTATATTTTTGTAAATATTCATCCATATCAACTAGATTGCCATATTTGTTGCCACATAATTGGGCTAAATAGTTTTTAATGATTGCCTTAATATCCTCTTCGTTCTCCCTTTTCATCTATGATACAGTTAATTTGGTTTTCTTCTTTCCTTTTTTTAATTAGATTGAATAGTTCTTTGTCTATTTTATTTGTTTTTTTTTCAAAGTACCAGCTTCTAGTCTTATTTATTAATTCAATAGTTCTGTTACTTTCCATTTTATTAATTTCTCCTTTAATTCTTGGGATTTCTAATTTAGTTTTCATCTGGAAATTTTTAATTTGTTCCCTTTCAAGTTTTTTGATTTGCATGCCCAATTCATTGACCTCTGCCCTCTCTAATTTGTTAATCTATGAATTTAAGGATATACATTTCCCCCTGAGTGCTGCTGTGGCTGTGTCCCATAGATTTTGAAAGAATATCTTATCATTGTCATTTTCTTCAATGAAATTATTGTTTCTATGATTTGTTCTTTAACCAGTTTTGGAGAATCATATTATTTAATTTCCAATTAATTTTTTATTTGGCTCTCCATGTACCCTTACTAATTATAATTTTTATTGCATTGTGATCTGAAAAGGTTGCATTTATTATTTCTGCTTTTTTGCACTTGTTTGCCATGTTTTTATGCCCTAGTACATGTTCAGTCTTTGTGAATGTACCATGTGTTGCTGAAAAGAAGGTGTATTCCTTTTTGTCCTTATTTATTTTTCTCCATATATCTATTAACTCTATTTTTTCTAAAATTTTATTCACATCTCTCACCTTTTTCTTATTTATTTTTTGGCTTGATTTATCTTGACCTGATAGAGGAAGGTTCAGGTCTCCCACTAATATAGTTTTACTATCTATTTCTTCCTTTAACTCCACTAGAAATTTCTCCTTTAGTTTCTCCTTTAGAAATTTGGATGCTATACCATTTGGTGCATACATGTTGATTACTGATATTTCCTCATTGTCTATACTGCCTTTTATCAGAATGTAATTACCTTCTCTATCTCTTTTAATCAGATCTATTTTTCCTTTGCCTTTCCTATTTTGCCTTTGTCAGACATATGATTGCAACTTCTGTCTTCTTTTTTTTTTCAGTTGAGGCTCAATAGATTTTGCTCCAGCCTTTGATCCTTATTCTGTGAGTGTCTACCTGCCTCATGTGTGTTTCTTGTAGACAACATATAGTAGGGTTTTGGTTTCTAATACACTCTGCTATTTGCTTTTGTTTGATGGATGAGTAATTCCATTCACATTCAGAGTTATGATAACCACCTCTGTATTCCCCAACATTTTGATATCCTCTCCTTGTTCTGCCCTTTCTTCTTTTGCTATATCTTTTAAAACCAGTGGTTTGCTTTTAATCAGTCCCCCTAATCCTTTTTTGCCCCCTCCTTTTTTGTACTCCTTGCCCCACTTCCCCCCTTAGTTTTTTCCCTTTCACTTTCCCTGTTGGGTAAGATAGAATTCTATACCCCAATGGATCTAGATGCTCTTCTCTCTCAAAATTGATTTCACTGAGAGTAAGGTTTAAGTATTTCCTATTAGCACTCACTTCCTCTCCTTCTTATAATAATATTCTTCCCCTCCCCTTCCTATGAGCCTCTTTGTGTGATTTCAATTATCCTATTTATCTTATTCCTTCAAGTTTCTCTTGGTGCCATCTTCTATTCCTCCTCCATTTTTCTTTTTTGAATATCATCTTAGGCTTTTTATTACCCCTGTCTTTACCTATGAATGATTCTTCTAGTTACTATAATAGTGAATATAATTTTTGAGTGAAAATAACATTTTCCATATATTAATATAAACAATTTGATCTTATTGAAGTCCTTAAAGAAGAAAATTTAAATAAAAAAACATTTCCCCCCCTTTCCTCTCTCTTATTTACATTTTCATGTTTCTCTTGATCTTTATGTTTGGATATCAGACGTTCTGCTTAGTTTTGGCCTTTTCATTACAAATACTTGGAAATCTTCTATTTTGTTGAATGCCCATACTTTCCCCTGGAAATATATAGTCAGTTTTGATGGGTAGGTGATCCTTGGTTGAAGACACAATTCTCTTGCCTTTCTGAATATCATATTCTAAGCCTTGTGGTCCTTTAGTGTGAAAGCTGTCAGACCTTGTGTGATCCTGATTGGTGCCTTGATATCAGAATTGTCTCATTTTGGCTTCTTGTAAAATTTTTTCCTTAGCTTGGAAGCTCTTAAATTTGGCAATTGCATTCCTGGGAGTTGCTCTATGAATTCTTTTAATGTTTATTTTACCCTTTTGTTCAAGAACACAAGGGCAGTTTTGTTGGATAATTTCTTGTAGTATGATGTCAAGATTTCTATTTATTTCTGGGTTTTCAAGTAGACCAATGATTCTCAAATTGTCTCTTCGAGACTGGTTTTCATGGTCTATTATCTTGTCAGTGAGCTATTTTATGTTTCCTTCTATTTTGTCAGTCTTTTGACTTTGCTTTATTAACTCCTGCTGTTTTGTGAGATCATTGGCTTCCAATTTCCCAATTCTGGTATTTAAAGACTGGGTTTCTGCTATAATCTTTTGATTTTCCTTTTTGGTTTGTTCTATCCTGCTTTTCACGGCTTCCAGCTGTTTAATTTTGGTCTCCAATTGAGAGTTCCTGTCTTTTAAACTGTTATTTTATTTTTGAACTATTTCCCACTTTTTTTGCCAATATTCTTTCATCTTTTTCATAAACTCTAATTTCAATTCTCCAAGAACTTGTGGCCAATTTCCATTTTTTTGAAAATTTGGATGCATTTATTTGTTCACCCTCTTCTGCTATTTTCTCTGTAGTATGGATTTTTCCTCCATAAAAATTATCCAGCATCAAAGCCTTCTTCTTGTTCTTCTTAGTATTGGGAAGTTGTTTTTCCTGGGCATTGTTTGCTATCACTATGCTTGTTTTTTCTTCCCTTTCCAGTCAGATGTCTGAGTGAGGAGGGCATGCTTTCTGTGTATGGAGCTAAGGAGCAATGTTTTTGCCTGAGGCTACCTCTTTAGTCTCCTCATCTTCTACTGTTTGCTTCTCTGTGCTATCTCTGAGCCAAAGATCTGTGCTCTTCTGCCTGTTGGGGTCTCAAGTCTAACTGCTCTCAGGGGTAGGTTTGGTGGTCTTAGTCAGCTGTCAAGGACCTAGAGGTGCCCCTTTCTTGCTCACTGATTCTAGCATGTGCACTGGCTCCATAAGTTGGATGGGGGAGGATAGATCAGCTCCCGTTTTGGTGGAAGCTATTTCACCTCCTTATAGTGTAGAAATGTACAAATCCCACATGTCTTCAATGCTGTGCTGTACTGTAGAGTCCCTTTGTTCATATGAATTCAATTTTTTTTGACCTTTTGAGGTAGTCCATATTGGTAGGTGATGAGGAGAGGTAGATTCCTGCTTTTTAAATTGTGTCCATGTTTACCTGGAAGTCTTGAATGATTTATTTTTAAAAGTTATGGGACCTGTTTGTTAGTGATTTGGACATGTTCATTTAGTAACACAATATAAACTTAACAAAATCATCTTCACAGCAAACATGAAGTAAAAGCAAATTTCCTACATATGTTTCTTTAATTGTTTTGCTATGCCATTTCTCTAATAATTCCTTTACAACTCTGTTTAGTGTCCCAGGTTGGAAAGTTGCCCCTTAAGATTTATCTTGTATTTCAAGTTATACCCACACTCCTCCTTGTGGATTTCCTAGATTGCTCTCCTTTTGCCAGCCCCTGGGGTTTTCTGATACATTGGAGACTACCAGTGGGAGTCATAAATATCATTTGACTTAACTTCCTCCAGTTATTAGAGGTTATCCTTGTATTTTACTTTCCAGGAGAGTAGTGTTGCCACAATCTTTTTTTCTTCTCTAGCTTCTTTATTTTTTGCATTCAGTGACAAAATTTGCCATTTTACAGCTGATATGGTTAGTTTCTGCAGCAACTGCACTCAATGATCAGAAAGAAATATGTCCTTCCTCCTACAGCTTATGGTTGGTCTCATCAATGTCTAGTTGAAAATCCAGACTGTTCAGGAAAAGGAGGGGTTTATAAATTCTAAATAATCTTCAAACATAGAGTGTGAGGGATTTTTTCCAGGAGGTGTCAAGCATAGCAAATTCCCTAATGAAGATGGGAATCATATTTAAGTGTAATTGGGAAATGTTTAACAAAATAAAAGTATAAAATAACATAATGTTATTTTATGGTTTTCAAAGTAAATATGAATCCTGTAGAGATCCATTTGTACTTGAATTTGACATCACTACATTCTAGATAAATTTATATGAATACAGTAGCACTATTTGAAGAATTTCTATCAAAATAAAGGAATTATAAAGTATTGGCTAATAGATGAAGGTAACTGATAGAACTTCTAGAATAGTAGGAGTTCTAAATCTTTTCTCATCTAGACAAAGGAGGTGGCTGTAACATAGTCCCTTTGACCAGCTTGCCAGATCTGCTTCTCTCTGTTCTGCAGGCAGATTAAGTCCAGTTCCTCTCTTACAGAGGTTTAAATCTCTGACATTGTATCTGTAAAATCGTGAGAAAGTTTTATGTGGGGATAAGTATATTGAGAACTGGTCAAAAAGAGAAGTATTGAGGTGGAAAAGGTATTTCCTTTGTCACCTTTACCATTCTGAACCTGTTTCACCTTTTTCAAGACCACCCCCACATACTCAGGGTCTTTATGCTGCTTCAACTTTCCAATTGTATTACTGTATTAATGTTGCCTTTTCCATCATTTTTCTACAAACTTCACTCTCATTTCCTGTGGGTCTTTTCGGGTGACTTGATTGCTAACCTCGGGAGAAAAAGAAGCACTCTAGTTTATGTGGTAGTGCTAATGGCTGATAAAAGTGCATTATACTCCTCATGGGGTATCTGTATCTTGAAGAAAGACCTCAGGAGCAAGGCAATGCTTTAACCCCAAAGCATGGATATCCAGTGGTGAGATTTCAAGATACTGGCAGACTGATAGAATACTTTGGAATGGGAGAGGTTTTTAGTCATATCTCTCAAACTATTCATATTATTTATATACTCATTCTATGCATATATTATGGGAGAACTATCTCCTCTCTGAGTTCATGTGGGAAGTAGCTGCTGCTAAATTATATTTACCATCACATAGAAATCATAAAGGTTAAAAACCCAAGTTTTATTATTATGCTTAAGCAGAGATTCAGATCTCAGAGAATACCAGAATCCCTATTTGAATCCTCACAAGTCCTCTTATGGGCAAAATTACATGAGAGTGACACAGAAATAATTCTTTTATGTATTTCAATCTTGTACGTTCCTCTTAGGAAAAAAAATGAAAGAAAAGATAATCCATAATCTCAGTGCTTCCTTCAATGTCATAAAAGTTGAACAAACAGTTAAACGGAATCATAATTTCATACATCCTGTAAAAATGAACTCGAATCCAGGACTTTAATCCCCAGAAGTCCTTGCTCCACTTTCCCAAAATGCTTTGTAATATCACTGAATTCTCACCTGGGCCAAGAGCAAAATCATTATTGAAAGGGTCTCCACCCACGGCAGGTGCTCTTCTCTTCCTGGCTCCACTGGCAAACAGAGGAGTCTCATGATGTGAGTGAAATTTGGGTGGGCCTCATGACCCACCTAGCATGTGCTTCTCTTGCTTGTATTTTCTTTAACCCTTGACCTTAAATAAATCTCATAAAGATAATACTCCTTGCAGAGAGAAACTAATTTCTATCTGCCTCAGCTTCCCCAAAATTTTAATCTTTACAATCCTTAAGAAAATAAACTTCAGTTAACAAACTCTGTAGGTAAATTAAGTCAGGTTACAGATTAAACCGCACTTAGAAGGCTCACAAGTAAGCAAATTGAGAGGGAAAATTTACATGTAGTCCCAACTCAGGGACAGTTGAGATTCTTCCTCTGGTTTCTTATCTAAGGAATGTTTAAGACTGTAAATTTTCATATCCCAAGGGACAGGTTTTGTACAGGTGAGATTAATATTAACCAAAAGTTGCAAGAGGAATAAAGGGAAATAAAAATTCCCATAACACACATTTATTCAAAGTCTATTACATATATTCAAGTCTTTATAAGAATATAAATGTAACATCCCCTCCAGGGCTACTCTCTCAATCTCCACTTATTCAGGTAACTTGGATCTTCAAAGGTCCATTAAAAATCTTCTAAGATTCGATGGGTAACCTTTCAGATTCGTGGCTTCTCTAATTCTACTGTTCCAGAGCCCCCATTCAGTGTGATCTCCTAATATTAGTTATTGGGAGCTGATATTAATCAGTGTTCACAAAGAAATATTTACTGAAAAATATATTAAGGACAGAAGTTACAAATATATTTAGAACTGAAGCTATGAAGACATTGCCCAAAGCTGAAGTATATTCTTCCCTTCCCTACCCTTTCAGTCTCTGGGGAGAGTGTGGGCTCAAACCTGAAACATGAAGGTACAAAAGCACACATGTGGTGCGCCAAGGGCACTTCCTGGCCCTGGGAGTCTTTTTTCTCCTTTTGTGGAATCCCCAATAGCTTCTGGGTGTGGCATAGACAATGGACAGGATGCAGTGTTTCAGCTACTAGAACAATATGCTGTTGGGCTGGATGAGTCAGGCCACTCTTCTCAGCTAGTTCCTTACTCTCTTGGCTCTAGTGGTCTCTGCTACCAACTCCATTTGCTGAAGGCTTCAACCTTTCAAAACTCCCCAGGCCATAATCTGGTTCATTCTGTCTCCAGATTCTAATAAATAAACAGGAAAAGACACCATGAGCAAAGAGACAGATACATGGTTGCCAGGTTGGTGGAGAGATAAAGGAGATACAGGTACTGTTCCTCCTCTTGGCCAGAGCTCATGGCAGTTCTCATCACTCAAATATTGACCAGAAAGCTGGGAACACAAAAAGGGGCAGAGAGAAGATTGTACAGATCCTTTGGTATGTAAACTTAGTTCCAACCCCATCATCTGTCCTTCTGGCTCTGAATCTAAACAGAAAACTTTTCATTATCACACATCACCAGGCTCTCATGGCCAAAAGAAAGCCCATCAAGCCTTCACATCTTGAATTGGCAGCCAGGAGGGAATGTGGATATATTCTAAGAACTAGCCCCTCATTGACCAGCTCCCCACTACACACACACACACACACACAAAACTAAAGCACAGCTCTTGTCTCATGATGTCTATTATCTAGTAGAGGAATCACATCATATAGGGAATGGCATGCTTTGCCCATATTTTGGTCTATCAGTGTTAGTTTTGATGCATTTGGAAAGAGAGAAATTAAATTGTTGAGATTGGTTAGAGGGCAATCTTTTTGAGAGCAGAGACTGTTTTTTTTTACTTTGCCTTTGGATCTCCATATAGGAATTTAAAAAGTTTTATGCTAAATATGAGAATTCTAAAGTAATATGATGGTCATCATTTAAAAAATATTACAGCTTAAATCAAAATGACTTTTAGAAGCTTTATTTACAAAGAGGTGGAAAAATGTAGATAAAGAGACAGAAAGTACTGCCTAGCTACCAATATCCTAAGTTTAATTCTAATGTCTCCAGACTACAAATGTGAATCAGAAAGCGAATCTCACCGGAATCCAAAGTCCTAATTAGGAAGCCAAAATCTGAAGAGGCCACGGAGAGCCTTCAGTATACGAGGCTAAGACTGCCAGGAATGTCAGCAGAACTCATGCTGAAGGGAATGCCTCCCACCGAAGATGCAACACGCACAGAGGTTTCCTCACCAAAGAACCAAGGAAGGAATCACTCTAATAACCTCTGCAGGATCCAAGGAAAGATCCTCCTCCAGTCTGGCTCACCAATGCAGAGTCCAAGACTGAATCCTCAAGCTGGCCTTTTTAAAGCAGTTCTCTCCATGTCACTTCCAATCTTGTCTTTATGGACACCTCCTTAAATTCCCTTTTATGTGTGTCATCCCTCATTAGAATACAAGTGCCTTGAAGGCAGGACCTGTAATTGAAAAGAAATAATTGTTTGTATTTGTATCTCTAATGCTTGGGACAGTGTCTGGCACAAAATGTAAGTACTTAATAAATGCTTCATGTTGTTGTAAGCGTTGAGTCTGTCAGATATTACAAGAAACTGACTGTTCTTTAAAAAAATTCTATTCTGAATGTGTGATCTGCTTGAAACTCCCTGCCGTAAATGATCTTGTACATTAACAGGTTTTTTACTTCTCCTTTGCCAGAAGAGTAAAATTCAGATTTCCTGCCCTTTGTGGGGGGGGGGGGGGTAGCTTATGCTATCAGTAAAATATCTCCACTAAATGCAGAATCATCAATGCACAGGGAAGAGTAAACAGTCTGGCCATTTTATGTATTTAGTCCTGGGATTTGACAAATGTGCCAATTACCTTGGTCTTTGGGTGCTGGTTCAAGAATTAAAAGGCACAATCAATTTTGAGAACTGCCACAGCAGCTCCTAGAGTGAATGAAGACTGAATGCCAAGCAGCTCCTTACTCAGAATCTCCCAGAACAACCAACTCCAGACATTGATCGGCTGAGCTTTCTTGAGAGGTGTGGAAATCTCCATTCTCTTTCTGTAGGAATCCAGTTTGGTTCTGAAGACAAATTAGGAAGCCAGCCTATGGCTACAGGGCATTGCAGGATCTGCTGTTATTAACTATGTTTATATTTAATAATTAGGCTTACTGCAAAGGATTCCCATGGGAACCAATTCAATTTAGCCAACATTTACTCAGTGCCTGCCATGGGCAAAGTTAAAGATGGCTTTTTTTTTTTTTGATCATAGATTTAGAGTTGGAAGTGACCTTAGAGGTCATCTAGTTTGGTCCCCTCATTTTATTTTAACCCTTACTTTCCATCTTAGAACCAATATTGGTTAGAAAGGTAAAAAAAAATGGTAAAGGCTAGGCAATGGGGGTTAAGTGACTTGTCCAGGGTCATACAGATAGGAAGTGTCTGAGGCCACATTTGAATCTAGGACTTCATGTCTCATGGCATGACTCTTAATCCACTGTGCCACCTAGCTACTCCTGGCCCCCTCATTTTACAAGGGAAGAAATGAAAATCTATGAAGATCAAATGACTTGACAAAGGTCAAACTAGTGCCAAGTGGCAGGGCTGGGATTTGAATGATGATAGTCTGTAGAGGACTAGCTTCAGAGTTGGGAAGACTTGGGTTTGAGTCTGACACCTACCAGGGCAAGTCACTGACTCTTTAGCATCCCAGCAACTCTCTAAGATGAATCTTGAATGAATCTACAATTCTTGGAGAGAATTAGCAGTTGTTGAATTCAGAGTTCTTGACCCTCCTTTTCCCCATTTCCAGCTCCCCCTCTTCCAAAGAAGTGCCAGGTACTGCGCTAGGACAAGAAGGCAGGAAGCAAATAGTTCCCAGGCTTTAAGAAGCTGAAGAGCTTAGCGTTATCTGTCACTTGCTGTTGACTGATTAGTTGGCCAGAGGCAAGATTTTCAAACTCTTACAGAGAAAAAGTCCCACAGGTGGATTCTAAATCCATTACTTCATTTGTATTTTAATTATCCAGCTTTTAAGGTTATGTAGATAATTCCATTAAGGAGACATTTATTGGAAAGAAGCGGCCAGAGATGGGGTTGACCTCCTCTCAAGAAGGCACCTGGGACTAAGAATCCTTACCTCAAGCCCAGGGAGAAACAAACAAGGAACAAGTCCATCTGAAACTCTGAGGTGCCTTCTCTTTCCTTCTAGATCTCATTGGTGACAGAGAGGAGACATTACACTGAATACCCAGCCTCCAGAGGGGTGGAGGGTGAGGGGTGTTGTGCTGTTTGACAGGTGCTGTATGACAACTAGAACAGTCTAGTGCTTTTTAAAATTTTTGAAACTTTTAAATATTTATTTTCAAAACCCATTTGAAATTTTATTTTTGGACTCACTTCCCATTGTCAAATTATAGTTCCTTCACAGGGAACTCATTAGGGAAGGGGGAGTGGGGTGGGCTGGGTATTTGGCCAAGTTGAGCTTTCAATAGCTCCAGAAGTAGCTAGTGGCAAGAAATATAGATTTGAATTCCCTATGAATCATTCTTACCTACTTAATTATTCAGGTATGATTGCCAGGGGTGGTAAGAGAATACCTACTAAAAAAAGAGAAATACCAGGATATTTGGCAGAGAACCTGCCAACTTTGCATCGCTTTTAAGGTCAGGCATGTGGCAGGCAAGCCCTGGGCCAAATGGTAAAGTAGTCATCAGCTGGTTCTCCTAGCATTCTATTCTTACCTGGTGCTTTCTATTTTTCTCTGGTAGCCAACGTTTTCTGTCTTTCTGTTGCCTCAAACCCTGCTTTCGAAGAATTAAAAGGCTCATTTGCTCTAAGGTGTAAATTATAGGTGACCTCTGGTCATGCTGTTCATATTTTAACAGAAAGCTGAGTTTTAAGTCAAAGAAATGGCTCTCTTAATTGTATAATTCAGGCATTAGCAGGAAAATTATAGTTCCCTCCTACCTCCAGTCATTTTTTCACCTATTCTTCCTTCTAAGAATTTTGTTGTTCAATTGTATCCATTGTCCTGACCAAATATGGCAAAGATACTGGAATGGCTTTCCATTCCTTCTCCAGTTCATTTTACAGATGAGGAAACTGAGGCAAACTTGCCCAAGGTCACACAACTAGTAAGTTTCTGGTGCCAGATCTGAATTCATGAAGATGAGTCTTCCTGATTCTAAGTCCAGTGTTTTCCTCACTGCACCACTTAGTTGTTCTTGAGATTAACCTTGCTTAAAAGACTACTGAATTGGACTAGTTTGGCAATCAAGCAGAAAAGGGATGGCAACTTTATATTCTGGAAGTAAAAACAAACAAAAAAGCTTGCTGCCCAATCTTTATTTGATCAGTATTTTTTTTCATATGGTTGTAGTGTCAGAAAAGCAGTAATAAAATACTTTCAAATGTCAGAATGGAATTAGATAGGGAAACTCTTGCAATAAAAGTTTTAAATGACAAAATGTGTGGGATTCTGGGATATTTCTTTCTAGCTCTAATTCAGGTCCTTCTAAAAGTGATATGACAGCTGGTTATCAGCATGCTTCTGTCATACTCACATTATGGATGTTGCTGTGGATGTATATATTATTTGGACATTTTTAGATACAATATTTTGGATATTTTTAGACTTTTCTCTATGTCCTAGATAAAACAAATGCTGAAATAGTTCTTCAACTACTTAGGAATTATTTTTTTTTAAATATAATGGTACCCTCTTCTAATTCTCTACCTAAAATATGTATTTTTAGGACGCTACATCTTTACCAACTTGCTCAGGCTGAGATATTTTTGATTTAAAAAATCAGTCTTTTAAATGGGTGTAAGTGAAATATGTTTTATATTTTATTAAATATATTTAAGTGCCCTCGTGTAGGATATTGCCCAAAGCAAACTAAAGATCAAATCCCAAGTAAAGTCCCACCTTCTACAAGAAGTCTCTCATAATTAATCTTATTCCCTCTGTTGATTATTTCCAATTTATCTTGTATATAGCTAATCTGTAGATAGTTGTGACAGTTAATTGATTTTGTCCTGAAATTGCTTAAGCCCCTGTTCTTTGTCTTTGAACTTTGTTTAGAAATTCTGCTGGTCTGTAAAGAGGTAAGGCTAGAAATAGAGTTCTCTTGCTAATTATTGTTCTCTTCTTGCCTCAATCTGCTATCCTTGGGGGATGTGGGTAGACACCAGGTCCAGGATCTATATACCACCAAGCTATTCTTCAAGGATGTCTGGTCCACTATCTCTGACTTTGCAGGTGGACTCAAACAATGAACATTTCTCAGTCACAGGAGGAAAGAGGAGGGGGGATATTGATATCCCCTCATTCCCAACTTCCAGCCAATGATATTATTCCTCACACTTCAGTCATGTTGTCCTCTATCCAATAATGTTGCCAACCCCATAACCAATGGTCTTATTTTCTTACCTACCCTATTCTATATTTTATTCTAACCATATAAAAAGGAGATGAGTCTCCATCTCAGAGTCTTTGGATAAATTGAGACAGCCATTTACCTATTCTATAGGCAGCCAGTGCCCCTGTTAATAAAATGCTATATTGCTCAGAGAAAATACACATCAGTCAACCTTTGTTGAACTGTACTTGTGAGAATTGTTTTCATGTTGTCTTTCTCATTTAACTGTGAGGTCCTTAAGAGATGGGGGTGTCTTTTACCTTTCCTTATATCCCAAGTACTTAGCATAATTTCTAGCACATAGTAGGAACAGAAATGTTTTACTGACTAATTAATGTGTTCCCAGTCCTCCAGGACTTTAGAATATTATGACCAAGGGGATTTTAGAATGCCATAATTTAGCTTTATAATAATAAGTTCCATTATGCCATTTATTATGAGGCAGTGTGATGAAGTCAGGGGTTAAAGAGCCAGTCTCAGCCAGGAAAACCTGGGTTCAAGTCCTTGAAACATTCTATATCTGTGATCTTGGGAAAGTGACTTGGTCTTTCTTAGCCTCAAGCGACTTCTTAAGTTATAGAGGTTACTTAATTGCTGCGAATTTAAATTCTTCCCAGAAAAAAAATAGAAGACTGACCCACTGCTGAAAAGATTTTTTTTTTAATAGTCCTGTGAGGCACAAAGATCGACTTCATTTTCCTCCAAAAAACTGGGAGAGTAAATAGTCCTCTAAACGCAATCAATACCAGCTTTACCAGAATGTAGCAAAAAAGTCCAGAGCTTGATTCAGTTTTCCTTTCCACAGCCTTAACTTATGGCTTAGTGGAAAGAGTGTTAGATTTAGTCAGAGGAACTGAGTTCTGATTCTTCTGGGCAAATCATTTAATCACTCAGTTCTCCATCTGAAAAAAAATATAGAAGTTGGACAAGATGACTTCTCAGGTTTCTGTTTCTAAATCTATAACTTAGTCTTATCAAGCTTTCAGAATTATAGAATTCTCACTCTGCCATTTTTGCAGACAGAAATAAAAAAGAAAAAAAATACACTCCTATTTCCTTCTCAAATGTTGGGATTGGAGAGAAAGAAATACAGTAAAAATTTTGATAAGTTATAATTATACAAGAGTGCATGTAAAAAATGATTTAAGGCTCTATTTTGAGTTAATGCACATACTTAATCCTCAGTGGTTTCCTAAAGCCCATCTTACAATTTTCTTTTATTGAAAGTAGTGATACAGTTGAGGATGGATGGTCCTGTATAAAATCCCAGCTGCCCAAGCGTAACTTCAAACAGCAGGGGCTGTGGGAGGAAGACAAATGGGCCAGGAAATTTTTTTGCTCATTTTGACAGTAAATTAATAATATGGGAAATCATATTCAAAATAATATGCAAATTACATGTGCTATTCTGAGTCAAGGGCATAGGCAGAGACTGTAATATTTTTTCTAATCTTCTACCTTTCAAAGCCTGGTGTGGGAATAGTGGGCAGCAGTAGTAATAGCCAACAGAATAGATGGAGTTCTACCTGCCTGGAAACATTCTTTTTCTTCTTTGTAGTGAAACTGTCCTCTTTCAACCCCTACCCTAGATTAGAAGGATGTTAAAGTATACATTTTAATGAGAAGAAGCATGGCATAGTGCTGACCTTGGAGGCAGGAAGAGCTGGGTGCAAATTCTGTTTTGGGGAAATGCTTCAGTGCTCAAGGCAATGGTAAGTTCTGGATTAGTTTTCTTCTAGCATGGGGAGAAATCCCAGATCCAGATTCAATCCCTCCTATCTCCCATCCCAATAAATTATTACATCAGTTAGGAGCAAAATGGAGTAGTAGATAGAGTGCTGGTCATTGAGTTGGTTATCATTTGGTCTGCTGTCAGCTTCAGGGTTTTTTCCCCCAAGAAGGAGTGTAGGAGTTGGATAGCCTGACTCCTCTTTAAGCAGGAAGTCCCTGCCTAAAGGTAAGGGTGCCATTTTGGCAGGAAGTCCCTGACTTTGGGGTTGGGAGTCATGTAGGTGTGAGTTCAAGTCTTGGCTTTGGCTCATATTGGCTATGTGGCTTTGGAAAAGTCAAAGTCAAATAAGATATTTGTAAAGCACTTAGCACAGAAAAAATGCTTATTTTTTAAAAGAAACTTTTAGAGTTAACTCTCTAAGATATACAATTCCACCGAGTTTCCTATTTCTACCAATGAAATCAAAGGTCCAGTAAAAACAAACAAACAAATGAAATCAATGACCACAGCCTGAGCTTTCCCAAAAGAAAATTATCTGTATGGACCTCCATATAAAGTTGTTGTTTAGTTGTTTAAGTCATGTCTGACTCCTTGTGACTTCACTTAGGTTTTTGTTGGCAAAGATACTGGAATGGTTTGCCATTTCCTTCTCCAACTCACTTTACAGATGAGGAAACTGAGGCATACAGGGTTAAGTGACTTGCCTATGGTCTCACAGCTAGTAAGTGTTTGAGGCCATATTTGAACTCAGGAAGATGAGTCTTCCTGACTCCAGACCTGGGACTTCATCAATCGTGTCCCTTCCTGCCCAAAGTTGCAAGCCCTCTGATATTTGTCAGAATAAGGCTTCAAGAAATCAAAATTAAAAAGTCATGCCAAGTCAAAGAGAATACATTAAATCTCATGATATTTGTATACTTAGCATAATTTTTCTTTTTGAGATGCAGTTTGAGAGGCATGGCAAAGATCTGGGTTCAAGTCTTGCCTCAAACCTCCTGACTGTGTGATATCCTTTAATTTTATGATTACTTAGTTTTAGTTTTAAAACTCTTACTTTCTGTCTTAGTATCAGTTCTAAGACAGACTAGTGGCATTGGGTTGGCAATTGATGTTAAATGATATGCTGAGCATTACACAGCTAGGAAGTATCTGAGGTCCACCTTGAACCCAGGTCTTTCCAATTCCAGCCTGGTTTTCAATCCATTGAGATGCCCTGCTAGATGAATCAGTGAATCAGTGCTTTGGAAAACACTCCAAGACTATAAATTACAGAGAAGATGCTGACCTACATTAGTAGAGGGAGTTTGCTCATCTGGGAGTTCCCTAGTCATAAAATCAGAAAGCAGGTTAAAAAAAAAAAGTCCATAGGTTAGGCAGTGCCCCTTTTTTTTAAAGGAAAGGATTCATGTCATTTTTGAGACGTTTCACTGTAAAATGAAGACTGCAAATTTATTCCGGAGCAGACAGGATTTAAATGACAGCAATAGGATATGAACAATACAGCAACATCAGCAGGCTGCTTCTGTCTCATTCTGCTTAGGACCCGTGGCTCGGTTCAGAGTTAAAATGTTCTCAGAAGAAGAAAAATATTCTTCTTCTTTTCATCTCAGCCCAGAAGGGAACTTTGCCTTTGCCCAAGGTCTCGTCTTGATGCTGGTGGGTGTTGCCTAGCTAAAAAATCTTTCCTGGTGGTCTGAAAAGAGGTGGTGGTAGTTAGTACCCTTTTCAAAAAGCTCTCTCTTCCCTTACAGCCCGGCTCCTTCCTTATCAGCTGGCTTGCAAAGATTCTGCCTCCCGCAGTGAGTCATGCAGAAGAGTTTAGTATTTCCCAGCAAGCAGGACAAAGTCCAAGTTCTATAGCTATTCTTAGCTGTTCCACACCCTGTGTCCAAATGGAGGGAAGATAAGGGATGAGCCTGCTGGGGACACATGGGGGCTTGATGACAAACAGGAGAGATGGTGTCAAGTTGAGCTTTTGAGTCTCTGTTTTCACAGAAGTTAGAAGAAGCCTTCTAAAGATTGATTGATTGGCTGGGGCGTTTAGCATTGTAGCACAAGGACCACTGCTTAAAACAGGGCAGAGAAACACTCGGGGCAACTGATGTTCTGACAGGCATTTTCCTTTTCTGCCTTTTTTTTTTTAAATCCCCAGAAGACTAAATTAAGGCTACTACAGCAGCTGTGATTTATAATTTTTTTTGCAAATATATCTTTTTATATACTTGAAGTTTAAATAAATATCTCTCACATTCAAATAGCAACACAAGTATCATCTGTGGTGATTGTTTTAATCAATTATTTATTTCCCTCCTGAGTATTTTTGGATGTCAGTCAGTCAATAAACATTTATTAAGTACCTGCATTAGTCAGGCGCCATGCTAGGCACTCTGTTTATGTTATAATATTTTCTATTATATATAATATATCATAATAAGTATTATATTATAATAATTTATAATAAAATTTGAGTACTGACTGAATCTTTTCCCACACTCATCAGATTTAGAGTTTTTCTACTGAACTTATTCTTGTATAAATTTTTTTGGCTGTTCTTTGAGTGAAACTAGTCAGTGATGATGTAAGTTAGTAGAGCATTTAACCATAACTATTACTACCACCTAATATTTACAAAGTACATTAAGGATTTCAAAGCACTTTACATCTTATACTTTATGGACTGTTCAGGGAAGATGAGAACCCTTGGGATGAGGGCTTGCTGAACCCTTTTAAGGGTTTTTTGTCCTCCTTTGGTGTCTGCCTGACACCCAGCTCTCATTTGTGACTCCAAGAAGCTATAACATGTGCAATGGCCACAGCCCAGGACACCATATTGCAGTTGTCACCTACAGGTCTCCAAACTTTCAATGAAATAGGGGGGTGTCTACCAGAGGCATGTGAAGAATACTCTTTGTAGAAGAGGTAGATGAAAACAAATTGTTCCAACAGTCTTTCAGGTAGTTGAATTAGCCACTGTGGAGTTCTTAAAACTTGGTTAGACATAAGAGAAGCCAAAGTCATCTATTCATTGCATCAGAGCCATCACTGGTTGTCTTGACTTTTGTCTTTCCACTGGACTTTAATGACTCTGGAAGAGAGAGTGAGGCTGATGACTTTGTGTAACTCTTCCTTATTTAAATCCAATTCATGGGCAAGTCAAGATTTCACTTCATTATGCCATTGGTCCTCTTTGAATATGAAAGATGAGCAATGGCAATAATCTCCCTTTTCATTTCCTCCTGTAGGAACAGTATTCAAGTCAATCCTACCATGGCAGTTAGGATTGGTGGAAAATAGATATGAATATGGAACAAAGGTAATAATTACCTAGCATGGAAAGTCATGGAGGAATTGTGACATATCAGTGAAGGGAGTTCCTAATAAATTCTTGGTGATTGATTGATGGCTTGGTTCAGTCATTCATTCACCCATTTAAGTATATGAAAAGCAATCATGTTTACAAAATAAAAAGATTAAACTTGTTCTACTTGACTCTAGAGGGTAGAATTAGAATTAATAGGTGGGTGTAGAGAGATAGATTTATATGTTATTTTGGGAAAACTTTTTACAGTGAAGATTACCTAAATATGAACTAGGTTATATCAGGAGGAAGAAAGTAACCAACCATTAAAAGTCACCAATGACCATTAGTTAAGCACAAGCTGTCCCCAAAGCCTTAAAATAGCACTAATAGCTTAAAACTGCATTAGGAGGGGGCCAGCTATGTGGCTCAGTGAATAGAGAGTCAGTCCAGGAGATAGGAGTTTCTGGGTTCAAATCTGGTCTCAGATACTTTTTGGCTGTGTGACTGTGGACAATTCAACGTTATCCCATTGCCTAATCCTTACTTTTCTTCTGTCTTGGAACCAATATATAGTATTGATTCTAAGATGGTAGGAAAGAGTTAAAAAACTATGCTAGGACTTTTGGGACATCCTGTATATTGTAGAAGAGATTCATATTTAGATTAAAGGCTAGATTAGTCAGTATATGAGGTCTGTTCCAGTTCTGAGATTCTTTAATTCTAGTTTTGTTTTCCAGGTTACTCTGTCTCACTTCCAAGCCCCAGTTACTTTAACCATTCTTGATAGGTACAGCATGATTTCTCAGACTCTTACTCTTCTGGTTGACTTTTTCTGGACATTGTCAGGTTTGTTGATGGCTGTCTTCAACTATGATACCCAAAGCTTTAAACAATGCTCCAGATGAAGGCTGCCCTTTATCAAGTACAGTGAAAGTATTGTTTCCCTTAAAATGAACAGTACTAGTCTAAGTTTTCATTAACTTTTGGGGGAAATCCCCAAACATTCTTTTCTTGGTGTTGAACTTTCAGCAAACTAAATTTCCTCAGTTTATTTCACATGAAGGAAAGCTATTATCAAAATCTTGAAAGATATGTGGTTATCCAGCCTGTGCTTTAATACTTCCTGTGAAAAAGAGGTTATTATCCTCAAAAGACAATTCCAGTTTTGGATAATTCAAATTATTAGAGAGTTCTTTTAAATATACTAGTCTAAAATCCACCTTCTTTGAAATTTTTGATTTTTTTTCCCTTTTGGGATGACACAGCAAAAGTGTCATCATTAGTCCATATGTTAACCTTTCAAATATTGAAGAGCAGCTACTAAACCCTCCCCCCACTCTTCTCTTCTTCCTACTGTATCTCCCTAGCTTTTTAGTACATCTCAATAACACTGGAAGGATGTCTTGGAGTTTACTACTAGTGATTAGTTTACATTGGTGTATTTGTAGTCTATGACTAAGTATAGTACCATTAATAAATGCTTATTGAATAAATGGTTTCCCAATTCCTTAACATCCCATTTTTTTCATTTCCTTTTAAAACCCAATTTGTTTGTTTGTTACATTAAAGTAGTTCTATAAGCATCTTAAAGATTGCTGCCCAGGAGAGGAAATACTCCAGATAGGGTTTGAAAATCATAATCCAACAGAATAATATCCTTCTTTGGACTTATTATATCTTTATTATAATCTAATATTACAATCTAAGATGTATGGAAAACTAAGGGACAGCAAGGTGGTTCAATGGATAGAGCACCATGCCTGGATAAGTTCCAATCTAGCCTCAGATACTAGCTATGTGACCTTCTGCAAGTCAGTTGCCCCAATTTGCCTCAGTTTCTTCATCTTTAAAATGAGCTAGAGAAGAAAATGGCAAACCATTCAAATGATATCTTTGTCATGAAAACCCCAAATGCAGTCACAAAGACTGACTGAACAACTACAAGGGTGCCAATAGAGCAAATTTATAACTGGTCTCAGAGTTAGGAAGGTTGGTATTTAGGTCCCACTTTTAATTTTGATTATGTAACTTTAAATAAATTATAACTTTTCCAGGCTCCTTGGCAATTCTGTAAGTAGAGTTCCCACTGTTTGTGAGTTGCCTTCACTAAATAAGTCAGAGGTTGGAAGTCTTAACCTTTTCTCTCTCCTCAAATATTGTACTATAATTCAAGTCACCTGAATTTTACCTCAATATTCTTTCCATTGAATGATAAAACCTATGAAAAGAGTTCTCAGAGTTGATCTTGGTGGCTCATGCCTTAGACCTCTGATGCTGAGACAGTGAAGGCTGGTGGATCACTGGAACTGGAGGCTAGATGAGGACAAGAACTGATTTGGTGTCTGCCCTATGTTTGGTACCAAAATAGGGAACCACCAGAGAGAAGAACCACCAAGATGTCTAAAGAGGGACAAACTGGCCCTTTTTGGGAAAAAAGGATCAGATTAAAGCATCCTTTGTCAAGGAGATCAGTATTAACATCATGTTCCTGAGTGAACACTGTACTTTGAATTGGAGAAAGATAAAGAGTAGAAAAACGTAAAGGAAGGAATGAAGAAAGAAAGGAAGGAAGGAAGAAAAGAAGGAAGAAAGGAAGGGAGGAAGAAAGGAAGAAAGGAGAAGAAAAGAAGGAAAGAAAAAAAGGACAGAAGAAAGGGAGGAAGAAAGGAAGAGAGAAAGGAAAAAGGAAAGGTGTGTGGGGGGAGGGAAGTAGGTTACTCAATCAGTTCTTCAGTTACCAGAAACATTGCCATTGAAGGTGATGAAAGGTATTCGTAGCTAATCTAAAGTTAAAAGGGATATTCTAAAGTGAACAGGAAATCATTAAAAATTGTTAGCCTCCAAATAAAGCAGCAGGGAAGACATTTAGTGAACAATTATCTATAATGGAAGAGGTTCTTTTGAAATGTCCAGATACAGACAAAGATAATTTAAGGTGTAGCTAGTTGAGAGAAAGTTAGCTCTTGATGATTGTCTGATAAATAGAATTAAAGAATATTTCCACCCCCAATGCCATGACCCCATTTGGAATGCTGTTTTATCACCATTTAGATACTTGAAAATGGTATTAAATGGAAAGTGGGAATTTTCTATAACTTTGTAAAGTCATTGGGATAGATTTATATGTGTGGACTATGCATGTGATAAGATATTTGAGTGGGTGAGTCAAATAGTTTGCTTTAAGGATGCCAAGGTCCAGGATGAAGCTTGGCAAATTATAGCTTACTGTCTATTAAAGGAATGCAGAAGACCTTTACAAGCTGTTCAGGGTATGGAGATAAAAGAGTGAGAGACAAAATGTTCAATGAATATATTTAGCATGAGAGGAAATTTGATTGGCAACAATAGACCATATTTACTGACAGTTTCCCTGAAAGTTTTACTCTAAAATTGTGTTGGGGGAAGGAGATAGATAATGCAAACATTTTGGCTTAGAGAGAGAGAGAGAGAGAGAGAGAGAGAGAGAGAGAGAGAGAGAGAGAGAGAGAGAGAGAGAGAGAGTTTTTTTGAGAGGAGGGCCAGAGAGGAAGGTAGGGAAAGAATAGTAAGTCATCTAAAAGTGATGCATCAATCTTGACTCTGGGAAATAAATGACCAAACACATTTTCTTTCTCTTGCTCAAGGGTGATGGTGGATAGGTAGAGGGACTGGTAGAAATGCTAATAGTCATTTTACCAATGATTTTTGCTTAACTGTTAGAAGGAAGGATTGGGGTAGAGGAAGCCATAACAAGAGGGAATGTAAAAACAAACAAACAAACAAAAAAAACCCCAAAAACATTTTTTAAGCCAGTTTTTACATTTTAATTTCTTCCTAAATTTCAGGTTTGAAATTTAAGCACTTTTAGTCCATGGAACAAGGAAACAGTAGTTTCTTTTTCTTTCTTTCTTTCTCTTTCTTTCTTTCTTTCTTTCTTTCTTTCTTTCTTTCTTTCTTTCTTTCTTTCTTTCTTCCTTCCTTCCTTCCTTCCTTCCTTCCTTCCTTCCTTCCTTCCTTCCTTCCTTCCTTCCTTCCTTCCTTCCTTCCTTCCTTCCTTCCTTCCTTCCTTCCTTCCTTCCTTCCTTCCTTCCTTTCTTTCTTTCTTTCTTTCTTTCTTTCTTTCTTTCTTTCTTTCTTTCTTTCTTTCTTTCTTTCTTTCTTTCTTTCTTTCTTTCTTTCTTTCTTTCTTTCTTTCTTTCTTTCTTTCTTTCTTTCTTTCTTTCTTTCTTTCTTTCTTTCTTTCTTTCTTTCTTTCTTTCTTTCTTTCCCCATACTTTCTTCTTAGTAACAGCTCTAGGACAGAAGGGCAAGGGCTTCAGTGACTTGCCCAAGGGAGTGGCTGAGGTCATATTTGAACTCAGGTCTTCCCAACTCCAGGCCAGGTGCTCTCTCCACATGCTACCTGCCTGCCCCTGAGATAATAGTTTTCACTTTGTCTCACTGCCTCAGCTTTTCCCTACCAGAACAGAACTAAAGAACTGCTGATCAGTAGTAGTTCTCATAGTTAATAGTTAAATAATTAATAATAATAAATAAATAAACAAGGGATGAGGAGGGAGCAATTTATGATAATAGAAGATGAGGATGAGGAGGATAAGGTACAAGTTCAAGGTCTAGGATGAAGATGAAGTAAAAAAAGACAAGGAAGATGAAAAGGGCAAAAGTGAGGAATATGATAGGGAAGAAGAGGAAGAAAGAATTCCAGGAGTGGAAGCATTCTGTTTACTTTCTCTTTTCCACATTTCAGGCAGTTATAAGAATTCTACTTTTCTTTTCATTTAATCCTTTGTCTGTCCTGACTTCTAGCAAAAAGTATTGTCTGATGAAAGAAATGAGTAATAGTGAAAAATGTCATGTGAGCTCTTTAATGAGAACTTGCAGGTAATTTCTCTAGAAACTGATATTTTTAAAGCCTTCCAAACATCCTGCAGATGATGGTTCAAAGTGTGGTATCAATTTAAGAAGAAAAATGTAGGGAAAGTGGCAGAAATGGTGGCAGTGGCAGAACAAAACAATTTTTTTCCTCTTTAGAATTAAGAAAAGGTATTATGTGGCAAAGAAAGATAATCCAGAAACAGATATAATATGAATGAAATTTTACCTATAATTCTTAGTTGATATATGTGACTTTGGAGTCTGAGGACCTGTGTCCAAATCCTGCTTATTATATGTGTGGCTGTGCAAGTCACTTAACATCTCTGAACCTCAGTTTCCTCATCTGTAAAATGGATTGGACTAGATGGTCTTGCAAGGTCTCTTCCAACTCCAAATCACATTACTTTTTAAGTTATAAAAGGCAGTGGCAGTGCAGGTACTGTACATTTCAAAAGAATGAGAAACTGGTAGAATGTTCAAGACTGTACAATTTTGTTTGTGTTGTTCAATCATTTCAGTTGTGTCTGACTTTTGGTCCCCATTTGCGGTTTTCTTGGCAAAGACACTGGAATGGTTTGGCATTTCCTTCTCCAGCTCATTTTACAGATAAGGAGACTGAGGCAAGCAAGGTTAAGTGACTTGCCTAGGTTTCACTGCCTACCTTTTTTCTTTCTGAATGTGGGTCAAATAATTATCATCAAAATAAAACTCACATTTGCCATAGTCCTTTAAGGATTACAAAGTGATTTTTATACAATCATTTAAAATTCCCCAAACCTTGAGAGGGAAGGACTAGTGGGACTATTCGATTTGCTCCTTTGGGTCCATTTTTTCATTGACTGGTTCCTTTTATGCCTTTCAGAGTATCTGAATCGTGATTAAGGCGGTGTGGGGTAGTAGGTAGGATGCTCTACTTGGTCAGCAGGATATGTAATCAAACTGTACCCTCTCTCAACTTATTAGGGTCATGAACTTGGGTAAATCACTTAATCTCTTTTAATTCTCAGTTTCCTCAACAGTAAATTGAGGTGGATGGAAGTGATGACCTAAATAAATCTCTTTCTGGTTCTGGAAATATCATCAAAGATAAGGGATAATTTTATTTTTTTAGAGCATTGTTGTTGTTGTTGTCCAATTCCTTGTGACTGTTTAAGAGTTTTCTTGCCCTAGATACTGGAGTGATTTGACATTTTCTTTTCCAGTTCATTTTACAGATGAGGAAACTGAGGCTAACAGGGTTCAGGGTTAAGTGATTTGCCCAGGGTCACTAAGCTAGTAAGTATCTGAGTTGAGATTTGAACTTTTCCTCAGGTGGTACAGAATTTGGAGAGCTACAGTATTAAATTAGAGAAAGAATTAGGCATGCCTTACAATTGGTTGTGAGAATGTAGAAGTCTTATATTGTCTCAAAGTATTTTTTTTTCTAATAGGTTACAGATCTCTACCTGGACTACTTGACAGTATAGTTAACTTCTCCATGTTTCTAAGATGGCTGTAAGAGCATCTTAAATTTATATAGCTCTTGACAAAATTCTAAAATGTTTCATGCACAAGTGACATCATTGCCCATTATAGTAATTTCAGCAGCACCCTCCTGTACAGCATGCTCTAGTGAGAGACAAGAGGAACTTCAGGTAGACAGCAGTTTACCTGGGTTGTGAATTGGTCAGTACATCAATAATAATACTGATTTCCCCCCATAGTTCTACAAAGTACCCAAAGGACTGAACATCAGAAAAGAGGCTGAGCTGGGTGGGAATCAACCTCAGCTTCATGGTGACAGATGAGGAAAACCACACAGATAAAAACAGAACAAAATAGAAAAATGAAACATGTGTGACACAAAATCCAGTTCTTAACAGGTAGAGAGCTAACTAAAAGTTGGGAAACCAGCTCAATCTAGTTTTATCTGGTCAAAATGAAATGTAGTATTCGTAGAAGCATACAGCCATGAACAGTGCTATCACAAAATGGAACCACATTAAATTATTACTTTTCCTAAATAATTCCTATACCCTGTAAATATATACAAAATAAATTCATAATGAATAGAATTAATTTGGTAGAGGGTAGCACTAGAAACTTGGGGAGGGGGATCCAGAAAGACCTCATGTAGGAAGTAGCATTTGAGTTAAGCTTTGAGGGAACCTAGTGATTCTATGAGGTGGAATTAAGGAGGGACAGCCTGTGTCCCTTGTGTGAGGGACAGTCTATTAAATGACAGAGTTGGAAAATATAATGGCATGTCTTAGAAACAGCAAGGTGTCTAGTTTGTCTGGACCACTGAGTATGTGAAGAGAAGTAAAGTAAAATGACCCTTGGAAGATAGATTGGAGTTAAGCAATAAAGAGTTTTAAATACTCCTTGCCCCTTCAGCCTTGGTAAGTGACACTCCAAGATAATCTTCGTGGGACCCAGTGCTTGTGTCCAGAGGGTTTGTGAGAGTTGAAAAAGATTCTTATAGTCTTATCCACAAGAAAAATGGTCATTGAAGCAGAAATAATGCAGTCAAAAGACAGATCTTACTGAATAGTTCCTATTGGATGACTGGGTCAGCTTCTGGGTCTGCCTCAAAAGAGAGCTGCGATAACCCTGAGGCTACAGACTAGACACACACAAACTCTTCCTTTGATTTTTTGTGGAGAAGAGTCCATATAGTTGTTACAATGAAGTGGAGAACAAGATGCTAGTGAAAAATGGAGTTTTTCCTAATTTTTTTAAAGCTTCTAACAATTGCTTTGAAGGGGGGAAAAAACCTCAAAAACAAACAAAAAAACATTTGGCAGGTGAAAGATAATGTAAAGAACTGAATACTAAAAAGTTTAAAAAGGTACTTTTTTTAAACTTAGAAACTCACTTTTCCATTTAATTCTATATCAAACCACTGTTAAAAATCAAAGTGCCTTTATGGTTTAGGCATCCTCTACTTCCAGTAAAAGTCTTGTTCTCATTGAAGAAATGATAAATTCAAGTAAATTTGTCACTCACTATTTTTTGAATTGAAAATTTCTATTTAATTAATTAATTTAGAATTTTTTTCCATGCTTACATGATTCATGTTCTTTCCCTCCCCTTCCCTCCCTCCTCCACTGTAGTTGATGTGCAATTCCACTGGGTTTTGCTTGTGTCACTCACTTTTTAACACTTATCCCTTTAGTTGTGGGTTATTCCAAGGACTGGACCAAAAACTTTTGCCCAAAAAACAAATGATCAACGAATATAAACAATTAGTGAAAAGAAGGAGAAGAATGGGGGAGGAGGGAAAAAGGGTGAGAGAGAATGAAGGGATTGTTCCTCTCCTCCCTTACTTCTGGGGGAAGATAAGCCAGGTCCTGTACCCTTGAAAAAGGAGTATGTCTCCACAGAGATATTTTCTGGGAGATGGAGGATAGAAAACTAGAGTGGGATTGCCCCGTTGAGATGGCAAGATGTCTCCCTTGGAGGAGCCCAGGGCTCCTGAGATCAAATCTGTCTTTGAGAGGCAAGATGATCTCTTATACCTCTGCTTCCCAAAGGGACATTAACTGTCAGCCTTTTCAAGGGCTTAGAAGTGGTCAGCTGCCAAGGAAAGATGTCAGTTTCTTTGGTCAGACAGTCTTGAATCACTGGGGTTTGGAAGTCAAATCCTCTCTTGATGAGAGATGTGACCCTCCTATACCTTTGATCCCCTTGGTTATGTTATTTAGAGACAGGCCCAAACCCCAAATCCTAAATGTCAAATAATTTATTGAGGTTAAAGTAAGGAAGGGAAAGGCAGGGATATGAGGCAGGAAGTGGGTAAAAAAGGAAACCCTAAAGATTTCCCCTCTTGCGGATGCCCTTTCAGAGTCTGGAGGCCAAATGCTTTCTTGGCCCTACTTTTAAACTAGCTAGACCTTGAAAACATAAGTCCAGGGAGAAGTAAGGGAGGGGAGGGAGGGAAAAAGAGAGAGAGAGAGACAGAGAGAGAGAGAGACAGAGACAGAGAGAGCTAGAGAGCGAGAGAGAGCAAGAGAGAGAGAGAGAGAGAGAGAGAGAGAGAGAGAGAGAGAGAGAGAGAGAGAGAGAGAGAGAGAGAGAGAGAGAGAGAATCTGGTCAGGAAAGGTCTGGATGGCTCTGTTCAAAAGTCTTAAATCCACAATCCCTCTTGAGGATTTTAGACAGCTGTAATTGAGAGTCTTGGTGGAGATGTTCAGGGTTTCAGAAGGGATAGTAAGTCTCCAAAGAAATGGGCTTCTGTGTTCAAGGGAATGACCAAAAGAAAAAATTTGAAATTTTAAGAAATGCATGAGAAGAGGAGCAGATGGAACCACACAAGATCTTGGGGGATGAGATGGAATTTCAGCCAGGATCAAAAGTAGTTGGAGTAGAAAACCCAGGGTTCTTTTTGACTTGGGCTCTTTGGAGCTGGGAGGGAGAACTACATTGGCTATTAAAATACCCAAATCTCTCAATACTGTCATCCAAGCAGAAGAAAGAAGATCTTATTTTTCAACTGAAGACAATCTTTGGGATAAAAACTCTCTTTTTCCTTAGGGGAACCCAGAGCCTATTTCTCAAGAAGATTCCTTAGTCAGACCCTCAAGAGATTTATAGAGAAGAAATCTTAGGGACTTCCTCTTCCCCCTGTCCTTTTCCATTACCCTTTCAATAACTTCATATCCAAATAAATTAGATATCTTGATTTATAATAGAACTTGAATCAAAGTCTATGTGTTAGGAGAGGAGCTTCAAAATCCATCATTACAAGAAGGAGGCTGATGGGAAAATCTGATTTACTCTTTAGTCTAGCCAGACTGACTCCATTTTAAAACAGCTCAGCTTGGGGAAAGGAGGAAGTGTCACATTATATTCAATCCCCAACTAGCTGAAGGTTGGTTCCTCTTCTTTAAAATTCCCCTCACTAATACAATTCTCAACTTTCAAAATTCCACCTTTCTCCTCTAGCACCCAGGCTGGAAGTGAGCTGTTAGTTGGATTTCAAACTTCTGATTCTTTCTTAGAATTCTCAGCTTTTCTTTGCCCCTCCTCCACTCTCTCTTCAGCTGGTCCCTCCAAGAGACTGGTCTCTCTCCTAAATTCAGAATCTCTTTTCTCTTATCTTATAGTCGTTATCAAAAAGACCCTGTCTACACCGAAAATTTTCATAATTTCCCTTTTTGTAATAACAAAGAACAAGAAACAAAGTAGATATCCTTTGATTGAGAAAGGGGTAAACAAATTGTGGTACATAAATATAATGGAATATTAGTGCCATGTAAGAGATATGATTAGAGGAAAGCATAGAAAAACTTGTCTGAACTGATATGAAGTGAAGGAAGTAGATCAAAGGAAACAATATAAAATATATAACATTGTAAATGGAAATAACAATAACCATACAACCGGATGATGAAAATTAATTATGAGAATCAAGGTTGATCTCAAAGGAGAGGTATGAGATAATATTTTCCACAACTTCTCTGAAGAGGTAGCATTCACAGCTGTGGAATATTACATATGATGTTACATTTTAAAATTTTATTGATACAGTTTGCTGGATTTTGAGCATTTTTACTTTTTTTTTCCCTTCCATTTAAAAAAATTCTGTTATCAAGAATGGCAGTCTGGGAGGAGAACTGGAAAAGGGATTTGGAGGAAATATAGAATATGTGAAACAAAAGATACCAATCAAAATCTGAGAGATTGTTTTCATATCATGATTTTTTAATTGCTTTCTTCCAATATTATGTCTCATTTCTGACTTGTAGTCTCATAAAAAGAACAATAAATTTGCAATCAAAAGAGGGAAGGAAAAGAAGGAAGAGAAGGGAACAAGTATTTTTATATGAACATCAATTGGGTACTGGGCACTATGCTAAAATTCCTACCAATGTAGATGGAAACTTCATCTATGAATTACTTGATAAGAAGTCTTATAGAGTTGCTAGACATACATAGGTGGCGATGAATATAATGCCTGGTCTGGAGTCAGGAAGACTCATCTTCTTGGGTTCAAATATGGCCTCAGACATTTAGAGGCTGTGTGAACCTAGGCAAGTCGCTTAACCCTCAGTTTCTTCATCTGTAAAATGAACTGAAGAAGAAACTGGCAAATCACTCCAGTATATTTGACAACAAAACCCCAAATGGGGTCATAAAGGGTTGGACATGACTGAAAAATGACTGAACAACAACACAAATAGAAGTAAAAACTTAATTATGATTAAGATAGTAAGTGTCAGAGATGGGATTCGAACATAAATCTTTCTTGATTCAAGTCCTCTAAGCCATACTGTGTATGTTAATTCCTATTTATGACATTGTTATCCTTTTATTAACCCAGATTTAGAGAACCATTTGACAGTTCCCTCTCCTCTCCCACCATATACCTAATCAGTCAATTCTTCTTTTATAGATCTCTCACAACCACATCTTTCTTTTTCCTGTCACTATCAACACCACAGGCCAGACCCTCATCAATTGTTGCCTGGACTATTGTGATAACCTTTTAATCAGTCACTTTGCCTTCATGCCCTCCCCAATCTAATTTGTGCTGACCATTGTTGTTAGAGTGATCTTTCTGAAAGACCACTTTCATCATATCATTCTCTTGCTTAAATACATTGCAATGATTGCCAGTCACCTAGAAGAATCTCAAAATACTTAATTTGACATTAAATGTACCTTCCCCAATCTCTCTCCAATCTACCCTGCCACCTATATTTTGTAACCTCCAAACCTTTAATTACTCTGTCTTGCAAACATAGCTTTCCATTTACATTTGGGTGTTTTGGTTCTCTTTTATTTTCTTTTTTAAGGAATGGCAGGTAATTATGAAAAAAGGGGAGCTAGAGATGGGGGATAGAGAACATACCAGGTGGTAGAAGAAGTAATAAGACAGCACTCATTCATCCCTGATAGAACTTTTCATCTGCCCCATATGCTTACATGCCTTGGGGCTAATTTTCATGCCAGTTCTATTCTTTCTAAAAATGGGGAAAAACAAATCTTTAAATCATCTCAATCACTGAATACTAAAATTGAAGATAAATTGGCGTATATATTCATTGTCTTGTGCGGAGGGGATCTTGGCCAATACCTTGGAAATTTTAAAGGATGCAGAAGTTTTAAAATGAGTAATGAGAACTCCAGTAAATGAGAACTACCATAAACTCCAGAACGTAAAAGTTTTCTGGGGATTTGTCCTTAGACCTCTTCTTTTTTAAGACCCTCCTTTGGCAATCTCATCTACTTGCATGCTTTCTTTTTATTCTAATAACAAATTTCCACATAGGTTTTCCAAAGTTATATGATCCCTCTTGTCTCCCTTCCTTCTTCCTACCCTGCCTCTTGAAGGAGGATCAATCTGGATTATACATGTAGTATCATGCAAAATTTATTTCCACATTATTAATTTTTGTAGGCAAGTAATCTTATAAATCCCAAACCCAAAAACATAACCAAATAAGCTAGTGATAAATCATATGTTTTCATCTGCATTTCTACTCCAACAGTTCTTTCTCTGGAGGTAGATAGCATTCTTTAACACCTCAGAACTGTCCTGGATCATTTTATTGCTGTTAGTAGCAAAGTCTATCACATTTGATTGTTCCACAATATTGCAGTTACATGTATAATGATCTTCTGCTTCTGTTTATTTCACTCCGCATCAGTTCATGTAGGGCTTCCAGCTCTTTCTGAATTCATCCTGTTCATCATTCCTTATAACGCAATAGTATTCCATCACCATCATATACCACATTTTTGTTCAGCCATTCCCAATTGAGGAACATCCTTTTAGTTTCCAATTCTTTGTACCACAAAAAGAGTAACTATGCATATTTTTGTACAAACAGGTCCTTTCCCATTTTCTTTATCTCTTTGAGATTTAGACCCAATAGTGGTATTACTGGATCAAAAGGTATACATTCTTTTATAACCCTTTGGTTTAATAGCTCATGGTTTTGACTCTCAGTTTTATAAAGATGATTCTTACAAGATGATTCTTTTTCTCTTCTCTAATTGATTATTCTAGTTCCTACAGAAGATATTTCAAAATTCTCCCCCTTCATGCTGCTTTTTCTAAACCTTTCTTTTGAGGACCTCATCTCATATTTTACTGAGAAAATAGAGACTATTTTCTGAGCTCTCCATTCTCTTCATCATCTGTTGGCATTATCTCTTGTTCTTTCCTCCCTTAACTGAGAATATGAAGAACAGATAACTCTTTTAGCTGCCCAGATAAGGGTCTTTGATCCAGGGAAATACTGGAATCAGCTTGTATCACTTTGCAAGAACTGATTGCTGTATTTTCAGTGTGAGTATTTACACTTTAGATATCAGCAAACTCTCTAAATTAGTGTTTGGCTTATTGTTTTGTTGATTGTATAGCTTTAAGAAAGGGATGGAAAAAAACATTAATAATTCAGATTAAACTTAAAAGTCTGTTGTGTGTACATTTCCTCCCAAAAGACCTGGTTATTAAACATTTACTAACATACTGTTGCCTTCATCCCATCTCCTTTGCTTGCTCTTCTCTAGCATTTTGTCTGCATTTTTATTCTCTCTCTCTCTCTCTCTCTCTCTCTCTCTCTCTCTCTCTCTCTCTCTCTCTCTCTCTCTGTCTTTCTCTCTCGCTCTCATCTTCAATGTCTCCTTATCCCTGCTACCTATAAATGCAATCAAGACTCATTAAAAGAAAAACTCATACTTGATGTCTTATTCCTTTAAGTTATCAGCCTATATTTCTTACCTCTTTTATAACCATTCTTGGAAAAAGCTGTCTCTACCTATGCTCTCACTCTCATTCCTCATCCATTTACAACATTGTTTATGACCTCATCATTTAATTGAAATTGCTTTTTCTAAAGTTATGAATAATTTCTTAATTTTCAAATCTGCTGACCTTTTCTTAGTCCTCATCCTTCTCAATCTCTTGCAACATTTGACACAATCAGCCACTCCTCTCAAATATTCTATCTGTTTTGTATTTTTGTGTCCTTGCTCTCTTGGTTCTTCTACCACCTGTCTGACTATTCCTTATCAGTCTTCTTTGCTAGTTCATTATCTATATAGAAATGGGCAATACTTATTGGGTTCTCATCTGAGGAATTATTGGCAGCTCAGGTTGAACCCATTGTGAGGGAACAAGCTTTATTATAAAGGAATATATTAACTGAGTGGTTATAGATGGCTAGCTTGTATAGTAAATGAGTAAATAAGAGTAAATGAGTAAATAAGGCAAGAGAAGTTTTAGGTTGAGGGTAAAAGAGTGTAAAAGGGTAAAAGAGTGGGTAAGGGTTTTCTGGAATGCTGTTTATCTTGATTAGCTACTAATGAAGGGATCATTTGTTTGGGCAGTTGTTGTCCTGGCATCACTTTACTCAGGGTCCACTTTGGTCTGCATGGTTTTACCCATAGTTCACTCTGTTTGCCTACTGGTATTAGGGAGCAAACTACAATGTAAAAGGGTTGGTAATAATATGTTAAATATCCTGGGGCAACTTTCTATCATGTCTTGCTTTTTTCTGCACAGACTAGGGGAGGCAGTGATTGTGAAAACTGAGCATTGCTTGAACCTAGAATGGTGTGTCTGGGGAACTGAACACCTATACTTGCTGTCTAGAGACTTCCAACAAAGGACCTGGGTTATGCCTAGTGACTGATATGAGGAGTTCTCTTATACTTGTGAATCTAAGCAACTCATATGCCTTATATGAAAGGTAGCCTCATTCTAAACAACTAGTTATTGTCCATGTTCTTTTGGTTGTTTACAGCTATTGGTAGAGTTTGTGAAACATTTCAGCCCACATCAATATCATACCCCCAAAGTAGATAGTACCTAGGGCTCTATCCTTGGTCTGCCTCTCAATGTATTCACTCTTTCTCTTTTGTTGATCTCATCAGCTCTCTTGGGTTTAACTATCATCTTTGCAGATAATTCCCAAATCTATTTATCTAGTCTTAGTTTTGCTCTTAAGCTCATCATGTCTCTCCAAATACCTATTGGACATTTCAAACTTAGTGTCCCATATCTCAACATTTATATGTATCAAATTCAATACATCCAAAATAGAACTCATTATTTTCATGCACTGCTCTTCTCCTTTAACCCAAGCTTTGAAATTCCTTATTTCTGTTCAATTTACCACCATCCTTCTAGTCACCCAGGTTTACCATCTCAGTTTTATCTCTTTATTTTCCCTTACTCTACTTAACTATCAGTTTGCCCTACACATTTCTCACACCAATCCCTTTCTTTCTCTCTATGTCACATCACCTATAAGCCCTATCAGGTCTTACATGGATTATTGTAATAAACTCCTAATTGGGATCCTTGCCTCGAATCTCTCTCTAATTGAATCTTTTGTTGCTGTTGTTGAGTTGTTTCATTCATGTCCAACACTTCTTGACCCCATTTTGGGATTTTCTTGGCACAGTTACTTGAGTAGTTTGCTATTTTCCTTCTCCAGTTCATTTTACAGATAAGGAAGGTGAGGCCAACAAGGTTAGATGACTAACCAAAGGTCACTCTGCTAGTAAGTTTCTAAGGCAGTATTTGAATTCCTAAAGATGTCTTCCTGATTTTTAGTCCACTGCTTTATCCACTGTACCACCTGGTTGCCCCTTAATTGAATCTATCCTCCCCATAACAGCTAAATTGATTTTCTTAAAGCACATGTCCATCTTTATCAGTCTCCTACTCAATATACTCCAATGACTTCCTAGTGCCTCAAAGAACAAATATATACTGCCTTTTTCTGTCTTTAAAAGTCCTTCAAAATTTGACCCTATTACCTTTTCGGACTTATTAGACATTACTCCACATATACTATGATTAACCTATTGAGCTTTTCCCTCTTTTCCTTATGCATGACATTTGCATAGGCTATTTGTCTCTCATGTCTGTAATGCACTTTCCCCTCATTTTCTTCTCTTCCTTCAAAATTCAGCTCAAGCATGATCTTTTACATGAAGTGTTTCCAAATCTCCTAATCTCTTACTACATTCTCCCATCTAATTAATTGGTACTTATTTTGTATGTTGTTTCCCCCAGTAGAATAGAAATTTCTTGAGGACAAGGACTATTTCATTTTTGTCTTTGTATTTCCAGAGTACAGTGGTAGATACATATCAAGTTCTTAATAAATACTTATTGATTGATTGATTCAACAAATCATTTAACTTCCCTGGGACTCAGTTTCCTCATCTATAAAAGGAGAAGCTTTGACTAAATGAACTCTAAGTTTCATTCCATTTTTATATCTTGTTACTATTCTACTATCCTCATTTCTGTTCTTCCTGCTATTATTTTTGTACAGATTGGAGTATTACCTGGCTGAACTATTGCAACATTATTTTGCTATAGCTTTCTGTTTTCACTCACTAGTGCTTCTAGTTCATGCTTCATACTGTTGCCAGATGAATGCCCCTTGGGCTTAGATGTAGTCATATCATTGTTCTACTCAAAAATCTTTAGTGCCTTTCCATTACTTATCGAGGCAAGTTCACGTCCATGTATTCTCTGACTCTAAATGTATGATCTGTCCATCACACCATACTCTAATGTGTGTCATCAGTTATGTGTTTTAGCTATTTGTATGTTCCATATTGTCCAATTAAACTGTAAACTCAATGTAGGTGTGGGCCATGGTACAGCTAAACTGTGTAACTCTTCAAGTACAATATTTTAAGTCCAGTAGGCCAATAACAAATGTTGGTTAAATTAAATTTAATTCATTTCTATTTCTAGGTTAAGTGATCAAATTAGGATGAGTAAAGGATCAAATCAGGGCAACTGGGTGACACAATGGATAGAGTGCCTGATCCAGGATCAAGAAGACTTTTTTCTAAGTTCAAATCTGACCTTCAACATTATTTAGCTGTATGACTCTGGGCAAGTCACTTAACTATATTTGCCTCAATTTCCTTATCTGTAAAATGAGCTGGAGAAAGGGCAAATTACCCTATTATCTTTGCCAAGAAAACCCCAAATTGGGTCAACAACAACAAAGGTATCAAATCGGATTTTTTTCTTCTTCTGCCTCCTCTATCCCACTTCCTCTCTCTCTCTCTCTCTCTCTCTCTCTCTCTCTCTCTCTCTCTCTCTCTCTCTCTCTGTCTGTCTGTCTGTCTGTCTGTCTGTCTCTCTGAATAGAATTGGATATGTGTGTGTGTGTATGAGAGAGAGAGGAGACAGAGACAGAGAGAAGGAGGAAAAGAGGGAGATGGAGAGAGATAGAGAGAGGGAAAGAATGAGAGAGAAAGAGAGAGAAAAAGGGAGAGAGAGGGAGATAGAGAGAAAAGGAGAGAGATAAAATGAGAGTCAGAGAAAAAATGAGAGAGAAAATGAGAGAGAGATTGTTTTACTTTTTAAATTTAATTGAACATTAGAAATAGTCTCATTTAAACTTCACTTAGTTAAAAGTAATTAGGGAACAGTTTGCAACCAATAAAGGTGATATAGCTATAAGGTTCTTCACCTTTCTTATATAGACATTTTATTTGCTGAAAGGGTCAGGAAAATGGCATTTGTGTGAGAAAACACATATGAAGACAGTTTGAAGAAACACAAATACTTCTGAGGACCTGAGATAAACTAGTCCTTCAGATAAAAAATACTAAGAAAATCTGTCTGAAAAATAACATGGAGACAAAACAATTAATGGTCGAGATAGATATTTTCTAGCAGCTAATTTAAATTTTGACAGTTTTTCAGGATTTTGAAATTTGTTGCTGATAATTTTTGCATCAAACAACCTTTGGGTTTATATTACTATTTTATAATAACTATTTGTGTCATAAATTATAGAAATATGGATTTTGGATTTTCCATCATAAGGTAGAGTTGGTTCACTACTGATGGAAGGCCCTGGTTTGAGTCATTTGAAACCAGAAGCTTCATACAGAAGCTGAAGTAAGCCAGTTGTATTTGTGAAGAAAATACAAGAGAAACTAGAAGAAAGAGACATAGAAGTAAAAATAGATATCCAAGAGAAGATCTTGGAGTTGGGGGATGGTGCTGGGAAGAGGCAGACTTTGTTATTGGAAGTTGATTAGAGAAAAGCTCTGATGTTAGGTAGTGCCCGGAGGAAAGGAGAATGCTTTGCTGTGGAGGCTGAGTTTGTCTGTGCCTTACTCTTGATTGTGTCTCTTACAATTTGAGGTAGGAGAAATTCCTTAGACCAGAGTTCTCAAACTTTGGGGTCTCAGAAGCCCTTACTGTAAACTCTTAAAAAATATTAAGGACCCCAAAGAGCTTTTGGTTATGTAGGGTATAACTATCTATATTTTCCATATAAATGAATTAAGTGATAAAATTTTAAAATATCTACTTCTGAATTTATTTAATATAATACCAAAAACCTATTACATGTTAACATGAACAATACATTTTTAGATGAAAAAGAACTACCTTTTCCCAAATAAAAATTCACTGAAAGAAAATAGCACTGTTTTCATAGCTTTCCAAAATTATTATCTGGCTTAAGAGAAAAGAACTGGATTGTAATGTTTAAAAATTCTTAGAGACTGGGTTCTGGGTAAGAAAATCAATTTGTTGATCAGGTTACAAAGAACCAATAAATTAATTGATCAGTTATCTCTCTTAGTGATCAAAGACTAAGACATATAGCATCTTGGAGTAATTAAATACAACTTTTGAAGTTCATTATTCAGCCTTTTCCTAGGCATTATCAATACTCCTCTAATTGGTGAATAGTTAATGAGGTGTCCAACATTCTTGCCATTCCCATTCCACAATGTTGATGGAAAATCCCATGCTCAATCTGTTCAGGTTAAAATTATGGTTGAGACTGAATGTAATAATTATATTTGGTCACCAAGGATTTTATTTATAAAATCCAAATGAAACACCCAAAATTCAGCTGGAAATTTTATGGTGATTTAATTGATATAGTGGAGGAGATTAAGAAGAAGGAAGAAGGAAGGGGCTAGTATCGGGCGGGAAAATTAGGAGATCTAGAAAGTAAGATTTTAAGTGTGAAGGAAGGAAGAATCAGCCTGACCTCCAAAGGGGCTCAGCTAAGATCCCCGAACTTGAATCGGCTCAAGGGCAAAACTCACCACCAACACTCCAAGATGTCGAAATCCTTAGCACACTCTCAGCCAGAGTTGCTTCTCCAGGGAAAGGGGAGGAAAGAAGAAGTGACATGCATATAGACAGTTTTACATCACTTTCCTGCACCTCATCTGAACCAATGATGACTTAGCTTGACTTAGGACAGGCCAGAGGTCTGTCCTTTTTTCGGCACATGCCTGTTGAAGGCCATTTCCTTAGATAATTAAATCTTGAGTTTGATGCAGACCTTCCAAATCTTGTTAAACTAAGAAGGGAGGAGAAATGTAGAGTTTCCAAGACCTGATTATGCTATTCCAAGTATCTCCATTGTTACTGGTCAAGAAATAGCTAAATCAGATCTTCTAAAGAATGGTCTGATTAGGGTGGAATAGTTTTAAAATTCACAAATCCTAGTATTCCAATGTTTAGAAGAAGGAATCTAGTCATTAAGAGTGACATTGTTTGTTCACTCCAATGAGAGACTCCAGGACTCTGTTCTGCTGCTTGTAGATACTCCTGGTTTTTGCTGGTTTTTGTTTACTGGGCAGGATAGAACTCACAATCTCATTTCTAATCTCCCCAACTTAAAAGATACTCTATAATATAAATAAAATTCCTTGGATCCATTAGGAATAAAGGAATGAGGAAAGAGGTTTGAAGGCTATACCTGAGTCTCAACTCAAAACCCAGAAAGAGAAATGATTCAATACATTAGAAATATATCTGAGGATTCTAATTTCTTTTTCTGTATTCAGTTGATTGTTTTGGTTTCAGCATATGAAGAAAATCCAGCTTTTCACAGACATGTAGTTGAAGAAGAGAGTACCTTTGCTTTAGTCATAAAACATTTTAATATTATTTCAAATATAGTTTTGACCTTATGCATTCTCTAAAATAGTCTCTGGGACTCCTAAAGGGTCTATGGACTACTCTTTGAAAATGATTACCTTAGAGGTTTGAATATTGACTTCTCAGGCTAGAGAAGAAGCTTCTCCTATCCCCAAATTCAGACCTCTATAACTATGTAGATTTTAGTGGTAGTGTTTTATTAAATGAGCTTAATACTGCTTTCATGTCCTAAAAGTAGCAGAGAAGCAACTTTCTCTAAAAGGAAAATGAAGAGACTCAGAAAAGGACTCTTTCCTGGAAGGTGATGCATGGCATATTTCATTCTCAAAAGAGTCCAAGGTCATTAAGACATAGTTTAGAGTCACGAGTTACCTTGGGCATATAGAATTCTATACTCATATGCCACTCTAACAAATTTCTGTAAGTTTGTACCTGTTCTTTCCATCATGAACTATCCATTAATGGGACAGTGTGATCCAGGTTTATGGCTTAATTATTGTTTTCATTGTTGACTAACTTTCTATTGACTAAATGTCAGGTCATGATTATTCTTGATTTTGTCTTGGTTGGTAAATGTTTAATGTTTAAGTCAATGGAATTATTGGGACTGGTTTTGTAGGTGAGAATAAGACTAATAGGGAATTAAGATCTGTAGTGGCAAGTAGGAGTAATATATGACCTATACTAGGGCAAACTCTGGGCCTTTCTAAGGTCTTTAAGAGTGAATTGTACACTAATAATATGGAAATAGGTCTTGGTCAATGACACATGTAAAACCCAGTGGAAATACACATCAGCTACAGAAGGGAGGTTAGGGGGAGAGGAGGGAAAGAACATGAATCATGTAACTATGGAAAAATATTCTAAATTAATTAATTAAACTTAAAAAAAGAGAATGAATTATAGTTAGCATCTGTGTAGATCTAGCATCATGCATGCTGATTGTGGTGAATGAGCCAGAGAAAGAGAGAGAGAGAGAGAGAGAGATAGAGAGAGAGAGAGAGAGATAGAGATAGAGAGAGAGAGAGAGAGAGAGAGAAATCACAATTATCATATCATATGTGCTATCTTTTATCTGTACTAAATACATAAATGATATTTAACATATCAAACTTATTTAACATATCAAACATATTATTTCATGGGTTGCCATGTTGGAATACTTGGTTGTCTTACCCAGTCTACATTATGTTACCAACACACTGACACAGAAAAATGGCATGAAAGGCATATTAAAGCATATGGGGAATGCATAATGGGGAAAAGAGTGAACTCTTCATGTGGTTAAGGTGGGAGATGAGATGTGCAGCTTGAGTGCAATATTGCTACCCTCAGTATGTTTGTAATGTGAGGTGTCACTGTGGAGCATGAGAGAACCACTTTAAGTGGAAACTCCTTCAGTGGGCTTAGTTTTCCAAGGAAAAATCGAATTCAGTTCAAGTTTTAAGCTTCTTCTTAGGAAAGGGATCAGATTTTCCATGAAACTAACATGACATGTGTGACAAGGAAATCACTTTAAAAGACTGATATATATTAATTTAAGGTCGCCAAGGAATTCAGCTATGTAATTCCTAAATGAAAACTCAAGTCAGCAGTCAATCTTTTATGGAGTTTAATTACAACAGGAGGAAGAAAGGAATTAGAGATAGAGAGAGAGAAAAGGGAGAGAAGGGAATAGGGCTTAAATACCCCTTCTGTTTAGGCTGGGCCAAAAGGCCCAAGCCCTTAGATAGCTGGGGCAAAGAAAAGAGATCAGTCCCTATTACTCACGTGACAAAAATGGAGAAACAGTCTCAGAGGTCCCCACCTTCAGCTTCCTTCAGAGCAAGCTTCTCAGAGCACACTCCAACCACTCAGACAAACTCCTCAAACACCACCCTGAGTCTTCAGAGCCCTCTATCTTTAAGGAAACCATCCAAGTTCCCTCCCCTCAGTTCTCACATCTACCAATCACTGTCCATCAATTTCCCTGTGCCAATGGAGGCTCTAGCTTAACCCAGGACCGCCCAGCGGTCTATGGCTTTGCACATGTCTGTTGAAGGTCATATTTTCAAATAATTAAATCTTTGATCCTTTGCTACAGCCCTTCCTAAATCCTGTTAACCTGAGTAGGGTAGAGATTGGAATAATTAAATTTTGATCTATGCTACAGCCCTTCCTCAATCCTGTTAGGACTGAGTAGGGTGGAGATTGATTCCAAGTATCTCCATTGTATCAATTCTAAAATCAATCATGACTCAAAGAACTTCCTGTTCTATGCTTAAGCATAGGTCAAAGTCCTTTCCATTGTTCAGCAAAAGATTTCTGTCCTAAAGTAATATTAAGAAGGGAGGAGGAGGAAACCCTCATGCCAATGGGGTTCACATTCCAATAGCCAAGACTCACTATCAATAGGAAATTTTTCAAGTATGAAATTTCCCAATAGTGAAATTTCCAACATTTATAAGTCTAAGAAATTTTGAGGTTTACACATGTGACATGAAAATTCCCAGGGGGGCGCTTTTTACCTTTCATGCCAGAAATGAAGGGTCCTGGTGCAGATAGTCTGGGAAAAAATACTCAGAATTCTTTATTATTGCATGCTCTGACTTGAAATAATAGGTTATATGCAAACAAATGAAACAAATTTGTTCATTTATAAATATTAGTCAGACTTACAGATCATCATCAGCCATCGGGATTAAAAGAGTAGGATGTATAATGTGTCTGCCTAAATGGAGGGAGGATAGTAGGGAAAGAGAAATAAGAGGCTTTCAATGGCATGGTATCTAATCCATAGGGGAGGAAGCAGAAAGTGGATAAATTCATCAGGTCCACCAATACTTCAAGACCAACACATTCAGACAAACCACAAATTCCTTACAGGAAAATTAGGTTTTTGTTTTGTTTTGTTTTGTTTTTTTTTGGATTAGTGAGCCAGACAAGGCACTCACTGCTCATTATTATATTTGATTTGGGATAGAGATGCTCTTCACTTGTTGGTGAGCAACCATTCCTAGGCCCCTCTTCTGTCTAAGGAGCTGAAAAGTTCTGGGGCTTCTCTATCTCTAATGGTACCCACCTCTTATGGTCCCCCAGTTACTCCTACTAGCAGATTAAAAACTATACCTCCTAGTGGTCTTTGATGTTGAGTTACATATTGAAGAATTAAGAAACTCTTCAGCAGGTCTGTGGTCTTCTGTTGAAAATTTACGGAAAGACATACTTGGATAAGAAAGTACGGAGTGGACAAAATCTGCACGAGTAACATATTTTAGGCAGGGCATTGAAAAAGTTGAGAATTTCCAGAGGAGACCAACTGGGGTGATGAAGGGCCTTAAGATCAGGTCACATGAGGATTAGATAAGGGAAACAGGAATGTAGATCCTGAAAAAGAGATGACTTGGGGATGGAGGATATATGATAGCTGACTTCATTTATTTGAAAGGCTATCACATAGAAGCTGGATTGTACTTGCTCTATGTGTCCCTATGGAACAGAATGGTTGTTTGCAAGGGGTATATTTAGGCTTAATGTCAGGAAGAATTTTTTACCTATTAGAGATATTCAGAACCAAATCAGGGAAGGGTAGTCAGTTCCCCTTTACTTGAGGTCTTTTAGCAAAGGCTCACTGTCCACTTGTCTGGCTGAATTACAAAACATGTCAACATTCTTGGTGTACTGCCAGAAAATTTTAGTTTATAGATAAAGAAAATCTAAAATAGCAGAGTCTTCTTATGCCTTCCAAGAGAGCCCAGGGGGGATAATTTCATAATTGTAATATGATTTTGAGTAGGAGATAAATACCATCTCTGGAAGATAAATCCTATCTGGGATGAAAAGCATCTAACTGTAAAAGGCTTAAGCTACAGAAGGTAGGACTTAGATAAAATGTAAAGAAATAATGCTGTCTTTAGAAATGAATATTACAGATCTCACACTAGATGTCTCATAGGCTTATTTTCTCAGAAACATTTCAATTTATTATTATTTTTAACATCCTTTTCACATTAAACTTTTAGTTCCAAATTTTCTCCTTATTTTCTCCCCTCTTCCTCACGAGAAGGCAAGCAATATGCCATTTATGAATGTGAAATCGTACAAAATATATTTCTCTATTAGTCATATTTTTTAAAAAACAAGAAAAACTAAATGAAGAAATTTTACTTCAATTTGCATTCAGTGTTCATCAGTTCTCTCTCTGTAAATGGATAACACTTTTATTTTTTTCATCATGAGTTCTTTGGAACTGTCTTTGATCATTTTATTGGCCACAGTAGTTAAATCTTTTACAAATGATCATTATAATCTTGAAAGTATGATTTCCTAGTTCTTCTCACTTCATTTTGCATGAGTTCATATAGCTCTTTCCATATTTTTTGATCCCACTCTCCCTTACATTATGACATATAGCACAATACTACTCCAATCACAATTACATGCCAGTTTGATTGTTCATTCTTCAGTTGATGGCATCTCTTGATTTTCATTTCTGTGCCACCAAGAAAAAGAGTTGATATAAATATTTTTGTTCATATAGGTCCACTTCCTTTTTCTTGTGTTCTCTTTGTGGATACAGATCTAGTAGGGGTATTTCTGGTTCAAAAAGTATGAATTTTTATGGCTTTTTGGGAACAGTTTTATCGTTTTAAAGGACAAGCTCACAACCCCCAGAACAGTTCATTAGTGTACCTATTTTTCCCTGATCACCTTCAGTATTTGTCATTTCTCTGATATGTGTTAGAAGATACTTCAGAGTTGTTTTAATTTTCTTTCCTGTATTTAAGAGTGATATAGAGCATTTTTTCATCATACAATTGAAAACTATAATTTCTTTTTCTCAAAACTGCCTCTATATCTTTTGCTCATTTATCAGTTGGGAAATGGCTCTTATTTTAAAAAAATATAATTTTATTATTATTTTTCAAAAATATTTTTCCATAGTTACACCATCCATGTTCTCTCTCTTCCCTTTTCCCTCCCCCCTCCTAGAGCTAACAAGCAATTCCACTGGGTTATATGTGTATTATCATTCAAAACCTATTTTCATATCATTCATTTTTGCAATAATCTTTTAAAACCAAAACTCCAAATCATATACCCATATAAACAAGTGATAAATCATTCTTTTCTCCTGCATTTCAACTCCCACAATTCTTTTTCTAGATGTGGATAACCTTCTTTCTCATAATTCCCTTGGGAATTTCCTGGATCACTGTATTGCTATTAGTTGCTGTCTATTACATTTGATCATCCCACAATGTATCTTTTACTGTGTATAATGTTTTCCTGGTTCTGCTCATTTCACTCTACATCAGTTCATGTAGGTCTTTCCAGTTCTTATAGAAATGAAGCAGTTCACCATTCCTTATAGCACAGTAATATTCCATAACCATCATATGTCACAATTTGTTTAGTCATTCCCCAATGGAGGGAGAACCCCCCAGTTTTTTGAAATGGCTCTTATTTTTATGAATTTGACTCAGTTCTATACTCAGTGTATATTTGAGAAATGAGGCTTTTATCTGAGAAATTTTCTGTGAACATTTTTTATGTTACTTGATTGTAGTACTTTTAACATAAAATAATTCCCCTGATTATCTCTTTTAATTGTCTTTTTTTTTAAACTTTTGTTTTGGCTTAGATCATGATTGCCACTCATGTTTTTTTTTTTTTAATGTTTTTATATTGGATTCTGTTTCAGCCCCTTATTTTAATTGTATATGTCTTTCTGTTTCAATTGTGTCACTTAGAAATAACATATTGTTGGATTCTAGTTTCTAATCTGTTTTATTATCTGTTTTTATTTTATGGGGGAGCTCATCCTATTCACATTAATGAATATTAATTGTGTATTTTTCTTCATCCCATCTACTTCTGCTTCTTCTTCTTCTCTCTCTTTACATTCAACTCTCCTCAAAAGTCTATTTTACTTCTAACCACCACCTCCTTTAATCTGTCTTCCCTTTTATTATCCCTGCTTCCTCCCCCCCCCCAATTTCTATAAGATAGATTTCTATACACAACTAAGTATGTGTGTATATACATATACATGCATATACATGCATATACATGCATATATATATATATATATATATATATTCTTTCCTCTGAAGCAAGACTGAAATTGAGGTTCATCCATTGCTACCACATCACTCTTTCCCCCTTCATTGTGAAAGTGCTTTCTTGTGTGCTTTTGCATTTAAGAATTTCCCCAATTCTACCTCTCCTTTCCCCCTTCTCCTCTTTCTCACTCCTTCCTTCATTGTTTTTGGAAATCATTCCAACATAATCAATTCATACCCATACCCTCTGCCTATGTCAACTTCTCTTAACTCCCTTAATAATGACAAAATCCTGATAAGTTTAATGTATCATCTTCCTGTGTAGAAAAGTAAACAGCTTAACTTTATTGAGTCTCTTCTGTGTACTCTAATATGTTTACCTTGTCAAACTGCTCTTGAGGCTTGTTTTTGAATGACAGACTTTCTATTCTTCTCTGGCCTTTTCATCAGGAATGCTTGAAAGCCCTCTATTTTATGAATATCCACTTTTTCTCTGGAAGGATTATGTTCAGTTTTACTGGGGTAGGTTATTCTTGGTTGTAATCCTAGCTACTTTGCCTTCTGAAATATCATATTATAAGATTTGTGCTCCTTAACATGGAAACTGTTAAATCTTGTGTGACTCTGATGAGGGATCCATGATACTTGAATTGTTTCTTTCTGGATGCTTGTAATATTTTCTCCTTGAATTTGGAGGTCTGAAATTTAGCTATAATATTCTGGGGAGTTTTCATTTTGATATCTCAGGAAATAGTTGGGGGATTACTTCAATTTCTATTTGACCCTCAGGACCTAAGATATTAGGGCAGTTTTTTCTTGATAATTACTTAAAATTATATTTAGGGTTTTTTTCTTAAATCATGGCTTTTAGGTAGTCCAATCATTATTTTTTTTACACAATTACCTTCTGTCTTAGAATCAATAGTGTGTGTTGGTTCCAAGGTAGAAGGGCTAGGCAATGGGGATTAAATGATTTGTCTAGTCATACAGGTAGGAAGTGTCTAAGTCCAGATTTGAACCTAAGATTTCCTGTCTCTTAACCTGGCTCTTAATTCATCTAACAGCTCCCTGATTGAATCATTCTTAAATCATCTCTCCTCAATCTATTTTCCAGATAAGTTGCTTTTTTCTGATGAGATCTTTCACATTTTATTTGATTTTTTTCATTCTTTTGGCTTTGTTTATTTCTTGATGTCTCATACAGTCATTAGCTTCCCGTTGCCCAATTCTAATTTTTTAAAGAATTATTTACTTCAGTGAGTTCTTGTACCTTCCCTCTCCTTCTCTCCCAAATTTAGCCAAATCTGTTTTATAATGAATTATTTTCCTCAGTGATTTTTATACCTCCTTTGGTCAATTCAGCTTTTAAAGTTCTTTTCTTCAGAGGATTTTAATGCCCTTTTTTTTTAACCTTTTGGCCAATTCTGTTTTTAAGGTGCTATTTATGTGTGTTCCTCTTTTACCAAGCTGTTAATTCCCTTTTTATAAATTTATTGCATCACTAATTTCTTTTCTAAATTTTCCTTCTATCACTCTTACCTCTTTGTTTAACTCTTCCAAGAATTATTGGGTGGGTTGAATGAACATTTATCTTTCAGGCTTTTTTAATAGTTATTTTCACATTGTTGCTTTCTTTTGACTTTATGTCTTGGCTTTTCCTGCCATTGTATTAGCTTTTTATGATCATATTCTTCTCCTTCCTTCCTTCCTTCCTTTATTCCTTCCTTCCTTCCTTCCTTCCTTCCTTCCTTCCTTCCTTCCTTCCTTCCTTCCTTCCTTCCTTCCTTCCTTCCCTTCTTTCTTCTTCTTCTTCTTCTTCTTCTTCTTCTTCTTCTTCTTCTTCTTCTTCTTCTTCTTCTTCTTCTTCTTCTTCTTCTTCTTCTTCTTCTTCTTCTTCTTCTTCTTCTTCTTCTTCTTCTTCTTCTTCTTCTTCTTCTCCTTCTCCTTCTCCTTCTCCTTCTCCTTCTCCTTCTCCTTCTCCTCCTTCTCCTTCTCCTTCTCCTTCTCCTTCTCCTTCTCCTTCTCCTTCTCCTTCTCCTTCTCCTTCTCCTTCTCCTTCTCCTTCTCCTTCTCCTTCTCCTTCTCCTTCTCCTCCTCCTCCTCCTCCTCCTCCTCCTCCTCCTCCTTCTCCTTCTCTTCCTGCTCCTTCTCTTCCTCCTCCTCCTTCTCCTTCTCCTCCTTCTTCTCTTCCTGCTCCTTCTCCTCCTCTTCTTTCTCCTCCTCCTCCTTCTGCTTCTCCTTCTTCCCTAGACTATTTATTGCCTTTGATTTTCATGTTAAAGTTGACTCTACTCATCTGGATTTGGGGAGCACTGTCTTATGCTTCAGGGTTTTTTTGAGCTGCTGTTTTCAAAACTAGTTCTGGGAGATCTTCAAGTTTTCAGTGTTTGCAAATTTGTGTGATCTAGGGAGAGGTATCATCACTGCTCCTTTGGTCTACACTCTGGTCTTTATCCAGGAAGTGATTCTGGTCCCATGGAGTCCTAAGAGCTTATGCTATTCTTCTGTTCTTTGGTTTGGAACTGTGGCCAGGTCCCTGCTCCCTTAGGACAGACCCTCAGTAGTCCTCTGTGACCCAGAACTGTGTGTGAGCAACAGAGTTGACAAATAAGTGCCAGTTATACACAGAGCTAAGAAAAAGTCCCCTATAATATTTTTCTGACCAGTTGTCTGATCACTTTATTGTTTCTGGGCTGAGAACTTCCAAAGCTGCTGTTGCTGCTGCTACTATACCTAAGATACTGCTAGTATCACTGTTGCCATAGGTGCATATATGGGCCTCCAGAAAGGCCTCTTCCCTGTTGTCACAGACTTTCCCGGTGACCTCTTAAGTTTTATTAGCCCAGAAAAATGTCTCAATATGACCTTTTGTTAGCTATGCTTCTCCAAAATTTGTTTTGAAGACATTTCAAAGTTATTTGGAGGGACTTATTAGAAGAATTCAATGGGGTGGTTGCCCCTAATCCTCCCATGGAATAATCAAACTCAAAATTTCCAAACTCAAACTCATTATCTTCCCCATCCCAGACTTTCCTCTTTTCCTGACTTCTCTATCACTTTCAAGGTTGCCATCAATCTCTCAGTCATCAGGCTCACAATCTCAGTGTCATCCTTGACACTCACTGTCTTTCACTCTACACTTTCAGTAAGTTGTCAAACTCTGTTCTTCCTACCTTCATATCATCTCTCATATACTTCCCCTTTCTCTCATCTGATACTGTCACCATCCTGATGCAAGCCCTCATTACCTCATGCCTGGACTATTGCAATAGCCTAGTAGTTAGTCTCCCTCTCTCAACTGCTTCATCACTCCAGGCTATCCTCCACTTAGCTATTAAATTGTTGGTAAGCAAAGGAGTGCTCAGCAAACACGGTGTGGGCAAAATGAACAACAACGGCCTACTGCTACTCAGCAAATGCTCAGAGTTCGAACTCACCATCATGAATACTGTTTTCAGAATGGTGAACAAATATAAAACAATGTGGATGCACCCACAATCAAAATAGTGGCATCTCATTGACTACATCATTGTATGCTGGTGAGACATCCAGGATGTACAGATCACCAGAGCCATGAGAGGAGCTGAATGCTGGACAGACCACAGATTGGTTAGAGCGACTCTTCAAATGCGCATTGCGCCTCGCCATCCAAAATGTGCCCAGACAGTTTGCGCATTTTACAACATGAGTTGTCTTAGAGATCCATCTTATTTGCAAACATTCCAGTCCTGGCTGGATGAGAAGCTGTCTGCCAAGGGACCACTCACTGAAGCTCAACCGAGAAATGGAACCAGTTCAGAGATGCAGTGAAGGAAACATCAAAGGCAGTCCTAGGCCCCAAACAACGCAACCACCAGGACTGGTTTGAGGAGAACAACATTGCCATTCTTGGTCACCAAGAGACTACCACTAAGCATCTTGCTAAAGAGAAGGGCTGTTCATGCCATACCCCTTTAATTAATCCAATTTAATAAACTCCACTGACTCCCTGTTTCCAGAAAGATCAAATTCAACATCCTCAGGCTTTTAAACTCCTTTTATAACATGGCTCCTTCCTACCTTTCTAGTCTTATGTCTTACTCTCCTTCATGTGCTCTTAAAAACAAAAACAAAAATATTACTTTCAATCTTAGAATCAATATTGCATTTTGATTTCCAGGCAGAAGAGCAGTAAAGGTGAGGCAAGTGTCTGAGGCCAGATTTTGAACCCAGGACCTCCTGTCTCTCATCCTGACTCTTAATCCACCAAACTACCTAGCTGTACTTTTTCATGAACTCTTTGATTTATTTGATTTAGCAACACCTTCTCTTTGATTTTCTTTTATGTGACATTTCTCTGGATTCTGAGCATTTTTGCCCCTATACATTAGGCAATCTAATTTAGAATCATAGTGTTGGAAAGAGCTTTGAAACATTGTAATGATAGCCTTATCAGCTAAAAGTGAAACCCCTCTCCTCTCCTCTCTCTGTCTCTCTGTCTCTCTGTGTCTCTCTGTGTCTCTCTCTGTCTCTGTGTGTCTCTCTCTCTCTCTCTCTCTCTCTCTCTCTCTCTCTCTCTCTCTCTCTCTCTCTTTCTCTCTCTCCACCCCCTACCCACCACCTAGAATGCTTCCCCTCTTCATTTCTACATACTAGCCTCTTTGGCTTTCTTCAAGTCTTAAAGTTTAGCTTTCTTCCTTTTGCAGCCCTCCTTCATTTTTGTACCTTTCTTCCCTTTGAGACCACCACCAATTTATCATCTATCTATCTATCTATCTATCTATCTATCTATCTATCTATCTATCTATCTATCTATTTATATCTATATCTGCATCATCTACATCTACATCTATATCATCTATATCTATATCTATATCTATCTATGTTTATCTTATTTGTACAAATTATTTGCATTGTCTCTTTCATTAGGCTGTGCACCTGAAGAGCAGGGACTTAAAAAAACCCAACCTTTTCTTTGTATTACTAGTGCTTAGCACAATAAATGATACATTGTAGAGTTTAAGAAGTGCTTCTTGACTTGTTTTGATGCCTTGATTATCTATTTGCTTTAGAAGGAGACAATGGAACCTTTTCATGGAAATTCTCACCTCATAGAGCTATATGAATCAAATAAGTTTGTGAAAATGCTTAAGTGTGAAATACATGAAACGTATTATGAATATTTTTTAAAAAAGAGAAAATGTAGGTTCACATCTGGCCTTAGATGCTTCTTAGCTGTGTGGCATTGGGCAAGTCGCTTAACCCCAGATGCCTAGCCTTTACCTCTCTTCTACCTTGGAAGCAATACCTGGTATTGATTCTAAGACAGAAGGTAAGGGTTTTAAAAAATAAAAGAGAATTCAGAGAAGCATGGGAAAGCCATGAAGTAATATAGAGCAATGTCAGAATAATGGCATATACAATAAAACTGGAAAGAATGACAGTGACAAAATGAAAAGGAAAGCTATATAATTATAATGAAAAAAACTTGAACTCAAAGACTATATGAAGAGATGTACCTCCCTTTCTTTCTTGTAGAGGTTGGGATTAGGCTTATATAGCACACTACATATAGTGTCAAAGCCAAGTGACATATCATCTTATTTTGCTGAATCACATTTTAAAAATATCATTTTTCATTCTTTGTTTAAAAACATGGTTTGCTTGTTAGGAGGAGATTTGGAAATGAAGTATATAAAATGAAAGTTATCAATAATAATTAAAACTTTCATGTATACATATATGTATATTTGTACACAAATATGTATACATGAAATCACACACACATAGATACATGCAAAAGAGATCCATCTGTGTGAATGTGTTCTGGTAGGTTGAGTCCACAGGTAAAATTTTAAAATAAGTGGAGCTTATCCTTTATCTCTTTCTACCATCTTTTATGAAGCATCTCCTCTGAAAGCCAGGAACGTAGTACTGCCATGAAAACCCTCAATTTAATATCACCCTTAGCCATTTCCCAATTGATGGGCAACCCTTTTAATTCCCAGTTCTTTGCCACCACAAAGAGAGCTGTTATAAATATTTTAGAATATATAGGTTCTTTTCCTTTTATCCTTATCATTTTATGATTGTTATAAAATACTACTGTGCTGTAAGAAATGATGAGTAGGTTAATTAAAAAAAATCTATGGAAAGATCTACATGAAATTATGAAGAGTAAAATGAGCAGAACCAAAAGAATATTATTCACAGCAACAGAAATGTTATTTGTATACAGAGCGCTCTCAAGGAACTATTTTTTTAAACTCTTCATTTCTGTTTTGGATTCAATATTGTGTATGGGTTTCAAGACAAAAACATTAAGGGCTAGGCAATGGGGGATTAAATAACTTGGCCAGGGCTACAGCTAGGAAGTGTTTGAGGGCAGATTTGAACTCAGGACCCCCAATCTCTGGACCTGATTCTTAATCCACTGAGCCACCTAGCTGTACTCAGAAATATTATTTGAAGAATAATTTACATATTCCCACCTCCAGAGAAAGAATGGATGAATAGAAATAAACAAGACATAGTGCCAAATGATGACTTTTCTGATGAGGGGAGAAGGAAGGAGGGAATATCTGGATATTTTAATGGAATAAAGAAAGAAAAAACAAACAAAATCCCACACATGCCTATTCTTCATTTATTGTGCTTCACTTTTTGCTAACAGTCCGTGATAATGCTATCATTGCAATCTTTCAACGCCCTTTCCAAACTAATGATAATAAATGAGACAGGTTAACTTATAGGGTCATCACATGTTGGAACTTAACAGCTCAACATAAGTTAATATACACAATAGAGGAACGATGAACATTTTTATTTTCATTTTCATTCCAAGGACACACTTCTGTTTCCAAGGCTTAATTATTTGAATTTTTCTACCTTAATAAGAGGTGTGTCTTTATCAAACTATCTGCTGAAACTTTTGAAATTTAAGCCCTTGCATTTAGTAATGGTCATATTCAAAGCATAAAGCTTAAACAATTAGCTTTGCTGATAGGAGTATAAATAGAAGCAACATTCATAAATTTACTATTCTCTGCTTTATATCTTAGTGATTAGTCGATTTCTTGCTACTATTCTAAGATTAATTTAATGTACCAGGATTCTTCTTAGCTCTTTTAGTCCAGTTCATTTTAATTTAACATAGAACAAATTGGCTTTATGGTTCACTGTTTGAATGGTTGAATCATGTCATTCAGTGACTGAGTGGTTCAATGAAACACAAAGTTACTGTTCAAATTTGACAAGTAGAGAAATCTGAAACTGGCACATTATTTATTTCTAGTGCTTTTAGGAAAATATTCTTATCTAACTTTCAACTGACTTTTGCAAAAGCCTTAAGGTAGTAGTTATTTGGAAATAGATAAGAATGTTCTCATGTTTTCAGACTCACTCTGGAAAATGATAGAAATTAGAATGAAAGACTAGATATGGCTGATCTGCTCATTTCAGTTTGTTTTATATGGTTAAACTTAAGAGTATTTCTTCTAGCATAATGGCAGAATTCACTACTCTTTTTTTCAGACAAGTGTCCACCATTTTGAAATACTTTTTGGTCTAATGGACCAGAGCGTTGAAATCAAAGGATTAGAGATATAAAGTGAAAAGAAACCTCAAAGGTTTAATCCAATTCATTATTTTACAAATGAAGGAAATGAGGTCAATGAAGATTGAATAAGTATCCCAATATCACACAGATATTAAGGATCAGACCTGTGATTCAAACCTAGGCCTACTCGACTTGTGCCTCATGACTCCTGCTTCCTCATTTCTCTATAAACTATTCAATTTTTATATTGCAGGAAACCAATACTGCTTTGGCCACATGCCATCCCCAAAATGCATTCTTCCCTCTCCCTCATCCCCACATCTTTTTTCCTAGAATATATTGGTTCAGTTCATTAGAGCAAAACCTTTTATTTTAAAATCCTTATGTCATGCCTATAAACTTCTCAGGATTTATCAGGACATTAAAGAAGAATATATCTTCTTTCACTCTCTTCTTTCCAGTCATGGATTTGTCTATTTTTTTTATAGAATAATGAAAAAGTGTGCCCAATTTTGAGATAGAGAACTGGGATTCAAATTCTCATTCTACTACTTCCTACTTCTGGAACTTTGGCCAAACCGTTTACTCTGGGATTTAATTTCTTTTTTGGAAAAAGAAGGTGTCTGGCATGGATAAGCCTTGTCAGTTCTTCTTGTGGAAAAATGAAGAGATATGAGCTAGACAAAAGTTCAGTTAAAGAACTAAATGAATGGTCAGACACAAAGTCATTTATTGTTCTTGTCAACTAGGAAGTAAGTCTCAAGTAGAGTACTCTAGGGATCTGAGCTATTTATCATTTTGATCAGTAACTTAGATGGTATTTTTCAGATGTGCTGAAGGATAGCTAATACACTGGTTGAGAGAATTAGGATCTGAAGAGATGCTGACAGACTACAACATAGGGCTAAGTCTAATAACATGAGATTTAATAGGATAGATGTAAAATTTTTATGCTTGAGTTAGTTAGACTTGTTAGTCTGAAAAATAACCAGTGTTTTAGTGGACTGAAAAGTAAATACGATTCAACAGTATTATATATCAGCCCCCAAAGTTGATGAAATATTGGGTTGCCTTAAAAGGATAATGTCCAAAATAAGAGAGGTGATTCCATAACTGGTATATTGTATTAAGTTTTGAGCACCTCATTTCAGGAAGGATGTTGATTGGCAGAAAACTCCTTGGAGGACATAAACTTTGATACTGAAGGGTAGCTAGGTGGCTCAGTGGATCAGGAGGATCTAGATTCAGATCTAGACACTTCCTACCTGTGTGACCTTGAGTAAGTCACTTAACCCTGATTGCCTAGCCTCTCCAACTCTTCTGCCTAAGAACTAATATTTAGCATGCATTCTAAGACAGAAAGTAACAACAACAAAAACAAAAGAAAGCCTTGCTAATGGAGGGCTTTTATCTCATGTTACATGATGAGTGGTTGAAGGAATTGGGAATATATACTAGAAAAAAGAAGATTTGGAATCTGGTGAGAGAATGGGCTGATCATTGTCTCCATGAAAGGCTACCATGCTGAAGAGAAATTCAACATCATTTCCTTGACTGGAGATGATAGCATTAGACTCAATGGATGGAAGTTTGAAAAAGTTAATTTAGTTTTGACTGAAGGAAAAGTTTTCTACCAGTTAGGACCAACCTAAAGAGGAAGTTGTATTCTGAGATTCTGTGATTAGATTATCTTTAAGACTCCTTTCAACCCCAAGTGTATGTTCACAATCCAATTATGTTATGTGTGTGCATGGGTCATAATATGAGCTGTTCTCACTCTATAGATAGTTCACAACATTTCTTATTAAAAATTGTTACCAGACAAAGAAGACAGTTCAGATGTTGCAACACTATCAATACCTGTCTTTGCAATGGAACGAAGTAGCTATGCTGGTTCAGAAAGGAGGTTTGGGAACATGGTGTTAATGAGACTAAGGTTGTGAGTGTCTGGATGGATCAGTTAGCATCACTGTGTTCCTTAGCCCAGATCACATCCTCTCTCTCTATTCTAGCAAAGATGTGCATTAAGTGTGTTATTGGAGGGATGAGATCTGATGATATGGATAGATTAGGAAAAAATTCATCTTTGCTTCTGGAAAAGGCAACAGAAAATTCATGCCTTATTGATGGAGGGGACCTAAGCAGCTTCTCCTCCCCCCTCACCCCCCATTTATGGACGTTCTCCTCATTGCTCAATTATGCTTAAGCTGAGAATGGAGCTTAATGTAGTTTTCTGTCATTATTTTAGGTCTAAATCCAACCAAGTCCATGTACTTAAAAATCCAAGTTGAAACTACAACTTTCCAAACCAGGTTCCACAGTGCATGTGCAGCAGGTTTATTTAAGTCCTGGCCTGTCTTCAATGAATTCCTGAAACTGTGGAGTTAAAAATAGTCTAGGGACCTTAGGAGTAATGTTGAGCTTACTGGGAGGCATTAGGGCAGGTCTGAAAGCTAGCTAGGCAATTAACTTCTCTATGGGTAGAGAAGGTCTCTCTGTGGAGCACCAGCAGGGAGCATAGGATCATAGAGGGAAAGCAGGAAGGGTCCTCAGAGGCCATATAATCTAACCCTCTCATTTACCAGATGAGAAAGTTGAAGTGGAGGGAAGTAAAACAACTTACTCAATACTACGCAGCAGGAATCATTACAGCTAAGTTTGCCCATTGGATTTCCCTTTATTTCTGGACCAGGCCCTAGAGCATTCCAGAAAGCTCTAGTCTAAAAATAACTTTTCTTTAGCTACCTCTGAATGTAGTGGATCTTCTTTCTGCTGCTTGTAAGTTGATCTTAACCCTTCAGTGACCATATTTGCTAACTAGACAGTATGTATAGTATTTAAAGGCAACTTGAGTGGTTGAAATTTTCTCCAATAATAATTGGAGCTCCCTAATTCTACAGCTTTGAGGAAAAGTATCTTTTGGCTTCCTAGACATTCTTAGGAATCCCTGGCATTTCTTTGGATAAAATATGATTTTTTGTCAAAAACAAAACAAAACAAATAAACAAATCATAGCTGCTTCTCTTAAAATTCTATGGCTTTTATTTTATCCCAATAGTATCATTCTTGTCTCTTGGCTTATATTTCTAAATATAGCTAGGGAAGATGATGAGTTTGCAGGACTGGAAAAAGCCTTAATGAAGCAAAAGAAAAAAATGTTTAAACCCTCACCTGCTGTCTTAGATTCAATACTAAGTATTGGTTCCAAGGCAGAAGAGTGGTAAAGGCTAGGCAATGGGGTTAAGTGACTTGCCCAGGGACACACAGCTGGGAAGTGTCTGAGGCCAGATTTAAACCCAGGACCTCCTGTCTCTAGGTCTGGCACTCAATCCACTGAGCCACCCAGCTGCCCCTTAAAGGAAAATTTTTGAGATCCATCTTTGGCTTCCAGAACATAATTCCTTTTATTATATGTACCTTTAAATTCAGGGGACTTAAAAAATATTTGGAGTGGTCTTAGAACTCATTATCTTGGAATATTTAATGTATCCAAGTTTTACTGGACTCATCTCTTTGATCAGGGTCATTATTGATCAAGAAGAAAATGAATCAGAATCATGGCAAAGGGAGTTACACTTTACTTTCAAATTAGTGGCTCTACAGAGCCACTGTCCATTCAACTTCATTTCATAATCTTAACATACATTCATCTCCTCTTTCCAGTGCTTGTGGATCTCATCCAGGAAGCTAGACTGCAGGAGTCAGTAGCCTGAGGGGTAAATTTGATCAATCAAGTGTTGTTGTTGTTGTTGTTGCCATTTTTTGTTATGGCCCCCAGCTAAAAATAGCATTTACATTTAAAAATTTATATGTGTATGTTCAAAGAGCCAGCACAACATTATCCAAAAAGGGAACTTCTGGAGGAGTTCCCCATCCATAGATTGTCCTTTTTCTACTTGGATTCTGCACTGTATTTCCTCCATGATAGTGGTGATGCCTTTGGTAGGCACTTGTCTCTTTGATATGTGGGACTGACCACAGGCATGTCACTTCACTTTGTTGGATCATGGACAGCCTTATCACACTCTTAAGTTGTTAAGCAGATGTTAAAGCTCAGCACTAACAGGAGGAAGCTCCCCACCTTCAATGGTTCAAGGAATTCCTTAGGTCATTGTAATCCAGGGCTTAATAAAATAAGGGCAGCCAGAAGGCTAGACATAGAGTCAAGAAGATCTGAGTTCAAGTTTATCCTTAGCCACTAACTGGGTGATCCAGGCCAAACCACTTAACCTCTGTTTACCTCAGTTTCTTCCACTGTAAAATGGAGATAATGAATCTACTGACATCCCAGGGTTATTGTGAGGATCAAAGGAGATATTTGTTAGTGTTTAGCATATTGCTTGGCACAAAGTAGATGCTATAAAATTGCTTATTCCATTCCCCTTCCCAGATAATGAGGATGATGATACCAATAATAGGGATAATAATTTCTTCCCAAATTTCATTTTATTTCATTTATCCCATTTGGCAGGACTGCCCCAAGTGAATGGTTTCTCTTTTGGGTGTCCTAAAGCAATAACAGTAGATATCCTACATACCCCTTCATGACTACTTTATTATTCTGCCAAATTATAGAGGTCTAGTTTTGTTCCTCTCATATTATTTCTTGGTCCCACTGGCTTGTTCATCATTCTAGTACTTCTTTTGATTGTCCTCAGTTATTTAGTATCCTGCTGTGATTTGCACAGCTTGATGCAATGTCAGATTTTCCATTTCTCTCTCTCTTTGCCCCCTTCCTCTCCATTTCCCAATTGATAGCCTGGAGAAATTTTAAGTGTTGGAATAGAGTACTTTAAGCATAGGTTCACTACTAATGTAATCGCCCTAGAGACCTCCCTAGTCTATAGCTGCTTCATGATTTCCAGAGCTGTGGTTTGTGAAATGTGCCTCCAGAATTATTTCAGCTATTTCACGTCCTAGAATATTTTGGCTTCTAGCTATAATAACAGCTGGCAATTTACATAGTCATAAAAAGTTTGCAGAGTGGTTAGTGGCGCAGTAGACAGAATCCTGACTCTGGAGTCAGAAGGATCTTAGTTCAAATTTGGCCTTAAGACCTGTACTAGGTGTGTGACCTTGGGCAAGTCATTTAACCCTGTTTGCCTCAGCCCCTCATCTGTAAAATGAGCCAGAGAAGGAAATGGAAAAACCACTCCAGTATCTTTGCCAGGGAAACCCCAAATGAGGTCCTGAAGAGTTAGACATGAACAGCAATAACATGTTCTAGTCCCTGTGCCAAATGCATCCCAGATGGGGTCATGAAAAGTGGTACATTACTGAAAAATAACAGAACATAGAGTTTGCCAAGTATTTTAATGATAATATCTCACTCGATTATACTAACAAATAGCTAGGGTTTATAGAACTTTTAAGTTGCAAGGTACAGTACTCATTTAATTCTTATAACAATCCTTAGAGGGAGGTGTTATTATTAGCCTTATATTACAGATGAGGAAACTGAGGCACAGAAAGATTAAGTAACTTGCCTGAAGTCACACATCTAGTGCAGCAGGATTTGAATTCAGGCCTTCTTTACTCAAAGAGTGACAATCTATAGCCACTCTACTACTCAGCTGCCTTCATTCAAATCTCACAATATATTTATGATGACCTAGGTCCCACTCATGTCATCTCAGTTTTACAGATGAAGAAACTGACTCTCAGAGAGGTTAAGTGAATTTACCATGATCACAAAGTTAAGTAAATTTCAGAGATGGGATAGGAACCCAGGCCTTTCTGACTGCAGGTTAATCACTCTCTGTACTATGCCATAATGCTCTGGCTGAGATAATATTGTCAACAGTTCCCCTTCTGTTTCTTTCTTCCATTTTTCTCATTCCATTTCCTAGTCAGCATTCATTTTCAACCCTGGGCACTTTATATTCTTTTGATAACTTGGGTCCTCTAAAGCAAGTTTAGAACTTCATTTTAGGAATTGCCTTCAGAGCCTATGATATATTCTTCTAAATCAATGATGATAAATCAAACAATCAATAAGCATTTTAAAAGTTCCTACTATATACCAGGCACTGTAGTAGAGCTTTATAGGCTCAAACAGAGCCTGTAATTATATATGTGTATATATATATTTTTATTTATATTTATTTATACATATATAAATATAACAGAGCCTATTGCAAATCTCATCCACAGATTCCCAAAAGTTCTCCATATCTGGGCACCATGATGGAGGCCCTCCTGGCTTTCTCCCACAATACAAGTGTCCCAGTGGGGCACTTTGGTTATCCATCTATCATCTTTTATTACATGATGAGTCCATCATATATTTCTGACATGCAGTTCCTTGATTATATTTTCATTCCTGTTTATCTTTGAACTTCCTTGCTAGTGATATGTGGTAGCCTACTTGCACTCACAATCTGCCCTTCCATTTCCCTCTCTGTAATGCTCATCTCTCGTTCTTAGGAAGTGGTGGTGTTCCGAGACTTACTGCTATACCAAAATAACTAGTAAAATATCTGTATTGAAAAAAATGAACTTTTGCTGTTATGGGAGGCTTGGGGTCATGAAAAGTGTATTGCAGTTTCCCAGAACAATCCAGCTTGTGCTATGCGCTGGGGATACAAATTATGAAGGAAACAATTTCTTCCCTCAAGAAGTTAAATTCTAATAAATCATCCATCAATGAGAGTAGATATTATCTTTTCTTGGGGAAGAGGTAATGACAGAAAACACCCGAGTTCATAGGAATCCAGATCTGGTAAATGAGGGTGAATTATTAGACTAAGAAATACTATTTTTGGCAATTTTTTTAAGAACAGAAAATCTATTGAGTAGGAAAAGCTCCCCTACAATTAGATTTGTCCAAGAATGGACAAGTCTCTCATTGGAGGTACTTAAGCATTGACTGAATGACCACTTATTTGGTATGTTGTAGGGAGCTTTTCTTCCCTAGAAATGGGTTGGACTATCTAGTTATCAAAATCCTTTCCAACTATGAGATTCTGCAATTTGGTGGCATAGTTTAATAGACTTTGTAGTCAGGAAACTTAGGTTCAAAACTTACCTTTGACCTATACTTGCTGTGTGACTCTGGTCAAGTCACACAATACATGACATATAGTTAGAACTTACAAAATGCTTGTTGACTCAGTTCTTAATGCAATTATCTAAGTTTTGGAAGATTCATCTGAGAATTCTCTATATCAATGAAATCACAGGTCTAGTTCCTATCTTGAGTTCTCCTGTGCTGCTCTAATAATACCATTTAGGCCCCTGCCTATTCCATCTATTCACTTATTATAATGGTAACTCTATTTGGGTCCAATGACATCTTGGTTTGATTCTACAAATGGGACTTGCCTTCCTGCAGAGAATGGGGTCCTTGGCTGGTGTGACTGCATCGGTGTAATGTAGAGATGAGGAAAACAGTTTAGAGTTTTCACCTGAAGCCAGTTGTCACAAAAAAATGTTCTGCTTTTGGCTCAGGCTTGACTTTATTTTTATACACTCAATGGTTACACATCTACTTGGCACACAGTTTCATTTCTCAACATACATGCTTCCTTATAAGTAATGGAATAAGTCATACATTAACTTTTTACAAATTGTTTGATTAACATTCTCTAATTATCCTACATTCTTAGATTCCATGGATTCTAACAACAAACTGGAAGCTTTTACAAAAGATGGTTGTTTTCTCACAGGCACAGCAGAGCTAGAGGTCAGTTCCTCATTAAGCCTTGAGGTACTCAGACATGCAGTTAAGTCAAGAGTGATTATTTGTTACACTAATCAAATACATAACCAATCAGATTTCTAAGGAGATAATACAACACTGTTGTCAAGTCTATATTAATCAATATAACCCAGTTTTAAGTATTATACCAACATCAGGCTTTCATTTTCTAATGTTTCACTAAGGTAGCCAAGATGTATTGCCTTGGTTTTAGTTAATAAAACAAATCAGTGAGATGGAACGTACCAGCGTCTCCAAGAAAGGCAATTAATCTACTAGGTCAGGGAGTCTTATACCTAGAAAGGGGGGGGGGGTCCCATCTATGATCTTTTATCTTAAATGGATACATAGGAATCCTTAGGTTTAATTTTATAATTAGGATCTTTTGGCAATATTCTAGGGGGATAGAGTGGGACATCTATTTCAACCCTGCAGGCATTTTGCTCACATTTGTTTTCCTGGGGCTAGGTAAGAATAATAATCATAATAATTTCAATAATAAGAGTGTAATAATAAGAGAAGTCACATGGGGGTGGGGGTGGTCTGAGTGGATGTTTTCCATCCTTTCTGGGGGCCGCCATGCAGTTCCCGGTTTCCACCTGTGACTGTGTCAGACAGTGTGGACTTGATGGCTCCCAGCAGTGTGAAGTATTCTTGGAAATTTTGTGGATCAGCCGAGGCTGATTTTTCCTTCCTGAATAGCCTGTAAATGCTATGATCCAATTATGTCACTGTCCTGCTCTAAAATATTCAGTGGCTTCCTATTGCTAAGAAGATAAAATGTAAACTCTTCAGTTCAGTATTTAGGGCCTGATTCTCCATGATTAAATGCCAGCCTTCATTTGCAGCCCATTTTACACCATCCCTTTTTACGCAGTCTCTGTGCTAACCATATTAGATTAAACTCCCCTTCTATGCTTGGATTGCAGCCTTCTTTATTTCTGCCTTTTAGTACTCACCTTTCTATTTTCATGAGTTAGTCCAGGAGCTACCTCTTAGCTGAAGCCTGCCCTGATGCTACCACCTGAAAACAATGTCAAGTTTTCCTTAGTCTATTATCTCCTTCTCCTTCTCCTTGTCCTAGTTTGTTATCAGACTTACTTGTATCTATCAATTGAGTCCTTTTTCATCTTTTTCTTTTCAGTGCCTAACATAGTTCCTGTGTTTTAGAGCTTATATTTTACTTGGGTGGGGTGTGATGGTGGGGAATTCAACATGTACACAAATGTACAAATATAGTGTAATTTGAGGAAGGAGAGAACATCTTGGGCAGAATCAACAAAGGCTTCAATAGAGGACACCTGAAATAAGCCTTGAATAAAGATGGAAGTTTATAAAATGCAGAGGTAAATGGAATGTTTTCCCAGGCATGAGGCTGGAAACAAGAAATGGAGTACTGGATTTGAGGAGCATCTAGCAGAGCAGTGTAACTAGAACATGGGATTCATGAAAGTGAATCCATGTGAAGTGAGTCTGGAAATCAATCAATTAATCAATAAACATTTGTAAAATACCTACTATGCCAGGAATTGGGTTAAGCCCTGGGGATACAAAAGGAGGCAAAAATGTCCCTGCCTTCAACTATTTTACAATCTAGGCCAGTTGTCACCAACCGAGAAGGGTGTTCAATGCCAGATAAAGGCATATCTACTTGTTTATGTCATAGTGGCAGTAGGAAGCCACTGAAGATTTTTGAGCAGAGTAATTGGCATGCTAAGGCCAAGGACAGTTATTTTGGTGGTTATGTAGAGGATTAATTCGAGAAGGAGGAGACTAGAAGCAGGGGGTCCAATTAGGAAGTAACAATATAAAAGTCCAGTTACAATTTTAATAATGCACATAAGATCTGAATTAGGGTAATGACTGATTTTAGAGAGGGAGTAGTTTGATATAGTGAATGGAGGAGACAAAAGAATAGGAATGACTAAAGATGTTAATCTGGGAAAGTGGGAGGATGAAAATATCTTTGACAGAAAAAAAGAAAAGTTTAGATAAGGGTTACTTTTAGTGGGGAATATAATGAGTTCTGTTTTCACCATATTGATTTAAACTTGTATCCAGGAGAGATACAACAGGCAGGGAATTGGTGACAAGAAACCATTGTTTAGGAGAGATATGAGACTGTTGTTTAGATTTGGGAGATGTCTGTGTATTGAAGATATCTGCACTTACAGAACCCACTTAGATTTCCAAGGGAAAGAATGATGAGAGGAGAAACCCTGGAAAAAAATTTTGAGGGGAATAAGAGATGGGTATCATTCCTAAGGCCCAGGATTCTGTGCCAGTCCCAGCATCCCTTGCACTGCTTTTAGCTTGAATTCCCCCAAGTACCCATATAAAAAGAGAAGGAGATAGGAAGAAGAAAAGGGAATGAGAGAGGCAGAGAAAGGAGGAGAAAGGGTGAAAGGAAGGGAGAAGAGAAGGAGGGAAGGGGGAGAGGGAGAAGAAAAATTGGAGTGGTAAAGGGGGGCTGTTTTAAATTTTGGTATCGATTTGGGACACAACACCATTTTCTCATAAAAAGTTCAAAAGGGTATTTAGGATATTTTATAGTAATAGAATTAACTAACCTAATTTAGGTCATGTAGGTTTTATGGTCTGGCTTAAGAACCTAGTATTATAATGTTTCTGGGAAAAATGCATCCTGGATTCCAAATGGCTGACTTAACAGATGAACTGTTGGAACACAAGTTGTTAGGGGACTAGTTTGGCATTGTCTTTAATTTCACATTCATTTATAACATATATCCTGTTCACCCCAAGTGTAGATTTTTCATAAACAGTCTTTGCAAGCCAGGTCACAAGGTCGTCAAACCATGAGGCCCAAGGGAAACGAAGATGTGAAACTATTGTTATTCTCTTATAGTCCTGGCATAATCACGACTCAGCACTTTCTTAGGGCAATGTGAACTCCAAACAGCTCTTCCACAAAAGGAATTTAAAGGAGAGGTGTTGGAAGGAGGCTGGCATTTTCTCTGTTGCTTTCCTAATTTTATTTCATTACCTTATGACTTAATTCTTAAAAAATATTTTTAATAGTTGGTCACTTGAAATTATGGGTCATCTTCCCTTCCCCACCTTCTGAAATGTTCTCTTTCCTTACCTTTGCCTCTTTGAATGAATAGTTTCCTTTAAAGCTCAACTTAAATGCTTTATTTTACATGGGATCTTTACTGATTCTCCCAGATATTCATGTACCCTCTCTCTTCAAACAACCTTGTATTCATTTTGGATATGCTGTATTTTGTGTGAATTGTCTTTTAGGAAATTTAGGAATCCCCTGATGTGATTCCTGGCTCTCTTGGAAATCCAAAAGGTTTTTTGCTCCAATGGACATTGATTAATTTTCCTTTTTATTACAATGCTTATATATAGCCACTTTGATTCTTTTAGATGACCTTAAGGGCATATTTCCTTCTTTTACTAAATTGTTTCTTCTTGATCTGTTTATTTATATTTAAAGTATCTGAGATTCCTTCCTCAAAATATCTTTGAGGGTAATATTAGCTCTTTCCCCACTTCTTTTCCTCTATTACTCACTTTCTAACTCCTTCCCCTTTAATTGTGGCTTCTCTGGGCATTAGAATTCTTGCATTAGACAACTTACATTTCATCAGCCTTAGTCTCTGCCACAAATTACTTCTTGGGAGAAAGAATTGCTTCTCAACCCTGTCTATGGGTTCTTTTTCATAGACTTGGTGGAGTTCTATATAGTCATACACATGCTACTTTAAATTTCCTCTGTTGCTTATTTCTCATAATTCATTGTAGGACACACATGCACATACACATTCTCTCTCTGTCTTTCTCTCTACTCCATTTCCCCCTTCCCTTCCCTCTTTGTTTCCCTCCTGCTTCCCACCTCCTCTCCCTCCTCCATACTCTTTGAAGATTGCAGAATCAGAAACTCATGATACTTTTAGGGAAGAGACCTCAGAAAGCATCTAGTCTATCCACTGAAAGAATTATTATTATTGCATTGACAGTTTCGGAGCCTAATCACTGTTAAACCAAACTTCTTGTTGCTGTTTTTAATCTTAGTGATTTCCTTTCCCTTTGACCCTTTTCCCTTATGAGGCAAACTTTTACATGGGTCATTTTTTTAAATGATTGAAAAAAAAAATAAACCAAATTTCAACTACATTTGTTATCTTTTCTAGTTTGAAGTTAGTGGTTTTTTTTTTGAGTGGCTATTGATAAATGGCTCCCAGTATGTTCCAGCTGTGTTAGGTGGGAAAATGTAATTGATTTTTATAACATAGTCGAATTCTCATCCCTGGAACTGCTGCTACTCTTTCCTGTACTTTGCAGATGTGTAAATTGAATTGGAATGAGATGATTTTACACTAATCACTCACCATGATCTTGAAACTTAGTTTTAGAAGTGAATGGACATTGGATTACTTTCCATTCCTGAGAAAAAAGAAATCAAAGTGATATCACAATTTTGTTTTCTGTTAGCTCTTATCTCTGTCTAAACACAAATACTTGTGGAGTTCCAGGCAAGTATCTTGATTAGGTATGTGTTAGCCATTTTTTAAAACATAGATTAACCATATATATATATATATACCTTGGGAATAAGGAATTTGGATTATAGTGAAAAAAATTAAAGCTTAGATTAATTTATAAGCGGATATGACTGTATTTTGCTTTCCATTCTAAACTGTTATCACATGTATACAGAGCAAATTAGTTATAAGAATAGTACTTTTAAACTTTTAAGTTAAAATAAAAGTCTTTCTGGATTTCAGCACTATGCTTCAACTGCCCTGGAATGTCCTTAGTGCCCAGGACCTCCTTATCCTGGGACATCGATTTGCCATGTTGGCTTATTTCTCTCTTTAGTGAGTTTCACCTAAGGCCTCTGTTTTGAGGAGAGGCCCAAACCAGACAATCTTCATTCCTCTCTTAGGCGTTTCTCTGAATTTCCAGACTGTAATACCTTGGTCCAAAGGTATATATGTCCCCTTCTTCAATTCCATTTTTTTTTTGTGTGTTGTCTTCCCACATTAGAATATAAACTTCTTGAGGGAGCATTGGACTTTCTTTTGGCTTGTGCCTAGCACTTAGTAATCACTTAAATGTTTGTAATCTTGTTTTAAATTTGAAATGTAGACTATTCTATCTCCCCTATAGGAAAACTTACTTCCATGTACCTTAATTGTTGAGCCAGATGGACACCTACTTTATTTCTAGTTCTTTGCTATGACAAAAAGCCCTGCTAATAATATTTTAGTATATGAGTATTTTCTTTTTATCAGTGATCTCTTTGGAGTATGTTCAGGGATATACTAATGGTAATGTTGAACTGAAATGCATTTTGGTTTCTTCTGAATGCATCACACTTTTAAATTAATTTGCATTATTAACACTTTATCCATGCCTTCCTAAATTTGGACAACCAATGAAACAATAAATCCAACCCTGATTTGTAGCATTTGCCAATTTCCAAGGAATAAATGGTATGAGTTGACTCTAGCAGACCCTTGAACAGGATACTTTTTGCACACAGAGGTTTTAGCAATGAGAAAAGCCTTCATATGGAAGAATAAGAACAAAGACAATGGATTTGAAGTTGGTCTATTTGCAGAAATGTTTATTTCTAAGGACCATATAGATAGGCTGGAAATAGCATAACTTGGTCTGATTTGATGGTATCTGGCAAAAAGAAAGAAAGGTTTACAGAAAACCTTGTGGTTATCTCACAATGCTAGGAAATATAGAGTGGGTCATAGGTAGCAAAAAAAGACAGGATCAAGGGATAACTTACGAATGAGTACTTGCAGGTTATATATAAAATTAAGCACACTACCACAAATACAAGGGACAGCTAGATGGCACAGTGGATAGAATGCTAGGCCTGGAGTCAGGAAGCCCTGAGTTCAAATCTGGCCCTGGGCAAGTCACTTAATTCTGTTTGCCTCAGTTTACTCATTTGTAAAATAAGCTAGAGAAGGAAATAGCAAACCACCTCAATATCTCTGCCAAGGAAATCTGAAAAGGGATCATGAAGAATTGGACATGACCAAAATGACTGAATAACAACAACAAAAGCAAAAATACAAACAAACACATGCCAATTTAAAAAATAACTTTTTTTCTGTTGAGAATAAGCATAGGCTGAGGACTTTCCTCCTTTTTTTTTTCAAATGTCAAAAGTAGACACTGAAACCCTGGAATGTGACTTTTTCTTTTTTAAAACCCTCACCTTCTATCTTTGAATCAATATTAAATATTGGTACTGTGGCAGAATTTTGGTGAGGGGTAGGCAACTGGGGCTTAGTGACTTGTCCAGGGTCATACAGCTAGAAAGTGTATTAATATACGTTTCACCTTATTGTATTTGAATACGCCTTACCAGCACATATGTATCAAGTCCAGACATCAGAGAGTCATGTGACTAAAGTTCTTCATGGCTATCTGGAGTCCTGACTTCCAGAGAGGGCTGGCAGAAGCTCTCTGACAGGTGAAGTGTCCAGAAGTCAGGATTCAGGACCAGGACTGAAGTTAAGATTGGCCAATCAGAGACCCAGGAGGAGTGATACTATTGGCCTTATAAGAAAGGGGGTGGAGCAGAAATGAGTTCTCTCCCTACTCTGGAGCCTTCAGCTCTGCTTGAGTCAGAGCTGGGGGTTTGGAGCTGAGGAAGTATGGTGTGCCTTAGAGCATCCTGGTGATTCTGTCTCTGTCTCCCTCCCTCCCTCTCTCTCTTCCTCACTCTTTTCTCTTTCCCTCCCTCTCTCTCTTTTTCTCTCTCTCCTTCCTCTCTTTCTCTCTCCTTCCCTCTCTCCTCCCCCTCTCCTCTCTCTCTTTTCTCTCTTTCCCTCCCTCTCTCTCCTTCTCTTTCCCTCCCTCTCTCTCTCTTCTATCTCTTCCTCTCTCTTCCCCCTCTCTCCCTCTCTCTCTTTCCCTCCCTTCTCTCTTCTCTCTGTCTGTCTCTCTGTCACTGTCTCTTTGTCTCTGTCTCTCTCTGTCTCTTCTCTTTCTCTCTCTTTCTCTAACCCTGCTCTCTCTCTTTCCCCTTTCTCCCTTTTTCCCCCTCTGCCTCTCTACTCTCCTTCACAATTCCCTCTCTAATTTTACTAATAAATAATTATAAATTAATATACAGTCTCTAGAGAATTTTAGTCATCACAGTTGTATCTGAGGCCAGAATTATACTCAGAACCTCTGGTCTCTAGGCCTGACTCTCTATCCGCTGACTTTTCAAAGGGTTAGAGGAGAAAATCCCTTAATGCATTCTAAAAATAGGGTCTGAGTTACAGAAATATGACTAATGCCCAGTTTGAGAAGGCAGTATTACACAATGGAAAGAATACTGACCCTGGAGTTGGAGGATGCAGGTTCAAATTCTGCTTCTGATGCTTACTCCCTCTGCTTCCATTTCCCTTTTGGTAAAATGAGTGGGCTGGACTAAATCATCAGCTCTAGAGCTAGGATCCAACAATACCTTCTGTGTTGTCTGCTGTCAGCCCTTAAAGATATCTTTTCCTGCTGTGCCATGGAGTCCCTGCCTCAATCAGAGCAGGGACAGTTTCATTTACTTCAATACCCCACGTGCACACACAGATACACACCGCGAAATAAACAAAAAAGCCATTACTATGTTCCCAGATTTTCAAAGCATGGCATTGGGAGTGATAAGCAAAGGAATAGCAACTAGGCATTGTGACTTGCTGATATTTTAATTTCCAGACCTGTTTCCAGCCAGTGATTCCTGAACTTTTTCCCCTAGGGCTAGATCTTGAATTTGAACAAACTCAGCCAGCTACTTCCTAGTCTCTTGCTATGTGAATGACTCTTCACTAGACCTTTAACCCATTAGGAATGAAGGAGAGAAGACTCAAGTTATAGTGTACACCTCTTTTGGTGTCTAACAAAATTCAAAGACTTCCTTGAAATAATTAGAAATGTTAATAAGTCTTTATTAAGCACTTATGCTTCAGGCTTAGCACAGCATATTACTAATTACTTGGCATTTGGCATTTTGCAACAAGCCCAGGAGCAAGTAATATAACCCATGTTGTAAAATAAAAATTTTGAGACAAATTCTTTTGATTGGTAGGTGAGACTGTAGGAGAAGAATGTTAAACAGGCATTCACAGTACTTTAAATATGGTAGGAATTAGATTAAACTGGGAAATATTAAATTAAATAAATAAAAATACAATAAAGCATAGATAACGATAATACATGGTCATTTAAGTTTGTATGCAGTGCACAGGACTTCTTAGATATGTTTCGGTAGACTCTTCCTATTTAAATTTGACATCGGAGACAAAGACAGCAAGAAAGTTTGTTGGTAAAAACTATAAGATACAATGAAGGGGAAGATCTCACCTTTGGTATGGTCAATGAGTGGCAGTAGTACACTACCTGGTAGCTTCCTATCTTTTAATTAATTTAAATTTGATTAATTATTTTTTTGCTAACTACCTTTTCTATGTGGCTAAAGCACCATAGAATAATAGATTTAGAATGAGAAGGATCTTAAAGACTATTGAGTTCATCCTTCTTATTTTACATTAGAGGAAACTGAGGCACAGAGTATTATGTAACTTGGCTGGAGTCATTCAACCAGGAAGTGTCTAGGTAGGAATTGAATCCAGGTATTTTTTGCTTCCAAGTCCAACTATCCACCATACTATATTGCCTCTTCCGTGTTTTAAATATCCTCTAAACTTCAGAATCAGAACCCTGACCACCATGCCCCATTTATGGTTATAGAGTAGGCTGTACCATTAAAAACAAACTAATGATGTTTTCTATGTGAAGAATTTGCATTAGGCCAAAATATCACCTTGTCAGTGCCTAGCAATGTTGTTCTTTTTGAATCCAGGTTGACTTCAACACCTTTTTCTTTCTCCTGTGCAGATCCTGGGTTTGCTCATTTAGTCTGGTTTGACTTGGCACTGCCTCCTGCTTACTCTTTTGCTTGTTTGCTTGGACTATGAGGAACTAGAAGGGTTTTTTCCTAATTGCATGTCCTGCCCCTCTTTTCCCCCATCCTTATAGGTGGGGCATGAAAAAACAGGTTAGTAAAGGGGACCAAGTTGTTATTTAGCCTAAGGAACTGTCTAGATACCCAGCTATAATTTCTGGGTATCTTGGCTGTTACGAGTGAAAGGGAAAAAGGCATCCACTTTCCCTCACTGAACCAACAGTGCTTAAGGCTATGAAACTGAGGAGATATTTAGATATACAGAAAATATCTCTTTAATTACAAATAAATTAGGAGGTGAGGATTAGGAAAAGAGGGATCCCTACTTCTAATTTTTCTACTCTTATACCCACCTTCCTATGTTTGTCACAAGACAAATTATTCGGTTTCTTGAGGCTCTCTGACACTTCCTGATCTAACTAAATCACCCAAAAATCTATCTAAGATCTGCCTGACTAAAAATCCTACTTTTTACTCCCAAAAGTTGGTTTCAAGGATCATTCAAGGTTTCAAGGTTTCACTCAGCAGAATTTAACCCCAGGTTGGACCCAAAGCCCAACCTAACTTAGAATAAAGCCCAGGCAAGTTGGCACACACTCACAGACATCAGGGATAACCAAATCTGTTCCAAATTGCTCTCCAGCTGATCAGGAACCACAAGGAAGGATTTAAGGGTTGTCCCTTGTTCTCCAAAGACTTGAGATAAGAAAAGCTCCTAGAAGCAGCTCTTTCTCCCTCTACTTGGGCAGGACCAGGATCAAAGTGGCAGTCCAAGACCAAGACCAAGGACCAAATGACAGTTGCCTATTTGTTAACCATTCTTTCTCTATCCCCTGGCTTCTAGAATACTTTATCCAAAGTTCTTGGCATGTGCCAACGTTGGTTTCTTAAAGCCAACTTTCCATCTTAAGCTTCTCTCTATAATTTCCCTATTATAGGCATTACTGTAGGAGATCTTAATTCCTTCTCCCTCTTTCACTATGCAAAAGTTAAATTAGGAGTCTTCCTATATCAGTTTGCCTTATCATTAGGCAGTTTTTCCCTCTAAGTATATTTGGGGGAGAATGAGGCAACCAAATGGCACACTGTTCTTAGTGGTGACCTGGATTCAGGAAGATCTGAGTTCAAATTCATCCTCAGACCCCAAATAGCTATGTGATCTTGAGCAAGTCACTTAACTGCTATCTACCTCAGTTTCCTCAACTATAAAATGAAGATAATAATAATAGATATCAGGTGCTATTATTTCCCAACAGGATTGTTGAGAGGATCAAATGTAAAGCACTCAACACAGTTCCTCGAACCTAGTAAGTGGTCAATAACAACTTATTTTCTTTCTTTCCAAAGTAGCAGGGGTATGGTAGAGAATTAGTTTGGGAGTCAGAATGTCCTCTCTGATACATATTAACTGTGTGACCTGGGTCAACTCAGCCTTCAAGTGCTCCCTAGCCACTCTGACTGTAAGTTGTAGAGCAGGTGGCAATCTGTATCATTTATGCACAGGGTTCCCTGCCCCAAGGGTAAAAAAAAATCCCAGATCTGGTCCAAAAAATAATGAAAAGGAGGTGTCCTATCCACCATTACAAGCATTGCAAACAGCAGTTTTTCTGCCTGCCTTGACTCCTGGCAAACACTGATTTTAGACCATTAAACGATCTGGATGACACATAACACAGGGACAGTTTTATGGAAGCCATAACATTTTGAATGATACCATGTGTTATTAGGGATGGTCTGGCTTGAGGGAAATCTCAAGAGGACATCCATCTCTGCGATTATACTTAAAACTCTCCCTCACTGCCTTCAGTAGGGTCTGCTGAGTACAAAGGAGGAGCAACAATAACTGAGCTTCAGCCACCATTAATTAGCAAGGGACAACATTCATCCACAGGGAGAAGATGATGGCTGGCAATGGATCCACATTGAAGAATAAACTTTTCTGAGGTTTTCCTAAACGATGAACCAAGGAATTCATGAACCTAGAATTTATAGATGGTCATCCCTCAACTGGAACCATTATGTATAAAGTTTAGCACAATCATCATTGTCTTTTCCTCATCAATAGCTAATACTTCTATAGGTGATTATTATTTTCCTGACACTATACAAAGTGCTTTACAGCGATTATCTCATTTGGTCCTCACAACAGTTCTAGGAGGTAGGTGCATTTATTGTCCCCATTTTACAGGTGAAGAAACTGAGGTAAAAGTGACTTGCCTGAGGTCATACAACTAATAAGTGTTAGAGGTCAGATAAGAACTCCATTTTCCTGATTCCAGGTCCTACATCTCTGTGTATTTACTGTTCACCTCCCTGTACAAGATTACAAACCAACAAATGTTTCAAAAAGCACACAGTGGTGGGGATTGCTGGGTGGCTCAATGGATTGAACACCAGGCCTGGAAATAGGAGGTACTGGATTCAAATTTGGCCTCTGATATTTTCTAGCTGTACGACCCTGAGCAAGTCTCTTGATCCCAATTGCCTAACCCTTACCACTCTTCTTCTTTGGAGCCAATACTCAATATCAGTTCTAAGCCAGAAAATAAGGGTTACAAAAATGTAAATGGATGTAATAATTAAAATTATGAGGCTGATATTGGCTTAATAACTTTATTAAATCAAAGTAATAGGAGTAGTAAAGAGAGGGGAAAAAAAAGAGTAGGAAAGAGGTAGAGAGATACTTAGCTTTCTAATCTATTGGCCACCATGTTAGGCTTGTGGCTAACTCCAACAAGGATTCCTTCTGCTCTCCCAATCCAGCCAGAAGACTCCGAAGACCACTTGGTCTCCATCTATAAGATCTGTTCTCTACCCACTAGCTCTCACATGTCACATCTCAATAATCAACCATAGTTTCTTAATTTGCCTGGGGGCAGTGGCTGTGGAATCAGTTTCCTATCTCGTTGGTTCCTTGGTTCTTTAACTTCCTTTCTTTAAGGGCTTTTTTTACTCAGTGGTCTTTGTCCTCCAGGTCACTGAGAGATGACATTAAAAAAGGTGACATAATGGAGAGAGAAATTTGCTTCCAACATGGATAAATCACAAAAAAACACTTTCTTTAACTATATGCTTAGGGTGTGTGTGTGTGTGTGTGTGTGTGTGTGTGTGTGTGTGTAAGCACATTCATATATCCATACCCACACTATGAGTACAATACTTATATACTCAAATATACACACACATATATATATACAAATATGTTTATGTATATACACAAAAGTACTATGGCCAAATTATTTAAATTATTATCAAAGATTATAAAGCATTTCCCCATTGTTGAGAAAATAGCTTTCATATGGTGAACAAACCCATACAGCTTTCTATAGACACAGTATAATTTGTTTAGCTCTGCCCTAGACAGACATCATTTTCGCTGAGCAATTTAATAGAAAAAAAAAAACAGAATGACAACCTGAGTAGATTGCTCATCCAAAAGATCTGGTGTCATTTTGGTCAAAATTCTGCCACTGGTTTTGTTTATTCTGCCTGAGATGTACTAGGAATTATGCTGGAATTTTCAGAACTCTCTCATATTAGGTTTCATGGGTCAAAAGGGAAGTTTGAGAGCTATGGCTGGCCCCTTTCTTGTCAGTCCCTGACTCTCTCCATCTGAAGAATCAGAAATAGGACAAAATATTCTAATCAGATCCAAATCTATTAGAAAACAAAATCATTGGATCAGCTATAGAAGAGAATTTAGAAATTATCTAGTCCAAATGCTTATTTTACAGATGAAGTGGGTATTAAGATAATATTATTATCATTATTTTTCAGTTGAGGAAACTGAAATCCAGAGAGTTAATTGACTTGCCAAAGGTCACTCAACCCATAAACATGGAAGGGAGGGTGAAATTTGAGTTCAGTTCTTGTTGATTACTCTATCCATTTTGTTAAAGTTTTTGTTTTTGCAAACTTGGTGTTACACAGTTATTTAATAGCTAAGGAATAGTGTACTTCAAAAACAGGGAATGAGTGATCTATTTTTTTTTTTTGCTTTTTAGAGTGGCATAATATCATCTATAGATTAACAGGCATTCCATATTTGGGAATTCGAGGGAACTGTAAATCTAGGAGTCCACTCCTTCCATGACTCACTTGGATCAATCAGTGAATGAAAGCATATTTATTAAATGTCTACTACATGCCATACACTGTGCTAGCTCTTAGGATACAAACACAAAATCAAAAAACTAAAAAACAAACAAACCTCAAAGAGTATATATTCTAATGGGGGATGCAAAACATATAGGAGAGTAGTGGTTAGGGCAGATATTTTGGTTGGAAAAGTGGGATTAAAATCAAAGGGGAGTGGATTGACATTCTTCAAGAGCCACAGATCCATACATTTTTTAAACATATCTTTTCAGTATCTTGGGGACTTTTCTTTAGGTCCTTTAACCTTTTGCTGGCTCCATTGTGTTACTTAGTCTGCCATATATCATCATTTCTCTTCTTAAACATGATTGACCAATTTCCTTTCTAATTATACATTTTCTCAATGTCATTTTCATACATCTTCTGGTATGCAAATCATCATTGATAATATATTATAGTCTACTTGCTCCCCCACTGCTCTGACATCACTTGCCATTCTGAATCTTCTAAGGTTTGTGTTACATATGATTGGTCAATAAAAGCTTCACTAGGAGAACATTGGTGTTAGAGACAGCTTTTTTTTTTTTGTCAGGAAGTAGTTAAGGATTGGGGAAATAATTGAACAAAGGTAATCTACCTGGTCTTTAACTTCTATTTAATTACATGACCCAACACATTGCCTATATGTGGGGTGTGTTATTTGGAACCATTCAGGAAGTTTTCCACTTTTCTGCATGTCTCAATCGGACCAACTGATATTTTGCATATACTTGACTTTTCTTGACTTGATGTTTTTGTGGCTGTCATTGAGTCATTTTCAGTCAGGTCAGTCTCTTCTTGACCCCTTTCGGGGTTTTCTTGGCAAAGATACTAGAGTGGTTTGTCATTTCCTTCTCCAGTTTCTTTTACAGATTAAGAAACTGAGGGAAACAGGGTTAAATGATTGGCTGTTAGAATGGCAGTGAAGCTAATAAAATAGTTCTGGCAAGTGACTTACTGGAAGAGATATTGTATAGCATAGCAGATAGAAAGCTAATCTTGGAGCAAGGAAGAGTTGAGATCAAAGCCTGCCTCTGAATCCCACCGATGACATGGTATGACTCTCATCCTCACCCCCATCCCACTAGTAAGACTCTCAGTTTCCCAGGCAACTCAGTATGTTTCCCTGCATTGGTAGAGTTTCCTCACTGGGAATTGCCTAGTCTAATGCAATCACAGTGCAATCCTTTGATTCTATGTATTATAGGACGTGATATTAGCACAGTAATATCATATAGGAACTTTGAGATGACTTTACCATCTATACAGCATCCATCTCCTATTTTGATTCTGCATACCAGACCCTCTATCACAGATGAGGACATATTTGACAAACATTTGTTTTGTGCTTTGCTATTGATATTATATTTTGCTATTTGGTTCTGATAAGCAGGGGCAGCTAGGTGGCACAGTGTATAGAGTGCCAAGGCTGGAGTCAGGAAGACTCGTTTTCCTGGGCTCAAATCTGGTTTCGAAATCTAACTAGCTATGTGATCCTGGGCAAGTCACTTAACCCTGTTTGCCTCAGCTTCCTTATCTGTCAAATAAGCTAAAAAAGGAAATGAGAACTACTCCAATATTTCTTCCAAGAAAACCCTAAATGGGGTCACAAAGGGTCAGACATGATTGAAAAAATGGATGAACAATAAAAATATTGACAAACAGATGATCATAATACCACAGATTTAATCAGAAGGGACTTCAAGAGATGGAATGTACACTTAAATCCCTCATTTCATAGATAAAGAAACTAGGCAAAGAGATTCAATAACTTGTCCAAGGTTTTATGGCTAGCTAGTTTGGATGAGGCAAGATTTGAACCCAAGACTTCCTGACTTCAGACCCATAACTTTACTATATCTCATTGTCTTTCTACATTGAACAAATATCTTTTCATCATTTTAATTCACAATATGACTATACTAGGGCCATTAATTCAGAAATGACTTGCAATCTTTTCTCTTTTAAAAGAAAGTAAATCTGTATATGTGTATATATGATATTTGCCATATTTCACACCTTCTTTTCTCTTTGAAAACAAAGTATTAACAGCATATTAATATAAGCCTTTTCAGTAGTCTATATGCATTTGGCCACTTAAATTACTTGAATACTCTCAAAATTGGAGGTGTATTCTATTTGCATGTAGGTTCCTACCAAGATAAGCTAATCCATGTTCAAGGTTCTCTGTGGGTCCACACTTACTCAAATGGAGAATATTTTATGAGCTGCCCTAACTTAGTGTGTTTACTTTTACTAGTTTACTGGAGGACAAAATTCACAACAAAGACATTCAATGAAATAGTTTTATGATAAGAAGAGAAGCAATAGGATATTTCTTCCATAAACTTATAGCATGTTTTTTTTTTAATCATCTGCCACAAGAGAAGATTCGCTAGGAGAACATGTATGGAGGACCACAGATGTAATTAAAAAGTCAATAGGGAGCACATGTAGCTAGGGCACATGCATAGATGGGGCTACTCATACTTTTGAGGTTAGTGGGGAGCTAATGGCTTCTGGTGATGTGACTCTACTGTTTCAGTTGGGTTTTTTTTCCCATTGACCTTTCCCTAAAGAGTGTGTTTTTAACTTTTTTTGAGTCATGGTCCCTTTTGGAAATTTGGTGGATCCTATGCTAATGTTCATAATGCATGAAATAAAATATGTAAGATTACAAAGGAAATCAATTATATTGAAAGACAGTTTTTTAAAAAAAGTTTATCAATACTTGGATAAGAACCTTTCCATAGAGGAAGAGTTGATTTTATTCTTTCTCTTTTACCTTAGATCCTAGAGGCTTAAGCTTCAATTCTTTCAAGGAGGCATGTCCTTTATATATTCAGTATTAAATTAAAGATAAAACCTTTCCCTGCCCTTTTCTCTGTGAAAAAAAAATCTGTTCTCAGAGCCTTAGCTGTGATAGACTTTTCCTCTCTAGAAGAAGAACCTTCACCTTCTGGATCTCTTTTGGAACGCAAAATTGCCAGTCAATTCAGAAAAAAAAAATCTATGTTTTAAATCTGACGTTTAACCTTCTTTCTGCTCTCCAAACATCAGGTTATTGCATCAACCTTCTATTTGAATTAGTTAGAAAGTCTTTGTAATGCCCATCATTTTTGATTGCCAAACTATATCCCTTTGGAATCATTTCAAGGAATTCTGCTTATTTAACGAGCTGCCAAAGACCGTCTGTGTCGGAACTCATACTCACCTCACTTTCTGCATTTTTTCATGCCCATGATTATTTTTTGGTCTCCCCTGAAAATGATCTTGGAGAGTATAAAGGGAGGAGGAGAAGAAAGACTTCTAAGTGGAGCTGCTTGGAGGTACTTTCCTCAACTTCAATTCTTTGTTCCTACTTCCTGCCTTTTTACATGTACAATGTAGGTGGCATCAGTTGTTCAGTCATTTTCCAGATATGTCCAACCCTCTTCATAGGATTTTCTTGGCAAAATTCTGGAGTGCTTTACCATTTCCTTTTCCAGCTCACTTTATGGTGAGGCAAACAGGTAGTAACCAATGTGGGATCAAAGATGAGTTTTCTTGACATTTTATCCACTGTACCATTTAATTGCCCTGGCTGGCAACAAACTTGCAGTTAAACTATATCCCTGCTATGGAGAAGAAGTTGAAGTCTCTACAAATTATATATGGCCTGCCAAGACGTTTGTGAATATACAGAAGGATATACAGAACTTTGTATGTAATGCAATGAATATAGTTTCTGATAGCCACAGTCCCATACATATTGTAAAAATTAAATTTAAATATCAACAACAAAAATATTATATTTTAGGAGATTTATTAATGATCATTAGAAATTAAGAAATGAAGAAGACACAAAATAAAAAGACCATGTGCCCATTTAATTAGCCCATTTAATATCCCCACATTATAGCTTATCACTGCCACCATGCTGGCTGCAAGCCCAAGAAAGAGATCCAAGAGGACTGCCTAGTCACTACTATCTGCTGTCTATAGGAAGTACATAATGACAGGAAGTCAGTGGGCTCCTGGGAAATGTAGTTCTTTTTTAGGGTAACAGATTTTCAATTATACAATATACAGGTGTCTAATACATGATATTCACATTAGAATAGCCATATTTCATGCAACAAACCTATCACACTCAATTATGTTATGCAGTATGTCATCCCACAGTAGGACATTGCATATATGAATAAGACATGATTTTCAAGTTAAATTTGACATGTAGCACATACAGGAGATTTGTATACAGTAACCAAACACAATTCATATGCAGGAATACAATGCATGCACAATATGAATAGTAACTATGTTATATTTATTACATATTTGGAATACATTACATATAATAATATAAATAAGTAACAAGTATGTGATATAACAATAGTAAATATGTAACATGCATTAACATACACAACAGTGAAGCAAAATATAACAATAGCACATAGCATAATGAATCATGAAATTATTTATAGTGTTGAACTTGTTAAAATTCTTTTGAAGTTATAAACAGATCATATATTAAGGCACTCTAGCAATGTTTGCTTCTTCCTAAATCTTTTTCATTATTCTAAATTTTTAAAAAACAACATGAGCATTTCCATATCCAAAGAAAAAGAAGATAGTACACAATTGAAATCACAAATGTCCTCTAGGTGTAACTTAATTTTCTTCATATCTACATACTAAAAACTGTTCACAAGTGTCCCAACCCATTTTCACACTTCCTGAATTACAAATCATATCTTCAATGAAGTAAAAATGTTCGTATAAATGAAGTCTTTCATGTTTTACCTTTCTGTTAATTTTCTAGAGGTTTATTCACAGTTTATTCTTCCAGTATTAGTTTTGAGACTGTATATAATATTTTTCTGGTTCTACTCATTTTACTGTCCATTATCTTGTACAGTTCTTTCCATGATTTTTAAAAAATTCAGTCAGTTCATTGTTTCTTATGGCACAGTAGTATTCCATCACAATCATATAATATAATTTGTTCAGCCTTTCTCCAACTGATGGGCATCCCCTCAGTTTCTCTAGTGATGCATGTTGTCTGAAACCTCATAATCAAGCTTGGTCACTAAAAATTCATTTTGGCATTTCTACTGGCACCCCTGAGTATGTGAATGGTGTAGGCTGACTGTCCTGGCCCATCTTTAAGCCTGAGCCTGTGAATGGACTGGCCTGAGATTCAGCATCCACAGACCTCCTGGTTTTTTGTCCCAATTCTGATTTTGCGAACTTCTGGGACTGCTTATCACAGCCTGCATGCTCCAGGGCTCCAAGTGCCTCACTGAATTATTTTTTATTTAAAAGCTCTGACTTGATTATGCTTATTTGGCTGGCAATGATCTTTTGATCACCCTAGATCTCCAGATTGTATTTTCTAACTTTTTTTTTGTGTGTGCTTACTTTATATTGAAGCCATGAAATATGAAGGTGTTGGAGCCTTTCCTCTCCTGCTGAGTATTTCAGTGTCCTTTGCCTACTTTTTTCCCCTCCATTCTTCTCCCTGCCCTCTTCCTTTCAGCAGGCTATCAGAAGAGAAGTCAAGTTTATGGGTGTGCTTTTGTGTTGAAAGAAGGGTGACATTAAGAACTTGAACACAGCTGAGTTCTCTGCTGCTCACCCTGAGTTGCTGAACACCCATAAGGACTATAGACTCCAACTTCAACTCGCAGAGTCGTGCTCTCTGATTCATCTAAGTCTTCACTGATTCCATACAGGCTTAATTGTCTTTTTCCTCCCCCACACAAAACACAGCTCTCAAACTCCATCACCTCCTTCAAAATATCTTTGATTTACACTGCTGTTATTCCTCTCACAGTACTGTGGAGCTCAATCCACAGTTCTTTCCTGAACCCTGAGGCTAGTTTCTACCACAACACCTCTCAGAACACCAGGAAATATAGAACTTCCCGACACCTCTTAAAAAAGCCCAGGAATGCATCAACAGATGTGCATCTTGTGTATGCCCATATGTGCTCCTTTTGCTGGTGTTCTCAGACACTGGTACAAGGCATATGTTGGTTTGGTTTGGAGGATCTTGTCAAAAGATTCTGATCTTCACAGAATCTTTCTTTATCCTCTGCAACAGATGTTGGCACATGAACTAGAATTATCTTGAGGGTGGCATTTTTTTTTTTATTTAAGCTTATGATCCGTTAGGCAGGATAACAAAGCATCCCATTAAAATGATAGTTCTTGTTTTGGGAAACATAATGAGACCAACTCCACCCATTCTTTTATTAACTACTAAAGAAAACCTGTGGACTATTCTTCTATTTAATTGTGACTTCTGTATGTCTCTCAGTTACAGATTCTTTCAACATCTATGTGGCTCTCTTTTTCTTGTATGTTTTAGGAGATAGAATGGCCCTTAGAGGCCATCTGGGTCCACCCTCTTATTTTACAAATAAGGATCTTATTTGTAATTTTTTACAATTATTTACAAATATAATTATTTATAAATAAGCCCCAATGAGATGATCTAAATTGCCCAAATTCCCATCAATCATTGGTCAAAGATACCACATTTTAATCACCTATTTTTGTATTAATATTTATAGATTAAAAATAGTTTCAGGTATCATCCAATGCCCTCCTTTCTGACTACTCTGCCATCTTGCCTGCAGGTACAGAAGGAGAGACAGAATAAGAGGACATTTTGTCTTTTTTGTCTTATTTCCTGAGTTGTCATGGTGAAAAATTTATCACTTAGTGGCTAACCTGGTGGCAGAGATCCTTTTCCAGAAGACAGATTAGTTAAGACTATGCAAAAACCTTTCAAACTGATATAGGACCTGCCACAGCTAGGCTAGAAGGAACCACATCTCCATGTGACAAAAATTCATAAGAGTAAGAATTTTTTTTTATTTTGATGGAAGCAACTAAGAAGTAGAGGGAGAACTATTTAGTGATTTAGTCTAAAGGGGAAAATTGAAATAAACAAAAATATTATATTCTGAAGTCCAGACAATTAGATGTTGAGCACATGTAAAATTCAAGCAACATTGATTAAATGTCTTTTGAATATTAAAAATAAAATAATTGCTAAGGTTCAATAACATGGTTACTGGCTTCATTGAGCTTATAATCTGGAAAAGTGATTTGATACATACATAGTATTATGGACTTAGAGATGAGAACCTTAGAGTTATCAGTCTAGATACCTTCATTTTACAGCTGAAGAAACTGAGGGTCATGATGTTGTTACTTGTTCAGGGTCACACAGATATTAAGGGAGGCACAATTCAAATGCAAGCCTTCTTGATTTGTGCACTCCAGCACTCTAGTCACTACCTAAAATTATTATTTTTTTTATTTTAGTGACTAATATGCACCAACAATCAGAATTTTCCCCATGGGATTCAGTGATTTCTTGTATTTCTTTTCTTTGGAACTATTAGCCTTTGGGACTAATATAAACTATTTCTTTTTCTGAATTGAGGTTCTAATCGAAGTTTTCCTTGTGTCATGAAACTTTTCTTCTCTCCTTCTCTACTCCTATATAAATATGAACTTTATTTTCCTTCTGTTTTACCACAGTACCTTATGAAGACATATCCTTAGAACTTATATCATCCTTCCTTTTATTTTTGTGAGTATATATTTAGTCCCCCATTTAGATCTTAACTTCCCAAGGAAGTAAGGAAACAAGCATTTATTATGCATCTATTGTATCCTCTTTATAAACACTATCTTTTTTGATCTTCACAATAAACCTATCTGTAATTCCTGTAAAACTTCTTTTATGGTTGAGAAAACTGACTTAATCAGGTCATAAATGCTTGAAATTGGATTTGAATTCAGGTCTTTCTAATTTTAGGCTCAGAGTACTATTCACTATATCACTTAATGAATGGCCTGAGGGTAATGTCCATGTGTAAGTGTGTGTAGTTACAAATTTACACACTTACATATATATGTATTTATACATATATGTATATCTACATATTTATAAATATATGTCCTCAGGCCCTCCCATACTGCTTTGTGCATAGCTCAATAAATGAATGATGAAGCGAATATGTGCTATGATGTGATTTTCCCACAGTTTCTCAAAATTTTTACTGTATTTCTGACAGTTTCCACCCATTCCTGTGCTATTCTTAAGAATGAAACATAGGGAAACTGTACATTTGTAACCCCGTCAGATTGATAACCCTTTAAAAATGACTTAAATGAGGGTTCCCCACAATTGCCAGCCACCGAGTTTCTATTAGAACACTGCTAAGGTCGAGATAGGTTAATATATTCAGATGGGATTGAAATAACAGATGCATTGCTATTTACAGTCTAGACTTGGTGGAGAAGCCGGCAGAAAGGAGGGCATGATTTGTACAATGCATTGTCATCTCTGCAGCTCATCAGAATCAAGAGCTGACATAGGCAAGTGTTTGTCAATGAGTTTTGCTGGCTGACGTTGACCTTGTCGTGACAGTTACTGCTTTTCTGACATCTGTTAGCCTGACATGTGGCACTGGACTCTGTTTGCAGCTGGTCTCTTGGGATTGATGTACTGTGAGTTCTGATGTGTTGTTAGTACAATTCCTATGGTCATGTTATTACGCCATGCCATTTGACATTAATGTTAGTTGGATGCTGCCTTTGCTGGGCTTTCTTGCTTGATAATACATTGGTTCTATTTCAGCTGGAATGGGTCTTTGTAATGGTAGACTGTAGGGGTTTCATTAGCTTGATGTGGGCTGATTCATGGTCAGCACTGATATGCCTTCAGGAGAAGTTGATCTATATTTTTTTACTTCAGATTACTAGAAACAGATCAAATTGTTGAGGGATGAGGGATGGGGTGGGTGAGTGTCTGTGAATTTTAAAAAAAGGCATTTCATTGTGAGTCTTTGTATGAACTTAATTCTCAAAGACAAAAATACAGCTTTCTAAATAAATACAGATGGAAAAGCAATTTGGTGCCATTGGAATGTATTTTGGTTTAAGAAGATCTGAATCTTAAAAATTTATTTGAAAGTTTAAATCTGACATTTTTTGAACCCCTTACCCTAAGGACTGGAATTAATTCCTGAGCAGAGTTGGAGTAAGGGATGTTGTTTTCCTACCTTTCCCTCCTTCTTTCATTCTTTTTCTTTTCTTTTCTAGTTCTCTCTTTTCCTGCCTCTTTTCTACTTATATCTCATTCTATGTCCTTTGTCCTTGTTTTGTAAATATACTGTCAGCCATCAGCTCTGGACTAGAGCCCCTTTTCTAGGTGACCCATTACCTGTATTTGGGCATATTATATGTGTCCACAAACACAAAAGCACAACAAAACAAAGCAAACCAACTTTTACTAAATGCTTGATATGACAAAGTTGGTTTTGATATTGTAGGTATTGTCCTCACCTCCCACTCCCAAGAGGTTTCAGACTATTGGCATTATTTCATGGGTGAACTGAGCTCTGTTATAATGCTATTTACTGTAATGGACACCAAGACTAGGAATACAGAATAACTGGTGAATGAGTGAATAATACCTTTGATGTGGGCTCACCAGGGAGTGTTCCTGCAGCTCCTAGTTGAGAGGGGATTGCTTTTGCTTCAAGGCTCACATTACAGAGATGTAAGTGAAATGTGACAGTGAGAAGAGGACTTTATCCTATCTGCAGATGAATGCTTTCTACAGGATTTTTTTTTTACCCCAACAGCTCTCAAGAGTATGTGTGTGCATGCGTACCACACATCCACAGACAACAAAGAAGAATCTTTATGCAAAATATTTAGGGAAAACTATTAATTAAATTTTTTTCTTTTAAGTACTGATTGGCATCTTTTGTTCTTCCAACAATATTCTTTCCCAATATATGTCTCACTCTCCTATTTCCAGAGTGATAAGAAAAAAGGAAAAGGAGAATAAAAACCAAAACCACTCAGCAATACTAACAAAGTACTAATATTAACCATTTCAGCAACCTATGCTACTACCACAACTACTACTACCATGACTACCACTACTCCACCACCAGTACTACCACCACTACTGCTATTACTACCACTACCATCACTACCACTATTATCACCCCCCCACTACCACCACTACTGTCACCAATAATATCATTACATACACAGGATTGTAAGGTTTGCAAAGTTCTTTGCATACAATATTTGATCAGAAGCACCAACCTGGTTCCCCATCTATCCTCCCCTACTTCTGAAAAGAAGACAGGACTCCTCATTGTTTTTTAAGTATAGCTATTTTCCCCAACTGTAAATTTGCAAGTATAGCAAACTAGGACAATTTTACTCTATTTTTCACTTGCTCCCTAGGAAAGTACTTTAAAAAATCTTACTGGAATGTGGCTTTAATGTCTGAGTTTATATATACTTTTTTCAAGTCTTTTCATTGCAAGTCAAAAGAGCAAATGAATAGTGACTTAGAGCATCAGCTTTTTCAACCACAGGAAGTTTAGGAAAAGTTCTTTCTGCCATTTTTATTTTTAGAAAAAAAATTTCTAAAAAAATGAAGTGTCAGAGATTTAAAGGCTCTTTCCCTGTATCCCCTGGTGCCCCAAGCTACTCAGAAAATGTGCTTATAATTTGTAGATAGAACCCAGCTACTCATATGTTGAAGAGTAGTGTGAGTCAAGCTGATTTCCAAATGTACTATATTCACATTGCATAGTATTCCTTTAGGTTGTATTTCCATTCTGAACCCAGGGCTAATGGAGAAAGGCCCTTTGGAGACAGAAGTACCTTGTATATAGAGGAGTAGCAAGTGGCCACCTTATTGAGATCCCCACCCCCCAAAAAAAGAACCCAACAGGTCTATGGTGTGCAGATGTGTAACTCTATTGTTGCTGTTCAGTAGTTTCAGTTTTGTTCACCTCTTCATCACTCCATTTGGAATTTTCTTAGCAAAGATCTTAGCAAAGATGAATTGGTTCGCTGTTTCCTTGAACCTCATTTTATGGCTAAAGAAACTGAGGATATCAGGGTTAAGTGATTTGACCAAGGTCACACAGCTAGTACATGTTTGAGATCAGATTTGAACTCAGATGATTCTTCTTGACTAGCCACTGTGCAACCTACCAGTCCAGATGTGGAATTAGCTTTGGGGAATTCAAATATTAGGAGGTGATAGATCTTAGAGCTATAAAGGGGAGAAATCAAAGTATCATAGAATCTCAAAGTTGGAAGGGAGCCCTGAAGTCACTGAATCCAATCTTACCCATACAGAAATGAAAAGATTGGATTAGACAGCTTCTGAGATCACTTTCAGGTCCTATGAATTGTCACCAATCTGTATCATCCAGGCTCTTGAAGAGAATGAAGGGGGGGATTCCCTATTTCTCAAGACATCTCCCTACTCTAAGTGAAGGGTAGTTGCTAAAGTGTTCTGCCCCAGGTGGTGGTAGAGTGAGGCTCCCAATGGTGCCTCCCTACAACTTCTGACCACTACTCCTTGTTCTCTGTTGTGCCTTGTAAAATTCTCTCTGTCTCTATCTCTGTCTCACTCTGTTTTTCTTGGCTTTTTTCTCTATATCTGTGTTGCTTCTCCATGTTTCTTTGGATTATTGTACTGGGGCGTCTCTTGTGGAGATGGACATTTTTGACTCTTTGATAAAGAATATTTGCCTTGTGGAGATGACAGAGGGACCCCCCAATTAATCTCCAGTTATTGGGGCTGTCAAAGATCCCTACATAATACCAGCAAAGCATAAGATTTCCCTAAGAGTCAAAGGAGATACTTCTAAAGAGATATCTACTTCCATGGAAAGTGTGTCAGTCCAGCAAATCAGAGATATCCTTATCAAGTCTTTTACTTATGTATTATGCTTTATGAAGCTCTGGGGTTCTTTACCCTAATTCTCAATGATAAACTGGGTTCCCTAAAAGATCCTGATCACATCTTCCCCTCAAGATTTTAAGTGTATCTAAGACAAACTCTGTGTGTGTGTATTTATAATGCTATTGGTCTAGTAACATTCTGGTGGTTCTCCATCTAATAACCCACTTACAATTAGTATGTCCTTCATATTATTCTTTGACCTAGCGATTAACACCCCCAATATCATTTAACTAATTCCTATCAATTGGCATTTATAAAAAGTGATTTTTGTTAGAAAGACACTGTTGTAAAATCCTGGCTGGTCTAGGTATACCCAGGTCTGGTAACGTGGAGGTATGTGATTGTCTAGCTGCTACCTTAAAACTGATGAGACTGAGAAGATTGGTTCCCCCTCCCTCCTTTTTGGCTGTACTCTTTTCTATAATGCGCTTTATGTCCACTCTGATTTGTTGTGCTCAGCCAGCCTGTATGACTTGAGTTGGGATCTTCACCCCCTAGATATTTCAAGATAAGAGTGGTAGAAAAGGAGTGGCCAGAAAGAGCAGCTATACAAGAAGATTACCTCCTTGGTCTCACCAGTTTTAAAGGCAGGCAGTCAAATGAAGGAGGCTATCCATGAAGATACAAGCCTTCATGTTACTCCAACCAGGTATGCCCAAACCAGCCTGGATTACAGTAAAAACAAAACAAAACAAAACAAAAAAACCAAGAATTACAAAGTATTTGCTCCAAAAATCTGGGGGAATGCTCTCTCCTTATACTACCTACTTCTGGGGAAAGAGTGGGATCAAACTTAAAGAAAAGCTACAGTTTTGCTCCCACTACCAACTTCACTTCTGAATTTAGCACAGCCAATGGATAAAACTTTTTCTCAGAATTGACTTTGATGTACTGGCAAAAAAGGAGGTCATGCCTCACTAGGCTTGGCTCCTGGAAAATTCTTGTAAGGACTCTGATCAGTAAATCTCTGATTATGAAACTCATAAAGTGGTCCCGTCTCTGATACTTTTTCAACTAAGACCAGGCTAACGGAAAAACACAACAGGAATAAGATCTGCCCACTGGCAATGTGGTCACAAGGTGGCCTGATGGGGGAGGAGGTTCCCCACTTACAGAAGCTTCTAGCATTTTGTCCTTGAATGCAGTCAGGAAGCATAGAGTGCTATGGCTCATTAATGCATTTTCCCCCTGGACTTTCAGTTCCAGCTATTAGCAAATCAAGACTCTTTCTAGCCATGCAGTAAACAGATAGGGAATGAGAGTGATTATTTTCACATGCTCCAAAGTTTATGTGAGGGTGGAACATCTCTCATGAAGATTGTGTTCTCACTGGAAATTTCTCCATTATACACATTCATCAAAGCAGTTGAGTAGTGGGATATCAGAAGTCAGGGCAGGAGATGCACAGGATTATCAGATAATGAGCCATTGGCTAAATGAGCAGGTAGAAGGTACCTGGGGGTGGATCATGATATGTGAAAAATGGCAGCAAAATGAAGTCCATCTTAGCAGATTTCCCATTGGAAGATTTGTTGCACTTTGCAAAATCTACTGCTCTCCACAAGAAAACTTGTTCCATTGAGCATGTTATCATGTAGCTGCCTATTTCTGCTGGCAAGCATTCAAGCTTCCTATATTTATACGCATGGAAGCTATTTGTGCCATCCCAGTCTACTCTCTCTGATAGATTGTGACCTAGTTGAGAAAGGTGAATGGCAGAGCTAATGACTTAAAACATTTTCAGGCTAAGAGGTTCCTCAGTCTGCTTTCTACATTAGTGTCAACTACTCTGATAAGGAGCATCTAGATGGTCTATTCTTTACAGCTGCCAAGGGACTGGGATGGTGGGACATATATACTAACAAATATTTTATTTTTGCAGAGAGAAGCCCAGTAGACAGAACAGAAATCAAAGGAAGAATTAAGTGTAAGAAAGCAATGTAATAATTGGTGGGGCAGCTATCATGAATTGAACTAAATTGTAATGTCACTCTTATGCTCTTAGAAGGAGTAATAATGGGCAGATTTCTAGATGGGGCAGTTTTGAGGGCCATCTTCGTTTCCCATTTTAATTATCCAAATATCCCAATTTAATCTAAGAGGAAGGTCCCCTGCCCAACACAAATACTTCTCATTGTTCACTGATGTATGAAATTTTGTAATAGATTCATAACTTTGTCTTTTGTTAAAAATACAAATACTCCATAGGGGAAACAATAAAGCCTTTACAAATTTTATTTATCTTTTTTGGGGGGTATTGACGTGTACCTTCATTTCCAAAGAGATTCCCTTCTCCTTTTTATACCTAGGGAGCTTGCAATAAAGAATAAAAATGAAAAATAAAATAAAAGCAATTCTGGAAAACTCATATCAGCTAAGTTCATGCAATAGGCAATGTTCCATATTCATTTTCCTCTACCTCTGCATAAAAGGGTGGAAGATTCATTTTCGTATTTCTTCTCTGGAAACAAACTTGGTCATTATAATTATGTAACAGTTTCATTTTTTTGTTTTCATTCTTTCCATTTAAAATTATTGTCGTTATTAGATAGACATGTGCATAAATGTATAAGCACACATATATTTCTAGTTCTTATTTTACTTTGTATTAGTCTATATATTTTCCCATACCTCTGCAATTTTCATATTTATAATTTCATATGATACTATAATATTTTGTTATACTGCCATCACAATTTGTTTAGCCATTCTCTAATCAATAGACATTTCCTATGTTTAATTTTTCACCTATTATAAAAAGTGTTGTAATCAGTATTTTGGACATATTAAGGACATATTAAGTCTTAGCAGTAATTAATGTATGTATGGAGGAGATAGTCTAGGGAGAGACCTTAAAGGTTATCTAGTGAAGAGCTATAAACTAGGGAGGAATGACCAAAGCTTTGCTCCAGATCAACACAATTTAGGGAGCATTGACGTTATTTACTTTCTCCTTCAGTAACTTAAAAAAAGATTAGCACTTTGTTACCATGAATAATTAAAATGGGAAACTAAGATGCACATGTTTCCTTCCTCTGGTTATAACCTCAATATCCCCCCCCCCCCCCAGGAATGCTCTTGCATTAGAGACATATAGCTGGCTTCCATGTCTATGTAATCCCCCTGTCTCAACTTAATTTGACTTTAAAAGTATGATTTGAGATAAAATATTATGACCTTTTCCCTGGGTACACACTTACATTTACACACTCATCAGAGGGCACACACATTAGTTATGACTGTGACTTAGTCCAATCTTTAGCTGAAGAATGAGTACCTTTGGAGCAGCCAGTTGGCTTAGTGGATTGAAAACCAAGGCTAGAAACAGGAGGTTCTGGGTTCACACCTGGCCTCAAACACTTCCTACCTATGTCACCCTGGGCAAGTCAATTAATGCCCATTTCTTAACCTTTACCTCTCTTCTGCCTTTGAACCAATACACAGTTTTGATTCTAAGGTGGAAGGTAAGGGATTAAAAAAAATAAAACAAAACAAAAACAAGTACCTTTTGAACAACACCTTCAACAATAGTGATCCAATCCTAGGAGATTGTTTTGTTGTTGTTGTTGTTGATGATGATGTTGTTGTTGTTGTTTTTTAGGGCAGGTTTTACTAATATAGAAAGGATGAAACCTTGGAGAAAGAAAGTCTTAGAAAAGGGATACCAGGATCAAGAACTTGTCTATGTCCCTGCTTTGTCTTTTCAAAGCTATATTTCTCTTGATAGCAACTATCTATCCAATAAGTGAAACCCCCACCCAAAATGTCTTGAGATAGTTCTGATGCAAAATAGTTGGGAACTCAATTTCCCTTTGGATAGCACACATAAATTATTTACAATAGTAATAGCTAACATTTCAAGAATCCTTATAATTAACAAATCACTTACTTTTCAAAGTCTTGGGAAGGCATATGTGTTAGTATTCTTTTTCCACGAAAAAAGAAAATTGAGACTTAACAAAGATATTTCTTGTCCACAGTAATAAGATCATAGCATTTTAGAGCTGGGAAAGAGCTGAGGGGTCATAGTCCAAATATCTTTTCAAACAACAGTTGGTCAAAAACCATTTTTTAAAAGAGCCTACTTTATGACAGGTCCTGGGGAGTCAAAGAATTAATAAAATAGTATAAGATTAAAATTAATATCCAATAGCTCCAAGTATTATGTTTTATAAGATTTATTAATAATCAATTGAAGTAGAAGAAATAAAAGAACAAAAGAAAAAGCCTGAGTAAATAACAAGTGAGTAAAATTCTTCTGCCTGGCACTCACCCAACCTCAACAGCTATATTCCAGGGAAAAAGAGAGGGCAGCGCTACACAAAACTTATATTTCCCTACATTAGTAGATAACATAGATACCTAAATGGAATACTGGGGGAGAGAGTCCCTGTGGAGCAAAATTCTATCCACACAATAGCCTCTCAAGGAGTTTATAATTTATCCTTAAAAAAATCATAGATAAGAAAAATGAAGCTCAGAGAGATGAATAGATTTTTCCCTTGGTCATACAGCCACTAGAAGCCATCGTGTGATAATGGATAGTTTAACCCATGAGCTAGGTATAGCTGGGTTCAAATCCTGCCTCTTATTTACATTAACCTTGTTATGCAGCTGCATAGCATAGTGACCTAAAACATTTCCCAGAGCAGAAGAATTGGATTAAAATATAATTGGCAATGTTTAGTAAAATTTAAAAAAAATAAAAAAATTAGATTGAAGTTTAAAATGAAGACAATGCAGCCTGTAGAATTCCTTATGTACCATTTGGTGGCCTCCATTACTGCTCAAGTTGGACTCCTTAAAAATATAAATTGGAGATAAGGTGACAATTCCCCAGACTAATGAAGCCATCCTTTCAGTTCCTAACCACAAAGCTATCTCAATAAATGGCAGTCAGGATTCAAATCCACATTTTCTGATTCCAGTTCCAGGGCTTTTCCTATGTACCACAACTGAAAACAAACCACCAGTGCTACTTCTCTGTTATCTACGGATCCATCTTCTATTTGTATTGGATTGGTAAACTGAAGCTTTTGCATTCACAGTAAATACCCTTGGGATGTGGATTACTAGTCCATTGCAAAAAGTAATAGACAGAAAGCCTCTAGATTGGAATCAAAGACTACCTCAAACACTTCCTAGTCATATGCCTTAGGGAAATCATTCAACCTCACCTGGCCTCCATTTCCTTAAATGTAAAAGGAAAGTGTGGAACTAGATGCTCTCCAAGGTCCTTTGCAGTTCTCATTTTGTAGATTTCAATTTTATGCCCCAGAGACAAAGAGAAAGGAGAAAAGAATCATAAGGGGGAAAAAGAGGTAGATTTTGGAGGCAGAAGGAAATAAGAAAGATGAGCTATGAGGAAAGATGAGCAAGTGAGACAATAAGAAAGACGGAAGAGGTCCTGTGCCTATAGAAAGCTGTCACCTGTCTCTAGGGTTTTCTTTGAGTTTGGCATTTTTCATTCCTTAAAAGAAGAGGTCAGATGGGCCTAGAATTGGGGAGTTGGAAAAAGAATAGCAAAAATGAGAAGAGCTCCTTAACATAGACTGTTTAAGTAAGTAAAAAACATATATTTTTTCTTGTAGACACATTCCCTATTTTCAATAAAATGATTTGTTCTGGATATTTCCTATAGAAGTTGCTACGGGGCAAAAAACAAGCTTATTTTCAGAACCACTTATGGGAAAAATAAATTTGGGGGACTGTTCTAGCTTATGAGTTCCTTCCCCCTCACCTCAAATCTCAAATTTACCAGAGTGAAGCCAGATTTTTCTGTTAAGTAGAGCCTGGAGCCCTACATAGGGAGTATGTCCAAAGGGAGAACATCTGGGTGGGCTGAACCTATTTTCTTTTTATTTAATTCAATCGATTCAGCCAAGCAGCTCTCATAGGGATGCTGCAGCCAGAACCAAGGCATTATTTTTATTTGAGCTCTTGTACCAAAGAGCAAATCTGTATGGTTCTTCTGCTAATGTGTTTTCCAGATGCTACACATTTTGCTCAGACAGGATGCCCCTGTAATTGAGATAGCAATGATAATGATAATTCTTATTTTTATTCTTAATTAAGGTTGTGATTACTTGGGTTTTCTGAAGGAAAGCAAGAGGAAAGTGAGAGACCTTTGACAAATTAGTGGAGTACCAAATTTCTTGAAGAGGACAAATGTCATATTAGGGAAGAAGGAGGCAGGAATGTGATTGAATGCAGGGGCCAAAGGGCCAGAGGGAAGAGGATGAAGATATCCACTTGAGGCCAAGAATTAAGCTAATGAGAATATTGCAATTATTTTCCTTTGACCCCTGGCACTGTTGCAGGGGAAGCAAATTCAAAACCAAACACTGAGGGCTTGAACTATTGCTGTGGTATTATTACTGGCTGCATCTTATGCTGTAGCCCCATCTCCCTACATTGTAGATTCATCAAAATGGTGTCTCCTAAAACATCTCTCTTTGTCATAGATATAGTAGTGGACAATGAGTTAAAAACTCTCTAATGTTTGTTAAAATTGGTAGAGTTTTTTTTTCTGGGTTGGGGGGATATTGGGGGAGGTTGCAGTTTTGTGATTTCATCAATGTAGCAAACTAACTCCTTGTGAGGAAACTCCCTTCTTCTAGGCAGATGAGCCAAAGTTAAAACAACTTAAAATTTGCTCAGGATACTTAGGAGTTAAGTGACTTGCCCAGGGTCAAGGAGCCAGAGATATCAGAAGCAGAACTTGATACTACCAGCTCTGCCTACTCTTAGACCAGCTTTTTCTCCATTTTAGCACACTACCTCTTAAAGGTATTAGCTATCACCGGGCATCACTTAAACATATGCTACCAAGATGAAATTTAGCAGTTATCTGAAATTATTAAAAAAAAAGTTGTCTTTGAGCAAATTTTGAAGTAGTCAAAGCTTGCCCCATTCTTCTACTCTGGCATCTAGTTCCAAGTCCAGGAACTTCCAATCAATCTGATTCCTTGTTATGTAATTAGAATCTGTTACTCTAAAAACTACGATCCCCAGCAAACTACAATTCCCAGAACCCCACTGACTTCCTGTTGTTATGTGCTGACACAGACAGGATATAAATTGGGTAGAGGTAGGACTCTCTTCCACTTTCCTTCCTATCACAGCTTTGGTGGAGTGGACTTTTTGAGCAGGTAGAAAAACTTAGTCACGTGATTCTATTTTGTCAGATAATAAACTTTATAAAAATAATATTTGAATTAATGCACGTTTAATTTAATATCTACAGTGTTCTAGATGATGTTGCTTAGAGGATAACAGAAAAAAAAGGAATTAAATAGTAAATATGTTAACAACATGGGACAGAGTACTGGCATTTGGAATCAGGAAAAGTTGAGTTCAAATCCTACCTCAGACACTTAGCTTTGTGAGCTTAGTCAAACCACTATTTACTTTATCTCTTCTGTATAATGGGAATAACCATGCATTTCCCCTGCCCTGAGTTTTTGTGAGGATCAAATGATATAGGGTGCCTGGTAAACTTTTGTAAGCCTAATTTAGGTGGTTGGAGTCTAAATGCTGAAGGCAATAGCTATCATTTACAGAGACAATGGAATTGTAGTGGCAAGTAATCTTTTGACCTCACTATGAAAGCTTTCCCTTGGGAACAAAGTAAAAATGCAAGTAATTTGGATACTTTTCATTTAGAGCCTTAGTTTTTTCACTGGAAACTTCAGAAGAATTAATAAGATCCAACTTGGTAGGGGAATCAAAAGATACCAACATTTGTCTGGAGCATCAGAGATCAGTGGAGTAATATAACTTTAATTACAAGAAGAAACGTTTGTTTCCTAATATTTCAAGAAATCTGAAAACATCCAGTTCCAAGATGGAAACACTACAGGGACTTTTCTGATCTGTTGTTACTTTGAGGCAGCAATTGATTTTATAATGCACTATTTGTTTTTCATGTGAAGGGCGGAAGGTCATTTACTTGGGGAAAAAAAAAAATATTTTCTCTATCAGTTCCAAGGTAGAAGAGTGGTAAAGGGCTAAGTCATTAGGGTTAAGTGACTTATCCAAAGTTACACAGCTAGGAAATATTTGAGTTAAGATTTGAACCCAGGACCTCCTGACTCTAGGTTTGGCATTCTATCCAATTGAGCCACCCAGCTGCCCTGTAATTTACTTTCAAGATGTAATATATTATATTATATTAAGTATAATATATTATATATAATTAATATATAATATATTATTTATGTATGTTTTAGAAATACTATATATAAAATATAGCATATTAAAATAAAAATATAAAGTATACATACATATACTATATTAAACAGTATATAATTTATATGTTTTATATACTGTATTAAACATATAATATATGAAAACAAAATATAATATATAATACATAAATACATAAAATATATACATATATTAAATGAAATACGGACATTGACAAAGTTCATTTCACATAAATGGCTAGAATTGTGATGCCTCTTTAGGGCCTGAGGCTATTTCAGGCTCTTGCATACCAGCTGAGAGAGCTGGAAACCAGAAGAAGGTACTGATGAGCCAAGTCCTGGGCTTGCTGGTACAAGAGAATAATCTTCACTTGAAATGGGGAGAGAGTGGAAAGGAATGAAGAAAAGAGTGGAGACTCTTCTCTCTTATACTAGCAAGCCCAGGATTTGGCTTGTCAAAGCCCTCTTCATTTTCTAGCCTTCACTGCCTTCCCTCTTGGCTCAGATCTCCATCTCTGAGTTTCTTTTCTTCTGGCAACCCCTCATCTACCCATTCTAGGCTTTTGAAATTAGTTTTTTAGCAGTGCATTAAGAGAAAAACATAGTGAAGGAAAGGGAGATTTAGAATTTGAATTGGAAAATGGTAAGTATTAACATTATAGAAGTCATATCACTAATAATAATAATAGCTAGCATTTAAATCTAGGCCCCAATTAATGCAAATAATGAATCCACTAAAGTAGTTGCATGTATTCAAGTTGGAACTATTTGAAATTATAATTATATAAAATATAGTAATTGGTTTCAGCCCAGTGGAAATATTCAATATGAATTTTAATAACTCTACCACTTCAGGGAATTAGTTATTTCCACTAATCTAGACCTAACTGTGTACATTAGGATTTGCAAGCCACCATAATGGGATAATACAAAACACTGAATTTGCAAAAACTTGTGAAGTAGGAAGCAAAAACATTTTTGGGGGGCATGAAGAATAGAAGGGTTAAATTTGTGAGGTTATTGCATTGGGAACCTGCTATAAGGAGAGATAATTAGGTAGCACAGTGTATAGAACAGTGGGTTTGGATTTAGGAAGACCTGAGTTCAGATCTGTCCTTAGACACTTAATAGCTATGTGAACTGGGTCAACATTTAACCTCTATGCCTCAGTTTCCTTATTTATAACAGAGAAATAATAATAGTATCTCTCCCCAGGGTTGTTCTGAAGACCAAATAAGATAATATTTATAAAGCTCTTAGTACAGTGCCTGATACATTGTAGGTTCTATGTAAATACTAGTTATCATTACTTATCAATAGCATTTGATACTTGCTCCAGTGTTTTTATCCCTAATTAATAGCTATAAAACTGAAGTGTAAAGAAGTTAAATGACTTTCCCAAGGATATATAGTAGAAAGAATTCAGAGGTAAGATTAGAACACAGATCTTTGCCTCTAAGTCAAATCTGGTGATTTTTCTAATAATTGTTTTTCTAATATAAAGCCTATTTATTAAGTACCTTTATCCTTTTTATGGTTTTAATACAAAAGATTTAAAAAAGCTATACCCTTAAGGATTAAAAAAAGTGTTTAGCAGGGATCTGAATTCAAAGCCTGCCTTGGAGACTTACTAGCTGTGTCTTCTTGGGCAATCCTTTAGGACAGGTATAAAATGAACTAATAGGACATGATGACATCTAAGGTCTCAGCTCTACATTTCTGATTTTCTGAAGATATGAAACCTTTCCAAATAAGTATAACACATTGACTGTAATAAAGGTAATGTTAAGATACAGAAAAAGGCCTTAAGAAAATTGAAAATAGAGGAGATCATTGTCAATTGCTATGATCAAGGGGAAAAGCACATGACCTGCTCCTTAAAGAAAAAAAACCTTCATTGGCAGAGAAAAAGGAGGGGTGCATTATAAGTATGGGGAGACACTTGTACATAAAACTGGAAGAACTCAGGACAAGATTTAGGAATGAATAACAGCCCTCTTTTCAGAATTAAAAAAAAAGAATGGTGTGAAGGAAGAAGGGGAAGAATATAAGATGGTCCAGAAAAAAACACTGGAAAAGTAAGGAATTTTTATTTTATTCTGTCTGCAATGTTATTCAGTCACATTTGACTCTGTGACCCCATTTAGGGTTTTCTTAGCAAAACCACTTCCATTTCCTTCTCCAACTCATTTTATGGATGAGAAAACTGAGGGAAACAGGGTTAAGTGATTTGCCCAAGGTCACAGCTTAGTAAACATCTGAGGTGAAATTTGAACTTGGGAAGATGAGTCTGCTTGACTGTTGGCACTGTGTTCTACTCACTGTACCAGCTAGCTGTCCTCCTGTCTACAGGAGAGAACAATTGAATGCTTTTGAGTAGAAATGACATATTCAGTCCTGGGCATTAGGAACATTTTATAGATTAACCTCTTCCTGCCTTTCCTAATCTTTTTATATTTTCTTCCCTTCCAAGGACGCTGTAGGAGGCCTTTCTCAGTTTTCCCTCTGCTATTGTCTCCTGTCTACTTCCTCTTTTCACTCTATGATTACCTACAACCCTCACATATATATATATACACATATAAATATCTATCTATCTTATATTACCTCTTTATTTGCACATTGTCTTTCCTATTAGAATATATACTTCTTGAGGGCCAGTACTGTGTTTGCTCTCCATCCCCAGTCTAGCACAGCGAGTGCTTAATAAGTATTTGTTGTTGAGCGGCAGCTGCTCAGTGGATTGAAAGCCAGACCTGGAGATGGGAGGTCCTAGGTTCAAATCTGGTCTCAGACATTTCCTAGCTGTGTGACTCTCAGCAAGTCACTTAACCCCCATTGCCTATCCCTTACTGCTCTTCTGTTGTGGCATTAACACACTGTATTGATTCTAAGATGGAAAGTAAGAGCTTAAAAATGTTTGTTGATTGAATAAATGAATGATGGGCTGGATGTGAGAGAACAGAGGCAAGGAAGCTAGTTTGGATTGTAAGATTAAAAAATTAATATCCAACTACTTAAATTAATATTCAACTACTTCAAGTAGTATATTCTTATAAGAATTTATTAATTTATAACTTGAAGAAAAAGGAAAATGATAGCATTAGCAAAAAGAGAGTTGCCTGGACCACCAAAAGCAGGAAGAGGGCCAGGAGGAGAGGATGGGAAGAAGAATTAAAAAAGGTGAGGTTACAGGAAACTTTTCGTACAATACATAAGGATGCTATGTGGACAAAGGGAAAAGGATTCTGGGAGATGAAGTCCAAGGGTTCAAGATTTCTAATTACACAGGATGTTGTATAGTCAAGAAATGCTGAGGACCCAAACTTAGATCATGACCAAAAGTAAAAGAGAAAAGAGGATGGATGTGAAAGATAAGAGAGAAGTAGGGTAGATAATGAGTCAGGTAAGTGGGACATTAGAAAAAGAAGAGTCAAGGATAATTTCAAGTTTGTGTATTTGGGAAGCCAACTGTAGAACTGATAGATCATCACCAGAAATAGGGATCTTAGGAAAGGACGGATTTGGGATGAAGATGATGTATACAATTTTGGACATGCTGATTGAAAATGCTGGTGAAACTTCCAGGTTGAGATGTCCATCTAGAAGTTGTAACACAGGATTAGAATTTAGGGAAGGTATCAAGACTTGGAAGCCATCTAAGTACAGGTGATGATTGAACCTATGGTAGTTGAAGATCTAACTAAGGTAGATGAAGAGAGAAGAGAATGATTCCAGAACAAAGCTTTGGGGGATACCCAAACAACTTTTGACCTCTGAGGTCAGAGCCAAGAATAATCGGTAGAAGTTGCAAAGAAACCGTTTGAGGCTTAATGTAAGAAAAAACTTCCATAAAAATTAAAGCTGTCTAAAAGTAAAATGGACTGAACAGAGATGATTTTGCCTTCCCTGTAATTTCAAGTAGAGGCTACATACTTGTATATGGAATAGTAGGGATCCTTTTGTGTAAAAGTTGGACTATTTGGCCAATAATATCCTTTTAAGCTCTCAATTTCTATGGTTCTGTGAACTACATCTAGATCTCATCCCAGAGGCTGCTTCTTGCATCCAAATGTGACAAGGCTGCATTTAGTTTTCAAAGAATCATTCAACCCAAAATACCTCTGGTCTACTTAGATAATCCCTGCTTCTCACTCTTTTCTCCCCTTTCTCTACCACATCAGGGGAATTTCTTCCTTCCCTGTTGATCGGTTAAAGATGGGTCCTTTTCTCACCCTGGTTTTCTGGAAAATAAAAATGACTTCCCTTTTTGCTTGTCCTGAAATTATCTTCTTTGAGTTTCAGGTTCTCATTTTACCCTTTCTTGAAGTGTTCATGTGAAGTGATTTCTCTGGTTCTTACTCAGATGGTCTGCTCTAATTTTTAAAAAGGCTCTTTTGTCTATTACTCTTGAATAATCTGTGAATCTATTCTCTCAGTGGTGGTAGAAGGCTCCTCCTAATATTCTCATTGTCTATCTCTTCTGACCCACCTATCCCTCATCTCTTGCCAATAGCCCTCCTCCTCTACCCCTACCTCATAATATGACCTAAGCAGGCAGAAGCCCTTTGAGTTTATTTCTCATATATTAGCCACTGGGTCAACATGCCAAACCAATCATTTCTGCTTCTTCTGAAACCATTGCTCTCTGATGATCTATTCAGCTACCAATTCATTGGCAGACCTGAGACAGTTGGCCTCATCCTAAAATGGTTCTTTGTTTATATAGTATTATAAAGCACTATATTTAAAAAAAAGTCAATTCCTGCAACTTTCCTTTTAAATATATCATTGTCACCCCCTACCAACTCTCCCCTCCCAATAGAACTCTGTTTTGTTTTATGAAGTCCAGCCAAACAAAACAGATCTTCAGATTGCTCATATCTGAAAATGTATGTTTCATTTATCTTCTATAGTTTAACACCTCTTCTCAGACACAGGGATACCCCTTACATTATAGGTTAGAAAGTATATCTAGAATTGTATGTTTTTCAGTATTTTGATCATCATATAAATTATTCTCTTGGTTCTGTTTATTTCATTCAGTTTTAGTCCTGAGTCTTTTGAAGTTTCTCTGGTTTCCTCACATTCACCATTTTTTAAGGAATCAGAAACTATGTTCAAATCCTCCCTCTTCCACATACTACTTTGGACCCATGGCAAGCCACTTGATCTCAGTGGGCTTTGGGGAGGGCCATTTGTAAAAAGAAGAGATTGTACTACATGGCTGTTGGGGTTCCTTCTATTTCCCAGTTTGCTAAGTCATGGCTTTTCAGCATGAACTATCACAAATCCTCCCTATGTCTCCTTCACTCCTGGGTCCCTTCTCTCTGATGACAGACACATGCCTCGCCTGCACTTTGGGGCTTGTTGTAGGGCAGGACACAAAGCAATTTATCTCCTCTGCTTTTTCTAGCTCTCCTTTATCAAGTCTTCCCTCATTAAATGAATATTCCTTGAAGGCAGGTATGATATTGACCTTTGACTGAATTTATAACCTCAAAACCTAGCACAATGTCTTGAACAATCACTTTATCTGTCTGTCATATTCTTATGGTTCAGTTTATTCATTCCTCTATCACTGACCACCCACTTTTCTGGTTTGTTGTATAAAATAAATTTCTTCCCAATACTGTGAGGTAGGATAGTACAAGTTGTCAGGTAAACACTGGATACCTTTCTGAATCAAATTATCACTAAGAGAATAATTGGGTGCTATAGGGTGGAAATGATGGGCCATTGGGAAGAAGTGATTGCTTCCTCCTAGGCTTATGATATAGTAGAGAAAAAAGCAACGACTGTCTCAACATGCACTCAGATTTTGAAAGCAGATTTCAAAGAGTTCAGAGGAAGACAAGGTAGGCTCCCAAGGATTAAAATTCTACAAGGGAAGTCAGCCCAGTAGGGATGGATAATTCAAGAATTAAATTCTGAAGATACAAAGGAAAGCAATTTCAGTGAGGAGAAAAATTTTGAGTCCTATGAATAGACTGATGTGTATGTTCAGGAAACTAACAAACTAATGCAGATTAAAAAAAGAATAGGGAAGCAAGGACATCTAACAGAAGCTGAATATAATAGCATACTTTAGACCTGTAAAATAATGTCAGGAATATTAAAACTTAGAACTAGCTGAGGTTGGCAGGGAAAATCAAGGGCAACAAAAAGTGTTTTTCCTCCCAGTTCTTTTCAGAAGGCATCAGACCATTGGCTTAGGCGGAAAGAGTAATGACAATTAACAAAAGAGAGGAAGCTGAGTTGCTCCATTCTGGTTTTATTTGTGTTTTCTCTACTGAGGAGAATGACTTTTGTTTTGAAAATGAGAACAAAAATGACTATGAGGGAGTTGTTAACCAAGATAGGTATAAAGAAAAAGTTAAGAGGATCTAGCTGTCCTTGATAATTTCAAGTCACCTGGTTCATATGAACTAAATTCTTAGATAAGGAAGGGACTGATGAATGTCATCACAAGCCCATTATTTGTGATCTTTGAAAGATCACAGAGAACAGCAGAAGCAGCACAGAATAAAAGAAGGGCAAATGTTCTAATTTTGGAGGGAAAAAAAGAGAAGAGAATGCCATCTACAACTGATAAGCCAGTGAATTTGACTTTGATTCCTCAGAAAATTCTAGAGCAGAAAGAGATGTTTAGGGAATAGTTAAGGAAGGAGACCATTGATACAGTGAGCCAGAAGGGCTTCTCTAAGAACAAGTTAAGCCAAAATATCCATATTTTTTGTTTCAATAGTATTCCAACACTAGTTGTCCAGGGGACTATTATAGACATATTTTCCTTAATTTTAAAAAGTACCTGGGTGGACATGATGGACAGATATAGACTAGGTGATAATATGGAACTGGTTGAAAGGCTGGTGCTAAAAAATAAATGCCACTAGTGTCAAAGTAGGGTAAAGTCTCTAGTTGAATGTCCTGGAGGGTTATGCTTAACCTTAAATTACTTAAATTGTTTGTTTTTTTTTTTATCATATGTTACTTACTAGCTGTTTAACCCAGGGCAAATTGCTTAACTGTTTTTCTCAGTTTCCTCATCTGTAAAATGAGCTGGGGAAGGAACTTGCAAACTACTCTGGTATCTTTGTCAAGAAAAATCCAAAAAGGGATCATGAAGAGTTGGACATGATTGAAAACAACTGAACAACAACATTCATATGTGTATTAAATTTGCAAATACTGGGAGGATTACATAGCACACTGATTGACAGAATTTGGTTGGATTAGACGTCTTAGGTCCCTTCTGACTTTAAATTCTATGATCTCTATTAGCCTCTCTAGGTTCCTGAGCACAAAATTGATATGGGGGAATCTAACAAGAAGAATTCCAAAAGAGAAAAATATACAATCTTGTATTTTAACTAATTTTTTCTTTCCTAATGGGATAGCATAAAAAATTCCCAATGATGTATTTTGATAAGTACTGCTTCCAATTATACTTATCAACACAGAGGCATTTTGATAATTGACTTATTATATGCTTGTAGTCTAGACTTCAAAGCTAGTTTTTATATGCTATACAAAAACCAGTGGGCTCTGAACATCCTTTTCAACAACTTTACATAGTTTTTAATTATAAGGCAGGATGATATGTTGGCAGAAGATAGAAGGGAAAGGTAAAAACTTACACAGTAGAGAAGAAATAGCTGAAGGAGAAGACCTATGTCAGGTAAAATTTAATAAACTAGTCAATAAACACCAGGGATAAAGCTGAACTTTGCAGACTAACACTGGAGGTATACCTAGTTACTTGACATGCTCATCTTAAGTAAATAGAGGTAATAAAGCTGAGCCAGAAGTTCTCTTTTCATTAACCAGTTCATCATTGGAGCTTAAGTTTGATGTCTGCTAAATTCTATTTGATCGAGCTAGGGATGTGATCTGCTTTCTCAAGTATTGATGGCAATACTAAATTCTTATGCAGAGAAATTTCAATTTATGATTGATAATCATAAAAATATTGCTTCAGTTACTACTACTAAAATTACAAGCAACATTTATATAAAATTTACTATGTGTCTGGAACTGTACTAAGTGCTTTAAAATGATTATTTCATTTGATTCTCACAAAAAGGATGAGATACTTGTCTCTTGAGAATCATTTTCAATTTTGGAAGACTTTATTTAAAAATACTTATACACAGGTACACTTTAAGGACACTGATGTACAGCATTCAAAGCAATTCTGTCATGATGATGAAGAGTTTGAGTCCATGACATACGAGAATCAACTGAAGGAGCTTTGAGGCTTTGGAGAAGATAAGGGTCTGTGGGATATAAGACTTCAAGTATTTGAAGGGCTGTCATATTATAAGAGAACTGGACTTGTTCTGCTTGGTTAAAAAGGGAAAGACTAGGAACCTTGGGTAGAATCTACAAAAATGGAAATTGAGGTTTCAGGCAGGGCCAACCTTCCTAATAATTCAAGCTGTTCAGAGTAGACTGGGACACCTTGGGAGATAGTGGGTTCTCCTTAAATGGAAGTCTTTTAGCAAGGGTTGGATGACTACTTGATATGGATGGTGGATTAAATTCCTTTTCAGCCATAAGGTTGGACGCCTTGGTTGCTAAGTCCCTTTCCAGTTCTGAAATTCTTTGATCCCTACCTCTATTCCTGCTTTGATTTTGAATCCTCAGGTCACAGGAAAGAATGACTTTCTCAATTCAGATATTCTCACTAGGAAAATATAGTGCGCATCATATCAATATAATCTTGTCTTCCCACCCTGACAATAGTCAGACAAGGACTTATCACTAGAGGTTGCCCATCAGGAGCTTTGTTTCTAGGATGGTCCCATTTCAGGAAGGTGCTAGGAAGAATAATTCTAAGCAAGACACTCCCTCTTAAATTTTGTTGCTCTTCCAGGAATATAACGGGGAAAGAGTTTGTAGTTCAGCATAAGTAACTCATTTTGAATCAAGGAATTACATTGAACCCTGGTTTGTTGAATTAAAATGAACAAGACTACATCAAAACTGTCTCTGAACCAAATCCAAATTGCCCCAGTATTGCACTTATTTCAGATATTTTCTTTGAACTGCCTGATCTGTCAATCCTTGGTTTAAGAAAAATTTCTACTTTCAGAATCATCTTTGTACACTTACCACTACAATTAATTCCTGTCTTCTTTCATTAATCATTATTTATTACTGGCACTATTTTAATAAAATACTCCAATACTAAATTTGACAGGCATTGGGGATAGAGATTTGGCTCTGGAGTCAGGGGGCCTGGTTTAAATCTTGCCACTGACACATACTGATCGTGCTACCCTGGGCAAATCGCTTAACTCCTATGTGCCTGAGGCAACTCTAATTAAGAAGCAGTTGCTGATGTTCATTAAGAGAGAGAGTTTGCTCATAGGGAATTTCTTACATCCATCATCTCACAGGTCCATTATCTTCCCTCACCCACCAATGCCAATCTTAAAATATCTTGTTCAAAAAAATAAAATTGAATTTTGAGCTAGGTTATTTTTAATTCTCATTTTCCTTACTTGTGCTAATGCAGGCATTAAAGAGTAGATAAAAAGTGGTTCAGGCAATCCCTTAACAGAAGGTTCCCCAGATGGTATTGTTGCTCCTGGGATAACTTTCTCCTGCTATCACTCAGGAGACTAAATAATTCTCCTTCTGAAATTATACCCTTGAGTCCTCTACTAAAGGCTTCCTTTGGCATGGCTCATGCACTGTTCCCACTCTAGTATTGAGGACTCACTTAGCTGTTGAAAACACACAGATTATTTTCAAATAGTACTATTTCTATTTGTTTCTATGGGTTCAATGATCATATCTCTTGAAATGACTCAAAGATTTCTCTATTTACCTTCAGTCTCTGCTCTGAGGTCTAGTTTCATATCTACAAATGTCTACTGGATGTTTCTAAATGGATGTTCCATAGCCATCTTGGTTGTCTTTCTCTGGCAATTCTTGCAAAGAGTGATAACAATGGGTGGCATTCAGTAGGAATGATGTCTGAGTGAAGAAAAATTTCAAGCCAAGTTTCAAAGGAAGAAAAAAGACTTGTAGTACATCATGTCAAAAGTGACAAAATGATGATTTTGGCTAAATTTCAGAGAAAATGGAAGACTGTATATATATATAGCAGGACAATTCAAGACTTATTCCAGAGATGAAAAGGAGAGGAATTTAGCTAGATTTCAGAGGAGGAGGAAGACCATTAAATAGGAATATTTCATTTCATTTCAATTGCAGTGAAGGACAATAAAAAGGTATGAAATTATTAAGAATAAGTAGGGAGAATGAGAATTAGATTTTTGGACATAGCTAATGTGAGAATTTCTTTCTCTTGGATAAGCATATTTGTTATAATTTATTACATATTTATAATAAATATGTATAATATTAATGTTATACCACATGTCATATATAAAAATAAAGATAAATGGTAACTCAAAACTATTTTTAGCTTAATAGTATTAATTAATAGTGGAATTAATAGTAGTGGAAAGATCTAAGATGCCTCGTGAACACCAACTCCTGTGCTACACAATCGCTGCTCCGCATAGGCACACATGCCCTGGTGGACATGCCCAATTCCCCCATGTGGGATAATGATTCCCAGTATTAGCTGAATGAAGAGATTTTTGACACCCAAGTTCCTGTTTGCTTGTGCACTTACACTAAACACATAGTGCTCTAGATTAAAGCTGCATAGTGATTAAAACTGCCTGGATGGGGATCACTAAACTAATTCACAGTAACAGTTCCTTAAAAAGAGCAAGTTGTACAATTTTGTATATTGGGGGTGATGGTGGTGATGGGGAAATGCTGGGGGTGGGGAAAAGCCTAGAAACTGAATTAGATGATTAGTGTTCAAACAAATGTGATTTTAGAATAGCTCGGTTCTTTCTACTTAATGTGCCTTTAAAATATGCCATTTTCTATGTTTTATATAATCTGAAGTTGTACATGAAAATAAAGTTTAAACAAAGTAGTCAAGGAAAAAAAATTTTGTTGTTTTTTTGTTGTTTTTGTTTATTGTTATATTAATATTAAAATGTTACTGTTTAAATATTAGAAATAAATATTATTAACTTAGCAATAAAATGTAAGTGAGAAAGTAGAATTGTATCATTAAAAATAAAATGAAATTAAAGTAAAAAAGAATAGGGGAGAAATGGTGGCTTGTAAAACATTTTGAAGGCAAGCCCTCTGGTTATGGAGTTAGTCTGACTATTAATAGAATTGCTTCTGTTCTCATGGTCTTAGTTACTTTTTTGTAGTCTGAGTGGATTAGACAAGAAGATATCTTAGGTCACTTCTGCCTCTAAAGACTATGATTTCTATGAGCTCCTGAGCTGAAGTTTCACATGAAAACAATTAGGGAAAATTATTTTGGTTATTGAGAATAGAATGTAATGGAGGCCAAAGAAGATTAGATTTCTGAGAGTCTTGCTAGGTCACTGTTGTAATGATTTAGAAATGATGATTTGGACTTAAGTGGTGGCTCTGGAGGGAAAATAAAGGGGCATATTTGAGGGAGAGGTGACATAATAATAATTAATATTTAATAAATGCTTTAAAGTTTATATAAAGGTTCTTAATATAGACCATCTCACTTGAGGCTACCAATAGCTCTTTCAGGTAGGAGCTATGGTATATTCTTCATTTTACAAATAAGAAAACTGAGACTTGAGATTAAATGATGTATCTATGGTATAGCAATTAGTAAGAATATTGGGGAGGAGCAGGGTCTGATCTCATTAGTTTATGACTCTAGATTGAACATCCTCTACCACTAAAATGGAGCTAGGACTTGAATATTCTCAAAGCTCTTCATATGCATTCTTTCATTTGATTCTCATAGAAATCTTCTAAAATATATAGTACAAGTATGATTATCTCCATCTCCCCCCCCCAGAAAAGCAAAGTAGAAGAAATATTTGATTATGAATTTGATTTTTGGGGTAGAGAAAGAGGAATTGACTCTAAGATCATGGATGAATGATACCTAACATAATGGGAAATCTCTATGACATTCTAGACTCTCCCTTCAATACTTGGAAAAAACAACCATAGACAAAGTAATCAAGAACATTTGTGTGTAGCCAAGGATGCTGGCCACTGGCCCGATTGGTAGATTGACTTGACCAATGGCCAAAGATGCCTAGGGATTGCTTGATTTGGCAGTCCTGTGGTCTGTCATGATTCTGGGTCACTTATTGGTGATAGAAAGACCACAAAGCATGGGAGTAGAATTTCAGAGCTGAAATCAGGGAGACTTTGGTTTAACTTGAGCATCAGACACATAAGGGACAACTCATTTAATTATCTATGTGTCTCAGTTTTCTCATATATAAAATGGAGAAAAATAATGATACATACCTCAGAGTTTTTAATCAAATGAAATATGGGAAAGTGCTCTGAAGCTTAAAATAATAACTAAATGTGAACTAACATCATTTTAAAAAAATTCTTTAAAAATGAAAGTGAATACAAATATTAATGGTGATTTTTTTGGTGAACAGTCTTAACTATATCTTAGTATCTTGGTATATGCTTCATTATTTTTTAGGTGTTCTGTTTTGAGTTTCTTTACTTTTCATATTTTAAGTATTATTTTTTTAATTCAGCAAAATGACAATGGATTATACTAGGCTTTTGAATGTTATAGGAAAATAGTATTCTGAAGGGAAATTTAAGGGAAATGAAACGCTGGTAATTTGTCAACCAGGTTACTTTTCCTAATATGACTTGACTAAAATCTGGCACTAAGTACCCATGAGAGAGGATTAATAATAGAATGAGTCTCAGTTTCAGAAAGTGAATTCCTGAAGTGGCTCCCCTGTCCTCTTCATTCAATTAATTAGTCTTTCTTCATTTTTGAAATGATGTATGCTGAGGCTATCAGACTGAATTGTAATGGAAAATCTTGCTTCCATTGGGTCATACTTCCTCAAGGGCCAATGATTGACCATTTCAATGTAAATCAAAGCTCATAGGCCTAGGAACAGCTTGGCCTGAGTCCCAGGAAAGGAACAGAAAGATATACCTTTCACATTAGTAGCAGCTAGATTTATATTGAAATAGCCACATATATATATATATATATATATATATATATATATATATATTTCTTTTTTTTTTTTGGTTTATTTGTTTATTCCAACCCATGTGGAATGATGGTCTTTTCTGATTTGTAACTGGTAGTCCTATTTTGAAATCCTGAAAGTTAGCTTCTAAGGTATACAAACTTTACATTCATGTTTCACCAGTGTAGTGTATTTCATTTTCATTCATCCATTTATAGAATTTAGAGATAGAAAGTAGCTAAGACATAATCCAATTATCTAAGTAATAATGATTTATTATCTTACTCACGGTCACACAGCTCTTAAGTATTCGAGGCTCCCTCTCCCCTCATCTACCAAATTTGTGCACTATACCAAACAAGCTTTGCTTGTCTCCATTTTTCATCCATAAAATGGAGATAATAATAGCATTTGCCTTCCAGTATTATTGTTTGGATAAAATTGGTTAATATTTGTAAAGCACTTTGTAAATTTTGGTGTTACTACTACTACTACTACTATTACTATAGCCTCTATTACTACTACCATCACCACCACCACTACTACTATTTCTCCATTTTTCTTCTTCCTCCCCCCTCTTTTCCTTCTCTTCACTTAATAAATAATTGTTCATCAAAATTATGAGTTATCGATATTGCTTTTGTTATTATTATTTTCAATAAATGTCAATATATGGAGCACTGTGCTAGCTGCTAGCATTTCTAAGAGAAATGAAAAGCAGTCCCTGCCTTTTCTATCCAGAGTCACAAAATGTTAAATCTAGAAGGGAACCTAGAGCTGATGTAATCCAGTTCTTAAATACATCTCTCTTATATAATTATTGTATAGATGAAGAAGCTACTAGGGCACCAGAGAGATTAAATAACTTTTCCAGATCCTATATCTAGATAGGTCTGGAATGGGAAATGTAGGGCTCTCATTTTAATGTGATTTCCACTACACCAACCCTGGGGTTAAGATCTTCAAGAACAGCAACCTTTAACTAATTTAATGATTATGTTCCTGAAACCAATAGAGAGAATCAATGTAATTCTTCCAGACTCACGTTTTAGGGAGAGTGAGTTGTTCTCTGACCATAAATAGTTATATTTCTACCTTAGATAATTTGGCAAGTAATTCTAAAGCATCTGCTTTGTGTAAGCTACTGTGCTGGTACCTGAGATACAAGCTCAGAAATAAGAAAATCCCTTCCCTTAAGGAGCTTATATTTTATTGGCATATGGGATTCTGGCAGATGGGACACAAAAAAGAAATACAAAGTGTACACAAAACAACAACAATGATATTTAGCATTTATATAGAACTTAAGTGCAAGCTGCTTAACCTGACTTACCTCAGTTTTAGCATCTGTAAAATGAGCTGAAGAAGGAATGGCAAACTACACCAGTTTACAAAAAAAAAAGCAACAACAAAAAACACAAAACACAAAAAATCAAATGAAACTTAAAAGGGAACACAAAGATGATGACAAAACAGAAAAAATGATTGAACAATGATGACAAAATTTATAAGGCCTTTATAAATATGATCTTATTTGAGCCTCAAATGATTGCTGGAGGTCAGTGTTATTACATTTTACACATGAAGAAACTGAGAGAGGACACATTTAAATAACTTGCTGGGTCACAAAGTAAATATTTAAGATGGATTGAAAATGTGTCTCTGACTCCAGGTTTAGAATGGTACCCCTTGTTTCATCTACCTGCCTAGTAAAGACAAAAAGGAATTTAAAGGGAAAGACAGTGATAATGGGGGTAGAGGAGAGTATTCTCACCCCTCAAGTTTGGTTTGTGTGTCTATGTGGTCATTTTATTCACTGAAATGGTAATTATATTCAGAGATGGGAACTGTGATAGAAACCCTGGCTTCTTGTTTTAGCTCATGATTTTTGTCAACTATGTATTTTTTAATTTGATGAGATTTTATGAAGTAAATGTCTATTTCTTAAGTACCTACTATAGGTTTTTAAAAGATTTCTTCATTTGTATTTATCACAGTAAAATACTCAGTTAACTCCCTCCCTCTCTTACTTCCTCCCATTAGAGAAGCCATCATTTTGACAAAAACATATGTGTGTATGTGTGTCTCACTTCTATCAATTCTTTCTCTGGAGGCAGTCACAAGTTATTCTTCAAACAATATTTGTTGCTGCTTATAATGTTCTCTTGGGTCTGCTTGTTTTATTCTTCATAACTGTATGTAAGTCTTTCCATGTTTTTCCAAAATTTACCTGTTTGTCATTTCTTATAGCATAGCTCATATTCCATCACAATCTTATCCTACAATGTGTTTAGTTGTTCTTCAACTGATGGGTATCCCTTCAATTTCTAATTCTTTGCTACAACAAAGAGATCTGCCATAGATATTTCAGAATATGTAGGTTGTTTTCCTTTTTTCTTGATCACCCTAAGCCCAACTAATTAAGACCCTTTAAAATCATAATTATACCATAACTCATTCAGCCATTTTCCCAATTGATGGGCATCCTGGTAATATAAAGCTCAATGAGATCATTTTCCTCAAGTGGCATTAGAATACCTTCCTGTGTAAGCCTACTGAGGAACTTTAAGGAAAGAATGGTGGAACCCTTTAAGGAGGACCATAAAAGTGCCGGTGGACATCTGTTTGCTTCATATGGCCCAATTTACTGTTGAATAATTTAAGCCTAGAAATTGGGAAGGTGTCCTTTGTGCAATGTGTTTAATTTCTGTCTTATAGTAAGAGAGGAATTTATGCAGGGTACTTAGAAATTTTGGTCATGCCTATGGAAGTTCAACAGATAATAAGTTCCTCTTTGCCTTCCAATATACAATAAGTGTATCCCAAGCCAAATTATATATGTCCAGAAACTACGTATCGGTTTCTTTTCTGTAACAACTTCCCAAATAAAATTTGTTTCTCGTTAAAAAAAAAAAAAAGGTTTCCTTGGTAACTAGGCCATATGCACATGATCACAGTAGTTTGTCACTTTTGAAATGTGACTTCATGACAAGGCCATCAGGTTCAGTGAGTTGATGAAAACAACACCCAGACAAAAACATTGCTGAAGGTACAAGAGTCGGGAATTACCAATGGAAGCTCCATTCTAGGTGACTGCTTCTAGACATGGTAGAAATAAGCTTTGTTGGGTTCGTTGATCTCCCTGATTTCCTGGTCCCCCCCCCAGTACCACCCTCTCAAGTCAGAAAATTGAATAAATGGGTTATGTGAAAGAAAACAGATGTGAAATTTTCTTAAAGTTACTGAATTACCATAAAATATATTCTGGGAAATGGGGTAGGAGGATATGCGGAGAATGTGAGGCAGCCAACCACCTGGACTATAATAGACTGACTTTTAATGGTACATAAAAAAATCTAAGGTTAATTTAAATAAATGTTTGATTCTTATATTTTACATTGTCATTTCTCAATGAAACCTCTATTTTCCCTTCCATCACCCCTCCAATTAAACTGTCCCTTCTAGGGGATTTTTGAATAACAAAAAATTTATTGTTTTTTTTTTTGACTGTGTCTGACAGTATTTAGAGTTGTTTCCCCTTATTCCCAATCTAGCAGTGGGGAAAAAAAAAGAAATAAAGCATAACTCTTGGAATCACTGACCTTAGGTTCAAACTACTTGTAGACAGTAGGTAAATAAGGTATATGTGTTGGATTCAACAGAGGGATAGAATAAGTTCTCCAAGGAAGCATTTGTTAAACACTTATATGCTATAAACTGTAATAATAATAGCTAATGTTTATATAGTGCTTACTCTGCATTAGGTACCATGCTAAATGCTTTATGGTTATTTCATTTGATCCTTTCAATAACCCAGGGGATATAGATGACATTACAATCCCATTTTATTATAAATTGAGACAGGCAAAGATTAATAACTTCCCCAAGGTCACATAGCTACTAAGTGGCTGAGGTCATAATTGAACTGAATTGAGTCACCTAGTTGCCTCTATAACTCAATTAGGATCAGGGATCTGTAAAAATGATCTGAGATAGGCAAAGCTAGGTGGCTCAATGAATGGAAAGCCAGGACTAGAGACAGGAGATCTTGGGTTCAAATTTGGCTTCAGGCAAGTCATTCAACCCACATTGCCTAGCCCTTATGGCTCATTTGCCATGGAACCAATACACAGTATTAATTATAAGATGGAAGGCAAGAGTTTAAAAAAAAAGATCTGGGACCTTGCTATAAAAGAAATGGGGAAAATGTACACAGGATAAAATTCTAATAATAATGAGTTTGTTTTCTCAGTCTAATGGGAAATAGTAAGCTTCCTATTACAGAGCCTTTCATCAAAACACAGTGTTCTTGTACATCAAATAGAAATGATAAACTTTCTCCCACTTAAACTCTACTTTAGAGAAAGTATTTGCTGACTGCTTGGATGTGGCTGATATAGTAATATCTTTAACATGGTGAAAAAGACTTGGTCTTTTCTCTTGAAAGACTTATACTAAAAGTAGTTTCGATGCAGAAGAAAATTGGTTTTGCATAAGACCTTAGCATGATGATAAAGGTCTCATTTTCTCTGTGTTTACTAAAAGGGAGCATGAGTGGATGTGTCAGGACTTTTCCACTCATAACATTCCTTAGATCCATTTGCATTCCTTAGGTCAGGCGGGTCCTTGGTATGCTGGAGGATGGGTGGAGTAATGGGAGAAACACTGCTGAGAGCCAAAAAATCTGGGGTTTCAGAATGGGTTATCAGAATGATGTACTAAGAAGAACATTGGACCTCTTTTTGGATCTCTTTTTCTTTAAACCCTTACTTTCAATCTTGGAATGAATAATAAGCGTTGTTTTGAGGCTTAGAAAAAGGGATAAGGGCTAGGCAATGGAGGTTAAGTGACTTGCCCTGCTTTGTAGCTTTTACTAGTTTCTGAGGTGTAAACACTCACAGTGAAAAATTGAACAATTAGCTATGGTTGGAGTTGACTTTAGGGACATATTGATTTGAATCATAATCTTGATTTTTACTAGTTATATAACCCTAGAAAAGTAATCTCACCTCTTTGAAAATCAGTTCTCTCAGTTGCAAAAAAGAAATATTGTGCCTGGAGTGGTCGTTTAACTGTATTGTTGAGAGGAAAGTAAATTTGAAAAGACTATAAAAGTTTGTGATACCTTTGTGAATTTGTTTTTATTAATATGTTATGGCTGGTTATATACATAGAAGTGTTCAACTTTTTCAGTCTTGCCCCTTGTATTTTGTATGTTTACTTATATATTTTTAAATGAAGTTTATTTCTGTCTTCTATTTTTATACAACAGTTTTCTGCAAATACTCCTCTCCCTGAAGTCTTATCTTTTAATAAAGAAGAATAATCCAAAATCCAAAAGTCCAGTAAGTGTCTGCATTGGACACCATTCTATTCTAAGCATCTTCCACTTCTTGGCTATGAAGAGGGAAGTTTTTCTCACCATCTCTTCTCTAAGACTGTTACTGGTCTTTCAAGTGCTCAGAGTTTGGCTGGAGGAAAATTCTTAACTGAACAGGGGATAGAGATAATCATAAAAAAGAAAATGGACAATTTTGATTATATAAAATTTTAAAGTTCTATATGGCAAAGTAATTGCAGTTAGAATGATAAAGAGGACAATTAATTGGGAAAATTTTCAGAGGATTTTTCTCTGATAAAGATAATTAATATCCAAGATATATAAGGCATATAAATATATTAGTATGAGAGCCATTTATCAAAATATAAGCAGTTAAAGGATATAAATGTGAGACTCTCAAATGAATGAATGAAAACTATCCACAAGTATAAGAAAAAATACTTCAAATCACTAATATCTAGACAAATGCAAATTACAGAAACTTTTAGGTTCCATTTCTAACTCCATCAGATTTACAAAGATGACAAAAGAGAAAAACAGTAATTATTAAGGTACACCGATTTGCTGTCGATAGAACTGAAAGTTTTTTTTTTAATAATCCTGGAAAACAAATTGGAACTATGCCCCAGATCACTAAACTGTACATGCAATGTCACCTAAAAACAGTGATGTTTTTAGGTGCATATTCCGAGAGGTCTTCCTTTTTGTTTACATTATTATAATGATTATTTATATTGTTATTTTAGTTCTTCTCACATCACTCTGCTTGCTGTATTTCTGAACTCTTCATGTTTCATTTTCAGCTGTTCTCTAATTGATGGGCATCTACTTTGTTTCTAGGTCTTCACTGTAACAAGTATTACTCTGAATACTTTGACTTATGGTGGATCTCTATTTCTGTTTTTGATCTTCTTGATATTTTATATCCCTTACTAAGATCGTTGAGTGAAAAGATATGGATAGTTTAGTAACTTTTCTTTCTTTTTTAAAATAAATTATTATCAAGGATTTCCCTACCTCCCCCAATCCAATGGGCAGGGTGAGGGACACAGATAAAGAAATAAGGAAATGCTGTATCACATAAGCACACTTGAGAAAATTAAATGACCATACTGATCACATACAGCAATGTGTTACTTATTAAGCACTATCACCTTTTTGTCATAGAGTAGGCAGTATTCTTCTTTATCCATTCTCTGGAGTCATGATTGATCATTGAGTAGGACAGAGTTCTTAACATCTTTCATAATCATAGTGATGATGCTAATGATGATGACAAATCTCCCTAGCTTGCCTAGTCTAAAAGTACAGCTTGAGGCATAAGCGTAAGTACAAAGCTACTAATGAAACTCTGCTCTGTTCCATTTCTGACCATGAACAGTTCACTCCTGTTTAGGCAATCTGGTGGTTTCTCTCCCCTCACAGAGGTCTACCATATTCGTGCTAGATTTATTTGATTGGCTTTATCCCTTTTATAGCTTGGAATTCTTTAACTCAAGAGATCCATCTCTGATAACAGAGATTACAGGTCATGGTTTTTCATTTTTCCATATTGAATTCTTTTTTTTTCACACCGTATCAACTTATACAGGCCTTTCTATGTCTCGGAAACATCTTTCCCTTCATTTCTTACAGCACGATAAATACTTGTTCTCTGTCTGCCTGACAATAGTATTGTGCTACATTCATATACCAATTATTCAACCATTTTACAATTGAAGGCCACCCACTTAGTTTCCAGCTCTTACATGATACCAGATTTATATCCAGAATGGTAACACTAATTCACAGTTCCACCAGCAATATATTATTGTGTATCTTCCCACAGCTACTCCAACATGAACTAACTTTATTTTTTGGTCATCTTTTCTGATTTTCAAAAGGTTAAGTGGGACTTCAATTGTTTTAATTTGCATTTATTTTACTGTTGGTGATTCTGAACATATTCTCATATAATCATGTATTTGCAATTCTTTTCCAAATCCTACAATCATGTATCTGTTGGAAAATGGTTTTTAGAATAAATCTGTGTGTTATTTTTGAAATATTTTTGTCTACCTACTATTTTTTTAGAAATTAATTTAATGAATATAATTCACACATAAAAGAAACAGGATTCTGGGAAATTCCAAACCTTGATAATGATTCAATTCATAGATCTGATTTCTATCTTCTAAAGCCCTTGAACATATGATGACCAAAAACAAATGTTAAGGGTCTGGATATCTATTTCCCTATTTCTCAATATAAGATATTATATAGTGTTCATGTGGAATGGGAAAATCCTAAACCATATTCCCTCAATTACCTGATTACCAGAAAACAAAGGGGAGTAAAAAATGATAGATGGAGAGAGGAAGGCAAAAGAAATGGTAGCCTGAGGATTTAATGTATTTCCCAAACCCTCATGTTTACTTTGTGCATCAATTGTGTACATATTTTTTCACCTTTTTCCATTTCTTCTTCCTCCCTTTTCCTAATTCTGAATACCAATAGCTTTCTTATTTGTTGAGTTATGACCCTGAAAGTCTAATTATGCATTTCTGTATTATACACAATGTAAAATGGGGTCCCTACACAGTTTTGGGGCTTGAGAAATCAGAAATCAGATCTGTGCATTTTGTCATGCAGCCTCAACAAAAAGAAGCAAATAGAAGAAACAGAAGGCTGAGATAGAGTTCCAGAGAAAAGTGGGTTTGATGATAAAAAAGAGAAGTGAGCAAAAAGTTATTGAGTTTTTAGCTCACATGATTGCAATAATGGTCAGAATTTTGACAATGTGCCTGGGGTGATGTGGGGGACACTTTTGGGTAGAAGTTTAGATTTGCTGAGTATGAGGTGAACACATTGAAGAGAAGTATAGGATATATCCAGGAAGCAGTTGGATGTGAAGACTTGTGGCTCAGGGAAGAGGAAAGGACTTGGAAACCATTAGAATAATGGTGATCAATGAAACCATGAGCCTGAATTAGATTTCTGAATTTTGAAACTAAAGAGCAGAGGGCCAGGAGCTGAACTTCTGGCTATGCTCATAATTAGAGAAAGGGAAAGGTAGCAAAAAGAGCCAAGAAAGAATATATATAGAAGCAGGAGACGAAATTGTTGTAATGTCACAGAAAGCAGGGAAAGAGAATTTCAAGAAATCAGGGGTCAAGGAAGAAAAAGTTATTGGATATGATAATTAGGATGTCACTTGTCAGTTTTTCTAGAATAGTTTCAGTAGAGTGAAAGTCTAGAAACAGGACAGTAGAAAATTGAGGGTTAAGAAAGTGGAGAAGAAGGGGCAGCTGGGTGACTCAGAGGATTGAGAGCCAGGCCTAAAGACAGAAAGTCCTAGGTTCAAATCTGGCCTCACATCCTTCCTAGCTGTGTGACCCTGGGCAAGTCACTTAACCTCCATTGCCTAGCTGGAGGGCTCTTCTGCCTTGTGAGGAGGGGATCTGCATTTCAGGAATGAGGCATGTATAAAACCAAAATAAATTACTGAAAGGACCATCAACATAGAGATGGAAAGAACATTTAATGGGCATTTAATCCAGACTCTCCATTTAACAGAAAAGGAAAATGAAGCTTCTATAAACTAGTTGACTTATTGAAGTCACACAAGTAAATATCAGATTACTGTGGTTAGGTCATGTCCAACTTGTCGTGACTCCATTCAGAGATTTCTTGGCAAAGATACTGGAGTGGTTTGTCATTTCCTTCTCCAGCTCATTTTACAGAGGAGGAAATTGAAGCAAAATGGGCTAAGTGATTTACCCAGGGTAATACAGCTAGGAAATGTCTTGAACTCAGGTCTTCCTGCCTCCAGACTAGCACTTTATTCACTGAACCACCTAGCTGCCTCAAGTATCAGAGGCAGTATTTGAATCTAGGTCCCATGACTCAAGAGTCAGTGGCCAGTTATTCAGTATTTATTCATTAGCTCCTTTGTGTCAGATACTGTGCTTAGCACTGAGGATACATGGAAAGATAAAAGACAGTCCCTGCCTTTTCCAACCTATTAGGGGAGTCAATATGTACAAATATGCAATATTCAGGATAAATTGGAGATAATTTTAGGCAGTAGAATTAAGGAGGGTCAGTACAGGCTTCCTGAAAACAGTAAGGTTTTGACTAGGACTTGAAGGAAGTCAGAAAGACTTGGTGGCAGAGATCAGGAGGGAGAAGGGAGCAGGTGTGAGGGACAGCCAGTGAAAATCACCAGAGATGAGGGTTTTTTTTGGCAGGGACATAGAGGTAGCCAGTGGATTACAAAGTGTAGGGTAAGGTTGGGGGAGGTAAGATGTAAGAAAATCAGAAAGGGAAAGAGATTGTGAAGGGCTTTGAATGTCAAATAGAGGAGTATAAAGTCATCCTCAGGACCAGATGGATTTTCTAAAGATCTTTCTTGTTGTTCAGTCATGTCTGACTATTCATGACCCCATTTGGGGTTTTCTTGGCAAAGATCTTGGAGTGGTTTGCTATTTTCTTCTCAGATGAGGCACTGAGGCAAACCGAGTTAAGTGACTTACCTAACTCATTGGTCTTTGAAAAATGAAAGACAACGGACAACAGAGGAGTACATATTCTTCTGTACCATGCTACCCTGTTTGTTAGTGATGAGAAATGAAATCTTAACAATAACCAATTGGGGAAAATTCACATTTTATGTTGGGATATAGTCTCTTGCCAAATGAGATATACTATTCACTTATGAAGTATAGAGCACGCTTCATGAAATCCCATCTCATCTACCCGGTAAATTGGTTAGAAAAGGAATTTGACCACAGCTACTTGCTTCTGCTTTTGTAGATCATAAAGGACACGCAACTATTATGATTTTTCAATAGCATCAGTGAAATTTGAGTTCCTACAGGGAGAACATGCTGTATTTTTTTGGGGGGGGCAAGCTGATGGAAGAAATTGGAATTGTACAGTTCTGAGCCTCAGTAAATGTCTTCCACAAGAAAGAGGGTATTTCATCTTCCTCGAGTTACATCTTTGTAGCTATGCACTCAGACAATGATTCTTTGTATATGGCATTCTTTTAGGCCCACACAGACTACTGAGCTGAATGTCATTAGAACCTCTAGAACTTGCAAATTTTTCAGTGCCCTCCTTTTCCTACCCAGTCACATGCTGACTAAAACCATCAGCACACATATATAGCAGCATTCAGTACAGCATGCATAGCACTTCAGAGCCCCCCAACCCCAGATGACCGGTCTGTGGGGCTTCCGTAACCCAGAACAGGTAATGAGATTTCTTATGCGGGTGGGGGATTCACTTTGAAAAGATTGCAAGGTTATTTTTGAAATGTTTCCATTAGAAATCTTCTTTTTGTCAGCCTTTTGTAATGATGAATTAAATAGTACTGTTCCCTTCAGATCCCAAAGACTGTGAATAGCATTTAATTAAGGCTACCTATATTTAGACTATAATATCAATTAGAGAAAAAAGGTAGTCCAGAAAGGGATAGACAAGTTTACATATTACATATGGTCTTATTGTTTGGTAAAATTCATAGCAAAGATTTATATACCTAAAACAGGCAAAAAAGGATAAGATAAAAAGCTATCAGTTTGAAGGCAGAAAAATTCTTAGGCTCTATAATACATGGATGTGGGAAGGATTTGTGATTTCATTCAGTGTGGTGAACTCCCAGTGTGGGAATTTTCTCTACCAAAGCTGATTTCAACTGGTGTATGACTTAGTAATTAAATTTTAGAGAGATGCTTAGGGCATATTGAGTTTTAATGAGTTGTTTAGCATCAAATAGCTATTGTTGGAAAATAATTGTTTTTCTTACTGAAGAAAAATATTTAAAATTTTTTTTTCCAGTCTCTTGGTAACCTCATTTAGGATTTAGCTGGCAAAAAATACTGGAGTGGTTGGCCATATCCTTCTTCAGTTTATTTTACAGATGAGGAAACTGAGACAAGGGACTTGCCCAGAATCAAATAGCTAGTAAATGTCTGTGGCCAGATTTAAAATCAGGAAAATGAGTCTTCCTTACTCTAGACTAGGTTCTCTGTGCCACTTAGTTGCCCACAGGACAAAATATTTAGATTGAAAAAAATGTTTATACACATATATATTTATATATGCCTGTCTTCTGTAATGGAAACAAATTGCAAATCTTTGTGTATTATGGAAAAGTTGATAGACTGGGAGTTAGGGAGACCTGGGTTTATATCCCAACTCAGACACTTACAAACTGTGAAATAATGGACAAATCACTTAACCTCTCAGAACATTGTTTTTCTTAATTGTAAAATAGGAATAATACTACATATAGTATTTACTTCATGTATATAAATTTCTTTGTGGATTTAAAAATGACATATAAATGACAATTTTATTGTTATTTTGGTTTTGAAATGTTATTTTTATTTTTAAAGATTCTGAATATTAAAAAATTATTTGTTGATTTGGGGAAAATATCTTACCCTGGAGATTTGGAGAATAGGACAACTTTTAAGAACTAGACAAGCCTTAATTTTCAATGACTTCTTTACTTAAATTCTTTTTCTTGTGGAAGGGTCTAGACTTGTGGTTTCTAGGCGTGGGTAAATCAGTAAAGAATCTCCCTCGAAGGATGCAGATCAGTGAATTATTGTCTTAAGAGACATCTGGGTACTGAAGGATTATGTGACTTGCCCAGAGTTTCATAATCATTAAGTCCTTGGGGTGGTACTTAACTCCAGGTCTTCCTAATTCAGACTGACCCCTCTAACTAGCTAGTAAGGCCTTCTTTTTTTTTCCTTTTCTTTTTTTAAACCTTATTTTCTGTTTTAATAACAACTCTAAAAAAGAAGGGGAAGAGCTAAGCTAACAAGGTTAAATAAGTTACCCAGGATCACACAGCTAGGAAGTTTCTGAAGTCAGATTTGAATTATGTTTTTCTGACTAGACAGACCTGGTGTTCCATCCATTGAGCCACCTAGAGGCATATTGTCTTATAAAATTAAATTCATAGCTCCCTTGAACTAGGTCAAAAAAGAGTTCTCAGGGACTTTTTTTCAGGTGTTCTGGTTCATCTTTTGAATTTTTACTTTTCTTTTTAAAAAGAATTAATAAAAGGTTAATCTAATATAGTAATTGCCTATTTCTCTCCCTCATATATTTAAAACCCTATCCCCACACATATCACTTTCAGAAGAAAATAAAGAAAAATATTTTCTTTGAATAATTATCAATCCAACTTTTAGAGATTCCCACTAGAAAACAGCAAATGTGGCTGACCTCAGTTTTAACACAACACAACAAGTTTCAACAAGTAGACTTTTCTTAGCCCTTGCAAAACACTTTCATATATGAAAGTGATGGGTGAAGGCTGAAGAGAGGCAGATAGACAGGATGCCCAACCTTCCTGCCAGAGCTCTCCTGAATTGAAACAGCCCGCTCTTGGGGATTATGCCTTGCCTTTCCCTGGAGATCTTCAACCATAGGTTGAATGGTGCCTTGCCAGGGATGTTGAATGCTGAGAGGTTTTTCATTAAGGTGCAGGTTGGATTATATAACTCCTGACATCTGTTTAAACTCAGAGAGTCTATAAAAACATGGGTAAACTTAAAGCATTGCTAACTACTCTTTGGGATGAGAGGAGGGAGTTAATACTCATTCCTCTTCCTCTTCTTCATTTTTCTTGCCCTGTCTTCTTACAATATCTACATTTTTCCTATTTGTTCTGCTATATAACTTGTATATAGTGTTATTGATTTTCCCAATGAATAGGTTATAATATTTATCTTTTTCCTATTTGCTCTGGCATTCCTGGTCCTCCCAATGTATCTCAAACCTATATGCAGAGAAGGGAGCATTAAGTACCTACCTGGAATTAAGGTATTTGCCTGGTCCTTCTTAGATAGACTAAAAGTACTTGAACCCCACACTGGAAACTCAAAAGGAAATGCTACAGGTAAACTGCATTTTTCAGTCACTTGCAAGTCTTCCCTCTCAATAGCACTTTCACAAATATGCATGAAACCTTACTTAAAGCAATTTTCTCTCTAAGCTGTGAGGAGCTGCTGAAAAGGAGGAATGTTAGCTCTCAGTTTCAATTAACTTTGCCACTCACTACTGACTGTAACTATGGGTAGCAAGTGTTCTTTAGAAAATGGAGGTGAGACTCCAAGATTAATGAAGGTCACTGAGAAAACAGGTGGCATCCTATGGCCCAGGCACCTGATGCTTTCAAAACTGACCTTGTGCTATGAATTTAATGTAAAAATATTTGGAGATGTGTGTGTGTGTGTAGGGATAGAGAGGACAGTAAATTCAATGCAAACTTGGAAAATGTGATATTTAATGAAATATAATAAATAATTTTAGTTTTTCATGAAATAAAGTTAAAAAAATACCTAAATACTCAAAATATATCCCTCATATAAGAGCCTCTCTAGTTTCTAGATGCCAAATGAAGATAATACCACCAACTTAATAATTTTGCTGGGATCTTTTGTGGTTAATAGTACATATGAAATTCTTTGACATATTTAAAGGTAGCAATCATATTTATCTTCCATTTTATTCTCCTGAGGTTTTTAGTGCTCCATGACTTTGCCAAAAAAATTAGGGATAGGAACTAGACTTATGATTATATTCATTTGGAAACTCCCAAGTGAGGAAACTCCTGGTAATGCAGGTCAACATTGTTTTAAAAAAGTAAAAAGATAGAAGAGAAGGGAATGTATCCTGCGAGGGGAGGCTCAGACCCCGAGGTATGGGGAGGAGGGAAAAAAAGAGAACTCCCCTTCCACAAAGTGGGGTTCAAGGGAGATAGCAGAAGCAATGAATTGGCTCGGAGAGAAAAGAGAGAGAGGGAGTTTGAAGATTTTCCCCCTTCTGTCTTTCCTCCTTAGCCAACTCTGCTCTCCTCAATTTGCTCTTGTCTTTCTTGTCCCCCCTCCACTACTCAAGACCAAACGGTCTCCCCTCAATTCGTTCACTCACACTCAGCTTGGGGAACAGATAACTTTAAATATTAATTCAATCAGGTAATACAAAAGGAATAATGGGCAGGGAAGAAGAGGAATAGGAAAATGGGAAAAGGGGGTCCCAGTCTCTAAACCTTTTTCCCTCCCTCCTTGAGTTTTGGGGGAACTCAGGCCTTGGTAGCCTGAGCCCCTTGAGGGAAAGTCAGGTTGACTCACCCCTGGGCAACCGGAGCTGAGGTAAAGTCTGCTCAGGTTTCTCTTCAGAAGTCCCTTCAATTTGGGAAGTGTTGAGGGGCAAGATTTCCAGTTACCAGCAGGAAAAATGGGTAACCCTCAGAAGAAAGTCTTTATTCATCTTCTCTCTTCCATGTCTCAAGACAGAGAGACCCTCATTGCTCTCCCAGCCAGACTCTTCTCTCCTCAGGAAATTCACTCCTGGGGCCCCTCCCCCGGCAGTCTGGCACTTTTTCTCTAGTGCCAGCCTCTATAACAACATCTTCCTTGCAGCTAATGGTCTTACAAAGTTGCCTAGAGGTTCATTGACTTGCCCAGGGTCATACAACTAGTCAGTCTCAAGCTTGACTTGAACTCAAGTCTCTCTAACTAAGCTCCTAGTCTTTAGTCCCTGTACCTAGAGATGGAGGGATATGAAGAAGAATTACATAGGTTGAGAAAGGGTGTGGATTGTAATTTATGTCATCATTCTTGTAGGCTCTGATTCCTCTCTGAAAGCTTCTTTTGTACCTTGATATTTCTTCTATCATTTAGAGCTTCCCATTAGGCACTTAATACATTCCCAACTATATCTTATTATGTCTAACCATGAACTAAGGAAACTTTTCTTCATGTGGCTTCCTGTAGAATCAGTTACATAACTGGATGTATCCTGTTTTACCCAAATAGAAGATCCTTGACGCCACTGTCATTTTCATAGTCATCATTAGAGTTTTCTGAAACATTATACTAGGTACCCACTTGGCTGACTGCCCAGATTCTTTCTATAACATAATTTCACATCGGTATTCTCTTTCCTCTTGAACCTAATCTCATGTATATGGGTGTTTAGAAGGAAGAATATATTTCATTTTGAAATTGGGCAGAGCCTGTTTTTATTTCAGTCTATTCTGCTCATCAGAGCCTAAGCCTAAGACAAAAGTGATTTGGGGCAAAGCTGGTCAGATTAAGTTTTACATCATAGCTCAGTTCTGAAAATTGTTAGAGCTATGCATTTCTGAAGTCTTGGGATATATGCAAATCTAGTGCCCTCTTTAGAGTTTCTTCAATTAATGCTCCTGTGATGGTTTGGTTTAATTTGTTCAAGACAAAATTTTTATGGGCCTTTTTTCACCTTTTTTTGGATGCTTTCTCCCTCTTGTTTAATGATGTGATTCTAATTGTAATCTTTCAGTATCTCTTTTTGTACTATCTGCAAATGAATTTGTACTTTAAATTGGTGTTGTTCTTCACCGTGGTGAGATATTAATTTTGACCTTTGACTTAACAATTTGCTACACACAAATAGCTTATTTTGAGACAGTTAAGTTTTCAACCCATTGTTTCCTATATATTACAATATAGTAAGTTTTCTTTCTTGAGTGAAGATGCTTGGTGTTACTTCTGATGAACCTTAAAAATTGTGATATCCAGGAATGAAGTTTTGGACTAAGCTGTAATACTTCTTTAGTTTCTTATGTGCAAATGATATTTCTCAATCTATTTCCCATCATATTCATTGTGCCCACTTTTGCAATGAAATCACTATAGGCCAAAGGATAATTTAACTCAATTTGTAAGATCTTGTCAAATACTTTGAAGAATTTTGTCATCTTCGCAATGAATCTTGGCACCTAAGCTGTAGTCACATTTTTGAGGAGTCTCTTTGTTTATCCTGATCCTGAATACTGTAATACACGATATAACAGAAAACATTCTGGATTGGAAGTCAGAGGACCTAGATTTGAATTCTAGCCTAAGTATTGAATGTCTTTCAGAAAAGCATTTCTCTGAGCTTCAGTTCCTCATCTGTAAGATGAAAGGGTTGGCTTCAATGACTTCTAAGGTCCCAAAATCTATAATCCTAAAATGAATCATATTTCTTACTGGCTTTGAGGTCACAATGAAACTTACTCTACTAACTCCTTTAAAAGCCTTCTTCCAGTAAAGCTTCATCTCACTGGCCAATGGAAAAATTATATTTAGAATACCAAGAATAATATTAAATTATATGAACAACCTAAAAACTCTGATCCCTGGCACATTTCCCCCTTTTTCCCAACACTACCACATTTACAGTAGATGCAGAAAAGGCTTATACAGGATTGTAAGACATTTTATATTTTTGCTTGTTTTGTGGGTCACCCTGGACACAGAATTTATCACTTAATAGTCAACCAACTGATAATAAGCTTCTCTGGTAACTAGGTGGCGGAGTGGATAGAGTGTCTAGTCAAGACTCATAAAGATTTATTTTCTCCAAGTTCAAATCTGACCTCAGACTCTATCTGTGTGACCTTGGGAAAATCATTTAACTCTATTTGCCTCAGTTTCCTCATCTTTAAAATGAACTAGAGAAAGAAATTAAATCAAACCAAGATTTTCTGCCAAGAAAACCACAAAAGGGGTCATGAAGAGTTGGATATGACAATAAAAGTCTCTCTGTACCTCGATAGATGGATTCCTAGTAAACAGATGGTACTTATTTTTGCCAAGACTGTAAATGAAAACTTGTACTCTATTGACATAGGTTTTTAAAATACTGAGTCACCTCCATTGCTTTGATGAGGCATCAGAGTAAAACTTTTGTGAATTGATTTGCCAGCATTTCTTGAGTAAGCTTTTTTCTTTTTATTGGTAATGAAATGGAGGTCACCAAGAGTGGAAATGATAGGAACTTTGGAGGCCAGGAAAAGAGGAGAAGAAAAGGTTTATAGAACACCTACTATCTACTAGGCACTGTGCTAAGTGCTTTTACAAATATCTCATTTCTTATCCACTTTTTGTAGTTGACAAATAGAGGCTATTTCATAACCAATAAATAAGAAATTAAGGGACTTGTCCATGGTCTGAGAGCTCATTAAATATCTGAAGGCAGATTTGAACCTAGATCTTCCTGATTCCAGAATGAACACTTTACTGTAATAATAGCTACCGTTGGTGTTACAGAAAGTACCAGTTGATCTTAAAATGTGTCATAGGGAAGAAAAAAGATGGATATGCATATTATACACCTTCAACTATTAGAAGTGGAGTTTTAAAATATTCAGAGAAAGGAGTGGTAGGATTCCATAGACTAAAATTCTATAGGAAAGGCCAGCTCAGGAGGAATAGGAAGTGCTCAAGAATGAAAGTCTGAAAACACGGAAGAAAAACAATCCTAACAAGAAAGAAAAAGAGGAGTTATTTAAAGATACTCATGGACATTTGCTGTGAGCTCAATGATAAACTTGGATTTTTAACTGTTTACAAAGTGGGAGCCCATAATGGAAACAAAGGATGCATATAAGAAGCATAGGAGGCTACTTTAATAGTAAGGATGAAGCTAAGAATGAACTGAGATGGATGAGGAAGGTGAAGGACAGTGAAACTAGATTTAAAAATAATCATATGGAGAAAGATAAAGATCAAAGAAAGGATAGGAACAATATTTAGGAATGTATAGGATGTTGATAATCAATGAGTGGCGAAAATGAAGAGTTGATTACCTCTTATTTTGTTTCTGTTTTCTCTGACAAAGAGAATGATTTTCAGAACAGAAAGGATTTAACAAAAATGATTAATGGGGTGATGATAATAACTGAGATGAGTACCAAGATGCTTTCAATGATAGAATGAAAATACTGTTGGGTTTGGAGTGAGGAAGCCTTAGCTGTGTGACTCTGGAGCAGTCAATTTACCTTTCAGTGCCTTAATTTCCTCATCTTTCCCTATTTTAAATAGGGAAAATAATACCACCAACTTACAATATTGCCATGATGCTCAAACGAGATTATGTATTTAAAGTGCTTTGCAATTTTTAGATTGTTATTGAAATATTTGTCATTATTAGTATTATTGATTTAATTTTATGAGTGTACATCTCTAGGTTAAGGAGAAATATATTCCAGGGTAATCAAAAAAACTGGAGGATATGAATGCTGAATCTCTTAGAATTCTTTGAAAGATAATGGAATAAAGAAGATATATCACAACCACAGAAGGAGTAATATCCCTGTTTTCATGAAAGGAAAGATAATAGAATCAATAAACTATAGGCCTGTAAATTTAATTTAAGTTTCTAGCAAAATTCTAAAACATTTTACCAAAGAGATAATAAACCATAGAAGATTAATTAACATTTGCCAATATGAAGAATGCATATTGCCCAGATTATGACAAGCAGTTGCATGGACAGTCTATTGGATTAGTTTGTCATCTTATATTATCTGGGACAGTTATTACACCCAGAAGATGAGCTAATCCTAGCATTGAATAAATAGATTGATCTAAGTTACATTTGGGAAATGGTGTAGCACTTTTTAATGATTCCAAGCTACTCTAGCATAAAAGTACATCTCTTTACTCTAATATTTTCCTAATGGAACTAGATGACATGAACCATAGAACAAAATGATTTCAGAAGAATAAAAATTGCTGATGAACCCAAATGTTAATGAAATAAAAATAGCTGCCATTTTAATGTTCACAAAATGCTTTACATGTGTTATCTCATTTGATGTAGTCACCCTTTTAGTTAGGTACTATTATTAACCCCATTTTATAGATGAGGAAAAAGAGGCTTAGTATAGTTATGTAACTTGCCCAAGATCTCACAGCTAGTAAGTGTCTGAGGCAAAATTTGAATACAGATCTTCCTGACTCCAGTACAGTTGCCCAGATGCCTTTAAAGGGTTTTCATATATGTAAGGAAGCTGAAGCAATGACCTGTATAGAAAATATAGCTTAAAAAATCTTCATTACTAGAACAGTAGGGAGACCAGTCATGAAATGGGAGTGAGGAACAATAGATGGATATTTTGAGTGTTGTACTGATATCTAGCTATAAAATACTAAAAACAGTCCTAAAAAAAGTTTCCAGAATTCTGGGTGGATCTATTGAGGATGGAGAACTAGATAAGATTAATAAAGGACTATATTAGCTGGCATTTATATAATGCTTTAAAGCTCTCAAAGTGATTTTTATCTGTTACCTCATTTGGTTTTCACAATAACCTTGTGAAGTAAGTGCTTGTTTATAGATGAAGAAAGTGAGGCACATGAAGGATTAAGTAATCTTCCCATACTCATACCACTGAGGCTGGATTTGAATTTCAATTTTTCTTTCTGAGTCCAAGCCAGGCACTTTGTCTATTATGCCACCTAGCTGCCTCTAGGACCAGTGGGCATGGGTGGGTTGTGATTGGCACCTCTGGAAGGAGATAACAGTAACTGTTGAATTGAGATGAGTAGAGTATGTATGTTTGCAATTGGTCCATTTAAAATAAAATATTTGTATTAATCATAACATATTTTTGTTGACCTTTGGGCTAGTTTTCCAATTGTTCACATTTGAATTCACCAATGTAAAACCTGATTGTCTTTGATATTCAAGATCTGATTCTTGTGCTAATTGTCCATTACAGTAAATATAGTGTGCTCTGTGGCTTCCTTGCTATTGATGCAGAGACCTTAAATTCAAATAGTTGCTGAGTTTTTGTTAATAATCAGACCTTCCACTGAGGAGCCTTTTTTTTTCATAATTGTTTGTAAACACCCAAAATGATAACCACTTAAATATTTTTCTTAATGATGTCATCACTTTTATTTAGTAGCATTTTTGGTTAATGCACACAATATCAGTTCCTGAACCTGACATTCACTAGATAGCAACGAATGAGTGGATGAACAAATAAAGCACTAATTAAGCACTTATTGCGTGTGCCAAGACCTTGGATCTAAAATAGAAAAGTAAGACATTTCCTGCTCTCAGGGAACTTGCACTCTAATGAGGGAGACAACTCTTATGGAAGGTTTTAGCTGCAAGTCAGATGGAAAAGTCCCAAAGTCCTTATGATGCAGTGGCAAAGTAGAGGCTAATGCCTCTTTATTGATGCCATTGCCACTGGTAAAATTACATCAGTTTCTAACACTGATCCATTTGACAGGGATAAGGATCTTGATGGCAAGAACTTTATTTTCTGAGTCTTAGTAGCTGTGCCTATAGCACCTGTAGGAGTAGTTATCAGGCTGTGGTCCCCCAGGATGATAGCTGAGGGCAGTCAGCTGGAAACATTGCAATTCCAAGTGTCTCAGGCAAAAGACTATTAAGGTGTTGCTGATATTCCTTTGTGGAGGAATTTTCCATGCAATGACTTCCTTAGGTCTGAGACAATCATCCCGTTGATTTCTGGTCTTCTGATTCCAACCCGTTAATTAAAATGCACTTTCATTAATTGCTTCGTTCCTCTGTAGCGCTATCCTAATTGTAACTCAGATTCATGTGGTACATCACAATTTACCAGCTATTTCCTTCCCAATGACCCCATGAGACAGGCACGTCATATATTTATGTGTGTTTTAAAATTACTAAATAAATAAATAAAGGTATTATTATTTCTTTCATTGTTATTATTTCCATTTTTTGAGGAGGAAGGAATGGAGACTCAGACTAATGCTGAGTCTTCCTGAGGTCACAAAGATTTCAAGTGGGAGGGCCAGGCTTGAATCTCAGTCTTCTGTACTTTTTATTAGTATATTACATTTTATGGCCCTACCATTAAAAATGAGTTTAAAGTTCATTGTGTTTCACAGGCGCAGAGAGTTAAGAGTTGGAAGAGACTTTAGAATTCCCTTAATCAATAAATAAGCATTTATTGAGGGCCTACTACATGCTAGGTTGTGGGGATATAAAGACAAGGAGCTTACAACCTTTAGGGAGTGATGACATACATACACAATGCAAATAAATGTATTGTTAATTTGGAATGGATGTATTAGTAGTTAGCAGGATCAGGTAAGGGATCACATAGAATTAGAATTTCTCTATTTTATGGACAAGAAACAGAGGCAGAGAGTAGTTAAATAAGGCAACCAAGGTCACAAAAATAAGAAAAACAAGATTTAATACAACTCCTTAGACTCCAAAGCCAATAAGTTTCCCAACATTCCATGCTACTTTCTTAGTAGTCTGTTTCACTTGGAGTACCAATAGAAAACATTCACTATGGAAACCTTGGGCATGCTGCTGTAAGATGTGGGGCATCTTTCTTCTGTACCCATCTGTAATACTTCTTAGTTGTACTGTTATGGAACTGACATGTGGAGAACCAGGAGCTTGGAAATTGTCCTGTATAGAATGCTGGCAATTGACTTGTATCAGAGGCAGGACACTGCTGAAAATAGAGTTGGCTGGCTTCAGATCTTTTGTCCTTTCTACCATATCATCTGCCTCAAAGAGCTTCCATGATTCTTTTTCAGTCTGACTTTGACCTTCCCTTATTGTAAATCCCAAGAACCTTATTTTCTGCAGATCTGATAATCTTTGGATTTTAGAACTGGAAGGAGATGTTAAAGGTCATCCATTTCAACTGGTTCATTTTTTCAGATGAGAAAACTGAGGATCCTAGAGATGATATGACTCATTTGAGGTCACACAAGTTGTTCATGTCCTACTATAGTTCTTTTAAATGATAATCTAATATTCTTTTCTCTATGCTAGGCTGCCTCTCAATTCTGGGTGGTTTCTTCTTTTCAGTGATTTTATATAAGGGTTAAATTGGAGGAAAAATCACAGAGGAAATTATTGATAGGTTTTCATGCTATTATATTCTGGAGGCCAGCATTTTCTCATAGTAAGAACTACCAATGAGGGTCTAGTAGTCTCTGTTTCATCTTTTTCATTGCTTTAGTGGATAAAAGACTGAGTTTTAATTCTATTACACTAACAAGTTGTGTCACCATGGGAAAGTTATTCAACTGCTTTATGTCTCAGTTCCTCCATCTATAGAATGAGGCTAATAATACCTGTAGTACATAATTTAAAGGATTATCATGAGTCCAAAATGAGATAATACATATAAAAATGCTTTACAGATTTCTAGTCCCTCTCACACATAATAATTGGGTGGAGGCTACTATAGTTCTCTGTCATAGTTCCTTTTATCTCTAAAGTGGCCCCAAAATAATGATATTACTTTCCTTGTGGGATTTTTGTGAAGAAAGTGTCCAGTGGGGAGAAAAACAAACTCAGCCAGAGGTCCTGGGTTTGAATCCTGACTCTGCTACTTCTGATTTATGTAACCTTGGTCAAGACACTGAATTTTTTGGGGCTTCCATTTCCTTGTTTATAAAAAGAGACAATTGGATGACAATATTTTGGGCAGTTAGGTGGTACAGTGAACAGAGTCCTGGTCCTGGAGTCAGGAAGACTCATCTTCCTGAGTTCAAATCTGCTCTCAGATACTTATATAGCTGTGTGATCCTGAGCAAGTCTCTTAACCCTATTTGCCTCATCTGTAAAATGAGCTGGAATAAATCATTGGCAGATTACTCCAGTATTTTAAGTATATCCAAGAAAACCCCAAATAGAGTCACAGAGATTTGGACATTACTGAAAAATGACTGATCAATAACAACAAAATTTTGAAGGACCCCTTCAACTCTGAATCAAATGGAATTAAAGTGGTATGTAAATGTATATTATCATGAACGATTTATTAAGTGAATGAATCAATGAAGTAAATGTATATATGTATGTGGGGAACTCTCTTGTTTTGTTGGCTAATTAGACCTGACTACTAGAAGCATTCTTCTATGGTCTTTTATTTTTTCAAGTCCCTTAGACCTTCCTCTGTTCATGAGTTACTGAAGAAAATGCTCCCTGAAGTCTCCCTTCTAGTAGAACATGCTTTCTTTATTCATGATTTTTCTTGCCCTGCTTTACTTCCATTGGCTGGACCCCCTTTAACTTTTCTCTGTGGCTTTCAATGGGTTCTTTAACCTTTATGGAAACACAGAGAATAAATCCCAAAACTTGGACCTCTTAGAAAAGACAAGGCATTTCTGAAGCCCTAATCAGCACAAAATTCCTGCATAGAGCTTAGGTAAAATGCAATGGTTTCACCCAAATCAGCACTGTTTCATAACTACGAGTTTATATAAGGAGAACAGAGGCACATGGAATTTCTTTTTGTTGTTGTTTTTCAGTCATTTTTCAGTTGTGTCTGATTCCTTGTGACTCCATTTGGGTTTTTCTTGGCAATGATACTGGAATAGTTTGCATTTCCTTCTCCAGATCATTTTACAGATGAGGAAACTGAGACAAAGAGGGTTGAGTGATTTGCCTGGGTAAGTAGCTGAAGCTGGATTTTAACTCAGGGAAATAAGTTTTGTTTTGTTTTGTTTTTACTACATTGTCCCACTTAGTTGCCCATGGAATTTCTAGTTCAAAATATTCCTCTGATGGCTATTGAAGGCAGAGCCTCATGAACTCCTTAGAAAACTCTATGCCAAGTTTTATGAATAACCTTTAATTTCTTTCTCCTCATATTGATCCTACCCTCCAACCCTGCCTCTGTTAGAAAACATGTAGGCCAGCATAACATTTACTTTCTTCAAAATATTATTTCACTTATATCTTTTTTCTTTTGTTTTTACTTCACCTTTTCCCTAATTATATCTCCTCTCTGATCTAAAGACTTATCCCTTATAAAGAAAATGATTTTAGAGAACAAAGAAAAAGCAATTCAGCAAAACTATTGAACATATCAGTCACCTCCTATATTTTATCCAGTGCTCTGCAACTATAGTCTCCCACCTCTGTAAAGAGAAGAGAGAGGAACATTCTTACATCTCTTCTTTGGGATTAAACTTTGCTATTTTATTGTTCAGTTGTGTTTGACTCTGTGATCCCATGGACCATTCTAGTATACCTGGTTAGCTCTCTGACCTTGGATAAGCATTCGTTTTCATTTCCTCACTTCTAAAATGAGGATAATAGTTCAGTTTCCTCATCTCTAAAATAAGGATAATTTATCTTCATTTGAAAAATGGAAAAATTGAGTCTGATCCTTACCCAAATTCAGAGTTAATGAGTGTGTCAGGCAGAATCTGAACTCAGATCTTTATATCTCCAAGACATGCATTCTAATTCAACTTCTGTATGGTGTTTTTAACATGGTGCCTGACACATGCAATTATGCTTAATGATTATAGTGCATTTTTTCAGTCAGTGATAATTCCTGAAGTTGCATATTAGCAACAATTATTTGCTAAGGGGAAGAAAAGGAAAAAAGAAGCAATAGAGAAATATCAAGATTTTGAAGAACATGGAGAGATATTGACTCAATTATAGTTATTTTGGGGGTCTCAACAATTTAGGGTCAAGACTTAAATTTAAAGCACTTCACAATCTGAATCTCCCCTACTTTTCCAGCCCCTCCCCATTCCCCTACTAATTGCAGTGTTATAGTCATTGTAGAGGGGCTGTCGAGGTTACAACTATCTATCTTTTTCATTTAAATTGTTTTTTTTTGTTTGCATATAATTGAGTAAAATAATTTCATATAATTTCCTTTATTTCTTCATTTGTTGTGCTTTCTCCTTTTGAATTTTTACTATCGTAGCTTTATATGCTTTGTTAATTTCATTTTGTTATTTCCTTTTTAAGGACCAGACTAACTAATTATTTGCCTATTTTAAAAAATTATTTATCAATTCAGCAACTGTTTTGCTTTCAATTTAATGTCTGTTGCTTTTCAGAGATCCTTTTTTCCATATTTAAGATTTTTTTATGTTTTGTTTTTCTAGTTTCTTTCGTTGCAGGGTGATCCTACTAGTAACAGATATAAAATGGGACCAAGAAGTCCTCTGAACAACAGGGAATTGGTTCTGAATGTTTTCCTCCAGAGCTGATTTAAATTGTACCTAGATATATACATAATTATATCTTTATAGGCTCTCTTGCTTATGAGGAACTTTTGTTTGCTTGGGAAAGATGATTATATCTACTTTTTTTCCTAAAAAACTTTAGCTGAATCAGTATCCTTTTCTTGTTCTGTGCCTTAGATAATATTATCTTTTCTTTAAAAGATTAAAGAATCTTCCCAAATGCCTATCTGTGAGGACCTTAAACACACAACCAGTTTTCTATTTTTTTTTGTTTTTTTGTTTTTTGCATTAATTGTACACTGGGACACACATATTAAAGCAATGGAGGTTCAGTTAGGGACTAAACAATGCAAGCATTGGTTGCTTTTGCTTAGCATCTAAGAGTGAGCCAGTTCTTCCTTTATCTTCCTCCACTAACTAAGGAGTGGGGAAGGGGCAGTTGTTCCTATCAGTTTCAAGTACTTCTGCCTCCCAATATCAGTTTACCAGAGTTCCAGGAGGAAAAAGTCAGATCAACAGGTATCTGGAAATCAGACCTGTCACTTGACTTTGCCCAACAGAACTTCTAAGTGGCTTCCCTTTTCCACAAGTTTCCTAAGTTTGAAAGGATGTCACTAATCCAGTGAACTTGGACAGTCTCTGCTATTTCCAGTCGTTTGACATACAAGGCTTAGCTTGCCCTTGGTGCATTCTTAGGTACAATCAAAATGACCTACTCCAAGTGTTCCAGACTACAATATTCCAACTGACACCTATGTGCCTGTGAGGGGGATGCTGCTCCTTCTTCCCTTCATCTTCTAGAAACTTCTGCTTGCATCAAAGCACAACTTAAAAGTTAATAGCTACATATAGTGGCTGCCTTTCCTGATGCCTTTGCCTGTTAGAATTTTCTCCCCACTTTAAAAAGAAACAAAAAAAATCAACTCTGACCTTCTGTCTTAGTATTAATACCAATACAGAAGAGTGGCAAAACTAGGCAATGGAGATTAAGTGACTTGCCCAGGGTCACATAGCTAGGAAGTTTTTGAGGTTCCATTTGAACCCAAGTTTTCCTGACTTTTTTCTTTTTTTTTTCCTTTGCTCTATTCACTGTGCTACCTACCTGCCAAGCATTTTCTCCTTCTTGAAATTATCTCCTGTTATTTTGTATAGTAGGTTTACTTGGGTCTGCTTTGTATTCTCCTAGGAGAATGTGAACTCATTGAGGGCAAGGAAATTGTTTCTTTACAAAACAAAACAAAACAAAAGAAAAATTGCTTCAGGGAAGCTAGGTGGCACAGGAGAGAGAGAAAACCAGACTTGCATTTGGGAGGACCTGGGTTCAAATTTGACCTCAGTCACTTCCTGGCTATGCCCTCCTGGGCAAGTCACTTAACCCCAAATGCTTAGTTCTTACCACTTTTCTGTTTTGGAATACATGCATACATATTGTTGGTTGTAAGACAAAGCTTTTTTTTTTTTAAATAAAAATACTTGTTGAATTGAATTAAGTTAGAGTTGGGGAGGGCAGAGAAAGGAATGATCCATATATCTTCCCTCTCAACTTTGACCATGTCAAACTTATTTTATCTATCATTCCAGACTTTAAGCAGTTTTGAAGGACAGTAATAAGAAGGCAAGGGAAAGAATAGAAGCAGAAATGAAACTTTAAAGTAGTTTTGATACACTCAGAAATATAGGACAGAACTTGAAGTAATTCTCTCCTCACCATTCCACATATACATAAAATTTAGAGAAAAAGTAGTCTTAAAATATAGCATTACCTATTCTTGTTCTATTTAACTTCTGATTCAGTTCACTGATTTTAGAGGTAATGAGTCTCTAAGATTCTATTCAGTTTTTTTATTGTGATTTTAGATATTCACTACATACAGGCATACATACATATTTATACACATATATGTATATAAACATATATAGTGTATAAGTTAAATATCTAGGAAACCATCCGATCCTGGAAGTCTTGCATTACAGGAGTCACAAAGTCGTGTATCTTATTACAGGTGGGATTCCTGGACATGTGGAAGCCTAGGGATGTGACATTTGGACCACTGAGGTGAAACCCTAGCCAATTGGAGGATTTGGGGAAAGGGTTTGGACTGAGCTGGAAAAGCCAGCAGGTAGAGCTCATGAAAGGACCTCTCAACGAGTTATCCCTATGTAAGTTCTCTCTGGCAAGGGGTTCTTTATGGACCACACCAGGCCAGGAATCCAGGAACTTACTCTGTTAGGTTCCTGTTCCTTCCTGAACTCAAGCGCTCTCATTGGCTGGTCTTAATTTGTCTGGTGCAAACATGTGGGTAGCTGGGTGCCCTGGAACTAATTGTAAAATGGACCAGGGCCCATGGAGAATCTAGAGCTGATGAGGCAGAAGTAACTTGGCTGGGGATTTTTTTTTTAGTTATATAGACTGGAAATCCTTCCTTCCTTCCTTCCTTCCTTCCTTCCTTCCTTCCTTCCTTCCTTCCTTCCTTCCTTCCTTCCTTCCTTCCTTCCTTCCTTCCTTCCTTCCTTCCTTCCTTCCTTCCTTCCTTCCTTCCTTCCTTCCTTCCTTTCTTTCTTTCTTTCTTTCTTTCTTTCTTTCTTTCTTTCTTTCTTTGTTGCTTTCTTTCTTGCTTGCTTGCTTTCTTTCTTGCTTTCTTTCTTTCTTTCTTGCTTTCTTTCTTGCTTTCTTTTTTCTTTCTTTCTCTTTTTCTCTCTTTCTTCTCCATGATGCTATATATATATATATATATATATATATATATATATATATATAATATAAACATGGGGCACATAAGATGTTCAGAGAGGACTAGAACCTCTGGTTTGGAGGCTTATTGATCCATTTTCAGGGCCTCTCATTCACCTTTGGTGTCTTCTACCTGTTAACCAACTCTCATGTGTACCTCCAAAAAGCTATAGTATGTGAAGCAGCCAAACTCTGGTAAAACCATGCCAGCAGATGGGCTACACCAGGTTGAGGGTAACTGAGAGGCCTCAAGCTTATTGGTAAGTTAGGGGCTTGTCTACCACAAGCATGTGAAGACTTTCCCCCTGGAATGAGTAGATAAGAACAATTTGCTCCTTTGGCCATGAAGATGGCAGAAACAGTTGCCAGGGAGTGCCCAGAGCTAGGTCAGACATCGAAGATGCCAAGGTCGTCCATTTCCCCCCCTCCCCCCTCCTCCCTTGTCATCTTGTCCTTTGTTTTCCATTGGACTCTGATGACTCTGGAAGAGAGCAAGAGGCTGCTGATTCTGCAACTTTGTGTTACTTAAATCCAAGTCAAGACACACAATGACATTCGTTCTTTTCAAAAATAATATATAAACAATATATGCCTACACATGTGTATATGGAAATACAAGATTCTTCATGGTGTCACATATACACATACGTATGTATGTCTGTACACACACAGATGACACAGTATGCATGTATATAAGCATTCTATTTCATACCTTTGATTTCATCCCTGCGGGAAATCTATATGAAAATCCTTCTAATGATGCAAATTGGTAACTCATATAAGAGCAGCATTACACTCATCTATACTATTTCTTTCCAAAATTTCTTTGGGGAACTTAGAGGAGATTGAGTGAATTGGTCATGATCACAAAGAGTATGTTATAAAGGGGTGGGAGACGACTGAACCCAGGTCTTCCTGATTCCAGGCTTAGCTTGGATCCTCTCAGCAAGGTTCTTGTTCAGATTCAATAAAATCATCTTGCTTAGAAATTATGTGTCAATAAAATAAAAATCTGCTGTAGTCAACATTTCTGCTCACACCTCAAGGAACATTTTGTGCAATTCTTTCATTCAGTATGCTTCCATGACCCACAAAAGTCTAATATTTTTGCTTAAGGAAAAGGAATGCAAGCAATTAATTCAGAATTCTGAGTGTGCTAAGGCACCTTCAGGAGAGGACAAGTCTGTGTCCCTTTATTTGAACTTTATTATACTTCTCTGTGTTTCTTGGTGCACATATTGCCCTTGGGGCATAACATCTTTTGTTGACAAAGTACAAATATGGCTATCACAGAGTTGGAGAAAATCAATACTTAGAAAATAGAAATACTGGGAGCTGACTGCTCCAATCAATTGGATTGTGAAGTTTGTGTTTGTCTTCAATCAGGACATTTATGGTCTTCTTGTAGTTCTGGAGTGGAACTTTATTCAATTTGTGTTTAATGAGTGTCTAGTGTATGCAAAGCACTGTTCTAGGTTCTGAAGGTATATACAGAACCAAAATAGGCCATGTCTTTAAAGAGCTTACATTTAAATAGCATATAGTTAAATAAAAACCAAATATATCCAAAATGAATCCAAAGAAATTTCAGGTGGGGAAGTTGAATGAGGAAGGGAATCCCTAGCAGCTTTACGCCTAGAAGAATGCTCTAACACTGTGTACATAGACACAAAAAAGACAGAGACCAGGTAAGATATCGTATATATGATATATTCATAGATTGAGCTGGAAGAGGATTTAAAGATTATTTAAACCAAATACCTCATTTTATAGTTGAAGAATCCTGGCTCTAGAGAGAGAATGTACATTCATGACAAAGTTTGAAGTTTAACCTGCATCATTATTAGCATTTTCTCTATTGATTTCTAAGACAGGTATGGTGAAAAGAATGCCCTGCCTACAATCAGGAAGACCTGAGTTCAAATTTGGCCTCAGGCACTTACTTATGTGACCCTGGACAAGTCACTTAATTGTGTTTCCCTCAGTTTCCTCATCTGTAAAATGAACTAGAAAAAGAAAATGGCAAACTATTCCAGTATCTTTGCCAAGAAAACTCCAGAGTCATGAAGAGACAGACCTGATTGAAAGGACTCAACCACAAACCATTACTTTGCTAATTTTAGAAAATCAATAAAACAATACCCGGTGTATGGTGTTTGCTGATTTCTGAGCTGTAAATGATCACATTGTAAATTTAGCAATTAGCTTGCTTAGTATCCAGCAAGAACTGATAGTCCAGGCATGCCTCTGAATGTGGATCTTCTGACTCCAAGTCTTAGGCATTTTTCTACTGCTCCAGTGCTGTAAGAAGACAGATTGTTCTTGAATGAGGGAGAGAGAATCACAGAAAGGCTCCAGCTAGCCAAAAAGTGAGTCAAGAAACATTTATTAAGTTTATTTTGGACCAGACACTGGGCTATGTACAATGAGACAATGAAAAGCAAAAAATCAAACCAAAGCAAACCAAAGCACAGTTTTTGCTCTGAAGGAGCTAACCTTCTAAAGGATGAGAGAACATCACAATATCTAGCACATAGGAAAGGTAAGAGCCACATGGTTAGGGACATAAAAGACATATTAGCTGTTTGATTCTGTGCCAGTCCCTTAGTCACAATTGCCTAGTCCTTACCTCTCTTCTGCCTTGAACTGATACTCAGTATTGATTTTTAGGTAGCAAATAAGGTGGGGTTTTTTTTTTTTTAAAGAGGTTAATATTTATAGAAGCAGGTAGGTGTTGGACTTAAAATCAGGAAGACTTGGGTTTGAATCCCAACTCACATATTTATTAATCAAGTGACTCTGGACAAGTCATTTAACATCTTTCAGACTCAGCTCATTCCCCTGTAAACTGAGGATAACAATGGGGTCAACCTCTCATAGTACTGTGAAGATGAGATTAAAATAAAGTGATTTGTCAACCTTACATCTCTGTATTAAAGCTAGCTATTATTTAAGTTGGTATTTAAAGGATACATATGAACTCAACAGATGAGAAGAGGGAGTAGGTGGATATTCCAGGCACAGGGAACAGTATGAGCTAAAGCATGGAGGTGGAAAAGCACAAGGTATATTTTTGGGGAAGAGTACTCCAGTCAGGATAGAGTGGAAAGCAGAGTCTGGAAGGGAACGGAACTAAGCCTGGCAAGATGGGCTGGCTCCAAGTTGGGAATGTCCTTGAATGCCAGACTAAGGAGTTGGAACTTTGTTTGTTTGGCAGTTGGGAGCCACTGAAGATATTTGAGCAGAAGTGAGATATCACTGGTTTGTGCACACAAGGAAAATTAGTCTGGCAAATGTTATGAAGGATGGCTTGGCAGGGTGGGGAGAGAGTGGAGGCGGGTTAAGAAAAAAAATTGATTTCATGCTCTTTTTTCATGCTATTTTTGTTAAGTGGTGAAATACTTCAGGGAATCCAGATGCTCATATGTTGCTGCTTGCTATTTAGATGCAGGGGACAGATAATATATCTTATTGGCTTCTTTTTAACCCACCACTGCATATTATTTGTCTCTTTATTCAAACACAAACCAATCCTTGTCTGTTTTTTTTTGTCTCTCCTACCCCTAATTGCTCACTTTGAATGTTTTGAGGTGAGATACCCAGCAGTTGCCAAAATAATATTCTTTTTCTCCTCAATCCTATATAGCTCTTCTTTTCATTGCACATCCATTCATTTAAGGCACTGCTGAATAGGAACTATATACGAAGAAGAGGGCACATTTTTGCTCTTAATGACCCCTTTTTAGCAGATGGACTTCATAGTAGGCCATCCTTTGTCTGTCTGTCTGTCTGTCTCCCTCCTCCCCCCCCTCTCTCCCTCCCTATCCCCCCCTCTCTCCCTCCCTATCCCCCCCTCTCTCCCCGCACGTATGTCTATATATATGTGCCTCTATCTAAAACTACAATTGAGATCTGACAAAATGCTAGCTAGCAGGGAGGGCAGTCTTCCACTTACCTCTTTTTAGATTTTTTTGGTTGTTTTTGTGAAAGGCTTCCTTCCCACCTCAGTCATTGGTTTGCTCACTGCCTTCTGTGATGCTTCCAAAGCAGTGGCTTCTGAGTGAAAACGGGAACAATGACTTCCAAGTGCACCAGGGCAGCCTAGCAGGAAGCACAGAGACCAAAGCCCAGGTAAAAGGCAGACTTTCCTAAATGTTTTACATTGCACTGTGTGGCCATCGCTTGTTGCTGTCAGGTTGCTGTGAGACTCATGCAAGGGCAAGCTAATTTGACTGAGTACCAAAAGGAAATGAGAGCTGGCATCCTGAGCAAGGGTGAGCTGGTAAATATAGACCATTTGTTAACTGGGGAAAATCAAAGGATCAGTCCTCAGGGGTGCCCTGGGAGGGCTAGGATTACTGATGCTACAGCCTGTAATGTCTTCATTTAAGGGGAGGGTAAGTTCCTGTCTGAAAGGGTTTGGTGTCATGGAGGAGGTGACATTTAGCTGCTTGGTGTCATGTCAGGAAGGAAGGAGAATTTTAGGGTGAGAAATAAAAGTGATCCTTGCAAAAGAGGATGAAGGAACATTTGGATGAAATGTCAGGAATAAAAATACACTTTTCATATGATTTATTAGGCTATCCAGTTGTGTTTCCCAGGCAAAAAGGTAGAGGGTGTGACCTTGTAAGACTTTCAAACCAAATCAGAGAAAACCTAAGGAAATATACCGTAAGCTCTACTTGAGGAAAGAGAGATGGTATCGTCTAATAGGATTTTCTAGTGCTCATTTTGACACATAAAGTGGTTCAAACACAGGCAGGGAGCTGGAGGTTCAGGCAGCTTTGACAACTGGAAGTGTTAATTGGCATTTAACAAATGTAAAGCTATTAAAGTACGGCTATTTCTGCTTTGTGGGAAAAAATAATTTGCCATCACCATAGCAATTCATCTCTCTAGGCCCATGGAACTTGGCTGCTTTGTGTAAAAGAACAGCAAATATCTTTTCTTTCCCCAATAAGAGACTCAAAAGCCTAGTTGTTAACATGTGACCCTCTCATTGGAATTCCACAAGGTGGCCAGAGAAGTTCCAAATCCCACTCAGATGGAAATTTGGTACAAATATACATCTCATGCTTTGGAAGAGAAGAGAGTATGCAAAGGAGGAAAGAATGAAAAAGAATATAGCACTCTGGGAAGGCACTGGTGCTTAAAAATAATAAGTATTGAATGCTAGCTCAGTTTCTTTACCTTCTGTGTTTATGTATCTATAGAGGAGACCTTGATGCCGATGAAGGTTTGATTAACAGTAACCCAGGAAGAGAAGTTTTTCAGTTGTTTTCTTATCACTATTATTTCAAATGAAAGTTTGTTTTGGCTTGTTTAAAAACAATAACAACAGAATTTGTGCTGTGGTGAGGCACAGTGGATAAAGACTCATCTTCCTGAGTTCAAATCTGGTCTTAGACACCAGCTATGTGACCCTGGGTAAGTCACTGTTTGCCTCAGTTTCCTTATCTGTAAAATGAGCTGGAGAAGGAAATGGCAAACAACACCAGCATCTTTGCCAAGAAAACCCCAAATGGTATCATGAAGAGTTGGACACAATGAAATGGTTGAAAAATATTTTCAAAAATGGAGGAATATATCAAAGTGGCAAGAAGCAGCTGCTGGAGAGTGGGCTCTTATGCTGTTCTTGGAGTAAGGAAGATCTTGAATTAAGACTTGCCTCTGATTCTTAAAAGCTATATATCCAAGGACACTAAGAAACCCTTTAAAATCATTAGTTTTGGAGGAGATGTCAAACTTTCTTGTTGGGGAAGTTCCTACACTGGGAGTCTCATCCATCCGAGTTCTCTTTCCTTCTTGGTTTTAGTGAGACTGCTCTCTCATTATTCTCTTTCTACCTGTGTGACATCAAGCTTTTAAGTCTCCTTTGCTTAATCATTACCCGGGTCTCATTCCCTATGTTTCAAAACCAGGCAACTCTGTCATTGCCCTTTAGTTATCTCTTAGTGACCAGCATCCAGGGAGTAATATGCATAGTGATCTGGCCCTGAATCAGGAAGACCTGAGTTCCAATTTGGCCTCGGTTACTTATTAGCTGGTGAAACATCTATACCAAGTCGACTGAGCTCTATTTGCCTCAGTTTCCTCAACTATTTCCTCAACAGCATCCACCTTGCAGGTTGTTGTGAGGCATCAATTCAGATAATATTTGCACAAAGTACTTAGCACAGTACCTGGCACACAGTAGACATTCTCTAATTGCTGATTCCTACCTCCCTTTCATTAGTTTGATTATCATTTTTATGCAGATGACTCTCAAACGTTAGACATCTTTCCAATTAGACATCTCCACCTAGAAACTCTTCAGGTATCTCAAACCAAATATATCCATTATCTTTCCTCTAAAATCCCCCTGTTTTTCTCATTTTTCTTTTTTTCTTCTTTTTGTTTTTTTTTTTTAATATATTTTATTTGATCATTTCCAAGCATTATTCGTTAAAGACATAGATCATTTTCTTTTCCTCCTCCCCACCCCCCATAGCCGATGCGTAAATCCACTGGGCATTAGATGTTTTCTTGATTTGAACCCATTGCTTTGTTGATAGTATTTGCATTAGAGTGTTCATTTAAAGTCTATCCTCTGTCATGTCCCCTCAACCTCTGTATTCAGGCAGTTGCTTTTTCTCGGTGTTTCCACTCCCATAGTTTATCCTTTGCTTATGAATGGTGTTTTTTTTCTCCTGGATCCCTGAAAGTTGTTCAGGGACATTACACCGCCACTAATGGAGAAGTCCATTACGTTCGATTATACCACAGTGTATTAGTCTCTGTGTACAATGTTCTCCTGGTTCTGCTCCTCTCGCTCTGCATCACTTCCTGGAGGTTGTTCCAGTCTCCATGGAACTTCTCCACTTTATTATTCCTTTGAGCACAATAGTATTCCATCACCAACATATACCACAGTTTGTTCAGCCATTCCCCAATTGATGGGCATCCCCTCGTTTTCCAGTTTTGGGCCACCACAAAGAGCGCAGCTATGAATATTTTTGTACAAGTCTTTGTGTCCATTATCTCTTTGGGGTACAGACCCAGCAGTGCTATGGCTGGGTCAAAGGGTAGATATTCTTTTGTTGCCCTTTGGGCATAGTTCCAAATTGCCCTCCAGAATGGTTGGATCAGTTCACAACTCCACCAGCAATGAATTAATGTCCCTACTTTGCCACATCCCCTCCAGCATTCATTACTTTCCTTTGCTGTTATGTTAGCCAATCTGCTAGGTGTGAGGTGATACCTCAGAGTTGTTTTGATTTGCATCTCTCTGATTATAAGAGATGTAGAGCACTTCTTCATGTGCTTGTTAATAGTTTTGATTTCTTTATCTGAGAACTGCCTATCCATTTCCCTTGCCCATTTATCAATTGGAGAATGGCTTGATTTTTTGTACAATTGATTTAGCTCATTATAAATATGAGTAATTAAACCTTTGTCAGAGGTTTCTATGAAGATTTTTTTCCCAATTTGTTGTTTCCCTTCTGATTTTAGTTATATTGGTTTTGTTTGTACAAAAGCTTTTTAGTTTGATGTAGTCAAAATTATTTATTTTACATTTTGTGATTCTTTCTATATCTTGCTTGGTTTTAAAGCCTTTCCCCTCCCAAAGGTCTGACATGTATACTATTCTGTGTTTACCCAATTTACTTATGGTTTCCTTCTTTATGTTTAAGTCACTCACCCATTTTGAATTTATCTTGGTGTAGGGTGTGAGGTGTTGATCTATTCCTAGTCTCTCCCACACTGTCTTCCAATTTTCCCAGCAGTTTTTATCGAATAGTGGATTTTTGTCCCAAAAGCTGGGATCTTTGGGTTTATCGTATACTGTCTTGCTGAGGTCGTTTTCCCCCAGTCTATTCCACTGATCTTCCTTTCTGTTTCTTAGCCAGTACCAAATTGTTTTGATGACTGCTGCTTTGTAATATAGTTTGAGGTCTGGGACTGCAAGGCCCCCATCATATGTGTTTTTTTTCATTATTTCCCTGGATATCCTTGATCTTTTGTTCTTCCAAATGAACTTTGTTATGGTTTTTTCTAAATCAGTGAAGAAGTATTTTGGTAGTTCAATGGGTATGGCACTAAATAGATAAATAAGTTTGGGTAGGATGGTCATTTTTATTATATTGGCTCGTCCTATCCATGAGCAGTTAATATTTTTCCAATTGTTCAAGTCTAGTTTTAGTTGTGTGGCGAGTGTTTTGTAGTTGTGTTCATATAGTTCCTGTGTTTGTCTTGGGAGATAGATTCCTAGGTATTTTATTTTGTCTAAGGTGATTTTGAATGGGATTTCTCTTTCTAGTTCTTGCTGCTGAGCTGTGTTGGAGATATATAGAAAAGCTGATGATTTATGTGGGTTTATTTTGTATCCTGCAACTTTGCTAAAGTTGTTGATTATTTCAATTAGCTTTTTGGTTGAATCTCTAGGATTCTTTAAGTAGACCATCATGTCATCTGCAAAGAGTGATAACTTGGTCTCCTCCTTGCCTATTCTGATACCTTCAATTTCTTTATCTTCTCTAGTTGCTACTGCTAGTGTTTCTAGTACAATGTCAAATAGTAGAGGTGATAATGGGCATCCTTGTTTCACTCCTGATCTTATTGGGAATGCATCTAGTTTATCCCCATTGCAGATGATATTAGCTGTTGGTTTTAGATATATACTGTTTATTATTTTTAGGAATGACCCTTCTATTCCTATGCTTTCTAGTGTTTTTAATAGGAATGGGTGTTGTATTTTATCAAAGGCTTTTTCTGCATCTATTGAGATAATCATGTGGTTCTTGCTAGTTTGCTTGTTGATGTGGTCAATTATGTGGATGGTTTTCCTAATGTTGAACCAGCCCTGCATCCCTGGTATGAATCCTACTTGATCATGGTGAATGATCCTTCTGATCACTTGCTGGAGTCTTTTTGCTAGTATCCTATTTAAAATTTTTGCATCTATATTCATTAGGGAGATTGGTCTATAGTTTTCTTTCTCTGTTTTTGACCTGCCTGGTTTTGGAATCAGTACCATGTTTGTGTCGTAAAAGGAGTTTGGTAGAACTCCCTCTTTGCTTATTATGTCAAATAGTTTGTATAGTATTGGGGTTAACTGTTCTCTGAATGTTTGATAGAATTCACAGGTGAATCCATCAGGCCCTGGGGATTTTTTCTTAGGAAGTTCTTTGATGGCTTGATGAATTTCAATTTCTGATATGGGATTATTTAAGAATTCTATTTCCTCTTCTGTTAGTCTAGGCAGTTTGTATTTTTGTATATATTCATCCATTTCTCCTAAGTTGGTGTATTTATTGCCATATAATTGGGCAAAGTAATTTCTAATGATTGCCTTAATTTCCTCCTCATTGGAGGTGCTGTCCCCCTTTTCATCTTTAATGCTGTGAATTTGCTTTTCTTCCTTCCTTTTTTTAATTAGATTGACCAGTACTTTGTCTATTTTGTTTGTTTTTTCAAAGTACCAGCTTCTTGTCTTATTTATTAAATCAATAGTTCTATCACTTTCGATTTTATTAATTTCTCCCTTAATTTTTAGGATTTCTAATTTGGTTTTCTGCTGGGGGTTTTTAATTTGATCGCTTTCGAGTTTTTTCAATTGCATTTCCAATTGATTGATCTCTGCTCTCCCTTGTTTGTTAATATGAGCTTTCAGGGATATGAATTTGCCTCTGATTACCGCTTTGGCTGCATCCCAAAAGGTTTGAAAGGATGTTTCGCCATTGTCATTTTCCTTGATGAAATTATTAATTGTTTCTATGATTTCTTCTTTAGCTAAACGGTTTTGGAGTATCATATTGTTTAATTTCCAATTGGTTTTAGATTTGGTTTTCCATGTACCATTACTAATCATTATTTTTATTGCCTTGTGATCTGAGAAGGCTGCATTCATTATTTCTGCTTTTTTGCATTTGTGTGCTATGTTTCTGTGACCTAATGTATGGTCAATTTTTGTGAATGTGCCATGTGGTGCTGAGAAGAAGGTGTATTCCTTTTTATCCCTATTTATTTTTCTCCATATGTCTATTAATTCTAATTTTTCTAAGATTTCATTCACTTCTTTTACCTCTTTCTTATTTATTTTTTGATTTGATTTATCTAAATTTGATAATGGTTGGTTTAAGTCTCCCACTAGTATGGTTTTATTGTCTATTTCTTCCTTCAATTCTCCTAGTTTCTCCATTAGAAATTTGGGTGCTATATTATTTGGTGCATACATGTTGATTAATGATATTTCCTCATTGTCTAGAGTCCCTTTTAACAAAATATAATTACCTTCCCTATCCCTTTTGATCAGGTCTATTTTTGCATTGGCTTTATCAGATATCATGATTACCACTCCTGCCTTCTTTCTATCAGTTGAGGCCCAGAAGGTCTTACTCCATCCTTTAATTCTGACCTTGTGGGTGTCAACCCGCCTCATGTGTGTTTCTTGAAGACAACATATGGTAGGGTTTTGGATTCTAATCCATTCTGCTATTCGTCTACGTTTTATGGGTGAGTTCATCCCATTCACGTTCAAAGTTATGATTGTCATTTGTGGACTCCCTGGCATTTTGATTGCCTTCCCTAATTCTAACCTTTTCTTCTTCGGCTCTACCTTTTAGTCCAGTGATTTACTTTGAATCAGTCCCCCTTGTCCCCTCCCTTGATGTTTCCCTTTTTAGTCCCTCCCTTTTTGTTCCCTCCCCCTCCCCCCTCTCTTTCCCTCCCTTTTTGTTCTCCCTCTCCCCCTCCCCCCCTTGGTTTTCCCTTCTCCTTACCCTTGTTGGGTAAGATAGAATTCAAGATCCCAATGGATCTGGATGTTTTTCCCTCTCAGAGTTGATTTCCCTGAGATTGAGGTTTAAGTAAACCCCCCCCCCCTCTCTTCCTCTCCTTCTTATAGGAGTTTTCTTCCCCTCCCCTTCCCCTGTGAATCTTTGTGTGAGAACCATTATTCTATTTGGTCTTTCTTTACCCCCTATTTATACATTACATTTTCCCCACATATTAGTATACATAGGTTGATATAGATGTAGTCCTTATAGAAGAGAGTTTGAGTAAAAGAAGATAACATTTTTCCCCTTTCCTTAATATTTACCTTTTCAGGTATTCCTTGCTCTTTGATTTTCGGTATCAAACTTTCCACAGAGCTCTGGTCTTTTCTTTGCAAAAAGTTGGAAGTCTTCTATTTTGTTGAATGCCCATACTTTCCCTTGGAAGTATATAGTCAGTTTTGCTGGGTAGCTGATTCTTGGTTGGAGACCCAGCTCTCTTGCCTTTCTGAAGATCATGTTCCATGCCTTACGATCATTCAGCGTAGAACTTGCAAGGTCTTGTGTGACCCTGATTGGCATTCCTTTATATCTAAATTGTCTTTTTCTGGCTTCCTGTAGGATTTTTTCTTTTGTTTGATAGCTTTGGAATTTGGCAATTACATTCCTGGGAGTTGTCTTTTGGGGGTTTAGTGTAGAAGGTGTTCTGTGAGCTCTGTCAGTGGATGTATTGCCCCCTTGTTCTAGAATCTCTGGGCAATTTTCTTTGATTATATCTTGTATCACCATGTCCAGTTTGGTGTTTATTTCTGGCTTTTCTGGGAGTCCAATTATTCTTAAATTTTCTCTTCTCCCCCTGTTTTCCAGATCTATCACCTTGTCGGTGAGATATTTTATGTTCTCTTCTAATTTCTTGGTGTTTTGGCTTTGCTTTATTAGTTCTTGCTTTAAAGCCTGGTTTTCTTTTACAGTTTGGTCAAACTGGTTTTGTAGATGCGTGAATTTCTTTTGCATCATTTCCCACTTTTCCTCCCAGAGGGCTTCCATCTTTTTGGTCCTTTCTGATTCAAATTCTTCATGGGTTTGTGGAGAGTTTCTATTTCCTTTGGAAGATTTTGGAGAATTTTCTTGTATATCTTCTTCTATCTGCTCTGTATTTTGTATTTTGGCTCCATAGAATGTGTCCAGAGTCGCCCCTTTCTTCTTATTTTTCTTGGTATTTTGGGGCTTCTGTGTTTCTGTGGAGTTTGTCATCTCTGAACGTGGAGGATTGGCTTTTCTTGTCTTTGTCTGGTGATCAGTGGCTTTAGTCCTGGGCAGATGGTTCTATGAGCGTTCCCTGGGTTAAACTGAATATGCCTCACTGGAACTGGAATGGAAGGGTCGGACCACGAGGCCACACTCTCCCCCTGGCTCGATTTCCGGAAGTTGCCTTCAGAATCCCTGGCCGTGAGGCTGTTTCGTCGGCCTGCGGGGGGATGGGCTGCCGCTTCCCCAAGCTCCGAGAGCACAGACTTTCACTGAGACTTGGATAGCAGGATCCAGCCCGTGAGGCTGTCTTGCCCGCCCTGAGGGTTGCGGTTGTTTTGACCAGCTCTCTGCAGCGGAGGCCCCAGGCAGTAACTTTCACCCGGACCGACCAGCTCTTTGCAGCGGAGGCCCCAGGCAGTAACTTTCACCCGGACCTACCGGCTCTCTGCATCGGAAGCCCCAGGCAGTAACTTTCACCGGGACTGGGACTTGGGTAGAAGACCCTGAGGGTTGTTGTTCCTCAGACCCTGCTCTCTGAGCCCGGCGCGGCTGCAGCTTCCGGGAGCCTTGGACTCTGCGCTCCTACCCCTGAGGTCCGAGGGATCTCGGGTTCTGGCTTTTAAGGGGAGCCGTACCTTTTGAACCGGGTCCAGGTCCAGGAGGAGGGTTCCCAGGGTCTGTGCTGTTGATCGTTTTGAATTTTGGCGCCTTAGGAGCTTCTAGTTTGAGATCCGTCGGGAAGGTTTTCCGGAGATCTGAACTTCAGCTTTCTCTAAGCCGCCATCTTAACCGGAAGACTCTCTTCTTTTTGTTGAGAGCACTACATTCCTCTGGTCACCCAGATTCACAGCCTTAGAATCATTTTTATCCTTTCAGTCTCCCTGTATGTAATATGTTAAGATGTCCTTTCAATTCTTCCTCTAGAGCATCATTTATATCCTTCCCCTTTTCTCCTCTTTTGCTCCAATTTCTTCCCTCTGCAACCTATTCTTTATACACTGGGCTACATGATTCTCTTGCTCAAGAAGCTTCAATGACTGCTTATTGCCTTTAGGATACAATGCAAACTCCTTTGTGAAACACTTGATTTTATTGTTTACTTGTTTTGGTTGTCACCAACTCTTCATGATCACATTTGGGATTTTCTTGACAAAGATGCTAGAGTGGTTTGCGATTTTCTTCTCCAACACTTTACAGAGGAAGAAACTGAGGCAAAAAGGTTTAAGTGACTCACTTAGGATCACACAGCCAGTAAATGTTGAGGGCTAGAATTGAATTAAGCCCTCAGTCCACTGAACCATTCAGTTTTCCTTTTCCACTATCAGGGTCTCCCAGAAGCCCAAGCAAAGCTTAAAAATGCATGAAGACTTTTGGAAGACCCTGTATCCTGGCTCTATGAACCTGAGCATATCATTTAATTTCTCAGAGCCTATATTTCTTCCTTTAGAAAATGGAGCAAATACAACCTGCTCTGCTTATTTTATAGGATCATAAATTGATAGAGGAAAGGAACTTTTATGGTGATCTTGATCAAGTCCCATTTCCTAGTTTTACACATGAGAAAACGAAGACCCAGAGAGATTAGGTGACTCACCCACAGTCACTTAGTTATTATGTGTCTGAGGCAGGATATGAATCCAGATTTTCCTGACACTATCTCCAGGCTACTATATTAATTTATTGTTCAGCTGGTTCAGTCATCTGACTCTTCCTGATTGTATTTGGTGTTTTCTTGGCCAAGATACTGGACTGATTTGTCATTTCCTTCTCCAGCTCATTTAATAAATAAGGAAACTGAGGCAAACAAGATTAAGCAACTTGCCCAGAATCACCCAGCTAGGAAGTGTCTGAGGCCAAATTTGAATTTGGGTCTTTCTAACTCCAGGCTAGCACTCTATCCACTGTGCCATAATCTGGCTCCAATTTATTTTTCTACACTGATTCCCTCTCATTCTCTCACATTCACATTCCAGCCACACTAGCCCATGCTATTTGATTCCCACCTCTCTCCTTCATCCACTCCAGATGATGCTCCATCTCCTTTCTCTAGGTTATTGCATTGGTTTTCATCTCTGAGCTGAGAATGCTTCCACTCCTCATTTTCACACCTTGAAATCTGGGGCTCTTTTTAAGGCTCAGTCTAAGTGCTCTCTCTTGGCATTCCACATAGTCTCATTTTTAGTGTTATTCTCCACCCTCCCCTCTTCATTTCAATTACTTGGAATTTATTTGCTTTTTATTTTTTATTTACTTCAATTACTTAATGAAACAATAAACATTAAGTGCCTACTATGCGCCAGGGACTGGGGATAGCAATAGAAAAGAAATCCTTGCTGCCAAGAAGTTTGTATTCTATTGGGGGAAGCAACAAATTCATATATATGTATATGTAGAATAAATATAATTAAGGGGTAAGCTAACAGTTGTGTTTGGGGGAGGAAGGGAATCAGGAAAGGCTTCTGGGAGAAGAAAGGGAGGGAAACAAGTTATTTATTAAGTGCCTCTGATGTGCCAGGCATTTAGTTAAGAACTTTACAAATATTAGCTCATTTAATTCTCATCAAGGTAGGTTCTATTATTGGCAGCTAAGTGGGGCAGTGGATAGAATGCCAGGTCTGGAGTCAGGCAGACTCCTCTTCATGAGCTCAAATTTGGCTTCAGACACTTACTAGCTATGTGATTCTGGGCAAATCACTTAACTTCTTTGCCTTAGTTTCCTCAGCTGTAAAATGAGCTGTATGAGGAAATGGCAAGCCACTCCAGAATCTTTATCAGAAAAACCTCAAAATGGGGTTGGACTTGACTGAGCAACAACAACAAAAAATATTGTTATCCTTATTTTATAGGCGACACATGAAGCTGACACATGTTAAGTTGCATGTCCAGGATAACACAGTTATTATCTCAGGTGGGATTTGAACTCAGGTCTTCTTGATTCCAGGTCATGGTACTCTGTATACTGCACCATTTAGCTGCCTCCAGTGCATGCATTATGTTTTAAAAGAATCGATTTATTCTATTAGGTGAAAGAGAGGAGAAAATGCATATGTAGACTCAGGGAACATACTTTTTCTCTCTAGTAGAATGTAAGCTTTTTGAGGACAGAAATTCTTATGGTTTTTATCTTTTATCCTGAATACCTGTCATAATTCTGGTATGCAGTAGGCACTTAAGAAATGTTCTTTCCTTTGAGTTCTCCACATCAATGAAATAATAGACCAGAGACTATCCTCCTAAATTAAAAAAACAACAACAAAACCCCAACATTTCCCCAAATTTATGCAAGAAAAGCATAAATATTAATTTAGTCAATTAAAACTATTGAGGAAAGAGCTACTACTGTCTGTTTACCTACATGTAAGGTTCGTCAATTCTTCTGGGGCACAAAGTTGTAAAAAATCCCATCATATTAAGTGGGTAATATATTTTTTAATCATGCCTTAGTTACTGTATCATTCACCAAAAATATGGAGACTTAATGTAAAAAGGGCTCATATTTATAAATCATTGATGGCATTGTTTTTGTTTTTTTCTTTTCTAATGAGGGGATGGTGGGAGGGAGAAAACTCTTTTTTTGTTAATTAAAAACTAATTTAATTATAAAAGAAGTACATGGAAGTACGTGAAAGTACATTGACTTTTACTGAGCAGAGGAAGGATGTGGTCAGACCTATGCTTTTGGACTATCAATCTGGCAACTGTATGGAGAATATTTAGAGAGAGAGAGAGGAGATTTAAAGAGTGGAGAGATCTTATAGGGTCCTAGAATCATTTGGATTTTGATCAGGGAAACATTAATGTAAAAATATGAAATATAGATAGTGATCCCTCACCTATTGAGGGTGTTACATTCCAGAGACGCCCACGATAGGTGAAAATCCACAGAGTAATGGCGTTATATTTATTTTGTTATTCATGTATATTTTAAGACTTTATAAACTCTTTCCACTCTCCTATAAATCTTTTTCACACTCTTATTAGCCAACTACAGTCACTGAGTTAATTAGTGCCCAGGACATGGAAAATAGCACTGTGGGTTGCTTGCCTTTCATTCCATTAGTCAATAGTGTGCCGTGATAAGTGTAATTCCATGAAACAGAATTTATATATATTCATATATATATGTTTAAAAACCTGTGATACAGTAAAGCCAGGATAAGTGAACTGGAAAATAGCGAGGGACAACTGTATATAATTAATATATAAAATTATGTACTTATAATTTATATAGTTAATGTATAAAAATGAAATATACACAAAACAAGGTAATTTATATTCTTTCTTTTGTGGGAGTTAAGAAAAGGCTTCATTTAGAAAGTGATACTTGGGGCAGCTAGGTGGCTGAGAGCCTGGGTTCAAATATGGCCTCAGACACTTTTAATTACCACTCTTCTGTCTTGGAACCAATGAGTATTATTTCGAAGGCAGAAGATAAGAATTAAAAAACAAACAAACAAACAAACAAAACCAAAGGTGCTACTTGAACCAAATTGAGAGCTGGAAGGGATCTTAGAGACTATCATCTCATATTACAAATAAAGAATTTTACAAATAAGGAAATGTAGTTTTATTGGCACATGTCTGGTATCTTTGCCCCTGAGGAAGCTGAAGCTGGTAGATTTCTTGTGCTTGGGAATTCTGAACCAGTGAAAAAAGGGAGGATCAGTTAGGTGATTCAATAGATTCAGAGCTAAAACACAGATTTGATTCTAAGATGGAAGGTAAGGGTTTTAAAAAAAATATCAAGAGTGAGAGATTATTTTTGCCCCATGTAAATCTTAAAGTCTAGGAGGAATGGTAAGATTTGTTACACACAGTGGTGGACTGATAAACGTTTAACAATTAACTCTGGTAAAAATAAAAGTACCAAAGTTGTGCTTTTAAGATTAGTCTGAATTTTTAACATTTTTTCCCCATCACTTTCTTCAGTCTAGACAGTCTGCAAAACAATAAGCCAAGGCCTGCTTTTCCGCATTTTCCTCTTCCTCAGGTGTAAATGCTTACAAGGAATGGGTTAGAGCTGGCTCCAGCACACCCCTGTTTCTGAAAATAATAGAACAAAACAAAACATAAATTAGAATATAAGTTCATTTAAACTAGAGAAAGGAAGGCAGGGCATCAGAAAAACTTTGCTTGAGATCATAGTCATAGCCCAGAGCTTAATTCATTGAAACAAACTTTGTGGATAATTGAGAACATTTCTACCATTTCATGAGATGGTGAACTCAGGATGTTTACTTCCCTCCCAGAGCCACTGACTTTTCCACCTCTTCACCAAGAATCTTGCCTGTGTCCCTTCAGTCTTTAACTTTGTCCCCTTTCCAGCTCTCCTTTATTTATGAATTGGCTTCTCCCATTGGAATGTTAGTTCCTTGAAGATAGGAGCTATACTCTTTGCTTCTTTTAGTACTCTCAGAACTTAGCAAAATACTTGGCAAATACTAAGCCCTTCTAAATCCTCCTTCACTTCCTCATTCACTCTATCTTGCTGATATCTGGTCTAACACATTTTCAAATGAATATCTTAGTGCTTACTCAAGTTCCAATTGGCTATGCACCATGTTCTATGAAGAATAAAGGATAAAATATATCTTTAAGGCTAAAAGTCTTATTTCTTAAATATCTTATAGGTCTTTTCTGGAGATTCTGAAACCAAACCTTTGATCTTCACATTTGTTCCAACCATACGAAGACTACCAACTCACAGTCAGGTTGCTGATGCTACTAAATACCTTGTTAAAATTGGTGAAGAACCAAGAGATAAGAGTCACGGAGCAATAAATAGGGTAGGCTATTTTTATACTTTTCTTGAAACTCACAAAACTTGCATTAAAATGAATTCAATTATTAAAAAGTGTTTTGAATGACCATCTTTCCCCTTTAGCTTTTTTTTTTTCTTAAAAGGTTATGAGTTCTGGGACCATCACTGATGGTTCTTTTATTTGTAAGAAGAGCCTATGTATTTTGAGATTCTCTTTTATAATCCAGGGATTCCCATATGTGATATCTTGTCACAGTTCTTATCTTCTCTCCAGCCTTGACCCTCAGACTTTTTAATGTTATATAATTATTTTTGTAAAAAGGTAAAAGAAATTAAAACTATTTTGCTTTCCTGATTCATTAAAAAAAAAAAAAAACACCTTACTGTCCAACTTAGAATCAATACTATGTATTAGTCCCAAGGCAGAGGAGTGGGAAGGACTAAGCAATGGGGCTTAAGTGATTTGCCCCCAGGGTCACAGCTAGGAAGTGTCTGAGGTCACATTTGAACCCAGGATCTTCTGTTTCTGCACCTGGCTCTCAATCCACTGAGCTGCCCAGCTATCCCCTTTAATAATTCATTTTGAGAATTTGACCACAGGTGACCACATATTAAGAACTAGAAAAACCTTGGAGGTCATCTTGTCTAATCTTATTTTACACTCAAAGAGCTTAATGCCCAATGAGGTTATTTGACTTAGTCAAGCTCAATATGAACATCCAATGGTGGACAGCTAGGTGATACACTATACTAAACCTAGACAGGAAGACCTAAGTTCAAAACGTCTTTCCTTTTGTCTACCTCAGCTTCCTAACTGCTAAATGAGGATAATATTAGCACCTACTTCCCAGAGTTGTGGTAAGGATCAACTGAATAAATATTTGTAAGGTGCTTAGCATAGTGTTTGGCACTGATTAAGTGCTATATAGGTGTTATTTTCCACCAAAACACACATATTTATAAGCCCTTAAAATTATTAGAGAGAGGGAGAAAATCTTATTTCTATCTTTGATATGTTATTTCCTTGACATCCGTGGCACATAGTAGGCACTTAGTAAATGCTCACTCATTCATTCTCTTCTAGATCATAGTGAAATATTGTGAGTAGTTAGATTGTGCTGTGAATAGAACACTAAGTCTTGAGTCAAGAAGATTCATCTTTATGAGTTCAAAACTAATCTCAGTCACTTCTTGTTTTTGTAACCCTAAGCAAGTCACTTAACCCTGATTACCTCAGTTTCCTCATCTATAAAATAACTTAGAAAAGGAAATGACAAACCTCTCCATTATCTCTGCCAAGGAAATCCCAAAGGGATTCACTCAGAATTGGACATGTCTGAAAATGATTAAAGTAAAAAAAAATATTTTGAAAATAGTTTTGACCTCAAGGATACCTTGGAAGAGTCTTGGGGTCCCCTAGGAGTTCATGGACAACAAACACTGTGAGAACTCATGCTTTGGTGGATCATAAATCCATTCCATGATTTCATTTCTTGTTTTTTCACTACTTAATAGACCCCAGTGGCTTTCTATTCCCTCTTGGACCAAATACAAACTTTTTTTTTTAATTTAAAGACTTTTATTATGTGGTCTCAATTTACCTTTTCAGGCTTATTATATATTATTTCCTTTTATATACTTTATGGTTTAGTCCAACTGACCCTCTTGATGGTACTCATATTGGATTTTCCACCATTTACAATGATTTTCTTTTAGGCCTAGAATGGATTCCTTCCTCATTTCTATCTCTCAGAATTCCTAGCTCCCTTCTGAGCTCAGCTCAAATACTGCCTCCTTCCTAAGATCTATCCTGCCTTCCCAAGATGCTAGTAACCTCTCCAATTTACCTGAGATTTATTTGCATATATTTTGTATTTATCTCTGTGTGTACATAGTATGTATTTAGTTAGTGCTTTTTGATTATTAATGTGGTAATCTCTCTAGTGGTACAGTTGAGAACCCTTTTTGTCTTATATGACTCTTATTTGTCTTCCTTAATTTTTTAACTGTTAGTTCCTAATGGTTTCTTCCTACAAAATACAAAATATTGTCTATTTTATGATTTTTGGTGTATGTATACATATATGACATAATACACCTAGACAATCAACATATACACACACATAAAAACAAGCATATGCATGTTTATAGATATAGATTTGTACATGTATGTATATGTACATATTATCTCCTATACAATGTATACTTAATGTGGGAGTTATTTCATTTTTTGATGTTCATATACCCATTGCCCAATATAACGCTTCACATATAGGAGACACTTGATAAATGCTTGTTAAATGTTTGATTGATACACAAGAAACCTCATTACAAGGGCACAAAAGAGAATATTTATTTAAATTAAATATGTTTATTTTTTTCTGCAGTCTAATTCCAATGAATTCTTGGACTGCGTGACTTTGAAAAGTGGAATCCAACAAGAGAGTGATATCCAGACATACGCATGTTCTACAGAAACTAGCCCAAAGATTATCCAAGGGAGAGGACTTAAATTGAATCAACCGGAAACAATGCAACAAAGTGACCTTTTCAAAGCAGAATATGTCTTTATTGTGGACTCTGAAGGGGAAGAAGAAGCCACAGGCAGAAAGGAGGACAAACAGCCCACTGTGGGGAATGGTCATGGGTTGGCAAGACCCAAATCCCTAGCTCTAGCCCCAGGGCCCATAACTACACTGCAGAAACCACACCAAGGCGACTTCCAAGGTCCACCACAAAGTGATCTTCCTCAAGATGCAGCCAGTCCACAAAAGCAAATACAGGTATGGTTTGCCTTGGTTGTTTAGAAGCTTATCTGTGATTGGTCCTACTCCAAGTGCTACACAACAAAAATTATGCAGACTAGGTTCTGAGTTTCTAAGAATTTCCAGGCTAAGACAATATTGAACAATGCCTCGAACAAATATATAACATCCTTACAGATGTAACATTACAGAAATATATAACATCATTACAAATAATCACAGTTTTCAGAAAATAAATAATCACAGTATTCAGAAAATAAATAGTTCAATACTTCAAAAGACCTATGATAAAAGTTATCTAGTCCAACCCTGTCATTAAGGTAGCTTGTGGATACAGTTTAGGACTTGATATGAAAAATTTAAATCTGGCCTTAGACACTTCCTAGCTTTGTCATCCTGGGCATGTCACATGACCCCCTTTGCCTCACCCTTACTGCTCTTCTGCCTTGGAATGAATCTACAATACTGATTCTAAAACGGATGGTATTGGTTAAAAAAAAAGATAAAGTGAATAATGTATATAAAGCATTTTTGGAAACCTTTAAGTTTTCTATAGATACAAATGAGGAAACTGAGGTCTACAAAGGTTAAATGACTTAGTCCCCCAAAGCCAATTGATATTAAAGGACAGATCTGGAAACTGAACTTAGGTCATCTGACATTTTATTATGTTGCCATTCATCCATGTCAAAACTCTTTCATGTGTAAAAGGATAGGTTGTGTCAGTGAGTTAGGGACACCTCCTCACCTCTGCCTTCAATAGATAGGATCATAGATTTAGAGCTGGAAAGGGGCATAATTAGATCCAATTCAGACCTGAGGGATTAATGTTCTCAGAATCACACAGACAATTTGAGCTCATATAATTTAAGTCCAAATCCAATACTATTTCCCTGGCACCATGTTGCTCCCCTGGTAGCCATTCTTTTCATTATAATCATCTCAAATTGAGCTAGATTGGTTTCATTGTATGGTCACTCCATCTTTTGGCCACAATTCTACACCTTTCTCGTTTTGCAGAAGCTTCCAGAAACTGCATTGTACTGGAATGTCCTTTAACAATCCTATGTTATGTCCTAAGCAGGATGAGGCATCAGAGTAGGGATTCATTTAGAGACTATAATAATTATATCCTAATAAATAATCAGGAGAACAAATATAAAATTAAATATTTGCATTATGGACTGACTGATGAGTCAGTCCATAATGCAATGATCAGGATGACAAGTGGAATCTATAGGGAGAAATTATATTTACTTATGTGAGTAAGTATAAGATGAATATATACAGATTGAATGGGAATTAAAATTAAATCCATTGTAGTTTGAAAGGGAGAACATTAACAATTGGGGAAATCAAGAAAGGCTTTGTAGGGGTTGAGTTTCCTCTTGAAAAGGAGGGATTCTATGAAGTGAAGATATGGAGGGGAAATTCATTTCAGGCATGGAGAATGACCAACACCAAGGCATGAAAAGTACAATAGAGTGGTGTAGTGAGATATAGAGGTGGCTCTATACTGGACAGTAGTATCCAGGAATAATATATGAGGAAGATGGACAGACAGACCAGGTTTAGGTTGTGGAGGGCTTTAACAGTCAGAGAATGATGTTTCTATTTAATTCAAAAAACAATAATAAGTCAATAGATTTTATTGAATAAAGGATTTGATAAGACCTGTGCTTAACACTTCAGTAGGTTTGTGAAGGATGGATTAGAGTGGGGAGAGACTCAAGTCAGGGTAGATAACTGTGATGCTCTTCTTACATTAGGCTAGACAAGGGGCAATAAATACTTGAACCAAGCTTATGACTTTGTGAGTGGAAAGAAGGGGATATACATGAAACATTTTCGCAACCGATTGACTATTAGGATGTAGGAGAGAGAGGTGTCAAGGATAAAACCAAAGTTAAAAACCTGAGAATCTGGAAGAATTCATACCTTCAATAGAAATAGATGTTTGGATGAGAGAGGGTTTTGGAGAGAAAGATATTGATTGAGTTGTTTTGTACTTGCTCAATTTGAGATATTTCTAGAGAATGGTTTCAAGTATCTAATACAAAATTTATGATAAGGGCCTGAAACTCAGGGGGAATAGATTGGATATATGTAATCTATGTAGAGAGATGGTACTTAACCCCAGGAGAGGTGATGGGGTCACTGAGAGATAGGATAGACAAAAGAGAAGTCAGGGAACAGTGGGGGAACATCCACAGTTAGAGGTACCATATATGTACCATGCCAGTAAAGGAGACTGGAAAAGACTGAGGACCATGATAAAGTCCTTTTAGAAAAACCTAGGAAAAGAAGGATGATCCTCATTATCGAATTCAGAAGATGGGTCAATAAGGATGAAGACTGAGAAAAGACCATTAGATTTGACAATTAAGAAATCATTGGTAACTTTGGCGAGAACAGTTTCAGTTTAATGATGAGGTCAGGGATAAATTATAAAGGGTTGAGAGGTGAGTTACAGGGGAGAAATGGAATCAATAAGTGTAAGCAACTTTTTCCCCTAGGAGTTTGGCTATGGAAGAGTAAAGAGATATTATACTCACTTGAGGGCATATTAGGATATAGTAGAGTGGCATTTTGGGGAGGATGTTTTTATTTTTAGAAAGGGTGAAACTTGAGGACATTCTTATAGATAGGCTAGAGAGAGGCTGAATATTAGAAAGTGAGAGGGAGAGGTTACAGGAAGGACCACAGAATTTAGAAATGGAAGTGAACTGTTAATTTAAATATATGGAAACTGGGTTCAGAGCAGGAATGTATCTTGCCCAGTCCATTAGTCAGTGGCAAAGCCAAGATTCGAACTTAGGTTCTGGTATTCAAAATTCATCGCCATTTCTATTACACCATAATAGGGGTTTGGTGATAGGAAAAACACAGTAATGTTTAGAGCTATCCAAAAAAGAAGGGGCAGCCTCAGGATATAATGACCTTTCCTCTTTGGAAGAAACAGGTTGTTACTTGTTAGGCGGTAGAGGTGAATGTTCTTTAATTATGGATAGCAGAAACTGATTTGGGGATAAACATATTGGACTTGGAATCAGGAAGACTTGAGTTTCAATCCCATCTGAGACTCTTAACACTTCTTTGACCTTGAGCAAGTCACTTAATCTCTTAGCCTCAATTCCCTTATCTGTGAAATGGGGATTATAATAGCACTACCTCTCAAGGTTGATGTGAGGATCAAATGACAAAACACATGTACACCACTTTGTAAACCATAAAGTACTATATGCATGCTGGATTTAATAACATTATATTATTACTTGCATCCTTTCTAGTGCTAATAATTTGTGAAATGATGGGAGTAGATGGCAAACAGCAATGTCAAGAATTTCTTAGAGGTACTATTTTGGAAATGGAAATTACTTTAGGAAAGAGTCTTAGTGGGAGAAAGACAAAGAATATATAAAAGATCCTGTAGTTGGAAGAGAAGTGGACAATTTAAGAAGATATTATGAAATAAAAAAGAAAGATAAGGCCAGAAATTAGGTGTGGGAAATAACTTAAGAGATGACTTTGAAGGTTTTTGCTTAGTTGGTAGGTGATACCAAGGATTCATTGTGATGGGGAAGTCAGACTTGAGGAAGGTGACTCAAAGAATTCTGTCTTCTGGATAATAAGTACTGAGAGATTCGCTTTAAAGTAAATCACTAACAAGTTCAAAATGGCAATATGAAGACTGAGACCATCAGCACAGTCTGTATAACACACAGTATGACAGTCTTTTACACTTCACTTTCTTTTCTACAGTTCTCTCCTACCCTAAAGCTTTCAGTGGCATCTTTTTGCCCTCTGACTAGCTATTTTAACATGATTTCTAAGGTGAAAGACATCATTAGAATTAAATGCAACCTACTGGCACTCACCATTCATTTCTCCTGTTCTTTGGATCCACTATAACTTTATTTCCTTGCAATTCATGGTGCTCCAAGATTTTGCATCTGTAGAACATTACTGGGAAGAATGTTTATATTGAAAAAGAGTTCTTTGCACTAGGAAAGAGCTTGTATTCATTGAAATCAGTGTAGAAATTCCCCAATACAATTAAACTTGTGTTCTTCCTACTCAATTCTGGAACCCCTTCATTGGCTGTCTTGCTGTGGTCATCCTGAGTATGTTCCCTGATATATGATTCTAGATCTTTTTTGAATAATCATAGATCAGTTTCACCCATGTAATGATCTGGAACTTGATGTACTCAACACAACATCAGCAGTAAATAGGAACATCTGGAAGACCTTACTAGAATTGAGAATCCCTCTTCATTTTGGACACTGTCCATAATAGAGGGGAATACCTTTGCTAGACATTTATCTTTTTATTTTATTACTCAGATGTTAATAATCAAAGGGTCATTGATTAAAGGTATCTCTGTGATCACTTTTATCAAGGAAACTTGTATGATCTCAATATAATGATAAGAGTTTCACCTTTAATTCTATGATTTGTTTTGAGTCAAATAATTAATAATTTACAATCTGTTCACAAACAAGTTACAAATTACAAAAACACAGAACTGTCTCATTTTTGCATTTGTATCTCCAGACTCTAATATAATGTCTGGTACATAGAAAGTGATATACATTCAGTCATACTGTATTCTATGTATCTTTCAGTCAATAATGTGACTGAGGATGTAGTCTTCAGTGTGGCATCTTTTGTGGATGCCTGCCCTTTTCATGATTTCAATGAGCCTCCATATACATGTAGATTCACCTCATAGAGATTTTCTGAAGATATAAAAGAATTACATGGGTCAGTAGGTATGGATAGTCCCTTCATCATGTTTTTGGTAGATCAATATTGTCTATGATTTTTGTCTATTATTTTGGACTCTTCTTCTTGGAATTTCTTGGAAGCTTTTGTTCAATTCTTTTACGACTGTGTTACCTCCAGCATGAATTTCCTCAATATATGTTTGGTTTGGATCAGCAGCCCTTTCCACTTCATCTTCCTTAGTGTTATTTCTGTTTCCTCAGAAAGTACATCAGGGACTAAAGTGTTAAGGTCCAAATGTGGTAGAACTTCTGTCATTGATGATGAAAGTTGACTGTTAGAGAAATGTTGACAAATTTGTTCTATTTTCCTTCTATTTGTTGTCCTCCTCGCTAGTTCGATAAGAAAGCTCATTTGGGTTTTATGCTGTTTTCTGTAGACTTGTTTTGACTTTCAATGCTTTTCACTATATTAAAAGGCAAAACCACCCTCTATTCTGTCTTTCTAATATTTTCCCCATGAGTTCATATTGTCCTTTGTGGCTACCTCTCTTTGCTTAGCAAGAAGATCAAGTGTTTTCTGATTAAGATACTATCTGAGCTCTTGGTCTCTCAATTATAGCAACTTTCTTTTATCAGTTAAGCTTTTGAAAGAAATTGTGATAATTAGAGTTGGTATTTCTGTGTTTTTCCCAATCCCATTTTTCAACATTAATCGCTCATTTGGAACAGGTCAGGTGGAAACTGATCCTATTGTTCACAATGATTTCACTATCTTAAGTAACTAAGTAGCACAGTGGATGGAGGACTGGACCTCCTTCAAGAAGACCTAAGGTCAAAAAAGGCCTCATGCACTTAACTAGCTGTATGATCCTGGGCAAATCACTCAACTTCACTCTACTTCAGGTGGGAATATTAATAACACCTACCTCCTAGAATTGTGAGGAAAAAAAGATGTGATATATGTAAAATGCTTTGCCATCTTTGAAACACTATATAAATGCTAGCTACTAATTTTTTTTAAATTTGATCATACTTTTGATTTTCCATGATTAATTATTTTTCCATCTGCATACATACAGAAAACTGATTCTTATATAACTCCTAGATCTTTAACTCGTTTTTTAAGTCATGTGCACACATGTGTGCGTGCATGTGTGATATTTTCAGGGCTTGCCAAGTCAGGCACCTATTTTTTTCCTGGAGGAAAAAAATGATACAAAGATATGAGGCTTTGAATTAACCTCCAAGATGCTGACTTATTTTGTCAATCAAAATAGCACATTTTTCAATATTTTCTTTTTCTATCCTTTTTTGATACTCAATTCATCACTAAAATTATCAAGTTATTTTAGGGTAAAATGATTTGTTTTAGAGATCATCATCACATTTCCATAGAATTTTTCTTCATCTTCATTCTCTTCAACTATTAGGAAAATATCAGCTTCAATGATGAGCTTTTCCTATGTGTTCCTCATGAGTTTTGCAAACTGAAGTAACCAAAAGTGTCATTATGTAGTCTTTTTTGTTTTTCCTTATTAAATGAAACCAACTCCATTGATTTCTTTGTGTGTCCCTAAAAAGAAAAACCTCTTAGTCATGTTGATGTCATTCAGGTTGTCTAATAATATGTAAATTTCTTGGTCACTGGACAATGTTCTTATATGTCGTGTACCTATAGTTAAGTTAATATTTAGTGGAGGCTTAAAACCATCATAATTCTTAAAACTACCCTCTTTTCTGCCATTTCTACATTATGAGAATAAGGTTGTTTTAAGATGGAAGGATGATTTGCTTTATTTTCCTTTGATTCATGTACTCCATGTTCTTTTGAACTTCATGTTCTTATACTACACATTCATGTACTTATATTCTTTTGTTTCATATGTATCATGTACTCATGTGCTCCAATAGATCTATGATCTTATAGACCTGAGAATTTTCTCCAAAATGATGCCAATTGCAACCCATCCATGCTGGTCTACTTAATAAATTGATGATGATTATTATTGTGATTTCTGAAACATGGTGCCCAAAATGAACAAAAAAACTTTGGGTATGATATGACTAGAGGAGAATGAGTTATGGCTTTTATCTCTTTATTTTTGAAACTTCTGTCTCTCAGTGCAGCCAAAGATTACATTAGCTTTTTGATGGACATATTATACTGTAGGTTTATGTAAGCTTGTAGTTACTAAAAGTCTTTCAGCTATCTAAACTTGTTTCTCCATTTTGTACTTGTGAAGCCATAAGATGTGAAAATATAAGTGATGAATATATTTGTTGATTTGATTTTCTCCCTATTAAATTTCATGTTAATAGATTTAGTCTGAAAATCTAGAGATTTCTAACTATCGTCCTAAGAAATAGCCATCATCCTAGTTTAGACCTTTCATTCCTATAACCATTCACTTGGACCATTGTAATGGTACCCTAATTGCTTCAATTTTCTACTTTCTGCAATTTATCTAGCATAGAGGTGCTATATTAATCTTCCTCAAGCAGGAAAGGAAGGAAACAAGCACTTATTAAGTACCTACAATATGTCAGATACTCTTCTAAGTGATTTACAAATATTATTGCATTTAATACTCATTTAAATATATGTAATTATACATAAAATAAAAAAAATATATATTATATAATGTAGACATATATTAAGTACACTAAATATTAAATAAATGTTACATTTAATACTCATAACTCATAATGGGAGGCAAATGCTATTATCCTCATATTATAGTTGGGGAAACTGAGACAGAGGTTAATTGACTTAGCCAGAATCACATAACTGGAAGGGATGAGAGACTAGAATTGAATTTAGGACTACCTGAATCCCAGCCTAGGTACTCTAGCCATTGTACCATCTTGATGCCTTTAGGGGTATGACCATGTCCCTCCTCTGCTCAAAAAAAAAAGTGAATTCTATTACTTCCAGAATAAGATACAACCTCTTAAAACTGACATCAGAAGTAAACCCTCCCCCCCAAATTGGATTCCAACTAGCCTTTTCGATATGTTTCATATTGCTCTACATTCTACCCAAAATGGATTTCTTGTTTTTCATCCCTAACCCAGTCTTTCAGTTACCAACTCAATGTTTTCACAAAGGCTCTTCTCCATGCTTGCCTCATCTCTTTAAAATTCTCAGACTCTTTCATGGCTCAGTTTATAGATTTCTGATAGGCAAAGCCTCCTTGAATCTCCTATTTGGTTTGTTTTCTCTCCTTTTTCAATTGCCTTACTTGTGTACATGTTTATTTTCCCCCAGAAGAATGTAAGTTTCTTGAGGACTTAGACTTTTCATTTTTGTATTCTCAGTGCTTTGCACATTGTAAGTGTTTAATAAAGATCTGAAGATTTTAATTGGATTCTGGAAGAAAAATGAAATGAAATGAAACCAAACCAACAACACTATGTTCATTGTGTCCACAGTAGTACCCTTATTCTGGATTTGTCTGTAGGCAGCTATTGATATAATCCATGATTAAATCTGTCTATGATTTAAGATCACTTAACCATTAAACAGGCATTTATTAAGCATCTGCATGATTAGTTTACTTTCTTTTATTTGCCATTTCCATATATGTATAGCTTCTTGACAAAGAAAACTATCTGAGGGTTATTTAGGCAAGACAAAATTTGAGTTAAAGTACCTGCCACCTTTGGAAAATGACACTCTAATATTGTTGGGAAATTATATGGACTGTACATCCTATAGAAGGAATTGGGGTGGGTGGGAGGGAAACAAGATTATTGGGTTTTGTTGAGGGACAATGCAACTAGATTGGAGAGAATTCATCTTTTTTCTTTTCTACTTTCTTCAGAATGCAAAACTCCTGTCAGATTCTATTTATAGTTGTAGGTATACATTATACTTGACTGAGGTTCTTTCTCCTGTGATTTCATGGAACTTAAAGCATTTAAATCACATTCTCATCACAAAAGCACTTATTAAATGACTGATTTGCATTGTACCATGCAAAGACTGGGGCCCTAACTTTGGAAGCTCATCCTTTAAATGCCCTTGAGACACAAATGGTGGGGACCAGATATTAACATCTTAGTTTCATAGATGAGAAAACTGAAGCAGAGAAAGATTGCCAATTACAGGGTTGGGAATAAAGTAGACCATTCCCATCTCATAGTTCAATGCTGCCTGTTACATACTTTGTTTACTAAAATAAATCATCCTTGGATTTTAGCCTTAGGGCTTTTGGAAGTCAGAGCCCTTGAAAGATGTACAGAAGGTAAGGTTTTCCATGCTGTGAATTGATATTGAGGTGCCAAGTACCAATGGCCAGCTATGAAAGGATAGCTCGAGTCTCTTTTGAAAAATGGCATGATTATTATATTAAAATGCCAGAAAGTAGTCTGTGCAATTCAGTTTGTTTCACTGCTTCCTAATACCATTCACAGGAGCTATCCAGGGGCATTGGTGATAAAAAGGAAACCAAAAATTCAAACATGTCCTCTGTATGTAGGTGAAAAATGGTTCAAATAGTAAATCATTGAGGATATAATTGCCTTGGGTATCTGGGACTGATTAAAGATTTAGAGGACTATAGCCTTCCAATCTATATCTAGCATCTCTCAATTGAGTTCGTTAGTTTCTTTCACCTCTTCTCTTACAGATTTTCTTCTCATATCCTTTACTTTGGGGAATATGAGATTTCTCTTTCTGTCACTGGAAGATGAGAGCAGAGAGACCTTACTTAATGGTTTCCCCTCAGTGGTGGAATGCAAAGTGCTGTGTAGTTGTTTGTAGAATGTTAAATTACTGGATACATTAATAGGGTTTTTATTTTTTTTTGACTCATCTATGACTTCATCCATGTAGAAAGTCCCTCCACCAACACACATATGCATTTCCTCTGTAATTCATAATCTTACCATGTTTTTGGAGACACTTAGAGATTAAGTGATTTTCCTATGATCACACAGCTAGTGTCAAAGGCAAGAGTCAAACTCAGCTTTTCCTCATTTCCCTATGCCAACATACCTCTTTAGGTCTATAAGAAATCAGTCAATCAACCAACCAAACATCTACTAAGCACTTAACACTTAGGCTGGCACTCTACTAGAGTTTTTAATAGAATGAAAACAGTCCCATAGTCCTTACTCTCAAGGACTTTGCATTCATCAGATAAGTTAAAAAAAGTCCTTCATGATTATTTTGTCTATATAACACCAACTTATAGAAATCAGATGGCAGTCACAAACTGGGAGAGTATATAGGGATTTAGTGTCAAGTAGAATAAGGGTGACTTGGTTTATTAGGTTTGGGGATTTTCATATAAATGTTTTGACCATTTATTGCATGGCAGAAAACAAAAAGCTATTGGAACATATGAAGGGAAGAATGCTGCATGTCTTCATTAATTTCAGGATGAATAAAAATGGTCAAGATCTTTAGCAGAATAATTTGTAATCACACAAGAATACCTTGATTGTATAAAGAGATTAAAGATGGAAATATACCCCAGACTTCTCATTCTGATGAAGATAATGTGGAATCAGGAATGGATGGCAGGACTGAGGTAACTGGGAATACATTCTGAAGTCCTCAAAATTACTTCCCCAGAATAGAATTTTGAGAATGAGCCTTTAAAGGAAGGATAGAGGAATTTTTTTTGAGACAGACAATAGAAAGTGTTAGGCATAGGAAAATGCCACAAAGCATTTACCTATATGAGTAAAGAACTGATTAGGAAAAGGCAAAGAATGAGGAAATATGAAAGAGGGAAACTGTTGGAGGAGATGGATTTCAGATTTGATGTGCTCAATCACTGAAATCACTGAAAAAATAAAAACTACTAGAAATATGAGTACAAGGATAAGTATTTATTGAAGGGAAGAGGAACAAGAAAGAAAAGATATTTTATAATAAGTAATGGAGGTGATAAACAAAGCATGGGTAAGGGATTTGCCAGGAAGAAGGAAAAGTCAGATTTAGAACTTTTGTGAGGCAAGACTTGACAGGTGCCATTCCCTTCTTTTTATTAAAAAATTTTTAGACTCAAGGGTTTTAGAATTTTTTTTTAAAACCCTTACCTTCCGTCTTGGAGTCAATACTGTGTATTGGCTCCAAGGCAGAAGAGTGGTAAGGGCTAGGCAATGGGGGTCAAGTGACTTGCCCAAGGTCACACAGGTAGGAAGTGGCTGAGGCCACATTTGAACCCAGGACCTCCCATCTATAGGCCTAGTTCTCAATCCACTGAGCTACCCAGCTGCCCTCAGAATTCTTTTTAAACCAGTCATTTATATGACCTAAAAAGAAGAGAATTAAAGAAAACAGCTTATTTTCCAGTTGAAAAAATAAATAGAAGTATGTAAAATTTTTTGTAGGTTACCAGTAGAAATTAGGATAATATGCCATTGTTAAATTAGAGGCCACTGTAGCAAGTATGTTCATGTGAATAAACCTAGTGTGTTCATGCACACATATATGTAATTGAAATATAAGATGATAATATAAAGATAAAACATACACATATAGGTGTTTTATGGAATCAAATTACAAATTTAATAGCTTCCTGTGCCTTGGAAGTAAAGTGCTTTAGCCCTAGGGAAATGAGGTAGGGTAGTTTTTCCCTCCATACACAGGCCCCCACATGTTCTTCTATGGTTTTAAAATCACTGTTATTATTAATTACTTTGGGGAGAAATCAGTTTAAATAAACTTCAGGGGATGGTATATCTAGAGCTGGAAAAAAAAAGCCTTAGAAACTATCTTGCCCAATTGTCATTATTTACAAAGAGTCTGTCGTCTACTGTATAGGAACAGTTGTAAGATTTTTCTCATTTTCCATTTAAAAATGATTAATTAGTAAGCAGTTAGGTGGCTCGATGGATCAAGAACCAGGTCCAGATATGGAAGATCCTTGGTGTAAATCTGACCTCATAAAGTTCCTAGCTGTGTGACCCCAAGAAAGTAATTTAACCCCCATTTCCTAGCCCTTACTGTTCTTTTGCTTTGCAACCAATATACAGTATTGAATCTAAGATGGAAAGTAGTGGTTTAAAATGATTATATTCACTAATTATATTCACTAATTGCCCAGAACTGTGCTAGACATCATGAGAGGGACAAGGAAACCTGACCTTAAGGATATTATAGTCTTATGAAGGAGAAGGGGCTAATATACATAACAAATTAGAGAAAGGAATATGGAAGCATATATGATTATTTTTTTAATAGGGAAAAAGTGATCTGAATCATATTAGGCCCATTAACACTAAGTAGATAGTGATTAAAAATTTTAAATATTGTATTTTCCATTTAGTAATATGTCTGTAAATGAATGCAGGGAAATGGTGAATAGAGAATTGCCATTCCTGAGTGACAGGCACATAGAGCTGTCCCATTAGTAATCATTGATTAATAAATGTTCTCTTTCCATAGCAATTAATTATGTAAATGTTCCTAAATAAAGTTTTTGTTCCTTGATAAAGCCTGGGGAGAACCTCTTATAATTGATTTAGAAAGATCATTGATATGGATAATAATGCATATATATATATGTATATATTTATACATGATGTAAACATTTTATTATGTATAAAGAGAGAACAAGAAAAGTAGTCATAGAATATAAATTCCTTAGCTTAGATTTGAAGGACTTCAGGAGTTTAACTTCAATCTGCATTCTAGATGGAAAATTCCTTGAAGACATGGCTTATGAAGGCAGACTAGTTCAGTGGATAGAAAATTGGATCTAGCTTCTGAGGACCTAAATTAAAATCCCCCCTCTGCCATTTCTTTCCTCTTTGACATTGGACAAATTACTTAATCTTTCTCTGCTTCAGTTTTCCCATCTATCAATGAGGGGGTTGGACTAGTTGACTTTTACTACACTTTCTCACTCTAAGTAGTTAAAGTCCTATGTTTTACTCCATCTTTGTCTTTATAAAATGAAAGCCTGGATAAAATGATTTCTGGAGTCCTTTCTAGTTCTTACCTAGGATTATGTGATCCCTAGGGCTGAGCATGGTGTCCCTGTGTGGCACTATATTGCATTGAATTATTCAAATCATTTAATTGCAACAACACCAAACAATTAATTCCACAACACCTAAATTTATTAAGAACTTATTTGTCCTCAACATAAGTTCTATGCTCAAATCATTTTAGACTACTTTATTTCTCTGGAATCCTTTTTCTACTTTTAATACTTTTCTGTCCCTCTGACTTTCCCATTTTCTATTCTTCAGTGTCTTCACCTATCTAATGTGGACCTATTTTCCACAGCTCAAATATTCCCACTTTTATCTGACACCCCTGCTAGCACTGCTAGCATTCCAAAAAACAAAAGAGTCCAAGCTGCAACTCAAAATGAAGCTGCCTGATAACCCTAAATGAACTTGAAGAATTTATTTTGAGTAAATATAGGAAGGTCGCCTGGTGTAGTGGAAAGAACACTGAATTTGGAGTTAATTGTTCTGGATACTATCACTAATTCAAATACTCCCACTGCTTTCCAATGCCTACATTATTAATTTAATTTTTGTTTTTCAGTTTCTTCACCCTATAAAATGAGGAGATTGGCCATCTGAGGACTCATCCAGTATTCCCACAACTCTTCTGTTGTTCCTCTTCTTACATACTTACTCAATTCTACTTTGTTTTATGTTTGTCACCTTTCCTAGACAAGGAAGGTTTCTTGAGGGCAGAGGCTATGTTTTAATTATCTTTGCATCCTCTACAGAACTTTGTACATAATAGTTGCTTTATAAATGTTTGTTTGTTGAAGTGACACACTATTACAGATATATTCGGCATTTTCCCCATTTGGGAAATGAATATTGTATTTTATTTATCCTTACCTTGAACATTTGGAAGCTTAAGATGAATGGTACTTTGAAGTTTTCATTTTGAAACAAGTTCAAAGCTTGAGTAAAACTAAGACTTGTCAAAAAAGATGTGAATTTAGGTCAGATTGAGAAAAATAGAGACATTTCAGGTATCCTTAATGAGTATCACATCTCTTAAATTTAATTCTTCCTTAGTTTTACTGTCTATGTTCCTAAGGATGTATGTGCTGTTCTCAGGTAGCCCTAAATTTCTTTATCAGAAGAGATTTCACATTCTCCATAATTGTTTGAGAACTACTTCACACCATTTGTGTTTTCAAACTATATGATCATAGCAAGAAAGAACTTTAGGGTTAATTGGGTCCAATCCTCTCTTTTTACAAGATCCAAGGAGGTAAAACCACCTGCCCAAGGTCATAGAAGTCACTTGGGAGGAGTAGAGATTTGAGCCCAGATCCTTTATTACCAATTGAATGCACCAACAATAACTTTATAACATAGAAAAAGAACTCAAAATGATCCCTCATCACTATACTTTTACACAAAGCAAAGAAATCATTTCACCTTTGAGATGATGAGTGTTTCACAGTTTTCTGGACAAACTGCTCCATATTCTGTCTTTCTCCACATGGATACACTCAGCAGATTTGAGTTGCTTTTACCCATTGTGTTCTTAGCTTGATGAAGGACTTCTCTTATTTCCGTTCTCTGCATGATTTGTATTTCCACTGGCAGGTGAATTGTTTCTTGTTTGCTGAATCTATCAAGTGTTCTGCATTCTTTTGTCTGAAAGTGGGTGTATCACTTTTTATAGAACCCAAATAATATTACACATTTTAAGTTAGGGAAGTATTCTGGAAGAGTGCTAAGGGTTGTCATTTTTCCTTCAATCCTTAAATTTTTTACTTCATCCCTTCTCAGCCAATTAACTGCTTCATATTTGCCTTGTAGTTGTGTACTCATTGTGGGCTGAAGATAACTTTGTGTTTGTAGTCTGAAACTTAATTTTGGCTGATTGACCTAATTATATTTTATTTTAAGAGTGTCATGCAGTTTCTTAATTCAGGAGAGTTGTCTCCAGTTTCTAAAATTTATAAGCTGAAATACTTTGCTGATAATATTAGTGAAGAATAATTTTTGTAATAATGAGATAAATTGTGAAATAGTGTTTAGAGAGCTGGCTTTATAGGCAAAATGACTTCATTTCCTTTCTCTTACACATACTTGCTGTGTAATTAACAGTAAATCACTTAACCAACGAAGTGCTCCAGGCAATTCCCTAAGGTTGTAAGTTATAGATAAATTCAGTTCAACAAACATTTATTAAATGTCTATAAAGTGCCAGGTATTATGTGAGGTTCTGGGGATAAAAAACAACCCCAAACCATAGTCCCTGCCCTCAAGAAGTTTACATTATATTGGAATTCAGACTTGTATTGGTGGATGGAATTTCCACACTCAGAGTTTCCTATGGAATCACAGTTTTAGAATTTCATTGTGTCAGGATATTATATTATATACTTTATTTTCAGGGGAAAATCAATTTTGAGTTTTAATATAAATCATAAGGTGAGCAAATCTGAATAGGAAAAATAAACTGTGCTTTTGTGGATTTAAATCTGGTGATGTCATATGATATATTGATGAGTTATTTTCATCATAGAGAAATATAATTGGAAAAAAGGATACCTATACGTACAGAGAGGGGCATATATGTTATAATTAGGTCATGTGTTACCATCCTGAATGACAGAGTACATAATTTCGTGCTATATCATTTGTTTACTGTTATCAATTTCCACTTTAACAAGTTCATAGAATGGTGGATTTTGAGCTGGATGGGACCCCAGAGGTCATGTAGTCTATCTTCTCATTTTATAGATAAGGGACTTGAAGCCCAGGGAGGCTAAATGATTTATCTAAAGTCACACATACAGTAAAGAATAAAAGGCAGATTTAAGGTTTGAACACAGATTTTGTGAGTAGCAATTCAGTATATACTCATATCATGTTGTCTTTAAGTCACATGACTTGGATGGCCAAGAATTAAACTACCATTTTTTTGTTTGTGCTGTTAGAATGTGCTGGATCATAGAATTGAACGGAAGATTTGTCAGTTCCACACACTGTCCTATTTTAACCTGTCTCTTTCTCTCTCCTCCAGTTAACTTCTTCTCCCTCTACTACCTCTGATCAGCTCTCCTGTAAACCACCTGCTCTCTTTGTTTCACCAACTAATCTGAAAGCACAATCTGACATGGTTAGCCTGCACCAAGCCTCTATCCTGGAAGAATTCCATACTCGGAGGGTGGATCCACGTGGGTCATCCATGCAAGAGACGTCTACATATTTTCAAAGGACCACTCATTCTTCCCCTTGTTTTGCGCCAGCGGAAGTAACCTTAGAGCAAAAAAGCACTCAGATCTTAGATTCTAAACAGCTAAAAAATATGTCTAGCCCAACCTTAGCTCATCAAAAGGCTGGATTGTGGTCAGAAACTTTAAACAAGAATTCAACTTCCCCCTCACATTTTATCAGCTCAAGTGGAAGCCAGAGCTTCACTGCTGAGGTACCCGGCTCATCTGCTCCCAAGTCAGATGCATCATCATACATACCTGTTCGTATCATCACACATTCATTATCCCCAAGTCCTAAACCATTGAATCCCACTTTCTATGGGTCCTCTTCGACTCTCTGTAGTCAAGCTTCATCTAGTGGAAATCTGGCAAAGTCAGGAGCTAAGTCTCCAGTACCAACTCGACTTTCCCTTCTGACTGCCATTTTAAAGTCAAACCCTCCTCACGGAAGACCCTTTTCCCCTGTATCCTGTCCCACCTTCTCTTCCAATTCCCTAACTTCATCTACACTCACATTGGATCAAAGGGTGAAAAGAACCCCACCGACTCCTAAGAAATCTTACTCTAGTTTCTCCCTTAAGGAAGAATCTCCTGATCTAGGGGAACACCAGCCTACTGACATCTCTCAGCAGTCTGTTCACTCTCCTCTTTTCACCAAGATTGCCTCCCAGGAAGCTTCCCTTTCCTATAAAAAGCCCCTAAGTAGCAGTCCCCTTACTCCTCAATTAGAGAAAGCTCCTCCATCCCCTGTTTCTCCCAAGAGAACTATGATCCCACCACAGTTACAAAGCAAAATCCTGAACTCATCAATCCTACCCCCTATTCCACCATGTTCTTCTGCTGTTTCCTTTAAGAAAGGAAACCATGATGCTGACCCCAAAGGTTTAGCTCCTGAAAAGTCCAAGAGGGTTCATACATACTCATCCACTTCGTCCTCTTCTGTCTTTGTTTCTGACACTGCTAGCCAAGGAAACATTCTGCCTTTCCCAAAGGAGTATCTCTCTCCAACAAGCCCCTTTTATCCGACATGCCAGTCACAAGTAGCTTCATCACAGTTATTATCTAAGGAAAAAAATTTTGTATCTGCAATTACTCCAAGCATTTCTATTCCCAGTTCTCTCTCTCATTCGAGTTTGGGGTCCTCCATTCCTCTTATTGATAATATTCATTCCCATACAATTCATTCAATTTCATCTCTGCACCCAAATGATCAATTCAGTACCTTACCCATAAGACCTGCGAAGTCCCCTGAAGCCACAGTAATGCATACTAGATCCCCTGTCTCAAGCACAGCACCTCCCATGTCCTTAACAAGAGCCAAGGAGTCAACTTCAACACAATCTTTGTCCTTGCCTTCTGACCCTGAAAATAAGAAAACCAAGGTATATATATGCATATATATATATGCATTTTTTTTGCATGCTGCATGCTTACTTACTAATCTGGAATGTCCATTCTTTCAAAAGACTATAGATTTCTTTAATATTAATACTGCTCTTAAGGGAATATAAAGGAAGAGAATGGGAAATATTGGAATGTGATGGTTAAATTTATGTTATCATTTAGAATATAGACTATAATTAGAAATTCTATAGACTAGAATTAGAAATTAGAATTCCTAAATATATCGGAGCCTTGTATTTGTTATGAGAAAGCATTTGGCAATAGGCTCAAATGATTTGTAAGCAAATTTATAAAATAAAATAAAACTTTTTTTGATTGGCTCTCCTTATTTCCCCCAGGCTGAAAGAACTATGGCTATTCTTATTCAAGGTCCTGGTCCATGGTTAACAGTGAAGCTTTGATCTGCTTCATTTCCAATCTGGGCCAGTTCCCCCCTTCTTAGGCAGCCTAGTGGCTTCTCTCCTCCAAGTTTATCAAATTTTCATACAAATTCAAATTAGCCCCATTGCAGCTCAGAATTCCAAGCTCAGCCTCCCTCATTTCAGGAAGTAGAGTCATCTACCACTGTGACTGTGAGGATGGATTCTTTTCAAATTTTGAATAGAAGACTTTTAAAATTGTTTTTTTCTGAGATGATCCATTGACAACTATTTTTAGCATTCTTTATAATCCTGGAGGGGTCTTTTCAGAGTGAATCAGGAGTCTACTGATTACCTTTATAACAGAAAAAATAGGTATGAGAAATTTTTGAATACTAATTATGAAACAAAAGCATTTATCAGCTTTGTGGGATTTACAAATTTTATTAAATTAATGGAGGAATCTGACATTGATGGTAGTATTGAACAACTAAAAGTACTATAAAAAACTACTGATAAAAAGAATAAGCTATTTCCTTCAGACACACTTCTAAACTGGAGAGTTTGTTGATCAAGTATCTTGGAATGTTTGTGTTAGTTTTGCCCATTTTAAAGGCTGCAGCTTACATCCCAACTAGGAAATATCAGGTCTTCAAGTCAGGAAGGTCTTGGATCAACTTTTTCCTTAATCACTTACCAGTTCTGTGATCTTTGGCAGGTCACTTAAACCATCTGAGCTTCAGTTCCTTATCTGTAAAATGAGAATATTGGACTAGATGGCTCCCCAAATCCTTTCTAAGATTAAATCTATGCTCCCTCCCCTTTCCCACATTTTCTATATCACTAGATAATTTGAGAAGGATCTTCTAACTGGTGTCATATTGTCAGAAAATATATATGTATTATGTATCTCTTTCTATATACGGAATCTCATAGAATTCTAATAAAAAAGAAATGAGATAATAAAATCATTAAATTTGTCTAGAGTAACATTTCCTTATTTGCCTAAGGATTAGGTTTATAAGAGACAATGTAATAAAGGGGAAATACAGTGCCTCTGGGATAGAAGACCCAGATTTAAATCCTGTTTCTGAAGCTTATTCCCTGTGTGACATTGGGCAAGTCTTCTTAATATCTTTGGTCCTCAAGTTTTCTCCTCTATAAAATGAAAGTTTGTGCTAAATTGTAGCTGAAATTCCTTCTAGCTCTAGATCTATAATCCTTTGTTTGGGATTAGGGAATATGGGATTCTTTTTTTTCTTATTTTAGAATTTTGTTTGTTACATGGGAATGTTCTTTGAGGTACTGGGAAGAATGAAAATGATTTTTAAAAAGGAATTTCATTCACTGAAGAATATTTATTAACTCATTTTAACTGATAAAGTTAAGGTATTTTGCAGTGAGTCTTCAAGAGGTCTGCTTTTAAAATTACTCTAAAGCAACACTGTTGAAACTTTGAAAAATATATCTTCTGTGGAACATCTCTTATGTTATTGGTGAAATTATGTCCTCCTTTTGGATCCATTATCTTAAAGTCCTTTTTTGAGAATCATCTTCCCTTCCTCTTTTACCCCTAAATGTATAGACAAATATCTACATAAAGATAAGTCAGCTTGGATATAGTAATACACATACAATGCAATCTCTGTGAGAGGCAGCATGACAGAGAAGTTTTAGGGCTAGCTTTGGAGTGAGAAAAACCTGGATTCAAGTCCAGCTTCTAAAATACATTAGCTGTGTGACTGGGCAAATCATTTAATATTTCAATACCCTCAGTTAACTCTAACCTTTTGATTTATGGACTAATATCTAATTTATCCCTGATAGATAGAATTTACTACAATGATGAAATCCCATGTCTGGAAAAATTACATTACTACAGAATATAGATAGAGGAAACAATAAGATATGGACTTTTCAAATTCCTTAAGTGAGAGAAAATTACTCTGATTTGTAATTTTTGAGACACACTCAGAAACATTGCTAGTGGATGAGAAAGTGTATCTGAGCCTATCCTAGCAATTACTTTATTCTATTGCCTATTACCTATTCAAAAGACAGTCTAGTGGAGTGAATAGGACTATTCCTGGCACTAAGAAAAGCTGAGTTCATGTCCTATCTCTGACATATAATATTATGACATATATCAATTAATCTCCCATATCTTGGGCAATTCTGTAATGCTATCAGTTAAAATGAGTTGCTAAATATCCTTCAATAAATGAATTTCCTTTTTAAAATTGTTGTCACTCTTCCTGGTACCTCAAAGAACCTTCCTTTGTAACAGTTACATATATATATATATATATATATAGTCATGTAAAATATAGCAAAAAAATGGGCCATTTCTGAATATGTATGCTTAATTCTATACCAGTAGTCTACCACCTCACTGCTTACAATGTCAGGCATACTTTATTTTCATTCCTCTAGGTCATGTATGGATGGTCATTGCATCATTTGGGGTTCTTAAGTTTTTCAATATTGTTTTCCTTTTTATTACATATTCGACATAGACAATATATCTTGTTATATTTAATATTTCGTATACTACTATGGTCATCTGCAGATTATTCTGGTTGTTTACTTTGTTCTGTATCAGTTCATAAAAGTCTTCTGAGGTTTCTCTGACTTCTTGTGACATTTGGTATAAAAACAGTTACAATTCATATTTGTCATTTCAAATGGAGTAAAATATTCTATTACATATTTCTTTCATTTCATTTATTTTGTACACATTTATTACTCCTCTCTTCCTCTTCCCATTGAGTAATCAAGAAAAGAAAACCCTCATAATAGACATGCTGAGTCAAAGAAAATAAATTACAATATTATTCCTCATTCTGCATTTTAAGTCAATCAAATGTATGGCAAGAGTCAGGCAACATCCTTCATCTTTTGTCCTTTATCATTGTGTTTTATCATAACATCGATCAGAGTTCTAAAGTCTGTTACAAATATTATTTTCATTATATAAATTCTAGTTCTGCTCACTTTATTCTTCATCAGTTCATAAAAGTCTTTTCAGTTTCCTTTGAGATTTTCCATTTCACTGTTTCTTATGGCACAATGTTATTCCATATTTCATGTACTATAATTTGTTTATCCATTCCTAAATATGTGGATACCCTCTTATTTCCCAAATTTTGTCTACTGTGAAAATAGTTGTTACAAATAGTTTCATACCTTTAGATACTTTTCCTCTTTTTTTATTTCTTTGGGGATATCAGCCTAGTGTTGGTATTGCTGGATCAAAGGGTATGGACGGTTTAGTGTTTTTTGAGATGAGTTCCAAATATCTTTCCAAAATAGCTGGACCAATTCATGACTCCACCAGTAGTATATTAGTGTTCCTGTTTTCCTACAGTCCCTCCAACATTAATCATTTTCCTCTTTTGCCATTTTTCCATTATGCTTTATGAGAAGGAACATTAGATTTGCTTTAATTTGCATCTCTTATAATTAGTGATTTGCATTTTTTGTTGTTGATAGTTTGGATGTCTTTAAAAGTGTTTTGTTCATATCTTTTGACCATTTATCTGTTGGAGAATGGATCTTGGTCTTAGGAAGTTCATCGTAGCAGCATATATGGCTGAATTAGATGACATCTTCAAATGAACTGACTCTGTATAGGTGGATATCAAATGCAGTCACAATATATACTAAATGGAGGGAAGGGAAGAAAGACACACCACAATTGCCAAATATTTTCCCACATAGTGAACATATACAGTAATAAAAATAGCTATAATTTGTATAATGCTGTAAAGTTTATAAAATGGTACATACTATACATCATTTGATCCTCACAACATTTGTGAATTAGATTCTATTATTAATCTAGCTTTGCAGTTAGGGAATCTGAGTGGGAAGAGGGAGAGTTAACTGGATCACAATAACTCTAAGAGTTGGAGGCAGAATTTGAACTCAGATTATGCTAAATACCAGTGCTCTATACCACTTAGTTTAAGGAAAAGAAAAGCATATGTTCACCTATAGAAATTTAAGACTAAGTGTTCATCTGGAGCATTTTCTTTCTCATTATTAATCTGAATATGCCTTAAAACAAAAGAGATTTAGGGCCTGCCTACAAATCCTAGAAACAATAGTTGCCTCTTCTTTAAATATATCAAGAAAATACCATCTTGCTACATTGGAAGAGATAATTCAATCACTGGAGAAACAGATATGTTTTTCTTTCTTCTCCAAATCTCTACCAGATTTCCCTAGTTACTGTGTTAGTGTTATTGCTCTATTATAAAGCAGAGTGGGAGGACTTCTGCAGGACCAGTGATGAATTGTATAGTTATCATCCAAGGATAAGAATAACTACAGGATGATTGGTATTTTTCACCAAAGCAACTCTTAATGGCCATAATATTATTTGCAGAGGGGTTATAATTTGTAGAGAGTCCCATACTGATGAAATAACAGGTTCTGGAAATAGTGGTCAGCAAGTGTTCCTCGGATGAGGGTTATAATGCTTCAGTCAATTCAGGGAAAAAAAATTGATGCCATTGGGATAAGATAGTAACCTCTTAGACTGTCTGGGAGTTATGTTAGTCGAGAAGGGGAAAAGCTTCCAGATTGGTCATAACTTATCCAGATATAGAATGCAAGATACTTCCATGTTGGGATTTGATTATGTTAATGAAATTAAAATTGGAGCTCTAGATGAGGATGGGGATTTGGAGTAGGAAAGCAGAAAGTTCAATGAAGAGATATCATAAAAAGATGATAGTTGAAAGAAAAGGTATAGAAATTTATAATTAATTGTATAAACATTGTATATTTATTTGCAAATATACTGCTCATTCTATTTTATATAGAAAAGAATAAGAAGGGAAGGGATAAGCAAGTATGAAACAGTGTGCTTCAGTGTACCTGCACAATAAAAACAAGGGAAATAATATTTTTGCAATTGGATTAATTATAGAAAGATTCAATGAATTTTCTGCTGGGTTTTGAAGAAAGTAGAAGATTCATCTTGACAGAGAGGAAAATGTCCTAGGAGTTTAAGATATCAAGGCAAAGTCAAGAAGGTACAGGTCTTGTGAGAGACAATAAGGACACCAAGTTGAGTAAATGAAATCATATTGGGGAAGCAGAACATAAGCATAGATAAACAACATGGAGTACTTTGGTGGAGGGGTAGGCCTCAGAGTTTGATTTGATTTGGTAGTCAATAGGGAGTCATCATAGATTTTTGAGTGATAAGTGACTTCATGAAAGCAGTGTTTGGTAAAGTTTAAATCACATTAAGAGTAACTTGTGTTTATAGAAAATGGAGCTCTATTAATTCAAAGTGACATCTCTGAGTGCTACACCACTTGACATGTCTCTGTTAATTGAGATTAAATAGCATATTAACTTGATTTAATATTTGCCATGAAAGAAATAATCAAATTATAATGAAACAACAGCCAGAATGTTCAAATTCATGCTTAGAATTAGAAAAAAAAGTTTAGATAGAATTCACAATCCATCCATAGAAATAAGTATGCATTTATTTTAAAATCCTTTAGATCAAGTGGATTTGAAGATGTTTTAAACATTTTTTTCTTGTTTCATGGATTAGTAGGACATTAGAGCATAAAGGACTCTGTGATCTCACTTAACATTCATTTTGTAGATAAGGAAATTGAGTCACAAAAAAATCTCTATATGATTTTGGAATATCATTTACCCTTTCTTAATCTCATCTATAAAATTTGAGGGTTGAGTTAGTTGACATGTAAGTTTATATAGTTTAATTATAATCCAGGATTAGAACCCAGACTTTTGAAAGCCAGTGCTGAGTCTCTCCATTTCAGGAGACTGTTGCTTCCTTCTCTATGCATTAGATTATTGGCAAGAGATAATACCTTTGCAATAGAGTCCTTTCAAATTTAACCTAATTTTTCATCATTTGCAATTCAAATAGTGCAATTTCCAGAATATATAATGATCTTTTCTTAAACCATGATGCCCTAAATGAAAAATATTCATTGTCTTGCTAGAGTATAATTTTTACTTTAGAAGCTTCTCAGCAACATTTTTCAATCATTACTTTTTTTCCTTTTTGTTCATTTCTGAACCAAGAGAATAAGACTTTATTTAAATGCATGGACAAGGTTCATGAACAAGAAAATGAAGATATTGATTGTAATCTGGTCTGTAAGTGAAGATATTAAGTTTTGCATTAAAATGAACATTGGTAAAATTTCAATGAAGGGAAATAATGGTCCATTATATTTTTTGACAAAAATTCTGCTGTTAAAAAGAAAAATTGTCTATAAAACATTGGCCTTTCCACTTCTATTTTCTTTCTTGTTCTTCTTTGCTTCCTGAAAAAAAGAGTTCTGGGTAAAGATCTGTTAAGGCCCATACTATATCTTTTTGTCCATATGTTGTCAGGGAATATAAACTGACCATAAAAATTGATTCAAGGTGATAGCCAGGATAGAGAAATCTTAGCATAGGAGCATTGTCTTTTGACAAATTTAGTTTCAATGGGCAATGCTATTTTAAAGAAATGTAGGAGGAAATAGACAAAAGCTTTGTGGTATCAAAGCATTTTTTAAAGCTTTTATGGGCTGTTTCTTGTCTTGTTCCTTACACTGTGGTGTTAATCCTAGCACTGAGCTCTCTTTGAAGTCAAGAAGGGCTTCAGATTTAGATCAGTTTCTCTCTGGCACAGACTAGGATGTGAAATGGGTCTTAGAACACAGATGGCCATAAAATTAAAACATGAACATTTGAAGGCTATTAGTTCAAAGTCTGGACCCAACAGCCTTTTGATATTAAAATAAAACAAAACAAAAAAAACCTAGAGTATGCTGGGCTCAATCCAGTTACAGAGCATGCATTCATCTTCTCTTTTCAGAGATTGAATAGGAAATTTAGGATATTGAAATCACACTTTTTTTTTCCCCCCAAGACAGTATGTAATGATGGACTATTTTGATTACAACTGCATTTACATAATGGATTTAAAACCCATTATTCTCTCTTTTATATAAATGACCCACCCAGATCACTTTTTATATGGAATAGAGAATATCTGGATGTGTTATTTTCAGGAACTTTGGTTTTTGAGCCATTTCCTTTCCCAGTGAAGGCTGAATATCATAAAGCTAGTTACTGGTGGCTGCTTCTGGGCTCTCAACTTTTGTTTTTCTTGGTAGAGTTATATTCCCAATGTCCCAAAGTTTATCATGATATAATGTAAGGCCTGGGTTTCAAGGTAGGCCAGTTTGGTTGGGATGTAGAATGTACAAAGGGAAATATTATGAAACAAGTCTGAAAAGATAGACTGGGACCAAATTTTAAAGGGTTTTAAGTCAAAGAAATTATCTTGTGTTTGATTTAGATGCTATTGGGAATCACTGAAGTTTCTTGAGTGATATGATTTGACTTATAACTTTATATGTTTCATTCATGATTCTACTTCTATAAAGAATTGTTTCTAAATAAAAAAATCAAAATGAAGAATAGTCATAATAGATTCTTGCATATTTTTCAGCGAGTTTCAAATAGTTCACAAAAGAGGAAGAAGTAGAGGAAGATGAGATTAATACGTATGGAGGCATGAACAGATGAATGAATGACAAAATTATGAAATTCTTATTATGTGCTAAGTATTTTATTTTGGATTAGGGATAAAAACCAAAACCAAAGTCTTTGCCCTCAAGTGGTTTATATTCTAATAAAAAAAAAGACAATACATAAAAAAGGACTGGTGGGTTAGATGTTTTAGACCAGGAAGTCACAAAGATGAAGGGTACAATTATAGGGCAATTAATTGACATATACTTCCAAGAATGATAATATTGATTTTGATGACTGTTCTAGACCTAAAAGTGAAAAAGGGAAGGAGAAAGTGCATGACTAGCTGTAGATTGAATTTATTGACTGGAAAACACAGCAAAGTGTGCATCTGGGACAAGCTAACAGATAGCTTTCACCAGAAGCCTGATTGAAGGAGAGGAGCCAAATTTAGGATATAAGTGAAAACAGGGAGAAATCTTGAGATAGGAAGAAATTGAAAGCATTTGAGTCTGGTGGCTTGGATCTTCTCAATAAAGTAGAAAATCCCCTACAGAAAGACAAGGGGCAAGATTGTATGCTTGAGGTGAGAATGCTTGGAATAGTCACTGTGGGGAAAGTGATGGGGAGTTTAGAGATGACTGAAAATACTATGGAGCAACAGTAAGGATCCAGTTGTGGTGAGATAGTATGGGTTTATTTTGGACCCATTTATTTTTCTTTATTAATGGAAGCTCAGATAGAGACATAAAAAGAGTAGGTTCGATTGTTAACTATGGGCTGAGGTTTAACAAGGAGGTTATTGAGAAGCAATTAAGGGATTTTCTGGAACTAGTGAGATCAGCATTGAAGGGGCTGACCCTAATGTTCAAGCTATGAAAGAGAACAAAGAAAATCAAAATAGAGATGATTATTGTAGAGAACAGGGGTGAAAGAAAATGAAATCCCAATGAAGGAAGAAAGGTCCTGTGGGAATTTAAGTAGTAGGAAAAGTCAAAAATAGTACCCTCTGATCAGATTAATTGATCAATAAATTAGGTCAAATGATAAAGCTGAAAGAATATGTCTAAGTCTCCCTTTTGTTCCCTCTCTCCCTTCTAACATGTCTCCCAGTTGTTCAAGCTCCTCATTTTATTTCCCTTTTCTTTCTTCCTATGCATAATTTTTCTGCTCATTCCGGGCACCTATTTGGAAACCTTTCATGTCTGAGGTTCAGATAGCTAACCAGCTTGAAAGCATCTGATAGCAGAATTCCAAAGCATGAGTCATTCATGACTAATAACAAGTTCAAGGCTTTCCCCATTTCTCTTAAGATCATTTGGGATCATGCTGATATTGTCTGTATCATAAGGAAAGAATTTTTAATGATGTAGTTCTAGTAATATATAACAGACTTTTGAGGAAGAAGACTCATCATGAAGGTATGTTGCCTAGTAGATAGCTGATCTTGGAGCCAGAAAGATCCAAGTCCTTTCTTTGACACGTACAGACTATGACCCTGGGCAGGAGATCTAACTTCCCAGTGTCCTAAGCAATTCTCTAAAATGATAATTGCAGAAGAAGGACTGACCTGTATTGGTAGGAAGAATTTTGTCCCTAGAGAGCTCCCCATGCCAATACTTTTTATAGTGTTTGCACAATTTCTTGTTTGTTTCTAGCAGCAACATTATAAGAGGCAGAATAATACAGAATAGAATGTCAAACCTGGAGTCAGGGAGATTGATCTTCCTGAGTTCAAATCTACCCTTAGAGACTTAGATGTGTGACCCTGGGCAAGTCACTTACCCTAGGGTTTCTCAGTTTCCTTATCTGTAAAATTGAATTGGAGAAGTATAGATGATACTCCATTCCAGTATCTTTCCCATGAAATCCCCAGATGGGGTCATGAAGAATTGGACAACTGAAATGACTAAACAAAAAAGTAGACTGGAGATGAAGAAGATCTGGGTTCAGAGCTTGTCTCAGATGCTTAATAATTCTGCATCTGTGGGTAAGTCACTTGACCTTTCTGGGCCTCAGGTTTTTCATCTGAAAAATTAAGATTTGGGGCTTGATCATCTCAAAGGTCCCTTCCTATAAGAGAGGCAGAGAAGAGAATATTAGTTCCATTTTCTAAAGGAAGAAATAGAGATTCAGAGAAATTCAGTGATTTACTGAAGGTCATAGTGCCATGTCTTAATGCAGTTTAAAAGTGTAGAAGATTAAGGAGCTTAAAATTGAACTGAACCTTTTGGAATACCCTTATAATGGAAGAGAACAGCCAGGTGGCACAGTAAATAAAGCACTAGGTCTGGAGTCAGGAAGAGTTCAAATATGGCTTCAGATACTTCCTGGCTGTGTGAGACTTGGCAAGTCATTTAACCCTCTTTGCCTCAGTTTCCTCATCTGTAAGATGATCTGGAGAAGGAAATGGCCAACTACTCCAGTATCTTTGCAATGAAAACCCAAATGAAGTCTTGAGGAATCTCATATGAGTGAAATGACTGAATAACAATATCATCATAAAAGAAGACAAACTCTAAGGTGGATTTTTTTTTCTGTTCCAAGACTAGTATGCTCTACATCTTGTATATAATATTAATATTGGATTTGGATTTGAATTCATATTTGGGGTCAGCTTTTTTCCTTTGGTCTTTAGAAATGATACCTTGAAATGTATTCAAGAATATTATTGATAGCTAGTATGGAATACATACATACATATATATATATATATATATCTACACACATATATGTAATTAAACTTACTGTCTAGATAGTAAAAATAATTAAATAAGACAGGAAATAACCAGATAGACTTTTCTTCTCCTTGACTTGGGTTCACTTTCTATTGATCTTACCATGTTGTTTCTATGCTGACCTACCTCACTTTATTACCATAAATTGCCCCAGCTGCCAAAATTGCTGCTTATGCCTTTACCCTTAGATTAACTTTCTGAAACTACTGGTATAAAATTTAGCTCAAAAACATTCATAAAATGCATTTCATCTAATTTTATTAAAATGTCACCATCTCCAATCTCTTTGAAATATTTTCCTTAGCAGTGGGGTTAGTTGAGAACTAAGGGCCAATTCTTTGCTGGCTCAGTGCCTCCCTGGAAGCTGTCACAAGACACAGAACCTTTGAAGTTGTGAAAACCTTGTACTGTGTTCGGCTCCTTGGGACTTTTGAGCAATGTGACAACTAGGTCTTTGATGACAGATTATTTCCTGTTTCTTTTTCCTCCTTGAAAGATAATCTCTCTGAGCTTTCTACCTTAAGACAAATGACCAAATTTGCCTTAACAAAATCCAATTCAGGAAGCTCTGTCTTCTAATACATCCCTAGGTCTTGTTAAATAGAACTGTTGCACTGGGGGAAGGAGAATAATGATGAAATAAGGAGAGAAATAGATATAAGGTCAAAGGCTTTGCTTTTCAGCTTTTATAATGACATGTGATATTTTTAAAGTTCTTTACAATTTACAAAGAACTTCAATCACAGGAACCCCACTAGTGTAGAGAGTGTAACTGAAATGACTTGCCCACAATCTTAGAACTAGTAAATATCGGGTTCTTGACTTGAACTCAGTTCTTCATTCCCCAGACCAATGCTTTGTCTGCTCCATCACAGAGGTGCAAAATTGGAAGGCAACTGGAGATGATTTAGTCTAACCCCCTTGTTCTACAGATGAGAAGGTTGATGCCCAGAAAAGGGAAGTGCCCAAATTCACAAGGCACTTTTCTCTTCTAAAAATGGATTGCTGCTGGTGGTTATGATAAAATTCTTACATATGTTCAAATGAAGAGATTAAACACTTTTAAATTCATATCTTTATGTAAGTGTTGCATGCATAGTTGCATGTTAATGCCAGCTGAGATCGCATGAGGATTGTGTGAATTTGTGGTATAAGAAATGAATGTTTGACCCACGCCTGATAATTCTTTCAAGGAAGGATTATTTGCTGAATAGTGTTCTATTAAGGATGCTGTTAATGAATAGTTTCATCATTAATTATATGGAAATTCAATGTTTCTGAGCTCTGAAACTGAATGGCATATAATTGGATACAGTCAGTAGATTTATCTCGCAGCTGTATTTTTTTTTTGTCTCCTAGTTCTAATAATGTATTAACATGATGGCCTAATTTTTCTGTCTGAAACAAGTTGTGCTAGCATACTAACATCTCTCCTTGCCTCCATTTGATAACTTGTCTTTTAACTAATAGATATAATCTTTTAACTTTCTCTTCTTTTCTCCTTTCCTGTGGTCATCTCCACTCTGGCTTTCTGGCTACTCATTCTAGCAATACAAGATCAAGTCCAGCTACAAGGCCTTCGCAGCAATCCCTACAAACACATTGCTTTTGGAGCAGAAGGTTAGTGTTGGCTCACAAGAAAAGTTGCGAATTATACTTTACATTGCTTATTATGTTTTTCACAGTCTTCCCTTTTCTATAATTTCTGTTGGGAAAGTTTCAGACCAGAAATCTGATCTTCGCTAATCAGTCTAGTAAGCATTCTGCTAAATAAAAAAAAAAAGAAAAAAGAACAGTTCCTGATCTCCAGGAACTCATGGTGTAATAAAGGCAGCCATTACAATTATATTTCTAAATCTTAATGAAAGCATTTTGATGAATGGACTAAGGTAGTCTGAGGATTGCTGATGGGGCCTTTAACACTGTATCAGTGGGTCCATGGGGTCAAAGCTATTTTCATATTAATGCTATGATATTTAATTTAATTTACATGGTAAATATTGATGTATACAACCCATATAAACAAACGCTCTTAGGGGTTATTCATTTTTAAGAGTCTAAAGTAGGCCTGACATTAAAAGGTTTGAGAACCATTGGATTTGGGAGATGAAATTTGAATCATTTTGGTGAATGGACTCAGGTATTTTTTTATTTCAAGTGAATGGTTTTGGGTCTTGAGCTAGAACAAGGATGTTAGGGCAAGACTTGGTTTGTCTCTCATGCTTTAAAATACTCAATAGTTTTATTCTGTTTTAGGATTTTCAGGAGATCATTGAGAATTCTTAAATTTTATTGGTGTCAATTATTCCATCACAACACATAGGCATCTTGAAGCAGTCCTTGGCGTAATACTCTTTGATTGACTCATTTTCTTTTGCAAATTTTTGACATGGAGAATAGAGGAGGTGGTAACTAAAGGAGGAGGAGAAAAGTTGTATGAACATATGCATACATATCCTTTAGATACTCAGGCATAATAATGACTATACTGATGATCAGAAACATGCTTTTTTGGAGATCAATATCTTCTCCAAATTCCCAAGTATTTTAAGAGCTAGAAAAGTTTAAGAATCTTCAAGAACTGAGTCCAGAAATATTTTTGTCCCAATGTGCTGCTCCCAGTTGCTCTTTCCCACAATGAAGTTCCAATCTGTACAATGTTGAAGGAATAAAGGGCTTATTGAATTGCACTGTGAAACCTTACCATTTGGGAAGGGGAGGATAAAAGAAGGGAAGCACAGGGAAGGAATAAGGTATTAAGTACTCTGTGTCAGGCACTATGCTAAATTCTTCTTTTGAGAGGAGGTAGAAATCTTATTTCTATGTGAAAATGTAAAGTGTTAGCTTTCTCAGTAGCATATCAAGACAAATGATATGGAGTCACAGTGGAGAAAAATGGTAGTCATGTTCCCTTGTTACTTTCTCTCCAACAATTGGATTGAGGCTGGGCACAGTGAGTTTTATTGAAGCTCATTTATCCAAGACTATTTAAAAAGAAATCCTTACAAATCAGTATTGGTCCCAAGGCAAAAGAGTGATAAGGCTAGGTACTCTATTCAACTAACTATGATATATGATATAATATATTAATTATATAATTATATGATATAATAAATATTTATTAAGTGCTTTCCTATACACAAAGCACTGAAAGATACAAAGATGATAAAGATGTAGAAACTATTTTCAAGGCTCATACAAACATATATGAAAGCAAATATAATTAAAGAATAATCTAAATTATCCCAGAAAGATTCAAAGTATCATGAGGTGTTTGATGAGGAAACTATTATATCTGATTGTTAGAATAAGGGAAGATTTCCACAAAGAAATGGCATTTAAGCTGGACCTTGAAGGATAGGTGAATACAATTTTGACAGGAAGAGATGGGATGTGTGGCTGTAGGAGGTATTATAGGTAGAAGAAAAGGCATTTTCTCTTTTAATTTGTCAAGTGACAAAGATTGGAGTCCATTAGGTGATAAAGACTAGAATGAATAAGAAGCCACTAGTTTAATTCATGGATCTATTACAGACTCATTTCATGACATATAATTCTTGTGGTGATGTACAAATCCTAATTTTGGTTCAATTTCTATTTCATACTTTTGGGAGTTATTTGTTTTTGTTCTTGAACAAAATATTTGACATGCAAATTTTATATTCTTGGTAGAGGAAAATATTAATATTTTGATATTTAACATTTATTAAGGTGGAGCAGATAGAGGGTGAATTTTAGAGTCAAGATGATCTGGTTTCAAGTCCTGCCACATTTTGACTATATGTTGAGAGATAAGTAATTGCTTCTCATTTAAATTAATGAAGATTTGGGAATCTTCATTGGTGATGAGAATTTCTACCCTGGAAGTATAATATACCTATGGAATCAGTAGTTTGGATCAAAAATCTCTCTAAAATATGAATAGATTAATTTAAATGATTTTGAGGATTTAGAGAGAATTCATAGACATATAGAGTCTTAGATATAATTTACTTCCTTGTTTGAACAAACTGAGATTTTTTTTAGGTAGAAGTTATTTTATCCCTCATCTTATATATTCTGCTTTTCTGAAGAAGCCAGTGTTTTTTCCCTACTATTTTACTGTACCTTTCAAAATTGCACTAAGATAAAACTATTCCTTGACAAAGATAAATTGTTTTGGGGCTCCAATCTGTAACCTAGTTAAATGTAAAAAAAAAATTCAAATATTTGTCCTTTTTTTGCTTCTTTATATTATTCTAGATTCTCACCATTTTATAAGGTTTTCTCCAAGTAATGGTTTAAAAATTTATTTAGATTATGATTTCATCACCATTGGACAGGAGTTGTTAACCTTTTCCTGCATCAGGGACACTGTTAGCAGTCTGAGAAAGCCTACCGACCTTTTATTAGAATAACCCTCTTAAATTCATGAAATAAAATATGTAAGATTACGACAGAAACCAATTATATTGAAATAGTTATTCAAATATGAAAAAGTTCACACAACCCAGCTTAGAAACAGTGCCACAGAAGAATCGAATAACTTCTGGGTCGAGATGGCTACAGAGTAAAAGCAGGCTCTACCTCTCCACCAATAAAGAGTGCCTCAAAATGACAAAACCAAAGTCAAATGAGCGAAGGGGTTCCATAGTAGGGCACAGCATGGAAGGTAGGCAAAGTTAGGGCATTTCCGCAATAAAAGGAGATGAAATTTCCCCCACTAAGGGGCGAGCTCATCACCCCTCCCGCACTTCACCTACCTTTCTAGAGTATGAGTGAGCATGGGACAAATTTCTAAGTTCCAGGAGGGAGGCTGGCTGTGGTCAACACAGACTTACCCCTAAGAGAAACTAGGCCTGGAACACTGGGAGTCTGAGGAAACATTGAGATAGGGACAAAGAGCTTGCACAGAGGGGGCAACTCACAGCAAAATACCACAGAGAACAAAAAAAAAAAAAAGCCCTTGGGCACAAATCTCTCCAGTGCTTAATACAGAGTCTTGCCCACTCTCCACACCCAGACCTCTTCCAGGCAATCTTTAAGTTCTTTGGGTCTGAATCTGCCCTTAAGTGCAGCAAGACTAGGGGCCCCTGGAGGGTTGATGAACTGTGGAGATAGGGCAAGGAGCTTGAGCAGAGAGAAGTGGCTCAGAGCAAAACGCCACAGAGACCTGAAAAATAGAGCACTCTCCAGTGCTCAATACAGAGATTTGCCTACCCTCCATGCTCAGACCTCTGCCAGGCAATCTCTAAGTTCTTGGGGGCTGGACCTGCTAGTAAGAGCAGCTAGACACTGCTGAAGACTGGAAAAAATATCCTCAGGGCAAAAACCTCTCCAGAGCCTAATACAAAGATCACCCACATTCCTCACTTAGACATCTGGCCAGGAAGGAACAAGGCAATGACCACCAACTCCCAGGAACTAAAATCTACAAACACCAAAATAACCAAGAAGAAAATCTTAACACTTGATAATTTTATGCAGAAAAATCCAAACTAAATAAGAAATAGCAGAAGATGACAAACAATTAAACACACCCAAACCTTTGAAAAAAAATTGGAAATTGGTCATAAGTTCTTGAAGACTTTAAATCTGAGTTTGTGAGAAAAATGGAAGAGATATGGCAAGAAAAGTGGCAAATAGTACAAAAAGAAAAATAACAGTTTAAAAGACAGTATCTCCCACTTGGAAATTGAAGCCCAGAAATCAAATGAAATAATAAGCAAATTGAAGATCAGAAATGAAGCCATGAAAAGCAAGATAAATGAAGCCAAAAAGGAAAATCAAAAGATCTTAGCTGAAAACCAGTCATTAAAACTAGAGTTGGGCAAGTAGAAGCCAATGATCTTAATGATCACAAGACAGCAAGAATTAATAAAGCAAAGTCAAAAGACTGACATATTAGAAGGCAACACAAAATATCTCAGGTGGTTGACCTGGAAAAGAGATCTTGAAGAGACATTTTGAGAATCATAGGCCTACCTGAAAACCTGGAAACAAACAGAATCCTTGACATCATACTACAAGAAATTATCCAAGATAACTGCCCTGAGATTCTGCAACCACAGGGAAAAATAGACATTGAAAGAGTCCATAGATCATTCACTACAGTAAATCTTCAAAAGACAACCCCCAGGAATGTATTTGCCAAATTTAAGAGCTTCTAAGTTAAGGAGAAAATATTACAAGAAGTCCAAAAGAGACAATTAAGATATCAAGGAGCACCAATCAGGATTACAAAGGATCTGGCAGCCGCCACACTAAAAGACTTGGAATACAATATTCAGAAAGGCAAGTGAATTGGGTCTACAACCAAGGATGACCTACCCATCAAAACTGACTATATACTTCTAGGGGAAAGTATGGACATTCAACAAAATAGAAGACTTTCAAATATTTGTAAAGAAAAGACCAGAACTAAACAAAAAATTTGGCATCAAAATACAAAAACAAAAACAAAAACAAAAAAAAACCCATGAAAAAGTACATAAGAAAGAGAGGGGTCTTATTTTTTTTCCTTAAGGACTCAATAAGGCCAAATTGTTTATATTCCTATATGGAAAAATGTTATTTGTAACTCTCAAGAATTGTATTCACTATTATAATAGTTAGAAGAATTATCCAAAAATAGAGATCGAGATACTAAGTGGTTTAAAATCATATATTAAAAAGAAGAAGAAAGAAGCAGGGGGGGAGAGAAGATGGCACCAAGAGAAACTTGAATGAATAAGAAAATTAGGATAATCTATACTATACAAAAAGGCACATGGGAGTGGGAGGGGAAGAATACAACTATAAGAAGAGGAAGAGAATGCTAAAAAGTAATATTCAAACCTTACTCTCATTGGAATCAATTCTGAGAGGGAAGAGCATCTAGATTCATTGGGGTATTGAATTCTATCTTACCCAATAGGAAACTGAGAGGGGAAAACTAATGACACAAATATGTTACTGATTCCAAAGCCAGGTAGATCAAAAACAGAGAAAGAAAACTATAGACCAATCTCCTTAATGAACGTAGATGCAAACATCTTAAATAAAATACTAGCAAAAAAACTCCAACAAGTGATTACGAGGGTTATTCATTATGATCAGGTGAGGTTTATACCAGGAATGCAAGGATGATTCAATATTAGGAAAACCATCCACACAATTGACCATATCAACTGTGAACCTTAAAAAATTCTCAGACCCTACTTTATAAGGTTTGGTTAAGACCATTCCCCACTTTAAACAATGAAGGAACTTAGATCAGGAATGTGAGACCTCTACTCAACCCCTACTTAAGCCTGCTTTAGGGGAAGAAACTCCTTGCTGAACAATGAAAAAAATACTTAAACCCATACTTATAGTAAGGCAAAAGTTCTTAAGCTGTGCCTATTTTTAGATCTAATACAAAAGGGTGCTAAGTACCTATAAAGGTCAGGCAACTTGTGAATTTACAAGGAGCAAAGAGGTGAGAACTTACTCAGAGGTTTTCTGGTGTTAATTACTCAAAAGATTAATCTACTCAGGTGTGAACTAAGAATGGTCTGTCCTTTGGAAAACATCTACTGTGATTGGTAGATGTGAGAACTTAGGGGAGGTGACATAGGAGAAAATTCCCTTTAAAAGGAGAGGCTCAAGACAGTCTCAGGGAGTCAGCTGGGAAAGGCTGAACTGGAGGAGGCAGCTGGCCAAAGCTGCCTTGAAGGGTCTCTCTTGGGGCTCCCTCTCAGAGATCTTGTGGTGAGTTGATAAAAGACTGACTGATCCCTCTTTTAGGGTTTTCAGCTTAGGCTGGCTCGTGCTGGCCTAGGCTGCTATAGCCCTTTTTTCTCATTATTCCCTTTTTCTCTCTTTCTTTAATTCCTCATTTGTATTAATTAAAATCTCTATAAAAACCCAGCTGACTTGGGCATATTTAATATTTGGGAATTTTTCCCTGGCAACCACCTTATATTTGATTTAAAACAAGACACTGTCTTGAAACCATATTTTCTGCGGTCACAATTTAAGCTCCAACTCTTTTATCTGCAACAATTTAAGTCTTCCACTATTTTAATTATTACACAACAAGCAAACCAACAAAAATCACATGATTATCTCAATAGATGCAGAAAAAGCCTTTGACAAAATACAATACTCATTCCTATTAAAAACACTAGAAAGTATAGAAATAGTTGAGCCTTTTCCAAAAATAATAAACAGTATATATCTAAAACCATCATCAAATATCAAAAACCTCTGACAAAGGTCTAATCACTCAAATTTATAAGGAGTTAAATCAATTGTATAAAAATCAAGCCATTCTCCAAAAAATTGATAAATGGGCAAGGGACATGGAGAGGCAATTTTCAGTCAAAGAAATCAAAACTATTAATAAGCACATGGAAAAGTGTTTTAAATCTCCTATAACCAGAGAGATGCAAATCAAACTAACTCTGAGGTATCACCTCACACCTAGAAGATTGGCTAACATGGCAGCAAAGGAAAGCAATCAATGTTGGAGGGGATGTGGCAAAATTCATGCATTGCTGGTGGAGTTGTGAATCTATCCAACCATTCTAGAGGGCAATTTGGAACTATGCACAAAGGGCACTAAAAGACTGTCTGCCCTTCGATCCAGCCATAACACTGCTGGGTTTGTACCCCAAAGAGATAATAAAGAAAAAGACTTGTTCAAGAATATTCATAGCCTCACTGTTTGTGGTGGTAAAACATTGGAAAATGAGGGGATGCCCTCCAATTGGGGAATGGCTGAACAAACCGTGGTGTATGATGATGATGGAATACTATTGTGCTCAAAGGAATAATAAAGTGGAGCAATTCCATGGAGACTGGAACAACCTCCAGGAAGTGATGCAGAGTGAGAGGAACAGAACAAGGAAAACATTGTACACAGAGACTGATACACTGTGGTACAATTGAATGTAATGGACTTCTCTACTAGTAACAATGCAATGATCCAGAACTATTTGGAGGGACTCATGAAAAAGAACACTATCCATATTCAAGGGAAGAACTGTGGGAAACGAAACACAGAAGAAAAACAACTGCTTGATCACATGGGTCGATGGGGCTATGACTGGGAATGTCAACTCTAAAAGATCACCCTAGTGCAAATATTAATAATATGGAAATAGGTCTTGATCAATGACACATGTTAAACTCAGTGGAATTTTGCATCAGATCTGGGAGGGGGGTGGAAGGAGGGGAGGGAAAGAACATGAATCTTGTAGCCATTGAAAAAAATATTCTAAATCATCTAATTAAATAAAATAAAAAAGAGGAGTCTAATCTATAAATCCCCTCTACTAACACATATTAGCAATTTCCCTTGAACTTCTAGTCTTTCAAGAGTTGACTGAATCTCAGAGAAATTGAGTGATTTGTCATACATATGCATGAAAAGCAGATGGTCCTAAATTTAAGACCAATTAATCTCTCATTTACTATATCACTTAAATGCTTTAAAAAACAGTAGACTTATTGTTATAGTTTTTTAATTTGTGTTCATTATCAGTCATTTCTTGAATGGCATTCTGCTATACTTTTCAAAAATGCTATTCTTCCTAAATTTGTGAGTGTAGTCATGCTACATCTGTTTTTGCAGTGGAACTCATCCTGCTCTGTTGAAGTCAAAGGTAGTTATTTTTGAACACAGTAGAAAAATTAGGACTATAATCCTCAAGTGCAAATCTATTTTAGTAAGAATCAACACTTTGAAGGTACTGAAATCGCTGAAGTTCTATGAAAAGCTTTCTATGCAATTGCATCATAAGGCTCTAGTTTTGTTTCTCTGTTTTGAAGCTACCATATGGGTGAAATCAACTTATAATGAACTACTTTTGATAATTTGTTAGTTAGATTTATTGATATTGATTCCAAAATAAACACATAGGTTTTTTTTGCTCTGGAAATCTATTGTGTTATGATTTAATCAAATCAGTGAGCCTCTATTTAGCACCTACTAGGTGTCAGGCACTGTGCTAAAAACTAAGGATTCAAAGAAAGGTCAAACAAGAGTAATAACAACACCTCCACCCACCCACCCCCCTTACCCCAGCCAAGGATTCACAATTAAATGAAGCAGACACTATGCAGAAAAAGATCTATACAGGACAGACTGGATATCATATCAGAGGAAAGACACTAGCATTATAGAGCATCTGGAAAGACAAAAAACAAAAACTTTTTAGAAAATATGAGATTTTAGCTTGTGGGAGGAAGCCAAGAAAACTAGGAGGCAAAGATGAGGAGGTTTAGAATTCCAAGAATGGGGAACAACTTATGAAAAGGCATGGAATATAGAGATGGAATATTGTGGAACATAAGGAATAATAGTAGTACTTATTGAAAATTTAAAAAAAATTCTTGAAAATTTTCTCTTTAAGTTGAACCTTAATATATATTTATAATTACACACAGATCTTGAGTTAAATTTATTTCTCTTTGTTATATTATTGGGCTTGGCCTCTGATTTAATTTTTTTTAATAAAACCAGCAAATTTTTAGTGTGTGTAAACTTCAGGTTATATGTCTATCCAGATGGATATCTATAGATATAGACATCTATATATAGGTGTATATATAGATACAAAGATCTATTTATGTGGTGATATAAGTATCTAGATATTGATATAGTTGTTAATCTTTACATAGATAAAATATCTATGACAAAAGATATAGATATCTATATCTCTAAGTCTAAAGCTAGGGTTCAACTATCTATATGAAACATAGATTTGAGTTACTCTTATTCAGTAATCAATTACAATATGAAAATTTTAATTCATAAGGACAGTAGAATTAGAGCTAGAAGGACTCTAATTCTAACCCTCTCATAATATAGCTTAGAGAGGGATGATTCTAGTTCATGTAGATAGTAATTGCCAGAATCGGGAATTGGACCAAGATCCCTTTACTCCTAAGCCAACATTTTCCCTAAGATAGTGCCTTGCAATATTCTATTTTTCCAGTAAAAATTCAGAAAGTGATTATTTTAAATTCAAACACTTAGCTAAGACCACTAGAACTATAGACTACTATTAGGTAACACATTTTAAAATATATTGGCTTCAGGCTCTTGGACTATTATTCTTTCCGATAATAGTGTTCTCTGAGATTAACATAAAAATAAAATACAAGTGAAAAAACCTATGAATGAATGGAAACTAAAACATAGAAATAAGCTGCCTATTCACAGAATATATGGACCTGTCATCTACAGATTGAGCTCTGTAGGAGAGAGAGTAGGAGAGACACATGCACTATTCAATTTCTTTAAATGTACTGGATATTCTTTTGGCTTTGCCAGTATGTGTTAAGAGACACATTGCTCTGAAAAGTTCCTTTGTATTTTTTTTTTAGCATTGTTATAGGTTTGGGGAGTAAGGTTTAAAATTCCATGGATGTGCAAATTTTAATTTTTATTGTAAATTGTGATCATTCTTGCTGCTTGAAGAAGAGAAACATTGTGAGGGCATGTCTTTGAGGATGGCAATAGAATTAAATTCAATCTCTCATCTCTTTCATGTGATGATTTTTTTCTTTTAACAAAAAAAGTTTCATTTCTTTGCTATACTTTTAAACAACAGCATTGCTAAAGTGGTTGAGGAAATACGTAATCTAAAAGTCCCTTTGTATTCTTAAATAAATTATTAATGCATTCCATTTCAAATAATTGATAACTTGGTTTTCACTTGTCACAACATATTGATAGGAAAGGCACAGAAATAGTTTTTTTCCCCTTGACAGAGAAAGGTCAGGAACTGGGAAATGGTATTATAAAACAAAACAAGAGGTATTAACTATTTTGTGAGTCCTCAAATCAACTTAAGGTTTCGTCTATTTTGAAGCCTGAGTTTTAAAACCAAATCTCATTCTTTTGAACAGATGCATTTTGTGGATATTTAGTAGTTTACATATTTCAAAAGAAAGAAACAGAAACTGTGTCACCAACTAAGTTTTGGAAATTAAATATTTAGACAGAACTAGCTGTTTTGTCAGTAAAGCTAAAGAATAAGGCCCAAACTTTTCAGAAATTAAGAATGAACCAGAACCTGGGCCTGGCAAACAACTATGCTATGGGATTATATTTTCCTAAATTTACTCCTTCCTCCCTATGAATCTTAAGGTCATATCTAGCTTATAGAGTCATATGTAGAGATATCAGGTGTTTGTTAGTGGGAGAGAATTGGAATGACAAGTGAGGATATAGTAGGACTTTATTTAACATGTTTTGAGAAATTGGTAGTAATAATAGCCTTTTCTATTGAAAGAGAAAAGAAGGATTTTGCCATGGTGGAAAGCCTTAGGTTACTGGAGTTAGAAGATTCAGATTCATCTCTCTCCCTGTCTGACATTGGCCAAATTACAATTCCTCATCGTACAGTGAAGAGATTGGATTAGCCAATCTAGATAGGTCATTTTTGGTCTTGATAACCTAAAACGTTTGTCTGATGAAGCCTATGGATAATTTCTCAAAATAATATTTTAAATGCAAAAAATAAAATGTATAGGTAATAAGGAAACAAATTATTTAAAATGAAAATCTATTCATTTATTCCATCCAAGTCTGTGAGTCCCTTGAAATCTATACATGGAAAAGAACCTCTGGACTAAGATGCCCTGTCTAGCTCTAAATTTATGGCCACCTGAAAGGTCTACTTTGGGCATACCACCTTCTGTTGGTCAGAATGTATTACAATGCAATCATTTTTGCATTGTAAAAGACTGATAGAGACCCAAACACTTTTCTGCTCTGCCAGGCAAAGAAGGAGCTATAACTCAGCAACAATAACCAAAAGATTTTTATTTTGGAGCCCTGCCACAAAATGTTTTTCCTTTGGCATACTCACTAAGTAAATTTTCTACAAATCATTTTTATTGTCTTTCACTAAATCTCTCCACTAAATATTCTCACGGTATGGAGGTGGCACTGGGCTCTAAAATGCTGTGCCAACAGACAGAACTTTGGCAGGGCCTACCAAGCTGGAAAGGATTTGAATGAATGCCTATTGACAATCAACAAACATTTATTAAACACTCACTCTATATGCCAGGCATTGTACTAAAAGCTGAAGGTTTAGAGAAAGTAAAAAACAGCCTCTTTTCCCATTAAGTCTACATTCTAAATGGGGAGACAACATGAAAAAATATATGATATATAGAATATCTATTGATATAGATTATAAATATACAAAGATATATGAGATATATTACAGCATGTAAAATACATATAGGATATATATATATATATATACATCTGTGTGTATATGTCTATATATGTGTATGTATATATATATGTATATACAGATATATATATATATATATATATAGAGAGAGAGAGAGAGAGAGAGAGAAGGTAATTTCAGAGATAATCTTAAAGATAATTACTAGTAGTAAGGAGGATGAGAAACACCCCTTGTGGAAAGTGGGATTTGAGGGAAATTGTTATAGAAATCCTAGAAATAGGTTTGAAAAGGGAAAGAATACTAGACATGGAGAACAGCTAAATGCAAAGGCTCATGAACTCAAGTGTCATCTAAGAAAAAGAAAATAGCCAGTTACACTGGATCACAGAGTACATGATAGGAACTAAAAAAAAAAAAAGAAGAGTCAAAGGTAGGAAGGAGCCATGGTGCAAAGAGTTTTAAATACCTATAGAGGACTTCATATTGGATCCCAGTGGTAAAAGAGAGCCACTGGAGTGTAAAGAAAAAGTCTGGGAACAAGTCTTCTGAGCAAATTGACTTTAATATGACAAAAGGAAAATCATCCTGGTCAATGTCATGTCCAGCATAGTCCGAGATCCGGAATGACAAATGAGCATCCAATTTATAGACAAAAAGAAGAACTTACAGACTTGTTTACTGCCTTCTCCAATAATAGGGATCCTGAATTTAGGACTAACAACTCATATACTGTTTCTTTTTGAAAGGGCTCAGGGAGGGAGCTCAAGGTGATGATGATGAAATGTCTGTGGCCTCACTGGAAAATTTGCCAACCATCTGTGGTCACTCTACTCTCTATAGTCTTTTGTACATCATTTGAAAAGCAAGTCTCTACACTGGATGAGTAAATTACAAAAGCAAGGAGCACACAAAAGGAAAATTCTTATTTTTACAGGTCTATATGATCATAGGGATCTGCATGATTATAAATAATTACACAGCTACTACTGATAATTCTATTATTACTACTATTACTCCTCCTACTGCTACTATTATTACGACTACTGCTGCTGCTACTACTACAGATTTTATATTATAGATGTCTTGTACTTATTCAATCAACTAATAACTGAGACTCTTACTATCAAATCAATAGTTACTACTTAACAATATGGTCCAACTAACAATCACAATGATATTAACACCAAATCTATAATCAATTTTTATTAACTAAGGAGATTTTGTTGTTTGGATGATGGACAATGCTATGATCAGATCTCTACTTTATAAAAATCATTTTTGTGGCTGAGTAGAGGATGATTTAGAAAGAAGAGAGACTTAGGACAAGAGAGTAGATCCAGTTGATAGGGGCTGAACTAGTATGATTGCTAAGTGAGCTGAGAGAAAGGGACATATACGAGAGGTATTATGAAGGCAGAAAGATGAGATTTGATAACAGATTATATATGTGGGATCTGTGTGATTAAGGAATCTAGAATAACACTAAAGCGATACTTACTGGGAGAATGGTCATTCTCTAGCCAGTAATAGGAAAGTTGGGAAGAAGGAAAGCTTTGGGGAAAAGATAATAAGTTCGGTTTTGGCATTTTGAGTTTGTGGTGCCAATGGGATATCCAGTTCAAGATGTCTAAATGATGATTAGTTATATGAGACTGGATATATAGATCTGAGAATCATCTTTATAGAGGTGATAGTTAAATCCACATGAACTAATAGAATCACTAGATATAGAGGAGGGACTAAAGGGGACCCAGGAAAAAGTATTGAGTGACGCTCTTAGTTAATGGGTATGACCTGGATGAAGATCAGAATAAGGATTATTCCGAGAAGTGAAAGAGAACTAGGAAACTTTTTTTTTCTAAAAGGTGAGCAGAGCTAAGTTCAGAGAAGCTCATCATCAGAAGGGGAATTACTCATCTGATATTTACTCCCTTAGAAAAGTCACTTCATCTCATTAGATTTCTACAAACTGAGGAGGTTGTTTGAGTTTGCCTTTGAGGTACTTTCTAGCTAAATAATCCTTATAATTTTTAAACAAGTTTGACTAAAAGTCAAAAGATTATGGAATTTCCAACCACAAAGACTTTAACTCCTTTTATGACACTTTAGAACTATCCCTATCATCCTAGAGGAAGATGAACATTTGATCCTCTCAGTACGCTCAACATCTTAAAGTGAAACATCTCTCTCTCTAGGTAGCTTTCTAGCTTTTGAAAACTTTGCATCCTTAGAATTTATTTTTTAAATAATTCTTCTGGGTACATTGAAAAACTATATTCTTTTTTCCTTAAAGGAATCTAAGTGGTGGAGGTGAGAAAGTTCATTGGAGGCATGGGAGAAAGAGAGTAGAAGGGCATAGAGATGGTTAAATGGAGTGCTATGTCGGAGGAACAGTAAGAAAAGTGGTTTGGCCATAGCATCAGTCAGACAATAAATATTTGTTTAAGCTTCTACTATGTGCCAGGTAATATGATAAAGAAAGATAAGAGACAGTTCCTGCATTCAAGCTTAAAATCTAATAGAGAAGACAATATGCAAACAACTTTGTACAAAGTATAAACAAGATTAATTTGAGATAATCTACAGAGGGAAAGTGCTAGAATAAAGAAGAACTGGGAAGGACTTCTGAGAGAAAGTGGGGTTTTAGCTGAGATTTGAAAGAAGCCAAAGAAGCCAGAAGGTAGAGATGAGGGAGGGGAACATTTCAGGTATGGGGTACATCCAGATAAAATGCTTGGAGTTGGGAAATGGAGTGTCTAGATATCTCTTGTTTAGAGAGTAGTTTTTGGTCCCCAAAATTCCATATGGAGAGAAGCTAATTCATTTTGCTTTTAGAATTTTAGAGCTTGATTGTTCTGGGACAATATTCTACCTAGGTACATTACTTTGGTAGCAAAGAAAGATGTATAGGGAATCATAGCTTCTTAGTGTGAATAGGGAGTAAAATACCTCTATTGACTTAATGTAGTTACATATAGGCACGAGTTCTTAACTCTAGCATGTTTCTATGAAATGGTACATCAGAAAGAGCTTCAAATTTAGAGTCAAAGGATCTGAATTTAAATTTCAAACCAGCCACATATTACTGGGGGACCTTGGTTAAGTCACTTCACTTTTCAAGGTCCCAGTTTCCTCAGCTGTAACATTTTAGGGAAGGGGAAAAATAGATGATTTCTGACAACCCTTCCAGCTCTAAATCTATGAAGTATATGCTGCTACTTTCCTTAAAAAATCCAACCATTCATAAGCAATAAATCATCTTTTCACAAAATTTTGAGAATTTAAAAAATGATTTCAGAGCTGTGCCCTATATGTGCCTAAATGAATTAGTCTGAAGTGAGAGGAAATAGAAGTTTCTAGTAAATACTTTCTTGCCATCACGGACTACTCTAAATTGAAATGAAAAAAGTTATAGATAAAGGAATGGCATCCTGCTGGTCTAATTGTCAGATAATGAATGATCTGTTGTTAGATTTCTGTCAATCTCTCTTTTTTGGCTTTGTCTATTAATGTACTTTTCAGTTGTAAAAATAAAAATAGTTACTTTTAAGGGGAAGCATAAGATGATACATTTGAAGAAATAACCCCTATCAAAAAGTCAATTATCATAAATTAAAAAGCTATCCTAGTTTCATCAAGTGTATTATGGTCTTTGATTTTTCCTGGAATAGGTTTAAGAAGCTGAACAACTTTCTTTTCAAATGATTTATTAAGTGACCTTAAGCCAAGAAAGGTAAAGATAGGTCAGATAGTTTCTTGTAAAGTTCAGAGACAGGAGATGTGGATTTCTAGGTAGAAACACAAGAAAGTTGAGAACTTGGCAGGATATAAGCAGTAGCCACCTCCTGTGATGGCAAGATTTGATTATCAGCTCTTGTTTCATAAATTCAGGCAGCTTGTGGGACTGCCTGTTGATTGCTGGGAAATGGGAGAAGACAGAATGATTCTCTGTACAAAGCTTAGAATTGGAGAAGATTCTGGTTGATGAGAGACACTAGTGACTCCTGAGGTGTAGTCAGAGTGACAAACAGCTGCTGTAGCAGCTGATTAGAAGGCTGACAGCAGAGGCTCAGTGTGAAAGAAAGCTTCAGGTCACTCATCAGGTTTTTGGCTCCATTGTTGTACATTGGCTTTTAGCACCATCAGCAAAGTCATCTTCTGGTGTGAAGGAAGATGACTGCCACAGGCTTTTAGGAAATCAAATATTTCTTTCATTGTTCTTACTTTAAAAAGAGCAAATCTGGCCATAATTACATCAGATCTTAAGGAATTGCAGAATTTCAGAATTGGAAGAGACATCAAATGTCCTCTAATTCAGGAATCCTCATCAATAGCATCTTGGACAAGGAGTCATTTGAACTCTGCTTGAAACTGTCTAGTGATGGAGAATCTCTAAGGATGGAAATCCCATTTACTCTCTAGTCTCAGCATCAATGAATGATGGTTACTAATTACTTTAGAACCTGTCTTTGGAGCATCCAATCCCTTTCTCCTCTGTTGGAGTCAGTACATGAACAAATTTCTCTTGGGAAATTGTTGCCTTTCTGACACTGAAGTCATGGTTCTTAGAGCCTTTTTTTCATATTTCCTGTTTGGGCTTTGTTATTCTTTGAATTCCTCTTAAAGAAGAGAATGTATGAAAGTTTTTTTTTTCATTTTTGTGATAGATGATTGATATCAGTTTCAGCTTTCTTAAGTCATTGGTTTAGTCCAGAAACATATATATGCTCTTTATTGTTTTTTATCCCCTTTCTCATGGTAGCATGGTATAGTGAAGGGGAAGCTTGCCTTGGATTTAGGATGCCTTGGGTTTGCTTCTGACATATAAGTGGCTCTATGACCCTGGATAAGTCACTTAAATTCTTAGTGACCTAGGTAATATACATATATCTATGAATTATAGATTAGATAATGATCTTCATTGAAAGAGGAAATTTCTTCACTTGGAAAACAACAAGTTTCCTTTAAAAAAAAGAGGGCACTAGGTGGCTCAATGGATAGAGTGTCAGGCCTGGAGTTGGGAAGAGCTAGTTTCAAATCTGATCTCAGACACTTCTTAGCTAGGTAACCCTGAGCAAGTTCTTGACCCAGATTGCAGAGTCCTTGCCTTTCTGTCTTAGAGTTGTCACAGAGAGTAAGATAAAAAAAACAAAACAAAACAAAACAACACTTGTTTTTATGATTTAATATTAAAAATAGACAATATTACTGGGGGGAAAAGAAATTATTTGTGGCTGTCAAATTGTTAGGAAGTGATAAGAGGCTGTAAAGATGTTAAAGAAGTAAGGTGCTAATTAGGTGAAGTTATAGTTACCCAGAAGCAATTAGAAAGAGAAACTAAGCATCTCATCACCAGAAACTATAGAGCCAAGAGAAGTTTGCTGTGACTTTCAAGAAGGGTAAGATGTTTCTTTATCTGTCAAGACCAAGAGATTACAATGCACAGGTACTATCCAGCAACGAATCAACTAAAAAGTTCAGAGGGAAAAAATGCTTTTATCAATTACATGCCAGACCTGACTGAAGTTAGGAACTCATCTGCCTGAGTTCAAATCTGGTCTCAGACATGTACTTGCTGTGTGATCTTCAGCAAGTCACTTAACCCTTTTGCCTCAGTTTCCTCATTTGTAAAATGAGCTAGAGAAGGGAATGGTAAATTGCTCCAGAATCTTTGCCAAGAAAATCCCAAATGGGGTCATAAAGAATTGGACATTCCTGAAAAATGATTGAACAATAATGAATCCCTCCTGAGAGATACTAAGTTTTGTTGACAAGAGCAACAGGGAAGTCTGTTGGCTTCCTAGGGCAAGACTCCAAGGCATACAAAAGAATATCTCAAGACTTGTCAAAATGGATGCTTGCTACCCATTTCTGGTGATTCACGTGGGCACAGATGATGTTGCCAGAAGGACCAGCGTTGCCAGGAGGATTACGAAGTCTTTGGCAAGGAACTGAAGACTGTAGAAACACAGGTGATGTTTTCATCACTTCTGCCCAATAAAGGCAAGGGATACAGAAAAGAAAAGCTGATTTGGAAGGTGAACAGCTGGCCAATAAGATAATGCCTGGGAATAGGATTTGGACTTCTGGACCAGTAGTCTAAAAATATAGATTGGGTTTGCTGGGGTGCTTCCTTCCCTAGCTTGTACTTATAGGTCATAACCTCCTATAGGGCTGCTAATCCAGCTTCAAGGTACTTTTTTGGGTTTCTGCTCCTAAAACTATAGTACTTGTGTCTCCAGTAATGTGTTTATTTGTCAGTAATTAGCTAGAGGCCACAATGAACTCAAATTAAAGACATTTACTGAAAATGCATAGTAAAAAAGTATCAACAAAACATTTAGCCTGTAAAGCTGGGCTGCAATCTCCCTGAAATGTGCCCATCAGCTAGGAAGGTGGACAGTGGACATAGAAGCTATGGACTACCCTGGTATATACACAGAGGGGATGTATGTAGTGAGGGTCCCCTGCAAGTAAAGGGACATATATGCACAAACAACATGAGAGAAGGAGTTTTCCCCTCCAGTGCTTTGGTGCTACAGGACCACAGGGTTACTAATGTTCTCAGACTGTTATTCTGTAGTTTCCTCTGGATTCTGCTCTGCAGGACTCTGTCAGACACTTGTTGGATTTGTAGCTCTGATAGACTCACTGGGCTTGCTCTCTAGTTCTATTGCTTTACCAGTTTTACTGTAGTTTCTCCCACCTCTAGCTTCTGGTCAAGCTGAAGTTGTTAGAAATGAACAATGCCATAGTCTTTTTTTGACAGAACCAGAATCTTTATCCTTTTTTTTTTTTAAAAGACTTACCTTATGTCTCAGGATTAACAATAAATATTGGTTCCAAGGCAGAAAAGTGGTAAGGGCTAGGCAATTGAGGTTAAGTGACTTGCTCAGGGTCACACAGCTTAGGAAATGTCTGAGGCCAGGTTTGAATTTAGGACCTCCCAGCTCTAGGGCTGGCTCTCAATTCACCAAACCACCTATCTGCCCTATCAGAAGAGATTCTTTCCATTTCTGTTTCCTGGGAGTCTTAGCTCTGAGAACTATCCAAACAACAGAATTCTAGTTCCAGTCTCTAATTTTTCTCTCTAAGATTCTACACAAAAGATTGAGATTCAGGAAGCAATGTCCTTGAATTCCCCTCTCAATGCTCTCTTCTATATGTCTCTAATGATCATTGTATGCTTCTGCTTCAAGAAAAATATTGCTGATTAGTAAGAGGGAGAGAAATCTCTTTTCTCCCATTTCACCCTCTACTAAAGGTGCAAACAAGTCTTGAAAAATTTAATATTTCCTCCAAAGCTGAATCCTAAGAACTGACTTAGAGTGAGGATAGCATGAAAGACTAAAGTGGCATGATTATTCTTAGACAATTGATACCAGTTCCCTGCGTCCCACCAATTGACTGCATCTAATGGCCAACTTTAAATGCTCTCCCCTATGCTTTCCTGCCAGGGTTATGTAGTTATATATAATTAGAAAATAATATAATTTTATCTCCAAAGTATAAAAATTCTAAATATACCACCCTGCTCTCCAATTAGCTATCTATTTCTCTTGAGTGAAGTAGATACATTTATAGTCAAATTCTAGTCATTCTCATCCAACAAAGGTGACATAGAAAAAAGATTTTGTAGTGACTTGAGATTATAAATATATTGAAATTGTTGGATTTGCCACTCTCCCAAAACCAGGATGAATAATAGCTTCTTTTTTCATAACATTTTTATTTATTTCATTAAATATTTCCAAAATAAAAGTAAAAATATTAACATTCATTTAAAAATTTTGAGTTTCAAATTCTCTCTCTTCCTACCTTCCTCAAATAAATTTTAAAAGTGTGTGCTTCAATTTGCATTCAGAGCACCTTAGTTCTCTGTAGAATTTTTATCATGAGTCCTTCAGAATTGCCTTGGATGAATCACTATGTTGATCAGAGTAGCCGAAGCATCCTTATAATATTGCGATTACTATGCACATTATTCTCCTGGTTCTTCTCACTTCACTTTGAAACAGTTTGTGTAAGTTTTCCAAGGTTTTTCTAAAACCATCCTGCTCATCATTTTTAATAGTATAATAGTATTCTTTTATTATATACAACAACTTGTCACTTCTCAATTGATGGGCATCCCTTCTATGTTCAATTCTTTAGGTCCTTTCCCCTTTTATCTGACCTTTTTTTTGGGGGAGGGGAATACAGTAGTGGTATTGTTGGGTTAAAAGGTATGCACAGTTTTATAGCTTTTTGGGTATCATTTCAAATTCTTCTTCAGGATGGTTAGACTTGGTCTTTACTCCACCAGGGTAAGATAGCATCTCAATTTTCTCATATCCCCAACAGCATTTCATTTTCCTCTTCTGTCATATTAGCCAATATAATAGGTGTGTGGTGATATATCAAAGTTGTTTTAATTTGTATTTCTTTAATCAGTAGTGATTTACAGAATTTTTTTTCCTACCTGTCACTATTGGTAGCTTTGATTTCTCTTTCTAAAAACTGCCCATTCATATCCATTTTATCAACTGGGAAATAACTCTTATTTTTATAAATCAAACTCAGTACCCAATAAGTTTGAGAAATGAGGCTATTATCAAAGAAACTTACTGAAGATTTTTTTTGTTTTCCTTTTAATTTTGCCTGAATTTTTTATGTTTATATAAAAGCTTTTTAATTTCATGTTGCAGAATTCTCCATTCTCCAAAATTCTCCAAGTGCTCCACCTACAATACTTTACAAAAAACACAAGCTCCAAAAAAAAGAGCCCTGAAGTGTGGGTCTCAGCCAAATGTATCTCCTAAGCATCCTTATTTAAAATGAGGATGTAACTTAAAAGGATGCTGGGAATGTAGCTCAGGTGTTGCAAGTTTTCCATTTGCACACTAGTTTGACCTTGTCTTGGTATATCATATGAGGTGTTAAGCTATACCCAAACTACTTTCCAGTTTTCCGAGAATATTTTGTGAAACATTGACTTCTTATCACCAAATCTTAGATATTTGGCTTTATCAAAACCCAGAAAACTATGGTTCCTTACTGCTGAGTATTGTTACCTAATCTATTCTACTGAGCCACCATTTAATTTCTTAGCCAGTAGCAGATTGTTTTGATGATTACTGCTTTGTAATATAATTTGAAATTTGGAAGTTCTAGGCTGCCTTACTTAATATTTTTTTCATTGATTCCATTGATATGCTTGACATTTTATTCTTCCAGATGAATTGTTATTTGTTCTAGCTCTATAAAATAATTCATTGGTAATTTGATTGGTTTGGTACTGAATAAGTAAATTGATTTAGGCAGAGCTGTCATTTTTATTATGTTAGCTTGGCATACCCATGAGGAATTAATAGTTCTCCAATTGTTTAGATTTGCCTCTATTTGTGTGAAAAATGTTTTGTAATTGTGTTCAGATAGTCCCTGAGTTTGTATTGGAAGATAGATTCACAAATATTTTATTTGACTGTAGTTATTTTAAATGGAATTTTTCTTTCTGTCTCTTGCTGCTGGATTATGGGGGTAATATATAGAAATGCTAATGGTTTAAATGGGTTGGCTTTCTATCCTGATCATTTGCCAAAGGTGTTAATTGTTTTCATAAGATTTTTGGTTGATTTTTCTGGATTCTCTAAGTATACCACCATGTCATCTGCAAGGAGTGATAATTTTGTTTCCTCATTGCCTATTTTCAATCTTTCAATTTCTTATTTTTGTCTTACCACTATAATTAGCATTTCTAACACAATATTAATAATGGGCATCTTTGTTTCCCACTTGGGAAGGCTTCAAGTTCATCAGTGTTTCAGATAACGATTTCTCTTGGTTTTAGGCAAATACTACTTACCATTTTAAAGAAAACTCCCTTCATTCCTGTGCTTTGATTTTTTTTTTTTTTGGCCAAAAGCTTTTCTATATGTGTGATGTAGTTTTGTTGTTTTTATTATTGAAAAAGCAAATTATGTTGATAGTTTACCTACTATTAAACCATCCCTGTATTCCTGTTATAAATTCTTCCTGGGCATAGTATATCATCTTTGGGATATATTGTTGTAATCCCCTTGCTAGTTTTTAAATTTAAATTTATGCATTAATATTGATTGGGGAAATTGATCTATATTTTTCTTTCTGTGTTTTTCTCTTTCTGGTTTAGACATCAAAACCATATTTGATTCAAGAAGAAACTTAGTATGACTCCTTTATTTTAAAAAATAGTTCATATAGTATTGTGACTAATTGTTCTTTAAGTATTTGATAGAATTTATTTGTAAATCTACCTGGTCTTGGAGAATTTTTCTTAAGGAACATACTGATAACTTGTTCAATTTCTTTTTCTATGGTAGAGCTATTTAATTTAATCTTTTATTATTCTAAACAGCTTATATTTTTAAAAATATTCATCCATTTCACTTAGATTGTCAGTTTTCCTGGCATTTAATTGAGCAAAATAACTCTGAATAAATGCTTTAAGTTCAACTTCATTGGTAATGCATTCATTCTTTTCATTTTGTATGCTTGTTATTTGGTTTTTCTCTCTTTTTTATTCAAATTAACCAGTGGCTTATTTATTTTATTGCTTTTTTTACTCCTTGTTTTGATTATTAGTTCAATGATTTTCTTAATTTAAATTTTGTTAAATTCTCCTTTGATTTTTGGGATTTCCAGTTGGGTGTTTAATTGAAGATTTTTGATTTGTTCTTTTTCTAGTTGTTTGTTTTAGTTGTATGCCAGGCTTGTTGATATACTTTATCTTTCTTTTATTGATTTATGAATTTTGAGATATAAAATTTCCCTTGAATATTTCTTTGCATTCCACAAAATTTGGAATCTTGTCTTGTTGTCATTGTCTTTAATAAAATTATTGAATGTTTCTATAATTTGTTCTTTGAGCCACTCATTCTTTATAATAATTTATTTTTGATTAATTTTTATTCTATGCTTCTTTAGCCCTTAATTGAATGTAATTTTGTCATATTATGAACTGAAGAAGCTCACATTTAATATTTCTTCTTTTTTAAATGCTGTTGTGAGGTTTTTATCTTGAGGTCAGTTTTTGTAAAGGTGACACATAGAGCTAAGAAAAAAGAGATGCTTCTTTGTACTCACATTCAGTTTCCTCTAAAAGTTCGATATTTGTAAATTCTGTAAGATTCTATTCATCTCCCTAACTCCTTTCTTGTTTATTTTATGGTTAGATTTATCTAACTGGGAGGGGAAAGTAAAAGTCTCCCATTAGTATAATGTTTATATCCTCCTGTAATTTACTTATATTTTCCTTTAAGGATTTGAATGTTCTGCCATTTGGTATATAAATGTTTACTATTGATATTGTTTCATTGTCTATGGTGCCTTTTAGCAAGATGTAGTTTTCCTACTAATTTCTTTTAACTTGATCTGTATTTGCTTTTGCTTTGTCTGAGATTATGATTATTACCCTTGTCTTTCTGACTTCAGTTGAAGCATAATTTGTACTCTAGCCTCTTATTTTAATTCTTCATGTTTCTTGTTGAATTTCAGTTTCTAATCCATTCTGCAATCTGCTTTTGTTTTATGTTTGAGTTCACCCCATTCCCATTCAGTAAATATTATTAACTGTGCATTTCCTTCCATCCTACTTTCTTTGGTTTATTCTTCTTTCTCTTTATATCCTATCCCTCTTCTCAAGTTTGTTTTGCTTCTGATCACTGCCTTCTTTTATCACTATCCTTTTTTATCACTACTCCCTTTTTCTTACCTCTTTCCCCTTCTACTTCCCTGTTGGGTATGATAAGCTTCTATTACCAGGTGCGTGTGCGTGCGTGCGTGAGTGTGTGTATGCACGCATGTGTCTATATCTACATCTTCATAGCATCTTTTTTGAGCCAATTCAGATGTGAATGAGGTTCAAGTGTTGCACATACAGCACATTTTCTTCTCTACTATAAACACTCTTTCTTATACGCTTATATTATGCATCTATGACATCCCTCGTTTTCACCTATCCATTTTCCCTATATAATCCCAACATAATAAATATCCCTGTATGCCCTTTTTATGTACAAATTTTAAAACTTCCTTAATAATAAATGCTGTTCTTATAAGTTTCATATATCATCTCTCCAGGTAGAAAGATAAACCATTTAACCTTGTTTATTCCTTTATTATCTCTTTTTCATTTTTACATTATTTCACTTTTCTTGAGTCTTATATTTGAAAGTCAAATTAAAAAAAATTCAGTAAGCCTTAATTTTTAACTCAATTTAAAAATATTATTTAATTTTATTTTCCAAATTACATATTGAGACAATTTTTAATATATATTTTTTGACATTTTTCAGTCCACATTCTCTCTCCCTCTAAGACCTCTGCTCTCCCTAAGAAGGCAGGTAATATGAAATGTTATACATATAATATAATACATATGCCCATGTTCATCATGTTGTGAAACAAGACTCATTGCTTACAGTAGAGAAAATTTCATGGAGGAAATAAAGCAAAGGATGTTATTTTTTTAAGATTTAAGATTTTAAGGTTTTAAGACTCATTCAAACTCCATTTGTTTCTTCTTTAGTGGTGACCATCCTTTTTGCTCATGAGTCTCTTGGAGTTGTCCTAGGCCATTAGCTTATTAGTATTATGCCTTTCATAGTTGATCATCATACATTATTGTTGTTATTGGGTACAACATTATCCTGATTCTGCTCACTTAACTTTGTCTCACTTCATTGATGTTTTTCCAGGTTTTTCATTCTACTTGCAACATTTTGTACATGACTTGGGAGCTCTGGAATTTAGTTTTAACATTTCTGTGGATTTTCTCTTTGAGATCTGTTTTAGGTGGTGATTGAAAGAACTCTCAATTTCTATTTTACCCTCTGGTTCTATAACATTAGGACAACTTTCCTTGATAATTTCTTGAAATATGATGCCTTATGAAATACAATCTTTCATCATGGCTTTCAGATAATCCAATAATTCTCTAAATTACCTCTCTGTGATACTTTTACAGGTCAGTTGTTTTTCCTCTGAAGTATTTTATGCTTATTTTATTTTTTCATTGTTTTGGTTTTGTTTTCTTGAAGTTTTATGGAGTATTTAACTTTTATTTGATCAATTATAATTCCTAAAGAATTATTTTCTTTAGTGAAATTTTGTAACTTTACCATTTGACCAGTTCTCTTTTAAAATATTTTTCTTCAGTTTATCAAGCTGTTAACTTTCTTTTCAAAAATGTCTTCCTTTGCTCTCGTTTCTTTATCTAATATTCCTACACAACTTTAATTTCATTTTGAAAATCATTATTTAGTTCTTCCAGGAATTCTTGTCATGTGTACATCAAATTCATATTTTTTTTCTATTTAGAACTTTGATTGTAGCTCTTTTGACTTTATTTTTTTCTTCTGAGTTCGTGTCTTAATATTGCCTGCCACCACAAATTATTATGGCTAGTTTATTTTTTTGTTTGCTCATTTCCCCACCTTATTTCTCGAATTTAAACTTTATGTTAAAGTTGGGTTCTATTTCCAACATGGGAATAGAGATGAGTCTCTATCTCAAGCTTCAGAATTTTTTAACTTCTATTTTTAGATCTAGTTCTGGGCACTTAGAAATTTTAAGTGCTTCTAAGATCATTTTCCTTCTGGCCTGTACTCTTATCCTTATCCATTAATGGCTCAACCATTAGTTTTTCAGAATCCCTGTTATCTTTGGACCAGATGTTATACCATCTCTTAAAGTTCCTGAGCCCTTGGACCTAGAATTGATGTTGCTCCTCAGGGGTTCTGCTCCCTTTTGACTGAAAATCAGCTAATTTTTAACCTTGAATTATGACCCAGAAGAGGGTTTAGGCAAACCAGCAGCTGATCCTACCTCCATTGCTAGCACAGAGATTTCTTGTGATATTTTTCTGACAAGTTGAAGGTCTCCTTACCCACTCTTGTTTGAGAGTTCCTAAAGTTGCCTTTATTTCTGTTGCCAACACTTAGTCCTTCTATAGGTGTTTCACACACATGAACTTCAGGTCTTTTTCACCCCTTAGTTACAGATCTCTCTTCTCTAGCTCCTATGTGGTGTCAAGATGGAAGAATGTCTTACTTACACCTTTTAAGGTCTCTGCTACTCCAGAATTTGATTGGAGGCATTATTTCAAAGTTGTTTGGTGAGGAATGTTGGGGAAACTGGGCTGAATCTTTTCTCTATTTTCTCATATTGACTCTGCCCCCAAAAGCCAGCGAATTCTTTCTTCAGTTACCACTAATGATAATTTCATTGTTCAAAAGGTAATAGAGTCATTAAGTAAAGTTAATTTTTCTCTGAAAATCACTAATGGGAAAAATCAGTCTAGGGAGAAAAATGAGAGGAACATGGAGGTGAAATCATAAGTTTTTTCTTGAGCTTTTGGTATAGGAAAGATAAGCTGGTCATACACTAAAATGCAACCCAGATTTGATTAGAACAGATTTCAAAGGATTCAGAGGAAGAAATGGTATGATCCTATGAACTCAAATGTCACAGAAGAGGCTGTCCTACAAGGAATGGGCTATTTAATACTTAAATTCATAATAACAAAGTAGAAAATTCTAAGAAGAAAAATGGGAGTTGTATGTAGAGACCAGTATGCATACACAAAGGATTCATCAATCATTTTAGATTTTTAAGGCTTTCTACAAAACAGAAATTAGGAAATTTAACAGAACACAAAAAGCAAAGCTGAGCACAGCAGCATAATGTGAGGACTTATAAATCTCAAATGAGTTGGAGCAAGTGAGGAGAATAAAATTTTGTTTTTGTTTTTATTTTAGTTGTGTAGGGGAAAAGTTGAAAATTGAGTAAGGGGTAAATTAATGCTTAAGGGAGATGGGATTATGATAATTGGAAAAAGTCAGAAAGTCTATTTAATTATTTTTTTCTTGCCTAGGAAAAATTATCTTTGAAGTGAAAAGGTAGGACAAAAATGGATGCTAGTGATTTAATACTCAAGTTAGGAGATGTACGTAAAGAGATAAAAAGGAAGGAAGTAGAAAGAGACAACCTAGCTTTTTTTTGGCAATTTCAATTACCTGGCCCAGGCAATTTATATCCTTGGATTGTAAAAGAATTGATTGATATGATTGTTAAAGCACTTTTGGTGATATATGCAAGATCATGTAGAACAAGAGGACTAAATAACTGAATTTTAAACAGTCATAACTTTTTTTTTTTAAGAAGAGAAGGGAACCACAAATTACAGACTAGTGAATTAGATTTTGATTTCTGGGCAAAATTCTAGAACAATTCTGACTAATGAACATCTATTATAAAAAACAAAACAAAACCGAAGTAATGCTCACAGTCTACATAGTTTCACCAAGAACAAGTCACACTAGATTAATCTTATTTCCATTTTTTTTTTTGGTCAGGGTTGTTAAACTGGTTGATTGGAGGAATGTAGTAGCTATAATTTCTCTTGATTTTAGCAAAACATTTGATGGAGTATCTCATACTGTTGTCATGGGAAAAATGTAGATAAGAGAGCTAGATGATAATGTAATTAGTTGGATTTGAAACTGGTTGGATAATTTTACCTAAACCAGTAATTATTAATGAATTAATGACAATATGCAAGGAGATTTTCAGTGGAGTGCTCCATGAATCTGTACTAGGCTCTATGCTATTGAAAATTTTACCAAAGACTTAGTTAAAAGTATAGATGGTAACTTCATCAAATATGTAGATTATGACTGGGTGGGAAGTAAAATGAACATCTGATGATAGGGTCAAGATGGAAAAAAATAATCTTTTCATTTTTATTACTAGTAGTATTATTTTTAAAACCCTTACTCTCTTCTTAGAATCAACTCTAAGTGTTGGTTCTAAAGTGAAAGAGTGGTAAGGGTTAGGCAGTTAAGGCTAAGTGACTTGCATAGGGTCACACAGTTAGGAAGAATCTGAGGTCAAATTAAAACCCAGGACTTCCTTCCATTAGGCCTGGATCTCTGTCCTCTGAGCTACCCTGTAAAAAGTGATCTTTTTAAAAAAATCAATTTATTTATCCAATTTAGAACATTATTCCTTGGTTACAAGAATCATATTATTTCCCTTCCTCCCCTACCCCCACCCAAGTCAATTTTCTGGCCCAATTTATTTGATTGTTCTTCCCTTTTTGAATCAATTTCAATGCATGTAAGAATTGAGTATTTCCTATCTCCAACCTTTTTACCCTTCCATTGTATTGATGGTCTCCCCCCTCCCCTGCCATGAGCTTCTTTGTGACATAAACTTACCCCCTTTTCTTTCTTTTCCCATTTCTTTTAGTATTAACCACTTTTAAAAGCTCTAGTTGCATATATACGTATATATATTTATATACACATATATGAATTTATGCATACATATATCTCTATACATATTTATGTCTTGTCCTTTCATCCTATACAGTTTGTCACTATTCCCTCTAAGTGTAATTCTTCTCACTGCCCAGGTGATAATAACAATTTTTAAGAGTTACCAATGACTTCTTTTCTTATAGGGATACATATCATTTTAACTTATTGAGTCTCTTAAAAAAAAGGGTTTTTTGTTGTTTTGTTTTTCTTTTTTCGCTCTTTCTTAATTACCTCTTAATGATTCTCTTGAGTTTAGTGCTTGGGCATCAAATTTTCTGTTCATGCCTCGTCTTTTCTTTACAAATGCTTAGAATTCTTCTATTTTGTTAAATGACCATACTTTTCCCTATAAGAATATAGTCAGTTTTGCTGGGCAATTGATTCTTGGTTGTAGACTTAGTTCCCTTGCTTTATGGAATATCATATACCATGACTTTTAGTCCTTCAGTGTAGATGCAGCCAGATCCTGTGTTATCCTCACTGTGGTTCCATGGTATTTGAATGACATCTTCTTAGCAGCTTATAATATTTTTTCCTTGGTCTGATAGTTCTTGAATTTGGCTATAACATTCCTGGGTGTTGTCAGTTGGGGATTAAGTACAGGAGGTGATCTGTGGATTCTTTCAATCTCCACTTTCCCCTCTTGTTCTAGAATATCGGGGCAGTTTTCTTGAATAATTTCCTGTAGTATTATGACCAGGATTTTTCTTTTGTCATGGTCTTCTGATAGACCAAAGATTCTTAAGTTGTCCCTCCTGGAATGATTTTGTGAATGAGGTGTTACATATTTTTCCTCAATTTTTTCATTCTTTTGATTTTGTTTTATAGTGTCCTGCTGCCTTGTGAAGTCACTTGTTTCTAGTTGTTATGTTGTAGATCTTAAAGAATGAATTTCATCCCTGGATTTTTGGTCATCCTCCTTCTGGTCTGATTTTCTTTTGAGGTCATCTTTCATTTCCTTTGCCTCATTTTCGAGCTGGTTGGTTTTGGCTTTCAAGACACTATTTTCTTGTTTTAGTTCAAGTGCCTCTGTTTCCAGATGACTTATTTTAGTTTTTAAGTTCTTTTCCCAGTTGTCTTCAGCCTCTCTTAATTGTGTTCTGAATTGTATTTTGAATTCTTCCAGAACCTGTATCCAATTCTCTGGGGTTTCTGTTTTTTTACTTGGTGTTCCATCATCCTTCTCTGTTCTCTTTGCTCTTTGTTCATTGCCCATATAGAAGCTGTTGATTGTAGTTTCTTTTTCCTTTTTCTGTTTTTTGCTCATATTTACCCCTTCTTTACTCCCTGCAGTTGCCTGAGCTCTTGCTCCTCTCATCTTTTTGTGATTTGGGGCTTTTCTTTCTTCATTCTCCCTTGAAGCTTTGTCAGCAAATCTCTCAGCACAGTCTGTGGGGGAGGGGTGTGGAGCTTGAACCTCCCTGCCCTCTGAAGACTTTGATGGGATTAAGTAATGCTGGGTTGCTGGATGTGCCCTGAGGCCAAAACCTTAGAAGGGGTGGGCAATATGGAGTGTCTCTGCTGCTGCAAGTAGGCTGCCTGCTCTGTGCTCTGCATTTCTTCTCTAACTGCTTCTCCACTGCCTGTGTTGGAAGCTCTGAGCTTGGCACAGCTTTGCACACAAAGTACTCACTCAAGACCAGCACCTTTGCCCACCCAGAGGTTCTAGCTGCCACTGGAGTCATAGAGCTCTAGGTGGGGGAGGGGTCCTGGGACCTTCCTTCTTCCTTCCCCTTAAATTGGAGTGTTTTAGAATTCCAGCTTTTGGGGGTGTACCTTTTAAGTTGAGTCCAGCAGGAAGGTTCCTTGGCTCTGTCTTGTTAGGTTTGATTTTTAATCTAGGAACATTTAGTTTGGTATCAGTAAGGAAGGATTTTCAGAGGTCTGAACTTTTGTTGCCTCTAAGCCGCCATCTTGACTCTACCTCCTCTCACCTGGAAAAAGTGATCTCAACAAGCTAGATCATTGGGCCAAACTCCAAATATGAAAATTTATAGGGACAAATATAAAATTTTTAGCTTGGTTCAAAAACTGATTTCATAGGTTTTAAATTTTAGAAACATAATTAGACAAAATATTTTCTGAAAAAGATTGAGGATTTTTTTTTTGGAAACAAACTCGGCATGAGTCACAACATTACATGGCAGACAAAATAACTAATTGGATGTTGGACTCTTTTTAGAGTGAGAGAAGGAAGTAATAGCAGTCTTACTGTGAAAGAGGATATTCTTTCTCCCTCTACATGTTACGTTCTAGTCTTCTGATTGGTAGAATTTAACAGATATATATATATATATATATATATATATATATATATATATATACACATTTAACAGGTTCAAGTTGTGGTCAGAAAGCATATGTTAAATGTCTTGGATGGCAGAACAGGAAAAAAGCAGAATAAAAATAATGATGAGAGTCACTCTCTGTATGGAAGATTTTGAATCATTTGGGATACAACTGGCTTCAGCATAAGTGTAAGAAGATGGGAATATCATAAGAATAAAAAGTTAAAAAGAACAAGAAAACCTATAAACAAAAAAGTTTTATCTTAAGATTGAAGCTATGAACCGGATTTTTCTTCCTTGCTGAGGCAGGATTGAGACAAATTCTTTGTTTATCTGTAAACCAGCCTCTTGGGTGGTAAAGTAATTAAATGAGCCAGGGAGAGTCATTTGGAGAAAAGTGTACATGTGCAGTGAGGCAATTCTAAAAGCTACGTGATTATTCCTGGCATCTACAAGACCCATCTCTTGCTTGACTGAGGTCCGAGTCCTTTAATCATAGAGGTTCAGAAAGGGACAGAAGGAAGAGCATAAATTGACTGAGTGGACAGGAAGTGAGGCACTTTTCTTGGAACCACAGTTTTAAGAGTGCTCTAGGTCTGGTTCTGGGCTTGCTGCCAAGGGAGGTGGTGAAGAACTAGCCAGTCACACATGGCTCATGCTTCTCTCTCTCTCTCTCTCTCTCTCTCTCTCACCCACTTTTTAATTTAATGAATAATAATTTAAAAATTAAGATACATTCTTCAGAGAATTTCAATTGTACACACATGCAAGTATTCTTCCTTTCAAACAAATTACCTTGGAAGGCAACCTTTTGACTTTTATCTTTGCATCTTCAATAACTCACAGAAAGACTGACACATAGTAGGCATTTAATAAAGACTTCTTTGATTAATTAATTTGTACTTTTCCCTGTGGTTGTATCATTACTTAAATCTTCCCTATCATTCTATTACACTATTGGGAAGTCTTTTCAGGCTACTGTATTTTTTAAAATAATCTCCATATGACTAATATTAATGCTCTGAGGATGAATTAGATTTTTAGAACTAAGCAAAGGTTATTTATTATTTCATTCACTCACAGCCAGATATTGAGTAAGGTAGCTCATCAAATTGAGTCATCTTATTTTGGGTTAAAAACAAGGCATGCCTATAAATTAATGAGCCCAATTTTCTATTGTTTCCTGGAAAATAGACCAAAAACCTATTCCATTATTTTAAAAAAATGAATTCAAACATATTTTGAATGAACAACATATCTATGGAGTGAGTGAGTGCCCCTAAAGCAGCGGTTCTCAACCTCTCAATTTGTAGCAATGAGAATACATAATGCATATCAGGTATTTACATTCTGAATCATAACTGTAGCAAAATTACAGTTTTGAAGTAGCCACCAAAATAATTTTTTGGTTTGGGGTCACTGCAACATGAGCAACTGTATTGCGGGGTCACGACATTAGAAAGGTTGAGAACCAGTGCCCTAAAGGGAGATATTGACAATTTGGGTGAACAAGTTCTTGTAATTAGTCTGTCTATTCTTGTGTTTTCATCAGTGCAGGCAACTCTCATACAATCCTTTATCCTTATCCTTTAGTGTAAAATTGCCTATTGCTTAGTTAAGCTTATAGCTTTGTTGATGAGGCTACTGAAAGGTTAAGAAGTTGGCCAGTTGTCACTTGGCATGAGTCAGAGGCCAGCCTTGAATCTGGTCTTCTTGATTCTAGGGTCATCTTTGTGTCAATTATCACCATGCTTCTTTTCAAGTTCTTGATCCCTCCCGAACCAGTCTTTTTTTACTTTAAAGTAAGACCTCATAATCCCATTGGAGAAATTCTGAGGTAGAACTATATCCAAAAAGCTGCTTCTATGTAAGAAAGTATCTTTAAGTCAGGGAATGCTTCAATAAATTAAAAGAAAAATTCAAGGGGGAAAAAATCCCTTGATATTTGAAGAATTTAGTTCAGGCAGGAAGCTTAATTTTTTTTCTCCCTCCTTCACAGCTGGGTATTCCTTTGAAGCCCTAGATAAAGAAACTTGACCATGACATTCATTTCTGATAAAAATCTCATATCAAAAATATTTTGTTTATTATTAGGCACTAGATGAACCTTCCAAGTCAGAAAGGATCACCAAGGACAGCACATTAGATTCACATCTGGAGGTAATGAAAACAAATATCCTTGGCTTTTGGTCTAGAATCCCAAAGCATGGTGCTAACCCAGTGACTGGTTTCGATTTTTCTAGTTCTGTTCCCCCGCACAGCTCAGGCAGCAAACTGAAGAGCTCTGTGCTGCCATTGATAAGGTCTTACAGGAATCCTTGTCCATGGTAATGCCTTAGACTAGACCATTTGATTCAAATATTTGTTTTGTTTTTCTTCATCTCCCCTTTATCATGGCACCATTCATCATATCCCCTTTATCCCCATCCCCTATTTTTACTCCCAGCATTCTTCAGATTCTCCTTCAAGTTCCATGCAAACAGGACTGGGTTCTGATGGAAATAAAGTACGTGAGTTTTCCATGTAATTAACCTAAACACCTTCATAGACTGCTTATTCTGACTTATCAATTCACAAGTATTTATTACATAGTTACTACTTGCCTGGCACTGAAGAAAAAGTGTGCAGTGTTTGCTTCATGCATGTTTAGGTCTTCTGTGCAAATATATGTGTGTGCAACCGGTGTGTATAATAACATAGACCACTTTAGAAATACAGAAATAGGAAGCCTATGGTCCTGCACCATAATACAAATATTAACATGGGAAGCCACAGCATGTAAAGGGGCTCTCGTTGGCATGTGTTTTTCTGTTTACTTTTTCAGACCTTTCTGGGATTCTTCCATCTTTGGCCCTTCCTCCTTCCTCTTTCCAATTCTCTTTCTTCCTATTTTTCCATCTTGTCCTCCTCCTCCCCCTTTCTTTCTCTCCTTTCTTTCCCCACTTCTCTCTTTCCCCTTTATCTTCCTTCCTCTTCTAGTCATAATCAATATGTAAACCAATATGATTCCGATAGTTTCACTCTGCATTGTTTCACATAGGTCTTTTCACATTTCCTTGTATATTTGAGATTTTATCATTTGGGAAATACCATAATTGAATTAATATTCTATAATGGATCCAGTCATCTAATTGTTAGACATATAGGTTGCTTCTCATTTTTTTCTATTTTAAATAGAGCAACTATCAATATTTTGTACAGATATACATTTTGGTTTGTTTTATAATACTTTTATAATAGAATGCTAAAAACATGATGTTTGTGACATTTCATTTTGCTATATTGTCCTCCAAACCATTTGAACCAGAAGGAGAACAGATTGACTCTTTGCCTTCAGAAGAGTAATCTTAATATCTTTTTTTCTGATTCCATTTCATCAGAAATAAAGTCAATAATAAAGTATGTGCTAGCTTTAAACCCATGACTCCAAATGCTCAGAGTAAGAGGCAGTTCACCTTATAGTTAGGGTATTAGATTTGTAGTCAAGATGACCTGAGTTCAAATCCTGTTTTTGATAATTATTAAATGTATTATTGTGAGCAAGACATATATGTCTTTAACTTTCTTATTAACTTTCTAATTAGTACCTCCTGCAAATTCCTTTTAACTTAATCTGCTAAATCACAGTGGTGTTTGGATCTGGGTTGGTAAAGGAAGTTTCATCTTAGTGAATTCAGAGATGCTTTTTATATTTGTGTTGTGGGTAAGCTATAATAAATATATAAATGAATGTCATTCATTTAGTATTGATCACCTATTATGTAAAATATATTATAGTGGAGGCCATTATCATTAAAGTATTGAAACAAAATAAATTGTGCTATAGCTAATTCCTTGGGTGTTTCATCTGTGTGATTATCTTTATTTGAATGCAGATGCCTGTAACTGTTCCAAGAGCAGCTGGTCGAGAAACAAAATATGTAAGTTCCTTTGGTAATTATACTTGTCATTTTTAGTAGAAAATGTGGTTGTATTGCCATTTATATTGCTTGAAATCTGTTCTTACATGTGTAGAAATTTGTCCAGTTGCTCTGCCTTGGTCATATGTAGGAAAGCATGTAGAGCTACTCAAAATCATTAGTCATTATGTCTAAACTATTGATAATTATACCACTTCCAAAATCTCTCCCTTACACACATAAACACATACTCTGACAAAGGCAGAGAGGCAGAGAGATCACTGTATATGAGAGAATTAATTTCTTTTGTAATTCTAAGTATTTTATTTTGTTTTTATTGTGTTGTATTCAGTGATACTATGTGTTTTATTGCATGTAAAAATATCTTTAGAAAGACTTTTAGTATTTACCAGGCTGTCAAGATTTCCATGACACAAAAGAAGTTAAGAACTTTTGCTCTGAGGAAAGGCAACATAGAAAAGTGAATAAAGAGTCAGTCTGGAGTTATGAAGTTATTCTGATCCTGAGTGTCACCATGAGCAAGTCAAACAGATTGCCTCTAAAATTCCTTCTATCTTTTTTGAATCAAAGAGTTCTTTAATGTACAGTTTTCTGCTTTAGTTGTGGCTGCCCCAAAGAATATGATAAAATGAGCTCAATGACTGAATTGCAAAGTCCCTTTAAGAATGGACTATCACAGAATGAGATTAAGAACTCCACTGAAGGTAGTTCTTAGAAACTTGCACTTAAAGAAGCTTTTGGTTCCTTTTTAAGTGATGTCATATGGACAAATACTTACTAAGTCCATGTAATGCTCTGAATTATAGATATTATTTGGGTTAGACCAATCAGCAGGCACATATGTGTAGAGCAGTCCAATCAAAGTATTCCTTCATATGTGACATTTTGTCATTTTGATTAAAGGTTATAGTGAGACTGATTTTGATAGTGCTATTTTATCGTCATAGATAGAATCCAGATCACATTCTTCTTCTTTTTGTTTTTTATAATAAATGATCAAAACTGATCAAAGTAAGTTAACATTTAGAAGAGCATTTGAGTCATTCAGTACCGATGCTGAATCATTGAGGACGTATGGCTTAATTAGAAACAAGCATGAATCTGAGGAAGGTAAGATTCTTGACCTTGATGAAGTCTTGTTTGTTGAATGAGGAACTTTGCTTTTGATTTTCCTTTCTGGCCTGACATTTGAATCATAGTTTGTGACACATCATTTGGAAGAATATTGAGAATTCTGAGCTGGATCACAAAAACTGGATTCCCTTATGGTCAACTCCTAGATAATATGCAAATTTTAGCTTCTAATTATGTTTATTGTACTCACTGTGTGATGCTTAGTCCTTTTTGAAGTACATTTTGTCAAAATGAATTAGAAGCCTGGAATTTTCCTCTGAATGTTAGAGTAGAACTTGAATTTTGTGTAACTGACCATTGTCCCATGTTTATCAGGTGCCAATATTTTTATAATTTTAGTGGGCCACTACAGTGTTATAGCTATGATGTATAGTAGAGAGGGCTTTGGAGTTGAAGCAAAGGAAATCTTTAAATCTGTGCTCAGGAAGTTACTACTTTTTTGACTTTGGGTGAATCACATGAAGTCTTTATTTCATTTGTAAAAAGGGGATAATTATAATACCTACCACCTATGAGTGTTGTGATGAGGATCAAATGAGATAATATTTGTAAAATGTTTTAAAAACCTTAAAACATGAGATTATAACAATAATGACTACAACTACTTCTACTATTACTACTACTGCTTATACCATCTTGGTAAGCTTCTAGTAGCTCTAATTGCTTTATAATGTCCTATCAAACTAGATGAGACTTGATTAGCTTTATCTTATCAATAATTTAATAAACCTATATACTTAAACTTTCATTTTTCCTCTCCCAAATAAATTTAAAAACAAACCAAAAAATCCCCCAAAGATCTAACTTTATAAATTAGTAGTCTGAGAAGATAATGATCTATTTTTCCCCCCATCCACTTCTTTTCAGCATTTTAAAGTTAGATATCTTTAGAGTGACAGCCTGCTGGGTCTCCATGTGTCATCAGTTGTAGAGAGATGCTTATATTAACATCAAACACCAAGATCATGTAGCTTACCATCTCCAGCTCCACAGAAAGGACCCAACAAAAGAAAACCGACTTAAGCTGCAGGAATAGAAATTGCAGTTAGACTTGAGAAGACATCTTGACTAATTAACATTGACTACCAAGAGAGTTTATAGAATCATTATCTCCTGGAGGACTTTAAAACTACAGTAGAAAATCCATTGATCTTGGATCATTCCAGCTTTATTATTCAATTCAGCACTTACAGGAAAACTGACTAAAGAATTTTTTTCACATTTCAAAAGTTATTTGCAAAGTTGCCTTTTTGGTAGGGTTGAAAGTAACAGTATCTTAATTCCCAATATTCTCAGAAGGATTTGTTAGAAGAATAGTGATAGCTATTTGTACCCATAATTAATCCCTTTTCTGGAACACTTTTTTTTTGAGAGTTTGTCTCTTCTCTTTTGTTAACAGTAAATATTGGACATTCCATAGTAGTGATTACTTGAGTTATTCGGGTCCAGAAGCAGCCATGATTCCATAGAGAGATCTATGGATCTGGGAGTAGAAAGATAATTTCAAAATCCTGCCCCAGAAACTACTAGTTGTGTGATCATGTCATATCATCCCCTCTGACCTTCTTGTTCCTCATCTATTAAATGCAAATAATAATAATAGTGCCCATCTTACTGAATTGCTGTGAAGATCAAATGAGATAATGCCCATGAAGTGCTTTAAACACAACAAACTGCCCTAGGAATGTCAGTTTTTATTTTTCTTCTTTGCCTAGATATTACCTTTTACCTCATTTATTTACATGATGAGTCATATTCAGGGATATTCTGGTAGATGTTTAACAATTTGCTATCTAAAAATAATGCACAAGCATGTCACTCTTTTAAATCTAATCTCTGTTTTTAACATTTTCTTAATCACTTTCTTAAGTCTCAATAATCAACAAAATAATAACTCAATCCTTGTTTTATAGCATTATCTGATTTCCAAGGTACAAATGCTCATACTGAAGATTTAACTATTGGCTTGCAGGTTCAAAGTGGATCAAGCACATCTCATTAATTCTAACTATTTAGACTATCATTACTACTTCTATTATTGCTGCTTCTGATATCATCATCATCCCAACAATTACCATTTAAACCGATATTTATATAGTATTCGATGAACTAGAGAGAGGTAGGTGGTTTGGTGAAGTGAAGGTTGGACTTGGATTTAAGACCTTATTTCTTGTCTTTTCTCTAATGTATACTGGGGTTGTGCCTTTGGGAAGGCTTTGTGCCTTTGGGGAAGTCATTTAGCATCTATGTGCTCTAAGGAAGTGAGTAAGCATAATGCTACATAGAGTGCTGCTGAACTGAATGAATGGAAGAAGTTTCCAGAAAGTTTCCCATATAGATGAAATCTTAGACATTTCTACCAAAAGAGGAAAAAGAAAGGGAGAGAGAGAAAAAAGAGGGAGGGAAGAAAAGAAAGTAACAGGAAGAAAAGAAAGGAAAAATAAAGGGAGAAAGGAAAGAATGGAAGAAGACACATAAGAAGGGCGGGAGACTGGAAGGAAGAGATAAAAGCAATACAAAACAATTTAGATACATTATCTCATTTGGTCCTCATTTATGAAATATGAGTAGAATAAATGGGGACAAGGGAACCTCTGAATTAGTGAAATAGTAAACTTATTATTTTGAGTATAGGACTGTTGAAATTAGATGAATAAAATGTGATTTGGTAGAGATCTAAAGTGAACTAGCTTGACAGGGTGAAGAAAAAGTGGTAATCAATACAGTACTTGTTTCTGTGTAAGAGTATGTTAACTAAGTACTTGAAAGAATTTGAAAATTGTTCATTCTGGTAAAATGATTAAATTATTTTTCTTCCTTATCCTGTTTATATTATTTGGCTTAATTTGCTTAGTGGCCTTTTTGTAAAAGATGGTGTGATGGGATAATTTAGCTCAACTTCAATCATAATCACAGACTATGAGTTAATGGAATCCAAATATATATGTAATTCTTGTGTAGTAAATTTGCTTCTAGAAAGGCACAAGAACTCTTTTAGGCCAGTAGGTTATCATTTCCTGCAAAAAGTTTTTCATCTTTCACTGTAGCAGCATCAGGAAGAGACAGTCATCTAGAATTTATTAAGTGCTTTCCATCTGCTAGGGACTGTGCTAAATGCTGAGGATACAAAGAGAAAACAAAAAACAAAAAAAGTCACATGTACATTTTTTATTTTATTTTTTTAAATTAAATTTTATTTTTCCCAATTACACATAGAAACATTTTTTGATAATTATTTTCTGTCATTTTGTGATTCAGATTCTCTCCCTCTCTCCCCAAGGCAGTAAATAATAATGTGATATAGGTTATACCAGTACTTTCATGCAATATGTGTTCTATATGTTCCATGTTGTTGACATATATCATATATACAATTAAAAATTCATGAAGGAAATAAAGTGGAAGCTGGTATTCTTTGTTCTTCAAATAGATTGCAACAGTTCCTTTTTTGGCTATGAATAGAATTAATTTATTTTAAATCATGTGTCCCTTCGGGTTATCTTTGAATGTTGTTTTGCTGAAATAGTTTAATCTTCCACTGTCAATCATTGTACAACATTTCAGATGCTACATATATTGTTCTCCTGGCTCTGATCTCTTCACTTTGTTCATATGTCTTTAAAAGTTTTTCTGAAGTCATTCTGTTCATTATTTCTTTGGGCATGGTTCCATATTGCCCTCCAGAATGGTTTTATCAGTTCACAATTCCACCAACAGTTCATTAGTGTTCCAGTTTTCCCACATTGTCTACAACATTTATTATTTTCCTTTTTGCACATATTAGCTATTTTGCTAGGTGTGAGATAGTATCTCAGAGTTGTTTTAATTCACATTTTCCTAATCAATTTTTTATATGACTATAGATAGTTTTTTTCATCTGAGAATTGCCAGTTTGTATCCTTTGACCCATTGTCAGTTGGGGAATGCTGTGTATTCTTATAAAACAGTTCTCTATATATTTGAGAAATGAGTCCTTTGTCAGAGACATTTTTTGTAAGACTCCCACCTCCATTTGTCATTTAGGCCCATGCATATTTAAAGGAGTTGAATTTCTATTCTAAATTATTTCACTTTCTGTTCCCCTTCCTATTTTTCCCCTTTCTTCTCTTCCCTTATCTTCTGTTACCCTTCTATTCCTTCCTTTCCTCCTTCACCCCCCCCCCGAATTAAGATTTTGTGCCTGAGCTGAACATTCTATTGGACCTACTTATATATAACCAAGAAATAAATTTAATTTCACTTGCAAACTAGGACCACTGTTCCATTTAAAAGATAAGAAAAGAAGTTTTGATTATTGGAATTTATAAATGATACCCAAATCTTCCTTTTGAGAGAAAAAAATATAAGTAGTCTGGATTATCTTCTCTATATGTCAATTTAGTACCCCAACTCTATATCTAGTAGATTTATTTTTAATTGGCAGAGAAAGAAGTTAGAAGATATAAATATATTATATTGAGAGCTAGACTTCAAATCAGGAAAATGTAGCTTCAGGTATTGCATCTGGAATGTGTGGAGTGTATGTTCTTGGGCTTATCATATCTCAGGACTCCAGGCAGCTCTCTAAGACTATAATTTATAGAAAAGATGCCAGAAAACCTGTGTGGGTTGAGGGAATTTCCTCATCTGAGAATTCTTTATACCGATAAAATCCCAGGTCTCTTCTCTAGCTCAATAGAAACAAAGGAGAGATGATAATCACATCATCATCATCATCATAACACAATACAGACAGGACCTCATCTTAACAAATTTCCAGAGAGTGCCAACATTTTATTATTGTGGAATTATATAGTTTCCAAATGTCATCAACATGCTATTTTCTTGTAAAGGGCAACTAGGTGACACAGTGGATAGAGTGCCAGGCTTGATGTCAAGGAGGCACATCTTCCTCAGTTCAAATTTGGCCTCAGACACTAGCTGTGTGACACAGGACAAATCACTTAACCCTGTTTGCCTCAGTTTCCTCAGTTGTAAAATGAGCTGGAGAAGGACACAGTAAACCACTGCAGTGTTTTTGCCAAGAAAAACTCCAATAGGGTGACAGAATCAGACACAACTGATAAAACAACTGAACAATAACTGAACAAACATTTTAAACTTGGTATGATGTGATATATTCAGAAAAATTCCTAAAAATGAGGTTTCTTTCATACATAAACAGCTTAAACTCTTGGTTAAATAAATCAAGTACTAATTTGCTAAAGTGCATTTCTATCCCTTCCAAATTGCCATCTTCATATGCCTCTCTACCACTTTCCTGAAAGTTAGTTCAGCTCTTAATGCTGCCAAATAATAAGAGTAATAGCTACATTGACTTTAGTGAAATCATTTACCTTTATAAAATCTGTTTACTTATTTGTAAAATGGAGGAGGAAAGAGCTAGCTAAGATGATCATTAAGTTTCCATTCAGTCCTAATCTATGATTTTAGAGCTATGAGGATTTTGTCCTCCTTACTTAGATGTACTGAGATTTCAAGGAAAACAGAAGGATTTTGGAAACAGTATACACAAATTTAGAAAGTATGGGGAGATATGTGAAGAGGCTGAAAAATTATATTCAATTAGCCTGGAAAGACAGTTTTTGAAAGGTTTTACATACCAAACATAGGAGGTGGCATTGTATTCTAGAGGCAATTCAACAGCCACTCAGCATTCTCAACTAGAGAGTGAAATGTAATAGGGAAGAGTCAAGAAAGATTCCAGTGCTGTAAACCTGAGTGACTAGAAGGATGGTGGTACCTTAAGCAAAACTGGGAAGATAGGAGGAGGGATGGGGTTTTTCAGGCATGGGTTTTTCACCTCTTTTTGGTGTTACAGATCCCTTCAGCAGTCTAGTAATATCCATGGATACCTTATAAGTGCATCTAATAAAATACATAAAACCAACCAAAAATGAGAAAAAAATAAAAGTGCATTTTTCTCATCTAAGTTTGAAGATCTCCTAAAATCTATATAGAGTGTCCATTGACTTCAGGTTAAGAACTTTTGATATTGGCAGAACTTAATGAGCTTCATTTTAGTAATGCTGAGTTTGAGATGTCTACAAAACCTGCATTTGGAGATACTTACCTGGCAATTGTTGATAGGGCTCAGGAGAGATATGGCAGTGGATTTAGAGATCTGGGAGCCATCTGCATAGATATGATCCTTGAACCCAGGGGGACTGGAGACTAAGAGAAATAATAGACAATGGGAAAAGAAGCAGCCAAAGGGTGGAGAGTTGGGGGATACCCTGTATTAAGAAATGGAACATCAATGAGGAAGCTTAATTTCTCAGATATTCCTAGTACCTATGTATGTGTGTGTGCATATATGCATGTGTATGTGTCTATGTATGCAAGTGTATGTATACATACTTTTGGAAAGTTTGAGAGGGAGATAGCTATGTGGATCAGTGGATAGAGAGCCAGAACTAGAGACAGGAGATTGTGCATTCAAATCTGGACTCAGATACTTCCTAGCTGTGTAACTCTGTGTAACACTTAACCCCCATTGCTTAACCCTTATTGCTCTTCTTCCTTAGAACCAATCACAGCATCGATTCTAAGACAGAAAGAAGTAAGGGTAAAAAAAGAAAAAGAAACTATAGGAGCCAGAATCTAGAGAAAGGTATTCCTTTCTCCCTTAAGGGTTCCTGCTTTATTGTTGACAATACTATTATCAGATGACTCCATTCATAGTTTGCTTTCTCTTTTCAGGAAATAAAAAATTGCCACATTTTTCAAATAGTTTTTGTCCCACTTGAATCCTTCTTGGTTTACTCTTTGATCATCTTTAGAAAAATATGAAGGATTTCTTGGTCATATGTCATGATTCTTTTTCTTTTTGCCCTTTTACTACTAAATGGAATTAAATTCTAAAAAGTAACTACAAATTTGAGATATTCCTAATTCACTTTAAATGATGATTCTTTTGGGGGTGTATAATTCCTGATAAGCTTAAGCATTTAAGTTTTGTGGCCTATCATGGAATTTGCACACTCTTGCATAAGCTACATTGATCACTAAGTCCAAGTTCCTTCGGTCATTTTTGGTGGCAATAACCTTGCCCAGAATTGCTATCATAAATACCTCCATTTTAATAAGCATATGTCCTTGACTTAATCAATAATTCACCATTTCTTTGTTAAAACATTATTGGCTAGGTTCCTGTGGATGTTGCCATGGAGTGTCGAATATTTCCTCTTTTATACTTTACCTATTTCATAGGCTCCATACAGAAATAAATCACTTTCATATCCTTTGATGAATTCAATGTTGCTTACCTAACATTAGCTTTTTATTGCTTAGTGAAATGATGACTGTTCATTACTAATTTTTATTCTGCATTCTCATTATCATCACCTTTATACTAGCATCTTTCTGCTAAAATTTTATGATCACACTATCATTTAACACTTTTCTCTAGAAAAAAGGCTTTGAGGAAATGGGAAAAATCAATAAATTTACATGGAATAGGAAGAGAAATGAACAAAAAGAGTCAAGCTTGTGTGGGTAGGGATGATGAGAGAGATGTCAGAAAAGGAGAAGGGAGACTCAGTTAAGTGGGTATTTAAAAGCTCTACTTGTATATGTGCACCTGTGTATGTTTATACAGATTTCTCTTAGATAGAAGGTAGTTGTAATCATCTGGCTTTAGCGAAATGCAAGTCTCTATTGTATGACTGTCTGAGATGAGTAAAGTCTACACTTCCCAGAGGGAAAAATGTTTTTGGATGGTGACCAAGAAGACAATTACATTTGGGTGCATTTGACATTCAGTATCTAGTGTTTTGAATGGAATAAACTTGTTTTTCAGGAGTTGTCCCAAGTAGTTGTTTGTCAGTATATTCACAATAGGGTTCAAATCCTCATTTTGTTCTTTATTCTTTAAACCTCTTAACTAGTATGTAACAGAACTCTACTTGTATATATGCCAATTACAAGAAGAAAAATTTTAAACTTTTCCATATTATTCTTTTGTGTATTTTTAATCTTTTATGATGAGACTCAGTTAAAATGCTTTCTTTCTTTCTTCTTTCTCCTCTCACTTTTCCTTTCAATTTCTTTTCTTCCTGGTGGTGTCAAGTGCTGTACGGAGTCTTTAAAGGATTCAGTTTCATAGTATAGCTACTCTTACATTTTCTCAAATTCTTAAATAAATAGTTGTTGCTGTCTTCCTCATTTTTTTAGGTAGAAACTCATAAAAAGAATTTTAAGGTTACTCAACTTTGGTTTTAAACTTATTTTTATGAGTTCTAAGAAACATTGTCTATTCATAGTATCACATAATCATGGATTTGAAGATTATAGAGTTCTCTGATATGCTGCTCTAATTAATGCTGCTATAGGATCACCTATATTGGTACCTGATGAAGATCTATTTTAGAAATTGAGTTTTATGTGGTAGAGGATGGAAAATGTAAAGATTTTCAATCAGCTTAAATTTAACCTCATACAAATGTTTTCTTGCTTTCCACATTTTTACTTCAATCTGTATAATAATTCTTAAAAAAAGGTTTAATTTAATTTGTTCATGTTACTTATTTTAAAATAAGGCTGATCTGTCACTTAAAACCAAGCATCAACACTTTTATGGAGTTTACATTGTAGAGCATAAATCTCTGGCACTGAGGAGCTGTTTTGTTTCCATTTTTAAATTTCCTCAATACTAACAGGGTCATTGATAGGCATCTAAATGCTTCCTGAATTTTTTAGTTGTACATTTGCTAGCCCAGACCTTCCATTTGTTTTTTTCTTAGGAAGTAGTGATACTATTGGAGATCTCATTCATAATTTGCAGATTGAAAAAAACAACAACTAATTAGTAGAGGAAAACTATTGTTTTGTGAAACATGATTTTTTTCTCTAATATTCATCTTGAATTTGGAAGCCAAAAGTAGATTGAACAGAAGAAAAATAGGAGCAGTTGGTAGGAATTACAGAGAGGCAAATTTGGGATCAGTACAAAGAAAAACTTCATTATCATTAAGCTGTTCAAAAATGGACTGGGCTGTTTTAGGGTATCATAAGTTCCCCATTTCTTAAGGACTTAAAAAAATTAACCGACTGAGGATATATTGAGGATGTAGCAGAGAAGCTGCCTATTTAAGTATGAGTTGAATATGAATGACTAGAAATGCAGATTTGGGATCAGCAATAATAAAATAAAGAAAATTTGGCAACAAATGAATTGTCCAAAAGTAAAGTGAGCTACTTCAAAAGCTTGTGAGTTGCCAGTTAGTTCAGGTTTTCAGATGAAGGCTGGATGACTGACCTGTTGATTTTGTAGAGGTAATAGATCTTTATAGAATGACTAACAATGTATATTTGGTGGAGTGAACTCCCAATGCATCTGTCATTAAGCGTTTATTAAGCACCTACTTTGTTCCAGATGTTGTGCTAAGCTCTGAGGATACTAAAATAGACAAAAGATAGTCTCTGTCCTCAAGGGACTCACAATTCAATGGGAGAGAAAACAAGAAAATAACTGCATAAGCAAGTCCTCTATAAGCTAAATAAATAAATAAGAAGAAGTAAAAGTGGGAGAACATTAGAATAGAGAGGGATTTGAAAAAGCTTCCTGAAGATTATGGAATTTTGGTTGAGAGCTGAAGATGCTAGGAAAGCCAGGAGACATTGATAAGGAGGGAAAGCATTCTTTAGTGGACTGCCAGAGAAAGTACCTAGTGGAGAGTAAGATGTAAAAAGACAGGAGAAGTGGGGAGGAGGAAGGAGAGAGAGAGAGTTATGAAGGACTTTGAATGCAAAACAAAGGATTTTGTGTTTGATCTTAGATTGGAGCCACTAAGGTTTACTGAAAGGTGGGGTGAGATGGTTGGCTTTAGGAAAATCACTTTGGTGGCTGAATGGAAGGTGGATTGGAGTGGAGAAAAGCTTGGAATAGGCCAAGGTGGTGGTAGTATCAGAGCAGAAAAGGGTATGGATTTGAGAGATGTTATAAAGATAAAATCACAGGCCAATGCAACAGATTGGAAATGAGAGGTGAGAAATAGTGAGGAGTTGAATATGACAACTAGATTTCACACTTGAGGAACTGCATAGATGGTAATGTCTTATACAGCAATAGGGGAGGTAGGAAGAATGTGATTTAAGACAAAAGATAATGAGTTTAATTTTGGACATAAGTTTTAGATATCTGAAAGGCAATTGTAGATGTGAGATTGGAGGTCAGGGCAGGATGCATAGTTTTGAGAATCATCAGTATAAAGAAGAAATTAAATCCATGGGAACTGATGAGATCACCAAGTGAAGTCATATGTAGAGAAAAAATAAGGTGGATATTTATGGGTAGTGATCATGACCTCTTTGAGGATAATAGCTAGGAGAGTGAGAAGGAGCTGTCTGATGCCCATTCTGATTTTTTCAATTTCTTTTTCTTCTCAAATTGCTATTGTTAGCTCATGTAACTCAACAACATTAAAAACTATTGTTGATAATAGACATTCTTATTTCAATCCTTATTTTATAGGGAAGGCTTTCCCCATTATAGATAATGTTTGCTGATTTAAGACTATAGGATTGGGATCATTTGAGCAGGTAAAGGGGTAACTTTGATAAGGAGTAAGCATTAAAAATTAAACAAGGGATTTTCAATCTTAAACTATAGCTCTCATTGCAATACTGTAGACATAGTTTATGCCAATATTTGATTAGTAATTATTTAGCAAAGGTATTTTATTCCCTCTGACATTGAAGCAATGGAAATGAAGTTATGATTCCCAAGAAGAGTGGGGTTAACTGAGGCACAGGGAACAAACAACCAATTCAGCTCAGTGTGAAAAAGGTTGCAGATGCTACATCAGTATTTCCATTAAGATAGCTAAGAAGGGTTAGTAATGCAATGTGGGGTTTTCCTTAATGGACTTCCCTGACCAGCAGGGTCCCACAAGGGAAGGGGCTCACCTTTGTGATGGGACCCGAGGAGAGGTAGGAACCGAGAACCAGGGTGGAGAATGAAAGACAGGGACAAGTCAGTGGTTGGATAGGGCAGGCAATCCCTATGATACTCCCTTTGATAGGAAAGTATGAGTACAAAGGAACACAAGGTGGATGAGGAGATTAAGACAAGGAATGCAGGCCGAGTTGGTTACAGCCTCCGGGAAGGAGAAGGTCAAGAGGAGAGAGAGACAAGTCATCAAGGAGCCTAGTGGAGCTCCATGAAAGGGGAGAGAAAGCCAAGAGGAAGTTCATGGGATTGCCTCTGAATTTAATCCTGTCCTGCTTGGGCGGTACTTCCAAGCACTAGTAACCACATCACAAAGTATAGACAATTAAGATTGGGTGGCAAGGTAGAGGGAACACCTTTGGGCCTGTAGATTGCAAACCGCGCTTTCCGGGGGAATTGAGTCCGAGCATGTTAATGAGTTTGTCTTAGCCAAGGGCCACATGGCCAGTTCAAGGTTACATTCACAAGCCTCATTGGTATAACCTTATGCTTGGAGACACAGTAACCATACAGTCATTTATATTTCATAGATGTGAATATGCTTGGGATGCTACATGCAAGTATTTCTAGTTCTTTCTCATCTCATAGGAAGGCCAGCCTTAACAGGTTGGTTTGTTATAGGGCATGAAAATGTTTATCCTTTCAAATGGATCATATCAGAAACATAATGAGCTCTACTATAAACATAATGAACTAAGGGGAAAAAAAGACCAATCTTATTAGCTGGTTGTCAAATACTTTCAGTTGTCATTAAATTCTGTGTTATCACATCCATTACCAAATTGTATTTCTTCTTTCACAATCTCTCTCCTTTGTTTCCTCTCTACTTATATAGCAATCACTAATCCATGTCTTTATCACCTCTCATCTGAAGTACTGCAATAAGCTTGTTTAGACTCCCTGCTTCAAGTTTTTCCTGCTCCAATATGTTCTTTACACAATTACCAAAATGATTTTCCTAAAGCATAAGTCTGCCTTTCTTCCCTTATCCCCACCAATCAACTATGGTGTCTCTCCATAACCCTTAGGATCATTCAGGCAGTCAACAAGCATTTGTTAAGTACCTATTCCATTCCAGAAACTATTATGTTCTTGGAGTACAAAAAAGTAAAAAAAAATCCTTATTTTCAAGATGTACACAATTTAGTGAGGGAAACTACATGGAAACAACTATTCCAACAAGACACATACAGGGATAAATTGGGGATTATATCTGAGGAAAGACATTGAGTTTAAGGAAGATTGTTAAAGACTTCTAGAAGAAGATGGGATTTTATTAAGGAAGTCAGGGAAGCCAGGAGGCAGAGATGACAGGAAGAGAGTTCTAGGCATTGGGGCTACTATGGTCATCCAAGCATGAGGTGATGAGGGCCTGATCACCAGAGCTGGTGTCACCACTGAGAAGGTGGTATTTATACAAGAGTTGTTACACACCTAGCTGCCTTCTCCTTGAGCAAGGAGGAGGGCTACCTCTTCATGTGAAACAGGATAAAAGAGAAGATAACAGCAAAAACAAATGATTAATATGAGATTAGGTGAAGGGGAGAAGAGGGAGCTCTTGGGACATGGCCTCAATTTTCTTTTACTAAAATATGAAGGAAAGTTCTCAGATGAGAGGATGGACTGAGGGGGAGCTGTGGGAGGTTGGAGGAGGAATGAAAAAGGTTGTTAAAGCTGTTGTGGAAAATGAGATAGGGAATCGATTAGGGAGATGCAAAAGAAATGTCTTATCTTAGCGAGATTACAAAAAGCAAACAAATAAGTAAAAAAAAAACAGTAATTAGTCACACACATATAATCTATCTACAAAAAAAATCTTGGTTGAGATTTCCCATGTATATAATATGGGTGACATACTACCTGTCCATATGTGCTTATAAAACACATGTATGGACATATATATGTAAATACATAGGGGATCCCCCCCAAAATCTTGGTAAAATTTTATGCTTTAAGCACTTAAAAATGCCCTAAGCTTTTAAAAAAACACACACTCATGTACCCTCTAGACACACACTCTCTCTCTCTCTCTCTCTCTCTCTCTCTCTCTCTCTCTCTCTCTCTGTCTCTCTCTCTCTCTCTGTCTCTGTCTCTCTCTCTCTTAATGTTTGCCATTGACAGCTCTTCTCCAGTTGGCCCTTTCCTGCCCTTCCAGGCTCTCGCATCTTAGTCTAGGATCTAGCTCTCCCAGCTTTTTCTTTACACACAACAGCCCTTTTCCTTTCTTTGTAGTGTTGCAGTGCCTGCACCCTGCCATCCCTCATCCATGGCTTGACTGCTCCCCTTTGCTCATTTGCCTCTTAGTTTCCATGATTTACTTCAGGTTTCAGCTTATGTCTCACCTTTTGCAGGTCTTTCCCATGCCACCCCTCTCCCCCATTCAGCTTCTAGGACTTTTCCCTATGAGATCAACTTCTATCTCTTCTATAAATCAAACCTAGGTAAATGTGGGTTTTTTTTTGTTGTTGTTTGTTTGTTTGTTTTTACATATCTCTTCTATTAGAATGTTGGCTCCTTGAGGGCAGGGATCATGTTTTTTGCCCTTTTTTTATCTCCAGTAGTTAGCATAGTGGTACATAATGAAAAAAATAATTTTTGTTGACTTATTATATGTATTTTTATTATGTTTTAATTTGAATTACATTTAATGTCCAAATAGTTTTCCTATCCCAAGTCAGCAATTTTCATGGATTTTTAATTAAGAAACTTCTTGATTAGAAAATGTTTACATTCTCTCACCCTCCAGAAGTCATTATAAGCATGGATACAATAAACCCCTTTTATATTATCCCTTTTGATAAAAAAAAAAAACATTATTCTAATATTCTGTATATGTATATATTTTTTTTCAGGCAAATCTCACCTCTCCATCATCTACAATGGCTGTGAGTCAACTGGTATGTACTATGTGATATTTCTAAATTACAGAGTGACATCAATAGAAATGTTGAACTGAGGGAACATTTTTATTAGAAGGAGAATTAAATAGAAACAAACATAATGCATTTCAATTCTTAATAACTCTCAAATAAGTAATAAAAATTAGGCAAATAAAAAGGGAGATTTTTCCCATCACATCATGTTTTTATTTTCCTATTTCATGTAATGGTTAGCAAATTCTAAACAAGTACATATGTTATATTTGTGTCTTTGGTTTAAATTATTCTCATTTTCTGTGAAACTCTGTGAAATAGCAATTTTATAGGACCAGTTGTGTTATAAAGCACTTTAGTCAATTTACTGAGATAAAATCAGTGTTGCCTTATTGAGGTCATCATAGAGCTAAAACAACTAGTTACATACCTTTATGTACCTCTTCCCTATTTCCAAAATACATGTTCTTTGAGGGAAGGGACTGGTAATTTTTGATCTTTGTTTTCTAAGCATCTAGAACAGTGCCTGCCACTTAGTATGTACTCAAAGAATATTGGTGAACCAAATTGTTAAATTTTTCAGTTGATTATTTGGGAGTCAAATGATTTATAAGGAGTTAGACTGATTCCTATATTATGCCCATACCAGTGAAATACTTGGGCATGTAAATGAAAAAAATTTTTGACTGAATTCAACCTGAAGAAAAGATATAACATCAGTCAAATGCTTGAATTTTTAGAAAACATAAATATTTTTTAGATGCAAAACAATTTTTCTCATAGTTGCCAGTAAGTTTATAACAGAATAAGAAGCTCAAATATGGATTGAGAGTGAGGAGATTTTTTATTACTCCTTGTTTTGTTGCTAACTAGTTGAGTGACCTTGGGCAAAATATTTTCTCTCATGAGGCCTCAGTTTCCTTATTTGTAAAATGAGGGTTTAGGCTCATGATCTCTAAGGAGCCTTCTAGCTCTTATATTCAATGAATGCTAACATTCTTATTGAGGGAATTACCATGTAAACAGATAAACCTTTAAATAATTTGCTGAATGTACAAGGTTTTATAGGGAAGAAAAAAAGAACATGGCTAGAATGCCAACTCCCTTGGATATAGAAATTTTATTTTGTAATATTGTCATGTTGCATGTTTGTGTAGGCTAATGGTTATCACCTTTGCTGTATGTTTTTAGTCAATAACTTTATTTCTTTAGGACTCACATTTCTCATCTGTAAAATGGAGTTGGACTGAATAGTTTTTAAAGTCACTTCAAGATTTAAGTGATCCCCAGTTCCTCAGTTCAGGTGATCTCCACAATTTCAGGTGATCCCAAAGTGTCTTCATAATGTTATGAAGTCTTTGTCTTCCTCAATTTCTTTCAGCAGTAATGTGAAAGGTTGATTTTTTTTTTGCCACTGATGCTGAGCTTCTCCCCCATCCTTTAAAAATAAGACCAGAGAGAAGTTTAAGCAGTATGAAGAAAATATTGAAAATATGTTAGACATTCACAAACATTCCCTAACCCAAAAGCTCAAGGAAAGAAGAATCCTGCTATGCAATTCCCAATAACCATAGAACATTCATTGATTTTTCAAAATTAAATGCTTGCAATAGTCATAGTGTCTATGAGGCAGCCCTGGGGAAGATACAAAGAAAATTAAAATATCTTTCTTTCCTCCATGGAAATTGGAATCTAGCAGTTAGCAGGACTCCCTAGTTTTTTAAAAAGCATAGCTCAGGGATCATCTTTTACATGCATCTTTTCTTAATTCTCTGTTGTTAGCTTTTTTTTCCTCTTTTAATTACTTTAAGTGGTTTTTATTAATTTATGTTCATGTAGTAATCCCCCTGGGTAGTGTAAAAAGAAATATTTTATTCCTTTTTTAAGTTAACAGGGGACCTGGAGGTCCTCTTATCATAGAGATGTGTAGGGATTAACCAGCCTACAGTGACAGGAAGGAGGAAGCATAAAGACATGAAGTGAGGTAAGAAAAAGGTATAAAAGGGGGCAAGCATCAGTTGGTTGGTCTGTCAGTTGCTGGCAGTTAGGGCTGGGAGTTGAGAAGAAGTTGGTTGCTGGGAGTGTGTTGGGTTTGTGATTGGCGTTTAATTGCTGGAATATACAAGGCAAGCCTGATATTACTGAGAGGGCTTTAGTCCTTAAAGGACCTTTTGGCTTTGGGATTTTGGCCTGTTGGGTTTTTTTTTCTTTCTTTAACTTTTTTGGGAAGTGGTTGGTCTTCATTGACAGACCTAACTGGGATTGGATTAAACAGTGATTGGGTTGGTTTGGATTGGGTGGATTGGGTTGGAACTTTGTGGGGTGGTTGTTATTAGCAGTAGTTATAGGCAGTTATAGGATAATTAGTATAGACATTAAGAAATTTCTTTCTCTACCTCTTTCCTATATTTCTCTCTTTTACTATATTCATTTTACTATATTCTTTTACTATCTCTATTTTAATTAAACTAAATTGTTAGTTGTTAAAAGCTGCTAGAAGTTTTCTTTTCTCTGGCTTAAAGGGATAATATTAATTTACAACTCTACTATATTCTCATTAAAACTTAAGTTATTAAAAGTTACTCTTTTATTTTTGTCAAACCCCTATTTTAACCCTTACAGTAGAATGTATTCAGTATCTAGTATATTAAAAAAAAAAACACTTTGCTAGGAACTGAGGAGGATTTAAAGCTCATTGAAGGGTCCTTAACTTTGTGAAGATCCCAATAAAGTAGAGATATTAAAAAGATACAATATTATACAATAAATATGAAATAACATTGTACTCTCTTCTCTTGGCCTTGGTTTCCCCATCTACAAAATACAGAGGTTAGACCAGATGACTACCTGTTAGCTTATTGTTAGATTTAAATCTATGACTTTAGATAATGCTGGGTAGAGTAGAATATAAGAGCAATAGATATGCGAACTTGGAGTTGAGATCACTGTAATAGCAATAGTATATATGTATAAATATACACATAAATATATATAGGGGGATGTTTTTTCAGTAATAATATCACCCTTCTCTTCCCCTAAATAGATTACATTTGCTAAATAAATAGAATAAATAGATAATATTTTATATATAAATTATATTACATAATTTATATATGTATATACATATAAATATGTATGTATTTGTATATATGTATATACATATAAATATGTAATATAATTTATATATAAAATATTATTGATGTATATTATATACATATAAATTGTTTAAGAGAGACATGCTATTACTATTACAGGGATATGATTTTAATGTGTCTATATCTATATCATTTAAGGGCTTGTAGAGCATATGCATATGCTTAAATATGAGCAAAACACTTTCTCTACATTCTCTCATTTGAGCTTACCTGATGGTATAACCTACTGTTTTAACAATGACCAGATGTTATTACCTAATTTCAAGGAAAGTTTTAAAATAAGCCATTGGATAAAATAGGCTGTGAACAAAATTAACTTTGAGAATGTGTGACTTTGGCATTATTGCTTGATTAAAACAGTGGGAGGTTTGACATTCTCTAGGGGAAGCACTATATGAAACATGCCTTAAACTGACAAGTTTAGGATGTTTTTTCCTTTATAATCATATCCATTTCACTCCATGCCCTTCTGCCCCCTCCCCCAAGACATTCCTTTGATGAGATTTAAAATTAAATTTTGATCTCATGCCCTTCCCCTGGGATGGAGATAGTTTTGTGAAAGAGTTATCACTAAGGAAGCTCATCTCAGAAATGAACATCTCCTGGCTTCATGATGGCTAGATCCCATCTCTTGTATTTTTTGAGCAGCTTCACACCAAAGGGCAACTTGGTCACACAGGCTATGACCATATGAGAGAAAAATATTAGAGTATTTTGTGATTTTGACTTCTTTATTTGTACTGAAAATTGCTCAGTTCTCCACTCTGCACTCATGTTGCCATTCAATTTAATTGTAAAGCCAGATAACATTTTTTTACCATTTTTTCTAATAAAGCTACTATAATATTTTGTTGCCATTTATTTTATGGAACATTCTCAATGAAAATCACATATTCAGCACTGGCCACTACTGGAAAGTAAAGTTATGGTTATTATATATATCTATATAGATCTTTCTAGCATAAACTTCTAAGTCTATTGACATTTAAATTAAATTGATTCTGTATCTTTTTTATTGATACAATTTGCTGTTAATTGATTTTGTCCCATAACTAAGTCATGGTTCTTTGTCTCTGAACTGTTTGATATTTCAACTGGTCTATAATGAATTAAGTTTAGGGATCCTTTTATCCTGCTAATCTCTGTTCTATTCTTGCCTCAAGGAAATCTTCTCTTTGTAGGGCTTCATGTGGAAATCAGGGAGTCTGGTTCTGTACCACACTAATCTGTCCTTCAAGGATTTCTGGACCATTTTCTCTGACCTTGCATGTGGACTTAAACAATGAATTTTTCTTAGTCACAGGAAGAAATGAGGGGGTTGTTGCTTAGTCTTTCCAACCAATCATAATATTCACCATACCTCAGCCATGGAACCTTATGATGTTACCAACCCAATAAACCAATTGTATTATTTCCTCACCTACCCTCCTCTATTTGGTTGAATCTTATAGAAAAGGAGCCCTCTCTCACCTGTCCATGGCAAAGCAGCTTAAATCATATTAGAAGTCTGACTATGTCACTCCATGTCACTTATAAGAAAATGTCAATGGCTTCCTGGTCTCCTTCGCATAACAAGCAAACTTCTCAGGTTTTCATTTAAGTCCTTTCATAATCTTGCTCCTGGCTGCAACCTACATTTCTAGTCTTATTTCACTTTATTCCCTTTTGCACCATCTTCATTCCAGCTGATCTGTCTGTTCCCTGAACTCAGTGAGCTGCCTCTTTTCCTGCAGGCTGTCTTCAATACCTGGAATTAATTTTCTGCTTATCTGTTCCTTTCTAAATCTTCCTCTTCCATAAAAGTACAGCTCAGATACTATGTCCTCCATAAACAAAGTCTTGCCTTTCCTATTTGCATCCTTCTTAAATTTTCTTAGAGGGCTTTCTTTGGATCTCTCTTTTACCTCCATTGGATACTTTTTTTTTTTAAGAACAGAGAAGTAACTCAATTTTATTGGTGTAACTAAAAAGACATAAAAAAACCTGATAGTGATATTTAATCACAAAGCACATTTGAGTTAGAATTAGAATGAAAAGCCAAAGTTCTTGACCTCTAGTCCCTTGATCTTTCCATGATCATATCATTTCCCTTTTTATTTCATTTCTTTTTTTTATAAACATTATTTTATTTGGTCATTTCTGAACATTATTCATTGGAGACAAAGATCATTTTCTTTTCCTTCCCCTCCCCCCATCCCATAGCCGATGCACGATTCCACTGGGTATCACATGTGTTCTTGATTTGAACCCATTTCCATGTTGTGGGTATTTGTATTAGGGTGTTCATTTAGAGTCTCTCCTCAGCCATGTCCCCTCAACCCCTGTAGTCAAGCAGTTACTTTTCCTCATTGTTTTTACTCCCACAGTTTGTCCTCTGCTTGTGGATAGTGTTTTTTCTCCTAGATCTCTGCAGATTGTTCAGGACCATTGCATTGCCACTAATGGAGAAGTCCATTACCTTCAATTGTACCACAGTGTATCAGTCTCTGTGTACAATGTTCTCCTGGTTCTGCTCCTTTCACTCTGAATCACTTGCTGGAGGTTGTTCCAGTCTCCATGGAATTCCTCCACTTTATTATTCCTTTTAGCACAATAGTATTCCATCACCAACATATACCACAATTTGTTCAGCCATTCTCCAATTGAAGGGCATCCCCTCATTTTCTAATTTTTGGCCACCACAAAGAGCACAGCTTTAAATATTCTTGTACAAGTCTTTTTCTCCATTATCTCTTTGGGGTACAAACTCAGCAGTGGTATGGCTGGATCAAAGGGCAGACAGACTTTTAGCACCCTTTGTGCATAGTTCCAAATTGCCCTCCAGAATGGTTGGCTCAATTCACAACTCTACCAGCAATGAATTAATGTCCCTACTTTGCCCCGCCCCCTCCAGCATTCACTACTTTCCTTTGCTGTCATGTTAGCCAATCTGCTAGGTGTGAGATTGTTTTGATTTGCATCTCTCTGATTACAAGAGATTTAGAACAGTTTTTTCATGTGCTTATTAATAGTTTTGATTTCTTTAGCTGAAAATTGCCCATTCATGTCCCTTGCCCATTTATCGATTGGAGAATGGCTTGAGTTTTTGTACAATTGATTTAGCTCTTTATAAATTTGAGTAATTAGACCTTTGTCAGAGGTTTGTATTATAAAGATGGTTTCCCAATTTGTTGTTTCCCTTCTAATTTTGGTTGCATTGGTTTTGTTCCTACAAAACCTTTTTAATTTGATGTAATCAAAATTATTTATTTTACATTTTGTAATTTTTTCTAACTCTTGCTTGGTCTTAAAATCTTTCCTTTCCCAAAGATCTGACAAGTATACTATTCTGTGTTACCCTAATTTACCTATATAGTTTTCTTCTTTATATTCAAGTCATTCACCCATTCTGAGTTTATCTTGGTGTAGGGTGTGAGATGTTGAGCCAAACCTAATCTCTCCCATTTTCTGTCTCTTAGGCAGTACCAAATTGTTTTGATGACCACTGCTTTATAGTATAGTTAGAGATCTGGGACTGCAAGGCCTCCTTTCTTCAAATTTTTTTTTTTCATGATTTCCCTGGATATCTTTGATCTTTTGTTCTTCCAAATGAACTTTGTTATGGCTTTTTATGAATCAGTAAAAAACAAAATTTTTGGAAGTTCAATGGGTATGGCACTAAATAGATAAATGTTTGGGTAGGATGTTCATTTTTATTATATTGGCTTGTCCTACCCATGAGCAGATAATATTTTTCCAATTGCTCAAGTCTAGTTTAATTGTGTGGAGAATGTGGATACATTTTTTAACCCTTATTTTAGAATCAATACTGCAAATTGGTTCTAAGGCAGAAGAGTGATAAGGGGAATTAAGTGATTTGTTTAGGGTCATACAGCCAGGAGTGTCTGAGGCCAGATTTGGAATCAAGACCTCCCATTTCAAAGCCTGGCTTTCAATCCACTGAGCCATCTAGCTGTGAACCTTACCTTCCTTCCCTTCCCTACTTCTTTATATAGATCATACTTGCAGGCATGTGCATTACTTTAGAAAAATATGAATTCCTCAAAGATAGATGTCATTAAAATAAGCACTTAGTAAATGAAGTTAAACCAAATCAACATGGAAGATGAGTTCAAATACATATTATTCCAAAATTCCTTGAATTTGTCACAAAATGTCTCTTTTGCTTTCCCTAATTCCTTTCAGCAGTGAGCTAAATTTTGTTTTATAATTGCTGGTCAACAACTTTTTTTTTAACTTTCAAAATAAATTCAGAAAGAAGACAGACAGAGAATATGTTAGACCAGTGATTCTTAAACATTTTGGCCTAAAGATCCCTTTAGACTCCTAAAAATTATTGAGAACCTTTTTAAACTCTTAAAAATATTGAGAATCTCAAAAAGCTTTTGTAAGTGTGGTTATATCTATTGATTTTTTAAAATCATTTTGAAAATTAAAACTGACAAAATTTGAAGATATTTAAGAATTCATTTACAAGCAATATTAAATTTATTTCTTTGGTATAACTTTTAAATAAAATAATATTTTTGAAAACAAAAATAGTAACATTTTATATATTCTTGCAAATCTCTTTAATATCTGACTTAATAGAAGATGGTTGAATCCTCAGATTCACTTCTGCATTGAATGTGCTATGATATTTTGTTTTTGTGGGAAGTATATGAGGACATTTTAGCCTCAAACTTTTGTAAATGGAGATGGCTGGAGTATTTTAATAGGCAAATAACAACTTATTAATGTTATGACAATTGTCTTGATCTGAGAGAATTCTAGAAAGGTTCTTGGTGGGAATGGTACCATGAGTTCTTGGACAGCATTTTAAGAACCACTTCATTACACATTTGCAAAAATTCCTTTACCTTAAATCTGAGTTTTTGAGATATGATATTGATAAATATTGTTTAAGTCTCTCTAAAAATGATGAAAACAAAGACTTTTGGCTTTCTAAGCAATGCTAGATGTTTGTCTTTACATGGACACAAGGCTAGTTTAATTGACCTTTAGAAATTCTTTTCTGGCCCAAGATTACCAAATGTGTTCATTGGCTGTTGGATTGTTTGTTTAATTCTTTCACTCAATACATGCTTTTCAAGTCTACCCCAGGGGAAGGTAGAAAGAAAATTAAAATATCTTTCTTGCTTCCATGGAAATTGGAATCTAGCAGCAAAGAGAGGTGTCTCTAGCTTCCTTCACAGCATACATAGCTCAGGGACCATGTTTTTTCTTAATTTTTTCTTAATTCTCTGTATTTTTTTCCCCTTAATTCTCTGTATTAGCTTTTCGCCCCTTGTAATTACTTTATATGATTTTTTTATTAACTCATGTTTATGTTGTCCCCCCCCCCCCCGGGTAAAATGTAAGGTCCTTAAAAAACTAGGAATAGTTTTATCTTTGACTTTGAATTCTCTGGGCCTAGCATAGTGCCTAACAGCTAGAGCTTAATTAAGGTTGCTGAACTGAATTAAACCCCTTTATTCAATATGAAAAGCATTCTGTTAGGGCTTGAGGAGGTTATAAAGATCAACAAAGGGTCCTTAATTTGTAGAGATCACCATCAAATAGTGGTATTAAAATATACAATGATATAATATTATACAATAAATATGAAATAAAATTGTACTTTTTATTGGCCTCAGTTTACTCATCTACTAAATACAAAGAGGTTAGATCAGATATACCTATATAAATAATCTCTTAGGTTATTTGTAGTTTGAAATCTATGACTCTATATAATTCCATGCAGAGTAGAATATAAGAGCAACTGAAATGCCAACTACTAGTTGAGATTACTATAATAACAACAGTAGTAGCAATAATAATAATAAGTGTAAAGACACAAAATTTGTAGGGAGACAGACTCTCCTGTTGCCTTTTAAAATGGTCAGGACATTAGATTTGTAGAGGGCAGAACTATCCTGCCAACTGTGCCAAATGTAAGGGGGCAGGTCTGTTTTTATGTTGATTATGCCCATTGTAGGTTGGCATGCTCTTGAAGAGATTAAGATATCAGAGAAAAAGAGATCCACATCACCTTGGTTAGTAATAGATTCTATTAAGGTTAATGAGAATAAATGAGGAGTTTACTCATGAAAGGTAAATCCTTGGTGGCAGTGGGACAAAATAACATGGTGAATCCCTGAACCAACCCCAGTCCAGGTCACATATTATATATAGAAACAGATCAATGTAGGCATATGCCAGGGGTAGCCCAAGGTCACATTCAAGTTTTCTAATGGAATAGATTTCAGTTCTTTTTTATAACCCCCTTTTTTAAACCCTTACCTTCTCTCAGTATCAATTCTAAGACAGAAATGTGGCAAGGACTAGGCAATTGGGGTTAGATGACTTGCCTAGGGTCACACAGCTACTACATTTCTGAGGCCAGATTTAAACTCAGGTCCTCCCAACTCCAAATCTGGTGTATTGCCACTGTACTACCTAGCTGCCTTTGGAATTTCTTTTGCTGTTTATATCTATACAAGGTAGTTTATATATATTTGAGCCATAGGTCATATTCTTATTCTGATTACTAGCATACAGTGACAATAATAAATGATAAAATATAGTTATCTCTTTTTGTGCAGTGTTAAATCCTGAATTTGCTTTAGGTACCCTCCATACCACTAATATTCAGGTAAGGCACAGTAGAACACACTCTTAATTATCCAGAAGTCATCCAGGGTGCTTCAACTTGACAGATAATTTATTTCTAATTGGGATTGTCAGCTGATGTGTCATCCTTTAAGTGGCCCATGACTCATTTACCTGAGGGCACTTGATGTCACTGTTGTTCAGAAAATGCAGTGCTGAAAGCTTTTGAATAGCACCAACATCTTCTTCAGTCTCAAAGGCAATTTATGCTTGACAATTTTATATACTCTTGACATACCTTGTATTATAAACATTTATGATCATCACTTCCTCAGATTTGAATCATGTCATTTCTCTTCTTTTCCTTTTTTTCCCCTTTGACATATTAAATTTGGTTAAATTGTGTTTTTCAAACTGCTTCTTGGAACAATGGGATGCTATTTGTTATCATTTGGTGACATACAAGGACTGAAGAAGGAATTCAGACAAAGATATATCCTTGATAAGTGGCCAATGTCCAGAGTATCCTTCAGTATGTATAAGTTGTCATGGTGATCCCTACACCCCAGAAAAAAGCACTAGGTGAAAAAAATTCTAGATACTTTTTTCTTTGTACTTAGTGAGGCTCTTTCCAGTACAGATGAGTAGTCCAAGGAAAAGAGTTTTTTATATTCCCAGCTTATCAACTATATTATGTTATTCATAATTCAAATCAATTAGTCAGTCATTAAGGAGCTATTAAATGACCAATATGTGTGATAGTTATTGGGGGTACAGGTACAAATATGTAAGCATCCTCTATTCTTAAGAAACTTACATTTGATGTCCAAAGGGCACTAAAAGACTTCCTGCCCTTTGATTCAGCCATAGCACTGCTGGTTTTATACCCCAAAGACATCATAAGGAAAAATACTTGTTCAAAAATATCCATAGCTGCGCACTTTGTGGTGGCAAAAAATTGGGAAATAAGGGGATGCCCTTCAATTGGAGAATGGCTGAACAAATTGTGGTATGTGTTGGTGATGGAATACTATTGTGCTCAAAGGAATAATGAACTGGAGGAATTGCCATGGAGACTGGAACAACCTCCAGGAACTGATGCAGAGCGAGAGGAGCAGAACCAGGAGAACATTGTACACATAGACTGATACACTGTGGCACAATCAAGTGTAATGGACTTCTCCATTAGTGGCAATGCAGTGATTCTGAACAACTGTGAGGGATCTATGAGAAAGAACACTATCCACATTCAGAGGAAACACTGTGGGAGTAGAAATACCAAAGAAAAATAACACCTTGAATACATTGATGAGGGGTTATGGTTGGGGATGTAGACTCTAAATGAACATCCTAGTGCAAACACCAACAACATGGAAATAGGTTCTGATCAAGGACACATGTAATACCCAATGAAATAGTGTGTCAGCTGCAGGAAGGTAGGTGGAGGGGAGGGAAGGAAATAATGTGATTCTTGTAACCAAGGAGTAATGTTCTAAATTGATTAAATAGATTAATTAAAAAAAAAGAACCTTACATTTGATCTGGAAATGTAAAATGTACATATTTAAGAAAGTAGAGAATTAAAAATATATCCATAAATCAATTAATTGACTTGTAGTTGGAAGAGAAGAGTCAGAAAAATAATCATTGAATGGAAGGTAGTGCTTGAATGTCTTGAAGGAAGTGAGGGAATCTCTTAAGTTAAGGTTTTGAAGGAGTATATTCCAGACATGGGAGATATTAGTTCAATGGAATAAAGTAGAATGAGAGTTGTGGAGGCACAATGGGCAGTTGTGTTGGGTAGACACTAGTCACTAGGAAGGAAAGTAACTGAAGTAATTGTTTGAGTAGAGAAAAGGGATTAGATGTAAAAGATATTGAGGAGGTATAAATGGAAAGATGTAGTTATGACTTGGATATATGGGTGAGGGAAATGAGATGTGGTAGGTTCAAGTTTACAAAAGTCTACAAAAATTGAGAAGTTGAATGGGAGGGACTGTTTTTTGGGGAGAGATAATTAGTTCTCTTTTGGATATGTAAACTATGAGATGCCTATGTTATATCCAATTTGAAATGGTCAGTTGGTAGTTGGAAATATATGACAAGATCAGGTCAGAGAACAAAGCTGTATTCTGGAAGTGATTTTCATATAGATTATATATAAAAGAATGAGGGTTTATGAGGTCACTGTGAGAGTCTAAGGAGAGAAAAGAAAACAAATATTGTTTGAACACTTTGGCATCACAACATTGAGAAAGAAAACAAAATGTTTTTTTTTTTTCTTGAACAAGTGATAATATTTCTTCCAATCAAGTAGTTATCTTGGTTCTCAAATTGCTCATAACAAAATTCCTCTTCATAGATTACTAGTGCCATGCAAGATCTTTTACTAAGGCCTACTCAAATATTCAGCTAGATCTCTGAGTTCGTTTATCAGTGTGATTGTTCCCTTCAATAATACAGACTATAGTTCATCTATGCCTGCCCTTCCTATATAAATCCTTTCCATGCTTTACTCTAAATTCTCTACAAAGGATCCAGTAAAAGTGCTCAAGGACTTCTTTGTTTTTTTTTTATTATACTACAAGTATTCCAGTGGAGTATTTTCCACATGTTCTACTTCACTCATAATATATCTAATAAATTTTATTGGTATAATTTATTTTTATAATCTTAGTCATTTCCTAATGTGTCCAACTCCATTGAACACCCCTTCTAACAAAGAAATACAATCAAGAAAAATGACAAAGCAGCCATGTCTATCTGCTTTTGCAACATTCCATCTCCATGATCCTCTGCATTTGGAGCAAGAGGAGGAAAGTTCCATACATATTCTCGGAAAATTTCTGAGAATGGAGGCTAAAAATATTCAAACTCTAAAGGGTTAAAAAAAACCTTTTTTTTTTGCATGCTCTTAATACCCATCAAACAAAAAAAAATTTTAGTTTCATTTTAAAAATCTGGTATTTTTATTGCATTGTGATCTGTTATTTGCTAATTGTTTTTTGTATAAATCTTGTCTCCCCAAATGATCACAAACCTACCTACTTTATCCCTGTAGTCCTAACATATATTCACTGGAATTATGTATGATGAAATCTGATGAGTTGAATTAAATGAATTATCTAGCAAAGAGGAAAGAAAAAACTGTAATTTGAAGAATAATAAGATATTATTTGAAACATAGTAAAGAAGTCCCTAGCTATATGTTGGTAACATAATAGACAAATAACTTAATCTCTTTTGCTTTAGTTTCTCATCTATAAAATGGGAATAATAATAGCAGCTATTTATAATAGCAGCTGCTTTTCAGAGTCATTGTAAAGATCAAATGAGATAATAATTTTGCTTAATACAGTGCCTGGTACATGGTACGTGCTAATTAATATTATCTCAAACTTTCCATTTATCATTACAGTACTAATTTATAATAGTTTAGAAATATACATTTATCCTCCAAAGTCCCAGAACAAAGTGTTTATGGTATACTTGTATATACTTGTAAGGGCTTAATTAAGCATGTATAGAAATGAATACTAGTTATTTGATATAGAAGATATTTCTAATACATGGAAATTTGAGAACAAGAATCAAAAGATCAACAACCTTTATAAATTCTTTTCATGTGACTGGCATTCTGCTAAAATCTGAGACTACAAAGAAAACAAAAAAGATATATCTGCCCTACACTGATAAATGAAGAATTAAATGGGAAATTGCATGTTCAACAAAGCAAAAAAAAATAGAAAATGTTCATTGCAGAGTCCAAAAGAAAGAGGGATTCCCTATATATAGAGAAGTCTCTCCTCCTGGCATTCCTGTGTATGGAATGAGCTGATGACACCAAGCTCTGTCATTATATAAAGCCTCATAAATAATATTCACAAGTACTGAAAAATGGTTTATCTAACAATTTGAACAGTAAAAAAAAAAAAAAAAAACAATTAGGACAGCTCATTGAATTAGTACATTGGTACTTAAACCTTGAACAGACTACACAATTCAGCAGGGAGCTGGCCCCAAAAGTGAATAGGAAGAAGAGAACATACTTGAATTCATTTGGTAAAATTTGGAGCGCTTTCAAGGATGCTAAATTTCTCTCTAAAGCAAAACTTCATTTTTTTCAATACTAGTCCTCTTCTAGTGTCACTATATTTCTATGAATCATAAAACAACATAATCTCTGAAAATCAGAATTGATCAATAGAAAGACCTTTCATGGATATAAACAGAATGAGGAGAGGCATCAAACATATCATTGAAGTGTTTCATGAGCAAAATAGAAGTGAGGCTGGTCATATAACAAGAGTAAGGTATAGGAGATGGATAACCCAATTGTATTTATTCAACACATTTACTATTAATTATCACCATCATCATCAAAATTGTTAACAGGACCTTAAGTATGAGAAGTACCTTGTTTGTGGAGAGTCTTTAAGGCTATTTTTTCTGTTAAATGAATTTGTTTTTATAGTGAGACTTTTTTTTTTAATGGAGAAGATGGCTGGATCACTGATTTGTGTGGAATGGAGAACTTCTGGGTTGGACATTCCCTTTGCAAATTGGCATGTTCTCTGGAACTTAGAGTCTTAGAAAATTGCCTATGGTCCTGGAGCATAAGTGATTTTCCCAGAATCAGATAGCCAGCATGCATCAGAGGCAGGTTTTGAACTCTCTTCTTCCTGATTGTGTATCCATTTGTCTACCCACTATGCCATGCTGCTTCTAAGTCAAACAAAAAGCAGTCAAATCTTATATTCTCTCCACTTTTGGTCAGTTCTGTTACTGTAAGGATGATATCTAGTATAGAAAAAAAATTATGAAAAAGCTATTACCTTCTTATTTTTTTTATCAAGGATATCCTATATAGATGCCCTAGACCATCCTCAAAAAAATGTTTCATGTAGATAAAAAATTTCTGGATGTATATGTATGAAAAATATCTGAAAAAGAGGAAGATGCTAAACAAGGAAGAAAAATCACAAATGTTATTACTCCTGGAAAATGACCATCTAGTGAAATAGAACCTCTTTCAATTTCCTCCCATAGGTCATAGTTTTAATCTCTAGAGCCACACAGAACTAATCTCTCTCTCTTCCAAATGACAGTTCTTCAAATACATGAAGGCAACTATCATTCCCCTCTTTCCCCCAAGCTTCTCATTTTTAGCCTATCCATATATAGTTCCTCATAAGATCACAGATTTAGAATGTATTTTGAAGATTTCTTAATATCATGAGCACTCTTTCTTTTAAAAATCAGTCCTGTGATAGAACTCAATATTCCATGTCATCTAATAAGCAAAAGTATAGTGGGCTATTGCTTCCCTTGATGATGATGATTATGATGCTGATGATAACTAGCATTTATATAGCATTTCAATGTTTGCAAAATTATTTTTCATATATTATTTCATGTTACCTTCACAATAGTCCTAAGAGGTAAGTTTTATTAGCCTCATATTGAAGAGGAAAACATTGAGGTAGAGAGGAATTGTGACTTGCCAAAGGTCACACAGCTAGTAAGTGTTTGAGGCCAGATTTGATCTAAGGTCTTCCTGAACTTCTGGTTCCAGTTCTCTATCCCTTTACCATACTTCATCACCTCTATTTGTTTGAAATATATTTTGAGGAATGTGGCTTGGGACTGCATTAAGTTTTTAAAGACAGCCACATTATATTAATGACTCATATTGACCTTCTATTGACTTGAAAAGCCCTACATGTTTTTCATATGAACAGCTATTATGTCATATCTTTCCTAACTGGCATTTATGTGGCTGATTTTTTTTAGCCTGAATATGGGACTTTACTTTTGTCCTTATTAAATTTCCTTTCCTTAGTTTGGCCCAATGTTCCAGTCTGTTGAGTTCTTTTTGAATGCTGATTGTTATCCACTGTCTCAGTTGTCTCTCCCAATTTTGTGTTCTCTACAAATTTAATAATCATGAGATTGATTGTATGACTTCATTTAGTTCATTGACATTCTCCAAGCCTGAGTCATATTCCTAAAGCACAGATCTGACCATACCATTCCCTTGCTCAATAAATACCAGTGACATTCTTTTACCTCTGGGGTCAATACAAATTCTTCCATTTGGTATTCAAATACTTTCTCAGCTTGACTCCCACCTACTTATACAGTGGGCTTTTTGACATTTCTCTTCTTCACTCAAGCTTGTCTTATACCTATTCCTCACATACAACATTCCATCTCTTGCCCCATATCTAGAATTTTCTCCATCTTTACTTCTGCCCATTAGAATGCCTACCTTCCTTCAATGCTTGGTCCAGGAACCATCTTCTCTGTGAACTGAAACCTTTTCTGATTCCCAATCTACTCGTGCCTCCTCCCTTAGCTCCATAAAGAACCTTGTATTGATTTTATATCTACTAACTGTAAAGATTAAAATTAATATACAGTACTCCAAGAATTATATTTAATATATTTATTAAATATTTATCTTGAAGTATAAGGAAGTAAGGCTAGCAAAAACCAAAAGCTGCTACTCCCTCTTCCACCATGGAACCCAAGCTGTGGGCAGAAAAAGAAACTCAAAACACCATCCACATTCTGAGACACACAAATAGGAAAAGGAAAAGGGGATTGTGGGAAATGTAGTCTCTAGGTTTCAAGATTCTAAATCAATACATAATATAGGCACATGTTGTCTTCCATGATAGAATCTAAGCTTCTTTTTTCATTAAAAATTTTTTTTAATTTAATTGGTTAAGAAAATTTTTCCATAGTTACATGATTCATAAAACCTAAGATTCTTGAGGATAGGAACTATTTCATTTTGGCCTTTGAATTCACAGTGAGAGGACCAATGCCTGGTAAATAGGAGATACTTAATAAATATTTGACTAATTGAATGATAAAGATGTTGAATAAGATAGAGCTAAAATTATTTTGTAAGATGGTAGGAGTAAACTCTCTTTAGGTTGACAGTCATCAATTAATTAATCCACTTTGGCTATAGATTTCAACCAGCGCCTAATTTCTTGTATTGTCATTCAATCTATATCTTTCTCTCTTGATATTATTCTATCAGAATAAACTTTCTTCAATGGCTAGCTAAATTATAAACTTATTATATCTATAGAAGGCAGATGGGTGGCATAGTGGATAAAGTGTTGGACCTGAAGACTACCTCCGACTCTGAAATAAATGGTAGGGATATGGGGATGGAATTGGATGTTAATTTAGGCCAGTATCAGAAGAGTAACCTGTTTTTGGGAAGGCCACCTAAGCCCATTGCAGGCAGAGCCAGACACTAAGATGAGACACACACACACACATAAAACCCTATGTTATAAATAACAGTTGTTTAATAAAATAAGGACAGTTTAGAAGGGATTTGGATATACCTCACTCTAATAATAACTACCTACACCTCTCCAGATCTATAAATCTCTTCACATAGATTACCTCTGAGTGGTTTCCCTACTCTATTCCTATACTTCATATATAACCCCCAAATCACTATACTCAACTAAGCTTACACTAAACCCCCTTTGAAAATCTAAGGAAAAGTGTCTGTGTGCAAGTCTGACAGGGCCCAATGATGGTCTGACTATCAGATATCAGTTGTCACAAGAGCAGTGCAGGAACTCAGCAGGTGTCAAAAGGCCAACAGGATAATCCAAAAAGCAGGTAGGATGTGAAGAACAAGCAGTCAAATGCCACAGGGAAAAAGCTAATCTCCTCAGGTCCACCCAGAGAGAAAAGCCACAGCCCATAGGCTTAACTGTCTCTCTCCAACAACAGCTGCTCTACCCCAGAATTCCAGAACTCTGCATTCTGTAGTCCATCTGCAAACTCACAAACCTTTTTTTAACTTTTCCTATAAAACCTCAGACACTTTGTGTGGCATTGGACAAGTAAGTCACTTAACTATTTTTTTATTTAGTTTCCTTAATTATAAAATGGGGTATTAATAGCAGCCACCTTACAGTGTTGTTGTGTTGAATCACATGAAAAAATATTAAATGCTTAGCAGTATCAGTACAAAATGGGCACTATATAAACAAAATGGGCACAGTATCTAGTACAAAATGGGCACTATATAAACACTTATTTCTTTCACTTTCCCTATAGCATTTCTTTCCATGACTAAATATGAACTAGTAAATTTAAATTGTTCTAATTGACCACTAAACTATCTTATTCTTTCTTGTTTCCTAGCTTTTGTTCTCTTATTTCCTGTCTTGACTCCCCTTCCTCCTCAAAATTCATTTTTTGAATTGTTACCCTTATCAAATAATTGAAAGTCCAGTTCAAATGCCACAAGTGGTATAGTACAAGGGGAAAGGGTTGATCTCAAATTTTGGCCCTTCCTGTGTGATCTTGGATAAATCAGTCAGCTTCTCTGTGTTCTAGTCTTCATTTGTAACATGAGAGAAGCTAGACTAAATGACACCTAAAATCAATGATAATAAAATTGCCCATGAAACATTTTCTTGATCTGTCCTATCAGGAATGACTTTCCCCCCTCACACCTTGCTAATGTATTTGTCATACATTACAGTGATCTGTGCATATATGATCCAACCCTCTAAGAGACAGTAAACTCTATGACTTATCTACATTTTCTATCCTCTTCAGAATTTAAGACAGTGCTATGTATAGAGAATGCACTTGATATATGCTGAATTAAATTACTCTGAGTTAGCTTATCTAATAATTAGGTTAAATTGTTATGAAATTTTTAGAGAATCCATTTTGTTTTCTAGTAATTATTACTTTCTTCTTTCTAGGGGAGGAATTCTTAAACCTTTTTATTAATATAGGGAATAAGCATTTATATAGTAGCTACCATGTGCCAGAAACTGTGCTAAATACTTTTTATAAATATTATCTCTTTTGATGAGTAATGGATCTATTGGGCAGGTTCATGAAGCCACTGGACACCTTCTAAGGATAACACTTTAAAACTCCAAAATTAAAGGAAATGCTGAATTTCGGTTAGAACTTAGTAAAAAATGGAGTTGGTCTCCCTAAAATCTCTGAACCCCACTTTAACAACCATTCATGTTCTAATTTTTGATATTCATATTTGATAATCTGTTTTTGAATTCTGCTAAAATTGCAATCAAACTTATTAAGTCTTTGATTTTTGGAACCTATCTCCTTTTGCTATCCCCATCAACTATTTTTGAAGATTGCATAATTCCTCTCTCATATTCTACCATTCAAGTTCTCCAGAACTTCATTAATTTAAGATTTCATGATTATAGCAACACGGGTGCTTCAACTAGTATCAGTCACAATCCCTACTCTTCTTTATTATATGACCTCATCAATTGCTATGTAAGGCAATTTTTTTAAATGAAAAATGAAAATGAAACTCAATGCCTTGTAGCCAACCCTCGATGATGAGAATATTTGCACTTCTCTAGGGTACTTTCCAAACAATAGGTATACACACTACATCACAGGGCTCATACTCAAACCTTTCCAACTTGGTAGGACTTCCTACAGATTTCACTTTTCTCATAGCCTTCAGGAACATAGGGTTAATTCTATGCTCTCTTAAAGCATCAAAAGAATACAGTAGTTAGACATATTTTTCATTATTCCGCAAATTAGAAAAAGAGTCTATCCTACTTTGCAGCTGTCTGAGACTGCACACTTGAATTTATTTTGAAACAGCTAGGTGATCTCTTGTTATCCACCTTCCTATCTTCAATTTCCTCTTTACCCTATTTGTTTTTCTATTCTCAATTTGAAGATTATACAAAAGAATCCAGAAGAAAAATAATTTCAACAGTTCACTTTATGTCATTTTTAAACATCACTTACCTCAGATAGTAGGTCTGTCACTTCTTTGTTCATTTTGCTCTTAACATATCATAAACTTAAATATATATATATATATTTAAAATTTTTTACAAATCTCATTCCATTCTGGGCTTCAGGCTTACTGAAACACATCAGTGGTGAAGTTGCATGCTTAAACCATATCCTCTTATGTTAAGTTGCAAATTAAGGTTGCAGCATTTTGCAGTAGAAACAATAATCCTTTGGGAATTAGAGAGCCTAGATTTGAATCATGATTCCTTAATTTACTTCCCAGGTAACCTTTGGCAAGTTATTTAATTTCTCAGGGTCAAAGATTCTTCTGTAGAATGAGAGCACTGAACTAGAAGACTTCTCTGGTAATTTCAATTCTAAATAAGATTTTATAAATCCTCTACAACCATTTTTTTTAAAAAAGTCATCTGTTCATAGCCATTGAATCATAATTCTACAAACTCTTAACTATTTCCTCATGTTTAAGGGAATTGGGTTGGCCTAGAAGACTTCTGAGATTCCTTCCATCTCTGAATTTGTGAGCCTAAGGTTAGTCTTGAGTCATTGATCCACTGTCAAGATCCTCCCTCATAACTTTCCAATGTTCCTCAGCCTAATCTCTTTAAAAAATTAAGTTCTATTTAAGATAAATCTTTATTTTCTCTCTCCCACTTCCCACCTCCCAGGAAAAAAGGAAACCAAGTATGCCTGCTCAAATTAAACAAATTTTCTCATTGGCTAAGTTCAATGTGTGTTTATCTATATTTATATATGTCTCATTCTTCATCCTGAGTCTATTATCTCTTCTCAGAAAGTGGGGAGTGTGTTTTGTTATCAGTCTTCTTAAGTTATGCTTAGTTAAATATTAATAACATGTTTTTAAACAATTATGTATGTATAACCCAGTAGAATTGCTTGTTGGCTTTGGGAGGGGGGAGGAAAAAGTAGGGGATGGGGAGCAAAATCATGAATCATGTAAGCATGGAAAAATATGCTAAATAAAAAAAGGAAAAAAGAAAAGAAACAATAATAATAAAAAAGTTAAGGCAATCTACTGAAGGATCAATCTTAATAAAGAAAACTTTCTAGAAAAAAAACATAGCCAGTTATTTCACTGATGAAAATTTTTTACCACTTTTGAAGTTTTTTGTTATTGTTATTGCATATTGTTCCTCCAATTCTATTCATTTCATTCTTTGTCAGCTTATACAAATCATAAAAATTATTCATTTTTTATAATATTGATGTTATTGGATTAATTCTTCGTTGATTTTATTTGCTTAACTCTGCTTCAGCCCATACAAATCTCTCTCTCTTTTAAACCTTTACTTTCTGTCTTGGAATCAATATTTTATATTGCTTCCAAGGCAGAAGAGTGGTAAGGGCTAGGCAATGGGGGTTAAGTGACTTGCCCAGGGTCACAGGGCTGGAAAGTATCTGAGGCCAGATTTGAATGTAGGACCTCCTGTCTCTAGACCTGGCTCTCAATCCACTGAGCAACCCATCTGCTCCCTCCCACCCCCAGATCTTTCCATATCTTTTTGCATCTATTTCTTCATTTCTTTTGCAGCATAATAACTTGGTAATGTTCATATACCACCACTTATTCAGTCACTTCTCAACTTAAGTGTATACTTTTTGTGTCCATTTCTTTTGCCATTACAAAAGGAACTGCTATATGCTTTGTCTCTCTAGGAGACATCCCCTTTCCTCTTTGGGATATTGCCCTTTCAATAATAACTCCTTACTTACATCTTTCCTCTGCTCCTGACGAATTAGACTACTATTTATTTCTAGACACATCCTGCACTTTTTTGCTTCCATCTCTTTGTTCATTTTATTCTCTTCATTTGCAGTGAGTGCCCTCTCCCTTTACTCAATCAGAACACGCAAAAACCTTACCTATTTTTAAGACCAGATGATGTAAAAGGGGTCTAAAGCACATGTAGACTTTTCAGCTTGAGAGCAAGGCATCTCCACATGGAGTACACTAGGGAACTGCTTTGAGAGAACCCTGATAATGTATAAAGGAAGTGTCTTGAAGAGACAGGCTGGTGAACATGTAAAGACACTTTGAAACCATCAGTTAATTAGTCAGTTAATCACATGTTGAAGAGGAGGGTTTTTTTTCATTAGATACAGAGGAATTCAAAAAATTATATTAACTTTCAGTTTGCATGCTTTTTGCCTCAGCACGCTTAAGGAAGCATGGTGACTAGTAAAAGAAGTGGAGCCATAGGGTTAGGTCCAGAGGGCATCCTGGCATCCACTGTTCAAGAGTTTGAATCTTGCATCCAGTACAGTATGGGCACCTTAAGGAACAAGAAGTTATTTGGGAGAGGAACTTTCAGGAATTCATCCCAAGAGCTGAGAACATAACATCTGGACATGAACTAGAAGGGATTGGTTTTATGTAAGAACTCAACAAAGTTTTGAGCCCAACACCTTGCCATATATAGACATGAACTTGAAGAGAAATAATGGAATTTAAGAGTATTTGACAAAATTTTAAGCACGATTTCTTCAAAGAGACCAAGATTATGTCCCCAAGATACTAAGGGAATTGTTTACATGTTCTCACTATATTGTCATGGGATTAAATGGAACAGAGGTGGTAGTTCTCAGTTCCAAAAGTGAGCAAAATATCTGTTGGGGTGGAGGGTTTGAATTGATGGAATGGAGAAAGCATTTCCCAACCCCTAAAAGTATGTAAGAGATAAAATGATGAGGATGAGATGAAACAGATATGGAAAGATAGAATGGACCCAGAGCATTAATATTACATATAGGGGTTCATTTGGGATAAAAGTAGGCTCTTCACTTCTAGAGAGACCTCTGAAGATTTTCTCTTCTCAAGGCTTTGTATTTTGGACACCCTAGAGAAATCGAAAAAAAAAAATTTAGGCTCTTAATACTCCTCCTTTCTTTCCCCTCCTCCCAGTGTATGTTTTCTTATGAGACAGTTCCAGTAAGATGATTTTGCAAACTTTGCTTTTGTTCATTCATTTCTTGCATGTTTAGATACTATTTTCCAATTATTGAATCCTTTTTGATAAAAAGTTTAATGAGATATGTGGGATGACTAATTAGGAAATGTTCATATTTGCTATTTTTTATTGGGTAAAGTTGATTTGAGTGCCCAGAAATCCCAAGCAATCATCTGATACTGCTTTGCTCCTTTTTTAGTCAGCCTTGTTGGTTTGAAGGGGATTATTTGATTTCGTTTTGTTATTTTTTTCTGAGGCTACTTCTTTTTTTGGGGTAAATCTGTAATTCTATTTTCATTATCTGTGATGTCATAAGGATTCATTGATGGAAAGTTTCAGATGCTTTTTGGAATAAGAGACCAGAGGATATTTGTCTGGACTTTTAATGAGACCGTCTATGGTAAGGGGATACCTAAAGAAATTTTTTTATATTTTGTGTAGAAAGGGATCCAAAAAAAATTTCATTCAGGCTCTAGATGGATGGCCTGATGAACTTAGGGAATCATGAAAGAAGTATTTTCAACTAAGAGGATTATTTTCTCATCTGAGTAGTTGATGCCTATTTGATCTTACCTCCTAAGTACCTGTGGAGAAAACTCCATGTATTCTGGAAAGCTCTGTATGGAGCACATATTTTTTTTTGCCTCTGAAAGTCCCCCCCCCCTTTGGTTTGATGGAGGCATTTTAATAAGCACCAAATAAGAATCTAGTGGAGTGCTAATCAAGAAACAAAATTTAGTAAACTTTATAATTTTTCTTGTTTTTAAAAGCTATAAAACTTAGTATTTAGGGTTGATTATGATTATGTCTGTGGGCTTATATAAGATTATTCCATATAGGCAACTTTGATTTTTTGTTGTTGAGACATTCAGAAGTCCTCTTACTTTAAGTTATAGTCTTTTTGTTTCATTTCTTCTGTGGATCTTGGTGGCTCCTTCGCTCATGGTGAACAGTGAAGGGAATGTAGTCTCTAATTTATGGAGTTTCAAAAGACTGGCAGAACAAGCCAAAAAGTTAGGACTGAGATCTCAGTATGAGTTTCTCAATTAGTGAATTATTGATGCTCTGGGGAGGAAGGAGTGATCTTTAGGAATGACTTTCAGGTTCACATTCCAGTGTAAGCATTGATCTGACTGTTGTGACAGTTCTAAACATGAATTTCTTGCGGCCAATGCTGTATGTTACTTAGATTTCAAGATTTAAAACTCCCTTCTCTCTCCTCCTCTTGGAATAAGATGCCCTAGGGCGGAAGGGAAGTTTTTTCAAGTGCTCAGAGAAATATTTATTTGCTTGATTTTGCTAAACCTCTGGAATATATATCCTTTTGTAAAGGCTACTTGCTATTAAGTGGTTAAAATGAACTGGATGTTCATATCTTTTGACCATTTATCAATTGGTGAATGACTCATATTCTTATATATTTTACAATCCTTTTTGTATATTTTAGATAGGAGGCCTTTATCCAATAAATTGTTAATAAATTGTTAAATATTTTTCCCAACTTCTGATTTCCTTCTAATCTTTCCTATATTAGTTTTATTTGTACAAAACTTTTTAATGAAATGTATTCAAATGCATTAAAAATGATCCATTTTATATCTCACGATGCTTTCTATCTCTGTTTATTCATAAATCCTTTGCCTATCCATAAATCTGATAGGTATGATGTTCCCTCTTCTTCCAATTTGCTTATGATATCTACCTTTAAGATTAGGTCACATATCCATCTTGATGCTATTTTGGTAAATGGTATCAGATATTGGTCTATATCTAGTTTCTGCCAGACTGCTTTCCAATTTCCCCAAATATTTTTACCAACTAGTATTTTAAAAAATTAATATCTTTACTTTTGCCAAACACAATGTTAGTATAATCTTTTACAAGTGTATGTTGTATTTCTATTGTGTTCCACCAATCTACTTTTCCATTTCTTAGTAACTTTGATGATTACTGCTTTATAATATAGTTTAAAAATCTGGTAATGCCATACCACCTTTCTTTTCAGTTTTTAATTAATTGCTTTGATATTCTTGACCTTTTCAAACAGTTCTTATTATTTTTCTAGTTCAATAAAATACATTTTTTGTAATTTAATTGGGATAGCATTGAACAAATAGATTAGTTTAGTTAGGATTGTAATTTTAATTATATTGGCTTTGTTTAGTCATGAAAAATTAATATTTATCTAATTATTTAAATCTGGCTTTATTTGCTTTATTGTATTTATTGTGTTTTATAAATTTGTTTATATAATTTCTGTGTTTGTTCTGCAAATATATTCCCAGGCATTTTATTCTATCTATGATTAATTTAAAGGCTTATCTTTTATTATCTCTTCTTACAGAACATTATTATTTATATATAGAAATGCTGATGATTCATTTTGGTTTATTATTTAACCTGCTACTTTGCTAAAATTATCAATTTTTGACCAATTTTTGAGTCTATTATATTTAGACATGAAAGAGATTTTGGATGAAGAAACAAGGCTACATATAATTATATTAAAATGCTCTAAATCATTCTACATTAGAGAAATGTAAAACAAAACAACTCTGAAATATCTCACCTATCAGATTGGCTAGAATATAAAAGGTAAAAATTACAAATATTGGAGGGGATATAGAAAAATGGGGACATTAATACTTTTTTGGTGAAACTATGAATTAATTTAACCATTTTAGAGAGCAATCTAGAACTATACTCAAAGAGTTATGAATCTGTGTACACCTGCAATAGTGCTTTTAGGTTTATTTCAAGGACATAATAAGAAAAATGAAAAACCCTATATGTTCTAATATATATATATATATATATATATATATATATATATATATATATAAGCAGCTCTCCTTGTGGTGGCAGAGAACTAGAGACTTAAGAAATGTGTATTAATTGGGAAGTTGCTAAACAAGTTGTGGCATATGATTGTGATGGAATACTACTGGGCTGTAAGAAATGACAAACAAGTTAATTTTGGAAAATGTTGGAAAAACTTGTAGGAAATTATGAAGAATGAAATGATCAGAATGAAGAAAACATATATAGCAACAGAAATATTATTTGAAGAATGAATTATGTATGTTCACTGTCAGAGAAATAATTGATAATTAGTAATATGTAAGACATAATTATATATATACATATTATATATATATATATCTTTTTGTCAAATGATGCCTTATCTAATGGGGAAGAGGGGAAAAGGGAGGTAATTGGATATTTTAATATAACAGATTAATTAATTGTTTAAAAAAGGAATTGATGAAAATTATTGCTCCAAAACAAAAGAGGTATCATAATGATGGGGGTTTGAGCCCAATAACAGTGAAAAGGGGGCATTCCAACTCCCTCAGAATGCATGAGAACTCAGAGGTCAAGGGGAGATGTAACAAGTTTGGTCCTGAGAGTCAGACCAAAATATACAAATGATGATCACTTCCTCCAGTAACATTTTCTTCAGTCTTTCAAACTGAATATTATTCTACCTCCTTCAAAACCCATTGCTGTTTATGTCTCCCATCATATTCTGCCTTGTGTTTTTGAGTTATTTGTCTACCTACCTTCTTTCTATGTTAGACTATAAAATCTTTGAATGCAGGATCTGTGTTACTCATTTTTACATTCCATATAGTGCCTTGTAAACAATGTAAATTATTTGTGGTGGGAGTACATTTTGATTAAATATCAGATTGTACAGTACTCAATCTGGGTCATCTTCATTTTTTGAACCATAGGATCCCATGGAGGGTGGATATGCTCAGAAGAGAAGATAATGTCTTTCAACTAGGGTAATGATGACAGACATCCCAAAGTGGCACCAGTAGTGGTAGACATTTCCAGCAAGGAAAATCTGGTGGACTCATTGTTGTCTACAGCTGTGTTTTCACTGCCTCTGAGTGGTTGTTAACATGGCTTTGAAAGACTCCATGTGACCACCTGGTACACTTTAGATCTCATCCTTTCATTTTTGGACAAATGATTTATTTCATTGAGATATTCTCACAATTCCCATTATGTACTTATTTCCCTCCCACTAATCTATGTAATGGGCAAAGGGGAAGATTGTGGAATTTTTTTCCCTGTGATCATTAAGTATTCAGTTTAATTCAGTAAACATTTTTGGAAACCCTGTCTAGCCTATAGGGGACCCAAATTAATAAAAGGCATCTGTTTATTTGATTTTGTTGTTTTGCTATCATACTTCACAATGGGGATATATTAGTTGACCCCTTGAAATCACTGCTAGTCCAATATTCTATAATTTCCCATATTTTTAGCATGGGACATGGCTTTAATAAATTAGATTGCTTTTCATTGCCAGATCCAGAGAGCCAGAGTCCTACTGAGTATAGAAAGAGTCAAGTAAGTAAGAGCAGAATTTTGATTAGAAATTAAAGGTGAAAAGTCTTCTAGCTTTCCTTTTATGAGAAGACTAATATAAAAAGTTAAATGGGATGCAGTTAGGATGACAGGTCAAGTAAGGCCCTAAATATGGAACCACTATCTAGTGAGAAGGCTTTAGGTGCCTGGCATTCAGCCTGTGACTTTGCTTTGTGGCATGGGCTTTTGGTGAAATCTTTCCAAACTCTGTTCTATGTCTCTAAAGGGTAAAATAAGGAATATATTGATATCTGGCCATGAGAAAAGGGAAAAAAGAAGATATCGTCCACATGTTTTTCAAAATGAACTGAACATTCAGTGAGTGAATATCAGGAAAGAGAAAAGGATTAAATGATTCCATGTATCATAGACTTCCTTCAATTACTCAGGAGTTAGGGAAGAGGGAATAGTTACTGTGACTCTGGACCCTTTTTCCTTCATTCCTCATATCCATTTAATTGTCAGGTCTTGGTTCCATAATATCTCTCATATTCATATCCCTCCCTCTATTCATTTGTATGGACATCATCCTAGTTCAGGTCCTTATCATGTCTCACCTGGATTATTAAGATAGTCTCTTGACTGGTCTCCCTTTCAAATCAGTATTCCTGAAGGATGAGTCTGATCATGTCATCTTCCCTCCTCTCTCCAACTCATTCTCATTCAAGAAGGTACAGTGATTTCCTTTCAGAGACAATATAAATGCCTCTTTTTAATTTTATATATATTAATAATATTTATAATATGATATATAATTATATATATTTATTTAGAGCCTTTACTTGAAGCTAGCAGGTATCCCTCCCTACCTCCTTTCCTTCATCTTCATTTCTTCCTTCGTCCCCTCCTTCCCTCTTGTTATTACTAACTTGCTATCTATGTCAAACATAAGAGATATCAGAGACTGATTCAAAGATATATCTCTGATACACTTCCTTCTTAGTTGTGTTAATTATTTTTGTGCAAAGGCTTTTAAATTTTATGTAACTTAAATGATTTGTTTTATCTTTTGAGATTGAATCTAATCTTTAGCTAAAAACTCTTTCCCTAACCATAGTTGTGAAAAGTACATGATTTGGTTTTCTTAAAAAAAATTTTTAGTGATAAGATCTCTAATCAGATCACATATCCATTTTGACCTTATTGAGACAAAATATGGTTTCAACCTGACTGTAGCCAACCTGTACTTTTTCTTAGTAGTTCTTGTGAAATAAGGAGTTATTTCCCAAATAATTTATGTTTTCATCTAGATTGAATACTGTTATTGGATTCAGTTGTTTTTAGCTCTACCTTTTCTAGGCTGTTTTGTTGGTCTTTTTAAACCAGTGCCAAATAGTTTTGATGATTAATGATATATAATGATCTTTGAAAATACTCTTCCCTCTTTTTCTTCATTATTTTTCTGAGATATTTCTTAGTGTTTGTTCCTCCAAATGAGTTTTGACTAAATCTATAAAATACCCTCCTTTGTTAGGTTGATTGGTGTAGATTTAAATTCACAAGTTGATTTAGATAGTATCTTCATTTATATTATATTGGCAAAAATAGTTCAAGAAACCAAAGAGATGGAGAACTAGATATTTTCTCCATTCATCAAAAATTCTCCCATTCATAAAAAAATCTCCCTAAACAGGAATTATGTGCAAGAAGTAAAGCAATTGAAGCTCTTTTCCCAGATAAAGGCAACAAGATACTTAACAAGGTAATAATCTGATTAATTAACAACAGTGAAAGAGTATCTCTAATAATGGATTCATTCAGTACCTCCTTCTCCCTCAGTAGTCATGGAAAAATGGCTTAAGACTTGTAATCTCAGGAACTCTGATAGGAGCAAAAGAGAAAGGAGGAAATTGAACATTTATTAAGTTCTTTCTAAGTGCCAGGGACTGTGCTAAGTATTAAAACTATTATTTAATTAGATCCTCATAACAACCCTGAGAGATGTAATATTATTATGTTTATTTAACATTTGAGGAAACATAGAGATAGAGGTTAAGTGACTTGACCATCATCACACAGCTAATATAGGTCTGAAGCCCAATTGGAATTCAAGTCTTTCTGATTCCAGGAACAGTTTTCTATCTACTTAACCATCTAGCTGCTTGGGATCTACTCATGATTTCTTTGTGATGGTTAAAATCCCTGCCAATATAACTTCTTCTGCTGTCACTCCATTCTGAGATAACAAGTAGCTGACATCAACTCTGATCTTTCCCACTTTTACTCCTCTGAAAAAGTTGGGGCATAGGAAACAGAGATTTGTTTTCTTGGGGTGGCAGCACCTTGCAGTAGCATACAGCAAAGAACTAAATAAAGTATGTATTAAGATGAACTAGAAGAGAAAGAAAAAGAGTTAGCATCCATCTCAGGTCTATTCCATTCCCCACCCCTAACACTAGAAGTCACTTGGAAGCAAGAAAGGAGGATAGTAAAAAGTGAATTTCATGAGATGAGAGGATAACAAAATTGCATTGATGTCCAGCACTTGGGAAATTCATAACCACTGGAAAGAAGTCATAAAGTGAGTAAGAGTTAAATAAAAAGGAAAAAAAAGTAATATTATCAAAGATCTCAAGAGGAAGAAAATTAAGTTAAAAAATTAAAACACAAGCAGATAAATTAACACGGAGATACTGAAATTTGAATGAAGACAACAAAATTCCAGCTAAAAATAATCCCCAGATAATTTCTAGAAAACAAAATTAAACCCATGAACAATAAATACAATCTTTTTAAAAATAATATTTTATTTGATCATTTCCAAGCATTATTCATTAAAGACAAAGATCATTTTCTTTTCTTCCCCCCCATGCCCCATAGCCAACGCGTGATTCCACTGGGTATCACATGTGTTCTTGATTTGAACCATTGCAGTGTTGTTAGTATTTGCATTAGAGTGTTCCTTTAGAGTCTCTCCTCTGTCATGTCCCCTCAACCTCTGTAGTCAGGCAGTTGCTTTTCCTCGGTGTTTCTACTCCCACAGTTTGTCCTCTGCTTATGGATAGTGTTTTTTCTCCTAGATCCCTGCAGATTGTTCAGGGACATTACAGCGCCACTAATGGAGAAGTCCATTAAGTTCGATTTATACCACAGTGTATTAGTCTCTGTGTATAATGTTCTCCTGGTTCTGCTCCTCTCGCTCTGCATCACTTCCTGGAGGTCGTTCCAGTCTCCATGGATTTCCTCCACTTTATTATTCCTTTTAGCACAAAAGTATTCCATCACCAACATATACCAAAATTTGTTCAGCCATTCCCCAATTGATGGGCATCCCCTCGTTTTCCAATTTTTGGCCACCACAAAGAGCGCAGCTATGAATATTCTTGTACAAGTCTTTTTCTCCATTATCTCTTTGGGGTACAAACCCAGTAGTGCTATGGCTGGATCAAAGGGTAGACATTCCTTTATTGCCCTTTGGGCTTAGTTCCAAATTGCCCTCCAGAATGGTTGGATCAGTTCACAACTCCACCAGCAATGAATTAGTGTCCCTACTTTGCCTCATCCCCTCCAGCATTCATTACTTTCCTTTGCTATCATGTTAGCCAATCTGCTAGGTGTGAGGTGATACCTCAGAGTTGTTTTGATTTGCATCTCTCTGATTATAAGAGATTTAGAACACTTTTTCATGTGCTTATTAATAGTTTTGATTTCTTTATCTGAAAACTGCCTATCCATGACCCTTGCCCATTTATCAATTGGATAATGGCTTGATTTTTTTGTACAATTGATTTAGCTCTTTATAAATTTGAGTAATTAAACCTTTGTTAGAGGTTTCTATGAAGATTTTTCCCCAATTTGTTGTTTCCCTTCTGATTTTAGTTACATTGGTTTTGTTTGTACAAAAGCTTTTTAATTTGATGTAGTCAAAATTATTTATTTTACATTTTGTGATTCTTTCTATGTCTTGCTTGGTTTTAAAGTCTTTCCCCTCCCAAAGGTCTCACATGTATACTATTCTGTGTTTACCAATTTACTTATGGTTTCCTTCTTTATGTTTAAGTCATTCACCCATTTTGAATTTATCTTGGTGTAGGGTGTGAAGTGTTGATTAATTCCTAATCTCTCCCACACTGTCTTCCAATTTTCCCAGCAGTTTTTATCGAATAGTGGATTTTTGTCTCAAAAGCTGGGATCTTTGGGTTTATCTTATACTGTCTTGCTGAGTTCGCTTGCCCCCAGTCTATTCCACTGATCCTCCTTTCTGTCTCTTAGCCAGTACCAAATTGTTTTGATGACTGCTGCTTTGTAATATAGTTTGAGATGTGGGACTGCAAGGCCCCCATCATTTGTGTTTTTTTTTTTTTCATTATTTCCCTGGATATCCTTGATCCTTTGTTATTCCAAATGAACTTTGTTATGTTTTTTTCTAAATCAGTAAAGAAATTTTTTGGTAGTTCAATGGGTATAGCGCTAAATAAATAAATAAGTTTGGGTAGGATGTTCATTTTTATTATATTGGCTCGTCCTCTCCATGAGCAGTTAATGTTTTTCCAATTGCTCAAGTCTAGTTTTAGTTGTGTGGAGAGTGTTTTGTAGTTGTGTTCATATAGTTCCTTTGTTTGTCTCAGGAGATAGATTCCTAGGTATTTTATTTTGTCTAAGGTGATTTTGAATGGGATTTCTCTTTCTAGTTTTTGCTGCTGAGCTGTGTTGGAGATATATAGAAATGCTGATGACTTATGTGGGTTTATTTTGTATCCTGCAACTTTGCTAAAGTAGTTGATTATTTCAATTAGCTTTTTGGTTGAATCTCTAGGATTCTTTAAGTAGACCATCATGTCATCTGCAAAGAGTGATAACTTGGTCTCCTCCTTGCCTATTTTGATGCCTTCAATTCCTTTATTTTCTCTAATTGCTACTGCTAGTGTTTCTAGTACAATGTCAAATAATAGAGGTGATAATGGGCATCCTTGTTTCACTCCTGATCTTATTGGGAATGCATCTAGTTTATCCCCATTGCAGATGATATTAGCTGATGGTTTTAGATATATACTGTTTATTATTTTTAGGAACGATCCTTCTATTCCTATGCTTTCTAGAGTTTTTAATAGGAATGGGTGTTGTATTTTATCAAAGGCTTTTTCTGTGTCTATTGAGATAATCATGTGGTTCTTGTTGGTTTGCTTGTTGATGTGGTCAATTATGTGGATGGTTTTCCTAATATTCAACCAGCTCTGCATCCCTGGTATAAATCCTGTTTGATCATGGTGGATGACCCTTCTGATCACTTGCTGGAGTCTTTCTGCTAGTATCCTATTTAAGATTTTTGCATCTATATTCATTAGGGAGATTGGTCTATAATTTTCTTTCTCTGTTTTTGACCTGCCTGGTTTCAGAATCAGTACCATGTTTGTGTCATAAAAGGAGTTTAGTAGAACTCCCTCTTGGCTTATTATGTCAAATAGTTTGTATAGTATTGGGATTAACTGTTCTCTGAATGTTTGATAGAATTCACTTGTGAATCTATCAGGCCCTGGGGATTTTTTCTTAGGGAGTTCTTTGATGGCCTGTTGGATTTCATTTTCTGATATGGGATTATTTAAGAATTCTATTTCTTCTTCTGTTAGTCTAGGCAGTTTGTATCTTTGTATATATTCATCCATATCACCTAAATTGGTGTATTTATTGCCATATAATTGGGCAAAGTAATTTTTAATGATTGCCTTAATTTCATCTTCATCGGAGGAGATGTCCCCCTTTTCATCATTGATGCTGTTAATTTGCTTTTCTTCTTTTCTTTTTTTAATTAGATTGACCAGTGCTTTGTCTATTTTGTTTGTTTTTTTCAAAGTACCAGCTTCTTGTCTTATTTATTAAATCAATAGTTCTATCACTTTCAATTTTATTAATTTCTCCCTTAATTTTTAGGATTTCTAGTTTGGTTTTCTGCTGGGGGTTTTTAATTTGATCGTTTTTGAGTTTTTTTATTTGCATTTCCAATTAATTGATCTCTGCTCTCCCTAGTTTGTTAAAATATGTACTCAGGGATCTGATTACTGCTTTGGCTGCATCGCAAAAGGTTTGAAAGGATGTCTCGCCATTTTCATTTTCCTCGATGAAATTATTAATTGTTTCTATGATTTCTTCTCTAACTAAACGATTTTGGAGTATCATATTGTTTAATTTCCAATTAGTTTTTGATTTGGTTTTCCACATACCATTACTGATCATTATTTTTATTGCCTTGTGATCTGAAAAGGCTTCATTTGTTATTTCTCTTTTCTGCATTTGTATGCCAATTTTCTGTGACCTAGTGTATGATTAATCTTTGTGAATGTGCCATGTGGTGCTGAGAAGAAGGTGTATTCCTTTTTGTCCCTATTTATTTTTCTCCATATGGATTGAGTGTGTCTTAAAGCAGGGACCTTCCCTGAGACTCAGACTCAAGGATCCAGCCAGGGGGTTACAGGCTCCCCTCTGTCTCTCTCTGTTTCCCTGCTGTCTGGGTGCCCCCTCGACTGGCTCAGGTTGTTTTCAGTGTGAGGACTTCAGAATAGCCGGCCCTGGGGTCCTTTTTCTGGCTCTTAGGTTCCCGCTGCTGCCTGGGACTCAGGGTTCTGGGTTGGGGGGGATGGGTCCTGAGACCTTCCTTCTGCCTATCCCTTAGAACCGAGTGATCTCGGGTTCTGGCTTTTGGGGGCCATACCTTTTGATCCAGGTCCAGGTCCAGGAGGAGGGTTCCCTGGATCTATCCTGTTGTTTGTTTTGAATTTCGGTGTCCTAGGAGCATACAGTTTGAGATCGGTAAGGAAGGGGTTTCCAGAGATCTGAACTTTAGCTCTCTCTAAGCCGCCATCTTGACCGGCAAAACAATATAGTCCAGGACACTTAGTGGCATTATAATGACCCACAACAAATTTTGAAATCAATCAGAAAAAAAGGCCTTCAAATTTGAAGGAAAGGAAAAATCAAATTACATGAGATTATTTCGCAACCTCTAGAAAGTGCAGAATGGAATAATATATTCTGAAAAAAAAAGAGCTAAAGTATATCCCCAAATTACATATCTTCAAAACCTGAGTCAAATTAACAATTAAAAATGGATGTTCAATAAAATAGAAGTATTTGAAGGATTTCTAGAAAAAAAGAAACATTTTCAATTTGCAAAAATCCCATTCTATAGAAACACAAGATTAATGAATAAATCCTGGTACCCAGGAGAACACAAAAAACAAAATAAAGTGTCCTATCCTTTAAGACTTGAGAAAAAACTGTAAGGTAAAAGGCACATATTGTGTTAAAAAAACCAAAACTTCAACAGAGGGGTTGTTATTTTTTTTTCTTAAAGTATAAAAGATAAAGATGAAAGTGGAGCATAATTAGAAGTGATGGTGGAAGAAATGGCCTGAAATCGATGAACTAAATATCACAACCTGCTCTTCCCCTGCCACAGGTTGATTAGTGGGTTGTGTGAAACAAAACTGCATGCTGGGAAAGTGGACAAAAAAATAAATAAATTTAAAGGCTAGAGGGGCATATGTAATATATCCTAATCAGATCAGTCACAATGAAGAGAAAATAACTTCTGTAATCTTTCAGGAAAAAAAAAATCGAAGGTTGGAGAATGATTGAGTTGATAAAGTAAGGAACTAACTTTAAGGCAAGAGAGTGGGAAACCTCAATTCTGTAGTGAGACAGATGATCTTCTGATGATCATTCCTATGGGAAAATAGATATAATCCCTAATCAGAAACTGGGAATTTATAGTGGAATATAGGAATTATTTGCAGGAATTTGTTGCCTAGAAAGAATACTACTGTTGAGAAACATATATAGGCTATATCCTTTCTCAAGAAAAGAGAAATAAGAACTCCTGAGGAAAACCAGTATTGGAGAATGTGGGAAGATATGAATTTAGAAAGGAGATTTCATAGATTTCCATGGCAAAGGGAATGATTATAGGAAGGACATAGAGAAGAAATAGCTTCATGGCACAAGTACAGGGAAATTTGTTCAATTAGGTAAAACTTCTTTCTTCTCTTTCTCCTGATATTTTCCCTGGCTTGTATCAAGACTCAGGTAAAATCATACTTATAAAGGAAGCATTTCCCTATATCCCTTAATTATAGTGTCTTCCCTCAATTTATTCCTTATATAGCTTATTTGTAAATGGTTATTTACATGTTCTCTCCCCAACTATGTGCTTCTTCTGAGCAAGGATTGTCTTTTGCCTTTCTTTGTATCCCTAGAACTTAACAAGATGCCTAACAACAGTGGGCATTTGTTTAATAACTGAATAGAAATAGAATATTACTATGCTGTGAGAAACAATAAATATGATAAAACAAAGAAGCCTGGAAATACTTTGATGAACTGATAGAGTAAACAGTTAAGAAAAGAATATACTCAATGACAAAAATTATGCACATTGAACAAAAATTTTAAAAAGATAAAACAATAAAAAGCAAATGCTGCCAAATTACAAATGACAAACACAGCTTCAGAGAAGAATATAAAAGCATACTCCTTTATCTCAATTCTATTCCTTTGTACAGATAGGAAATCTACTAGTGTGGAAAATCACATATATTATCAGACTTTTGCAATGTATTGAATGGTTTTAGTGTATTCTTGATCATTTTATTTTCTTTAAAAATTTTCATATGAAATACCTGAGAGGGAAGGAGAGCTACTAGAAGTATAAACAATATGAAAACAAAAAATATCATTAACATTTATTTTGAAATATATTGGTATATCCCAAACATATATAGTGACTATCTCTCCAGGTAATTATCATTCTTTATTTCTTTAAAGAGTGCTTTATAAGTACATTTATGCTAATATTCTGTGTGTATCTAGTTTTTTATGGTTTTTCTCATATTACTTTCAGGTTTTTTATTATTATATGGAAATGCAGATGGTCTTTGCGAATCATTTTTTTACCCTAATATTCTACTGAAGGATTAACTTTCTTTGCTGACTATCTGAGTTTTGCTAAGTATATTATCATGACATGTATAAACAAGTTTCCTCTTTTATCACTATTATTCCTTTAATTTTTTCTGCTAGTGTTTTTGCTAACATAGTTGCTGGCCATATATTCTTGGGTACTCTCTGATTACTGGATCCTCGCCTATAAAATAAAAATAAAAATTAACAGGTTCACAAGTTTATTAGGGAAGTATTTAATGTGCTATATCATGTTATATTATGAGAGAAGGGAAGAAGTGAAGAATTGGCTAGGTTTAGGTGCTTGTAGTTCTAAAAGCACTTTTGAATAATTGAATGAAGAGATGTTATCTATGTAAGGTCTATATTAAGTTAAGTAAGCTAAGTCACTGCTGCCTCTCTGTTATACCCAGAACTTAATACAGTCTCTGACAAATAGTAAGCTTTCAAAAGTGCCTTTTCATTCATTTTTTTCATTCATTCATTCATTCATTCATTCATTCATTCATTCATTCATTCATTTCAAGGACATTTGACAGACTTTTAAAATGGTCTCTAATCCTCCACTTTCCTTCCTCTTGCTAACTGGTACCTAAAATTCATGGTCAGTGAAGAACATAAAAATTAATATGAGAAAAGTGAAACTTGATATGACTCATTGACAGTTCTTGATCAGATGTCATGTTGATAATTTATTGTAGATTTATAGATAGCATGGCAGAATAGATGCACTGCAGGACTTGGAGTCAAAAAGTTCTAAGTTCAGGTAACTTAACCTTGGCCCTTTGTAGCTAGGGGTCCTTGCAGTACAAACTTCTAAAACTATAATTTAGAAACAGGTTGCAATCTCTGTTAGTAGAAGGGGTCCCCATAGAGGTAGGCTTCCTTTCTCATCATGTTTAGAGTTCTTACATGGGTATACTTCATTGTGATCTTCAAGAGATTTTTGAAGAGAGCTAGATGGCAAGTTCCTATTTATTTTCTTTGAAAAATTAATTGCTATTATTAAAATCCTCTCCAATCTGAGAATAACAAAGAAGATTTTATGCAGCATTTTAAGGTTTGCAAAGTGCCTGCCTATGTTATCTCATTTGATCTTCGCAAGAAACATGTGAGGTAGATGTCATTATTATCCATATTTTATAGATCACCAAATCAAAACAGACACAGGCTAAGTGACTGATTCAGTATCACCCAACTTAAGTGTATAAGGGAGGATTTAAAGTTTGGTTTTCTTGACTTCACCTTTAAAACATTACCTACTACAACACCTGAAGTTCCCTGTCTCCAGTGTTTCCCAGGTTTCTACAAGTGGCATATATGTGAAAGATTTTTATCCAGTCCCCTTCCCTTGCTCCCCAGTTTATGACTGAGGCAAGAAAAATATTATGAAGCTGTTTTTAATTCAGGTCTCAAAATCTTTTACAGAAGAGAGAGACAAATACAGTCTCTGAGGGTTTGATGTGTGCAAATAGCATATCCAGAATAGAGCTTATTTATTACATTCCAGAGGGGACTATACTTTTAAGCAGCAAGAATATCACTAACTTTTGTTGAACCTGAATCTATTTGGAATAACTTTACAAGTTTGTTGATCATTTCTTTTTTTTTTTTACTGCACTTGGGTTTCTATGTGTATGGAATACAATTTCTTGATATATTCTTGATAAAAATTGTCTTGGGCATGATGATAATAGTGAATGGCATAGATAGAGAAAAAAATCTATTTGTCTGGAAAACTGTTTGTATTTTAATGTCATGATACTAGAAGTTAGTGAATAAATTTAAAAACTGCTGAATTTTTATTGTATACTGATTTCATCTTCCTCATCTCCTCCTTCTTTTACATTGGTGAGATTATTTTAGAATGAAAAGTTAAACACAATTGAACTGAGATAAACATTTGAATGCTTCAACCATAGGACATTTTTATTCACTTTTGATAATTTTCATTTTTATGTTTTTGTCCATCAAGACAAAACCTGGGGTAATTCGTCCAGTTCCAGCAAAATCCAAAATAATATTGAGGAAAGAAGAGGAGGAGACTTATGAGCCAAACCCCTTTAGTAAATATTTGGAAGATACCAGTGGTCTCTTTGCTGGGCAGGTGAGTATACCTGATTAAATATACTTATGATAAATAGTTCTATAATCTGTTTTGGTCTCGGTTGTATCCAATGGAAGGGCAAAAATGGGAAAAATAAGCTACCTTTATTGGTAAACAAAGGATAGAATAATCAGTAACATTATCTTCTTTTTTTTTTACTCTTTCTTAGTATCAGATCTAAGACAGAAGTGGTAAGGGGCTAGGAAATTGAGATTAAGCGACTTGTTCAGGGTCACAAAGCTAGGAAGTGTCTAAATTCAGACTTGAACCTGGGTCCTCTCTACTCCAGGTCTGGTGCTCTCATCACAGAGGTACTAACTGTCCCTATTAGCACAATCTTTTGAGAAATACAATCTTCAGAGATTTTATTTTAAGGACTTTAATCTACTGTTAGTTGATTGTTTTTGGAGGTCAAGGGAATACTGCAAAGAGTGGGAATAATTATGGATCATATAATATGATATTATCTCTCTCACACACTAACATTATGCCTCTATTTTGAGGCAGCATGGAATAATGGGTCAAGATCTAGTCCTGAAGACAAGAAGACCTGGGTTCAAATCCTCCCTCTGACACCTAGTGGCTATGTAGCTCAATCAAATCACTTGGCGTCTCATGTTCCATCTTAACAGAGTAGGTGCTGGTCTACTTTTGGAAGAGTTGCCTAACTGGCAAATTCCTGATATCAATGAAATTACATTGGTAATTTTCCTATTCCTACTATGGTTAACTACTTAGAAAAGAAGGTGGAGATTGTCATAGAAGAAAGAAATCTTGTTCTTATTTTTTTTTTAAAGCAACTATAAAGAACATGATATAGGTTTTGATGGGCACTTTGAGTTAATGACTTGGATTCAAATTACTTTAGTGTTTTAGGATTCAATTCATTTGCATATAATATGGATTTATATTGTACTTATAATAATCCTAAATATTGGACTCTTAGTTAGATGGTCTATTAGCTGCTTAGAAAAATTCCAATTATCTTTTTTTTTTAACTTTATGCCAGGCAGATTGTAAGATTCCTTACCTTCTTAGAGATAGCTTTTCAGAGTAAAGGAGAATCAATTATCTGCCTATAATGCTTTCAGTGCAGCCTTACTGGGAACCAGAGATTGGATGTATGGCCTTGGGAGGGTCCTGTCAGATTCACATTAATCAAATATCAGAACTTATTGACCCTTCTTCTAGAGCCTCCTATTTGTTTGCTATCATATTTATATCCTGGGAAGGGCAAATGAGGCAGATTTATTTGGGAAGGGATGAACATATTATTGTCTTGTGGGGTTCTCTGGGACTAGTTCTTTTAAAACCTGGATAGCAAAAGGTTTGCAAAGCTTAAATGTGCTTAAAATTTCACTAAGACTTTGTGGGCACCCAATACTGTGTATTGGTTCCAAGGCAGAAGAGTGGTAAGGGCTAGGCAATGAGGGTCAAGTGACTTGTCCAGGGTCACACAGCTAGGGAGTGTCTGAGTTCAAATTTGAACCCAGGACCACCTGGCTTTCAATCCACTGAGTCAACCAGCTGCCCCCTACAGAGTGGGATTTCATTCCCAAACTGACAAAAATGAAGAAGAAAAATAACAGCACAGGGAGGAGGATGGAGAAAAACTTTTCTTCTTACAATTTAAAGAAGCCCATCTACTGTCCACCCCAGCAGTGAATGATAGCTTTGTGCTTGGAGACCTGGGCTCTTAACAAAAATATAAGATGCTTATGTTCTATGATTTCCTCGGCATAGGGAACTCCAAAGGTGGGGACTCTTTTCACCAACTAGTTCATCTATGATTTTTTTCAGTAAACATAATGTAATGGGAAGATAACAGGCAAATATATACAAAAAGCTATATACAGGATAAATAGTAAATAATTAATAGGGAAGACCATAGAATTAAAAGGGGTTTTCTTTAGAAAGATGAGGTTTTCATTTGGAGTTAAAGGAAGCCAGGAGGCAGAAATATGGAGGGAAAATAGACATATTTTGGGATATCAAGTCTTATTCATATAACAGGACTGAAGAGTATGAGATTAAGATGTAAGATCCTGGAAAGATTATGAAGAGCTTTAAATTCTTGGGAGATGCCTTAAAATATTTTAATTTTTGCTCTTAATTACATGAAAAAACAATTTAACCACCAGTTTTTTTCAAGTTTGAGCAAACTTCTCCCTCTCCCTGCTTTCTTCTCCTCCATGTTCCCTGAGATAACAATCTTATAAAGAATTTACATGAATAATAATGCAAAACAAAAAGGAACAATAATTCAATCCATGGGAGCTGATGAGATCCCCAAGTGAAGTAGTATAGAGGGAGAAGAGAAGAGGGTCCAGGACAGAGCCCTTTGCCATATTTTAGAGGTATCAGCTAGACGAGGACCCAGCAAGGGAGACAGAGAAGTGGTCAGATAGGTAGGAGAACAAGGAGAGAGTGATGTCCTCAAAACCTAGGGAGTAGTACTTCTATCATTTAAAAAATCATTCATAGAGAATCACTTGAGACACAAAGAGGGCATATGACTAGCCCAGAGTCACACATAGTGAATATCACTGGCAAGTTTTGAACCCAGGTCTTCTGGTTGATAAGCCCAGTACTCTAGTCATTATTTCATATCATCTCTATTGGGATCCTCTTTTAAAAAATATTTTCAAGTTAAATTTGACGTGTTTTCTATTTATTGATGAAAATATACCAAATAGAGATAGATTTTACTCATTTCATTTTAAAATGATTACTTGGAAGAAGAAGTGTAGAGAGCCAAAAAAGCCATGATTTTATACAGGTAGGTTTGCTGTGAACATTAAATCTTGGGAATGTGTTTTAGAGAGTGATTGCAGCCTTTTTACATTTAGATGTGGTTTGTATGAAGACCTTAGTCATAATTCATGTCATGATTTGTATAGGATGAGAGATACTAAACCCAAGTGGGACAGGAGATTGCCAAAACAGGTAATGAATTGCAATGTGGTCTTGAGCAAGTCATTTTAATGACTTTCTCTAACATCAGCCTTCATTTACATACTTTGTAAAACTGAAATGAAAATACTTGACATTTCTTATGAAGACTAATATGAGAGTTTGCTAAGTGTTTGGAACATTTAGAACGGAAGTGATGGGAGTTATTGAGAATTGTGATTAGAGGTGATTACTTCCATTGTTTACAGCAAAACATTTCCCTCAATTTAAATGAATAGAGAAAAAGATATGTTGCCTTGCCACTTAATTCCACACACTATTGGAATTGTAATTCAAGTGAACATATTTCCATCATCATAAAAGCCACTTATAGTCTGCTAGGTATATGACACCATAATATTCTAAGATCAATTTGAAGTTTTAGACTTGAATTTTTTTACAAAATGAATAGAACCAATTTAGAAAGTCATTTTATAGAAAAATAAAATACCAGGAGTTTAACTAAATTTTATCCATTGTCAAAATCACTTCTAAATACATTCTTTGAAAGATGCTTAATATTATGAAAATAACAATGTATGATGTTTTAGGTCTCATTTAGAAGTTCGTGTGTTTAGATTTAGTATTTTTCCCAAAATAAGATGCCTTGCAGAATGTAAAATTAATCTCTTGGTAACTTATTATGATTTAGAATCTATTCCAAATGAAGAATTCTGTTATTAAGTATAAAGATTTCTCTTCAATAAAAGGAGATAGTCTCATTGTTACCATTTCATTGTTACCATGTCTTCTTGTTTCTCCTTTCCATAGAATGGTTATCAGGAACTCTCTATGAGACACCAAACAAGACAGAAAAATCATTGATTTAGAGCTGGGAGAGACTTTGGAAATCATTTAGTCCCACTCCCCTCATTTTACAGTTGATGAAGCTTAAATTTTAAGTAATGTGTCTAGGATCACATGACTGTAAGTGTCTGAGACAAGATCAAACTCAGGTGTTTGTAATCGCAAGACTAGTGCTCCATCTCTTATAAAACACATCCTTCCATTCGCATATTGCCAAATATATGAGACCTTGACAATATGTAGGGCATAATATCTAGATTACCAAGGTTTTGACTTTAACCAAATGTAGATAGCACTTTAACCTGTACCATGCTTGAATGTAATCAGCTTGCTCTTCTCTTTCTTCTGTTTTAACTTGGAACCAAAGAAAGAACTGAGGTATACTGGCCATGTCATGATTAAATAATATTATTCCTATTTGTTGAAAGAATATACGTAATACTCCAGATATCTTGTCTTATTCTGTTGGCTAAGCACATGTGGAAATAATGAAATTGGGGCATCACACACAAAAGAGACAGTAAAGATTATGTATTAGTTTCTCAATTAATTTAAAAATAACATCCTTCTTAATATTTGAATAATAATTCTGTGCTTTATTTCTAGAATCCACAATTGAAATGATGGAATTTTGTTAATGGTTTCAAAGACCATTCACCAGTATAGATTTATGCAAATGCAGACATTTTGTGGAAGATTATTGAAGAAGAGACATACTTGCATTAAAAATGAGTACTTGATACAGAGATTTATTATTGTAAGACTTTATATTCCATCCAAGTGACTCTTGTGTTCCCCAAACTGTTGCCACAGAATAAATTGAATAGTTCCAAACTCAGTTGATCTCATCCACCCATGTAATGGAAAAATCGTCAGCAAGACTGTTAGGACAAATTGAGGTAGTTCATATTTACTAATCTGCCTGTTACCAGGGCCAGTTCCACTTGACAGGAGATGGTAAGGATAGAACTGTGAAGTCAATAAGTTTTTCCAAGCAGCTCCGGTGCCATAAAATATTATTTCAAAATTCTGTTACAAAATGTCTGACAGTCAACATGATGAGATGAGGCAGAATCGTATTTACTGTAGTGTGAAAAGGACAGCCATTTAAACTGAAGATGAACTTTGAGTACTAAAAGCAAAGTGTGAAAGCAAATCCATAATTAGATAACTGTGACTTATTAACCACCAACAGAAAGAGCAGTGGGGGAAGGTTGCACATGAGAAAGAATTCTCCACACTTTCTGGCATGCAGACTGGCCTGCCCTGAAGATCACTGAAGAACATGACATTCTCTTTCTGTCTGTGCATTTTCTTTCATCTTCGTTAAAAGGTCTCCTTACTATCCTTTGTAGATTTAGGTTTATTATGATATGCTAAGGTTACTCTCAAGCACAAACTGCCAATTAATAATTAAATATAGAGTTGAAAAGCAATAAATTGAATCAATCTGTTCCTTAGGAGTCAGAGATAGAAAGCCATAGGAGATTAATTCAAAGATGAATTTTATAATACTATCTGAATTACTTTGTAAAAATTCTGTTGGATGAGATAGAATAGATATTTTATGTTACTTTGTTTAATTTTCCAACTAGATCAAGTTTCTTTGGTTGGAAAATTGTTGATTCTTAAGAAAAAGCAACTGATGACTCTTAGAAAAATATGAGGACTAAATTATTCTCTTAAAATCAGTAAATTCAAGCTTTAATATTAGAGTTGTCATCTCATTTCAATGAGCTTTAGAGTAGACATGAGAGGTGATAAATACTTATAAACATATATACATAATACATATGGGTATATAGACTAGAATTAAAAATAAATATTTTCATTTCTATTAGAAAACCCCCCACAGACTGTGGAGTTGTCAAAACAACTAAGTTTTAATTCTTCTTCTGGTACTTACTACCTGTGTGACAGTGGACAAGTCACTTGTTTAACTAGATGGCTTCTCTGGCTCCTGCTAGGATTTCATAATCCCAAACAGGGATTATCTGCTTTACTTGGACAAGTTTAATTTCATTTAATTTTATTTTCCCCCAATTACATGTAAAAACAGGTTCCAACATTTTTCAAAGAATACTGTCTTAAATTCTCTCCTTTCCTCCCTCCTACCACCTCAATCCCTCCTGTTCAGATGGTAAGTAATCTCACATAGATTTTAAAAGTGCAATTGCATAAAACATTTTCCCAATTAGTCCTTTTGTGGAAGGAAACTTGAACAAAACAATCTGATGAAAATGAAAAATGTTTGCTTGGTCTGGATTTAGACTATCAGTTCTTTGCAAGCACATGACAATTTTTCTTTAGTCTTTTAAGGATTATTTTGAATCAATGTATTGCTAATTATAGCTCCTATTCACTGTTGGTCATAGCATAGTATTTCTATTACAGTGTACCATATTCTGGTTCTACTGGTTTCTTTCTGTTTCAGTTTGTGTAATAGTTCCAAGGTTTTTCTGAACTTCTCCTGCTCATAATCTCTTACCTCACAATAGTATTCCATTACAATCATATACTATTTCTTACTTAGCCAATCCCCATTTGATGGATATCACCATGTTTTCTAATTTTTGTCCCCACAAAAAGAGATGCCTTAAATATTTTTGCAAATTTGGTCCTTCCTTTTTAGTTTGTTTGTTTGTTTGTTTGTTTTTCATCTATTTGGGATACAAGCCTTGTAATGTTGCTGGGTGAAAGGGTATGTACTTTGTTATAGCCCTTGTCCTTGTCCAAGGTCCAAATTGCTAACCATAATGATTGAATCAGTTTACAAACCCTCCCCCACCCCCAGTGCATTAATGTCTTAATTTTTCCTACAACCCCTTGAAGCTTTGTCATTTCCCTTTTTTGTTATAATGGCCAATCTGATAGGTATGGGATAGTACCTCAGAATTGCTTTAATTTGCATTTCAATAATTAATTGTGATTTAGAGTATTTTTTGCATGACTATAGAGAGCTTTAATTACTTTGTCTGACAACCGCCAGTTTATATCCTTTGATCATTTATCAACCGGGAACTTGAATTATATATTTGATTCATTTCTCTAAGTATTTGAGAAATGAGGCGTTTTTTTAAGTTTCTTTCTTTTCAGTTAATAAAGAAATAAGATCTCATTTCACTCAACTTCACTCAACTGTGTTTTTAGTTTTCTCTCTTTCTTCCAATTCCTTTTTGGGGGTAGAGCTCTTCCAATTAGGGTGAATTTCTGGTTTGACCTTGCTTTTGGTCCTCCATAAAGAACTTATAAGGATGGTTTCTCAAGGTGATTTTCAACTTCATGCTATTTTCTTTTCCTCTTCTCTCCTTATTTTTCTTAGAGATCTACACTACCTCCCCTCCCTGCCAAGCTCTCCCTGTTTGATACTCAACACTGATGACAATATGGGTGATACTCAGCTTTCGACCTAATGATGCATCAAGCTGCATTACAACTGTGACCTTCCTCTTCCCAACCCTGGTTCATCCCTATCGTAGCCTATGGGTCAAATACATTCACTGGGCCCTCTTCTATGAAATGATCAAGACTTTCCCTTCCCTCCTTTGTGCTCTGCAATATCATTTTTTCACACTTGCTTTTTCAGTTGAAATGTTTTGTTCACTTTTTTCATCAAATTGTGTTTTTTTTTTAATTGTTAACTTTTGTTAAAAGCATTATATTTTGGGGAATATGTTTAAGTGATTTTTAAAAAGAATGGACATTATCGAGATTGATTATTGACTTAATTTTGTAGGATGAGAAACTGAGCTCTCTCCTCTCCCCATTTCATTGATAAAGATAAGTCTGATGAGTTAGCTTTTCAAAATTTTACATGAAGTGTGTGGTTTACAGTGTGGGATGTTTTATAAATTTTTTTTTCTATAGGAACCATTGGATATTTGGTACTGATTTAGGATTATAAAGGTAGAAGACATGTTAGAAATCATCTAGTCTAACATACTCATTTTACAGATGAGGAAACTGAAGCTCAAAGAAGATAAGTGACTTTCCTAAGGTTGCAAAGTGAGTGGAAGAGGTAGGACTTGAACCCAAATTCTCTAAGTCCATTATTCTTTATATTATATAGTTCTTCATAAATAGGGTTATTTCCCATTTTCTACTTTTTGTTTAGAGGCAAATTTATTTTTAAACTCAGTTTTCTATAATTTATGATTTTAAAAATCTAGTTTGAATTTCCTCTTTACCATGTGTATGGAAACTAGTATATATTAGGCAGGTTGTAGCAATAGTGCTAGAGCATATTAATCTATGTCTTAAAAGGAAATTTTCCTTTTCTTTCTTTAATAGTTATTTTCATAATTTACAAAATTTGATGAGGTGCTTACCTGAAATTAAAAAAAATAATAGTGCTTTTACATTTTTTGTTGGCATCATGATCACTAGTTGAGTATTAGGTACTGAATAAATATTTCTTGATCCATTCATTTGAAGTTGCTAGCATAGTTGTAGTATGGTACTGTTTGTGTAAAAACGTTCTTCCTGTTTGGGATATCATATTATGGCTTTCCTTTTATTTCTGTTAAGAGAGTTTTACTCTGAACATATTTTTAAGATCACAGGGAGCTTTTGCATACTTCCAAAGACATTATTTAATAAGTCTATTTAGAGTTTTCATTTAAAAAATTGAACTATAACTAGGATATAGATATAGGCAAATATTTGAGTAATTATTTAAAATGTCTAAAATCTGTGTTCATTCAGAGATCATATAATTTAAAACCTATTTTACATATGAGGAAACCCAGTATTTACTTGGCTTGTAATTTATTACTCTTCCCAGCCCAAACATTATATATGCGGTTATTGAGAACTATATCTAGACTTATGTATAAATAAGAACTTGAGAAATAATCTAGGAAAGTTACAGACTTCCATAGTATGAAACATGTAGTATAGAGAGGGGTATAAAGACTAAAGGTTTTAACAATCCTAAATTGATTTTTGGATTTTCATCAATATGATGCTTATAAATAGTAATTACTTTTATTTCGTAGAAAGTTGGGAAGCACTGGACATAATATGCACCAAATAACACCATAGAAAGAAACTGTATCTTAACCAATAGAAAACAACTAACTATCAATGTGGGTATCATTTTCAAATTAGCTGTCTGGATATAGTTAGATCATTGATTATTAGTATAAAGATCAAATTCAATGACAAATTAAAAAAATTAGAAAATAGAGCATGCAAGAAAATTACTTATTTTACATTGAAATAGACTATTGATTTTTAAATGGGAAATGGATAAAAAACAGAAATTAAACCAGACTTTTTCCACTTTCTTAGAAAGTTTAGTCAATGTAAGTCAATAGCAATGATTCAGAGACACAAAGAATAGCTATTAGCTAGAAAGTCTTGGAACTTTTTACTAAGCTTAGAGATGTGGCAAGCAAGCATAATAATACAAGTTTAAAATGTGAATTTTCTTATAAAATCAGATTGTGAAATATGAAAAATATCTTCTCATTAAACAATAATAAAAATGGAAGGAAAAATAATTTTATAGAAAATTTTCTTAGAAACCTAATGAAGTAATTTCATCCAGAGAGAATTTTTAAAAATCATGAAAGGAATATGACATTTGAAAAATGGAAAAAATGTATATGAAGATTATAATAAAATCTTTGATAGTCTAGTGGTTGCTAAGCTAAAAACACTTGTAGGACTCTTGCTGTGTTATACTGGGTTTTCTATTTGCTTAATCTGAGCCATAGTTTCCTTATTCACAATAATAACATCTGCCTCATAGAGTCATTATGATGATAAAACATAAGTAATTATGATCTGTTGTTGTTTTTGTGACTATTGTCAATGATTATAAGTCATGATGATGATTGGAAAAGGAGTCCACCTTTGCACTCTAATGTCATAGTCTATGATATATTACTTGAGGAGATAGTTGAAAAAAAAACAACAAAAGTGAGATAAGAACCTAGAAGAGATCAAGTTTATCCACAGGGCATCTGCATGAAACATTACATAATTTTGAGGGATTAATTTTCAAGAGATATGAAAAGAACAAACAACTATTCATGTGGCATATGATTATGATGGAATATTACTGCCATGTGAGAAATGATCATGTAAATTTTGGAGAAAAAACATAGGTTTATATGAAATTATGAGGAATGAAACAGACAGAAACAAGAGAACATTATATATAGCAACAGAAATATTATTTGAAGAATGTACATGTATATCCATCTCCAGAGAATCAATAAATAGAGATAAGAAAATTATAGTTTCATATATACATATATCTTTTTGTTAAATGATGCCTTCTCTAATAGTGGGAGGGGAGAGACTTGACCAGATATATTAATATGACAAACACATAAATAAATTTAAATTGAAAAAAATCTACACTTTGTTGGGCAACAAGAATACAAATATTTATGTGAAACAATTCTGCCATTAAGCAACTTACATTTTAATAGAGAGACTCAACATATGTTGGGGACTAGCAATCAGGTAAAGGAGTTGTAATTGGAGGAATAATATTAATGTTAAGCACAGCCATTAGATAGTCATTGCAAAGAGATGCATGTTTGAATGGATAGGTAGGATGTGAAGTAAGTTTTTGGGTTGACTAGATATAACGGGTTTAACTGAGTCTAAAATTGCTGTTTCCATCTATCTAGATAACTCATCCCCAAAAGGTGTTCCAAATATGAATGGACTAACTCCATTGGAGAGTGGAGGTAGGAAGGTCTGCTCTGAAAGTCTAGTCTATAGATGCTATTCTAAGAGAAGACAGTAGGAGCCATTTGACATGTGGCTTGTGTGGCATTATGCCTAGTGTGTATGGTTTGATGAGATAAAGAGGAATGGTTAGTAAACATTTGAAAAATATTTTGAAAAAATATTTATAGATATTGCTACCAAAAAAAGTGATTGAGAAAATACCAAAGTGTATGGATCCATGTGCCTACTTTCCTATCTGTAGTAGAGTAATATAAAGAGCATCCTCGATTTTGCACTCTACAAGAAATCAGATTCTACAAGAATCTACATATTTTTACCATATACAGCACACTCTATGAAAAACACTGAAAGGTCTTACTGTGCCTACTTTGTTGACTACAAAGAAGAAAAGCTTTTTACTGGAGAAAAATATCTCCTTAAATAACTTCTCCAATAAGGTGAATACCTTGCATGTCTTCTAATTATGCACAATTCCTTAAAAAATGGAGTAGCAGAGATGACTTTGCTTGATGAAACCTCTGTTTAGAAATATCAAGAGGACTAAAAACATGTCTATCCTTGCCAAAGTCATTTTCCATCATTATGAATGTCCTGCGAGTATTCTAAGTAGATGGATTCCTTAAAGCTGATGAGATCCTCCTAATGCTTCTGTTTGTGTTTAATATTTCTGGAAGCCATTTGCATTAAGTCCTGAAATATCACTAAAATAAGGCTAAGGAAAATCTATTGCTCATACCATATAGTTGAAATGTTAACTCACAGAAATGATCCATTGGAATACTCTAGGTCTTGAATAGACTGCAAATGAAGAGTGAATTAGACCAAGAATTGAGCAAGATAGATTTCCTTTGCTAAAATTTGCTAATATTTTAATGACTACAAATTTCCTTTTTTTTGGAGGAAGAATACAAAAATCATGACATGTTGGTGACTCCTATTTTCAAGGTCATCTTTTGTGCACTATATACATTCTCCTTTGCATTGTATCTATTGGTAATGTAGCTATTCTCCACTCTTAGTCTATCCAGCTTCTTTCTGTTCCCCAGATTACTAGGCTACACTACATACACCTCAACTATATCTTCTTCCCAAGCACAAATTCATGAAAATAAATGAGAAAAGACACAGAAAATAGAGGGAAAGTGCATATGAATACTAAACATATGGTTTGAATGTTTATCATTGGATTTTAAGCCATTGGCAAAGGGCTGACTTGGAGGAAAGAAAAATAAAGGAATCTGTGTTTGCTATGAGAAGCTGCTAGGTGGCACAGTGCTAGACCTGAAATCAGGAAGACTCTTCTTCCTGAGTTCAAATTTGCCCTCAGACACATACTAGTTGTGTGATTTTTGGACAAGTCACTTTGCTCTGTTTGCCTCAGTCTCTTCTTCTGTAAAATGATCTGGAGAAGGAATTGGCAAACTACTTTAGTATCTTTGCCAAGAAAACTCCAAATGAAGAGTTGGTCATGACTGGACAACTATTTTTTTAATTGTGAAAGTCATAAGGTTTGTGCTTTACAACAATACTTTTCATCCCATTTTAACCATGCTTCTCTAGTTATTGGTACCCACTTTCAACTTTTTGTTGTTAGTTAAGGGTTTGGGCTATTTTTTCTTTTGTTAAATATCTCTTTCATTCCCCAAAATATTCAATATCTAGAACTGAGAAAATTGTTACAAATCTATGACACTACTTCCGTGTCTGTAATCTATTTTCTCTATAAGCAAAGGTATGTTTACAAGAATGACAAGGAGGCTCTATAATTACAGGAGCTCAGACTTGGTTGCATAGCACATTCTATTTTACTCTTTTTTAATTCCCTTGGTAGATTTTATTAGAACATTAGAAAATTTTAATAGCTCATTAAGGGTTTCTTTTCTTTTTTCCCTTTTCCCACCTTGTACAGGACAGGCAACACATTTCAAGATTGCCTGATGCCAATGTCATAAAAAGAGAGATTCAAGAAGCATACAGTGCATTCAAATTGAAACAAAACAGCAAGTTTAAGCATACAGTGCATTCAAATTGAAACAAAACAGCAAGTTTACCATAAGAGAAATTATTCCTTACACATTTCTTTTAGCTTTGGATTCATCTCTGGCAAATACTCTTTTTGTCCCTCTTTTCTGTTAAAGTTCAGAAGACTCCACAAATTTGATTCATTTCCTTCCTTAACATTAAGTTCTGATGGTAATGCTTGCAAGAGACTTTGTGAATACATTTTGCTTTTTTGTCTGTCTCTCCGAGTTGTTGTGTTTCTAACTGCTAGCTTTGAACTAGGAAAAAAAATCACTGCAGAATGATGATGGTTGATTTAAATTCCTTGTCTGAGACAGCTGTGGATTTAGAGAATACAACCTCAGGATATTAAAAAATTTAAGATGGTTATTTTAAAATAATGAAAACTTTTTTAGTCCTTGCAGGAAATCTGAATCGTCAAATCAGATGCTTTAGTGATACAGATTTTTGTTACTTGATGCAATTTGTGATGATGCAGTATAATGAATATCAAATATGTACATGGTCTTCTCAGATTTATAAAGTAATAAAAATACCCATTTCATTTTTGAAGATGTGTAGCCATTTTTCTAGACTTGATGAAGTATATATTGATGTTAAGGGGAGAAAATATCCTAAATTATATCTTGCCCAAATGCAATTACAATCCTCTTTCACTCCTAGGTGTCCAAACAGATGAGTGCTCATGAGCTGTTTAGTGAAACATAAGAGAGGGGACAAGCTTTTACCCTTTTCCCTACTTGCAAGAAAGGTATTCACACTATAGAATGCTTGATAAAATAATTAAAGAGACTCATTTTACATATTGCTTAATAGGTAAGGAAGTGTGCCCTCATCTCATTATTCCATGAGATAGATAGTGTCCATATTATTATCTGCATTTTACAAATAAGGACACCAACAACTCATGGAACTAGTAAATATTGGACCTAGAAGGGAGCTGTGATTTGAGTGTAAGTTTTTTTTACTCCAAGTTCTATATTCTTTCCACTATAACATACTGTCTTTAGGTGAATCTTCAAGGATACAGTGGTTCTTTGATGCCATCAAATTAATCTCAAAATACAGTTATGTGAAAGTCAGTCAATTAGCTTTTAAACACTTACTATGTGCCAGGTAGTGAGGATATAAAACAAGAAAAAAAATAATTTCTACTCACAAGTTGCTGTGCCCTCAGAGGGCAGTTACTTTCATAGCAATGAGGTCTGGGAAGGCTGTGGCCTGCCAGGGATGAAGAAGGGAGTGCTCCTGAAGTCTTAACTTTTCTCTTAGAGATAAATACCATGAAACTTTAGGAAACTTTCCTCCAACCATCCCTTAAAACATTATCTTGTCATCAAGAGATTAATAATAGCTAATATATATTTTTATATATTTATATACATATATATTTATATAGCACTTTAAGGCATATTATATAAGTTAATTGGTTCTTTAAGTCTCTACATATGTTCCCTTCAATAATATTTTTATAAAAAGTACAATAACATACCATGTGTCGAGTTGATGGAGTTGTAAATTGGTCCAATTATTCAATAGAACAATTTGGAACTATGTCCAAAGGATTGTCAAACCACATATACCCTTTGATCTAGCCGTGCTGCTATTGGGTATGTATCCCACAGAAAGCAAAGAAAAGAGAGAAGGTCCTATATGTACAAAATTTTTAATAGCATCTCTTTTGGGGTTGTCAAAGAATTAGAATTGAGGAAATGTCAATCAGTTAGGGATTGGTTAAGCACGTTGTAGTATATAATTGTTTCAGAATACAATTATAAGAAATGATGAGCAGGAGGGTTTCAGAAAAACCTGGGAAGACATTCTACAAACCATTTCACAGTGAAGTAAGTAGAAGAAGGGAACATTTTATATAGTAAAGATGAACACCTGTGGAAAGATATAACTACTCTGATCTTGACAAATGCTATCTACCTCTAGGGACTGGAGAGAAAGGAGGGGAGGATGAACTCTGAGTTCAGATTGAAGCATAATTTTTAAAATTTTTTCTTGCTTTTCCCCCCAAAAGGGTTAATATAGAAATGTTTTGTGACTTCACATGTATGATTATTAATTGTTTTCTCAATGTGTGAGCATATGGTGGGAGGAGGGAGAGAATGTGAAATTCAATTTTAAAAAATGAATATTAAAGATACATTTTTAAAAATAAGAGGAAAATGTACCTATTAAGTTAGTTAACCATATTTCTGAATTTGTTGAACTGATAGTTAAAGAAAATAGCTTGTTTGGACTTTAGGCGAGAAATTGCCAACCCTCCTAAAACATCATTGCTTGAATATCTTATCTGGATTTTCCAACTTCAGAAAGTCTCTTTTAAGAAATGAGGATCAGGGATTTTCCCTTACTTTGTTTATTTTAAAGAATTCCTGCCAAGTTTAATTGCTCTGAATTCATATGGTCATTAAGGAAATAAGTTCAGGCATTTCCTCCTAAATTACTAAAAAGTTTGTCTTAATGTATCATAACAACAGGAACATTATATTGTACCATGTAATAACACACAATATGTAGGGAAACTGGATGTAACAAAACATTTTATAGCACAGACTTATGTAAATTATTCTCAGGAATATGCATTCCTACAGCTACATTTATTTTGCTCCTCTCATACAGAATCATGTATTACTTTTATGATTTGTCTGGAGATTTGCACATGATTGAAGATTTTAAAATGAGAAAAGAAGAAAGAGAGTTGCTCAGATACAAGTTAGAAAATATGGAGATCAATAAGTATGCCAGAGAAGAAACTAAACTGATGGAGGCCCTTCCCTCCTTCCCCCCATAAAAGAAAGACTCTCATCACTTCACCCTGGTATAGAATTTGAGTAATAAACAAAGTAAACTTAAGATCTAACACAAAGTAGTAAACAAACTTTGTAGCTATCTCCAATGGGCAAAATGAGCATAATGACTGGACTATAGCAATGGAAGGGTACACAAAAGATACAGATTAGACAGAAGCAGTAAAGTTTATATTACTACTATGTGAAGTGAATACATAAAACTGTGTGGAGATTGATGAAGTTGAAGAAGAAAGCATGATAGAGAATTTTTAGGTGAGAAAAAAATGGAAGAGAAAAAGAAATGATCTTTTTATGGGAATATATTCAGGATTGACAGGATGAATATAGTAAATCAATGGTTAATTTGTAATATGGATACTAATCTTTTTTAAAAAAAGGGTATATGATGATGATCTACTGAAGGTTTCTCTGTTAAAAGCAGAATATAAAATAAATGTGTATCGTGTCTTATTATTTCACATATCTACCTTTCCAAAGGGAATTATAATAAGTGTTGTTATTATAGATCTCAAACTAATCAACATGGAGGAAGGGTTGGGAGAAGTGCAAATCATGGAACTCTTGGGAAAAGAGAACATGCCATCTTGGGTTTATGATAAATAAAGAGACATGGTTTGATAGTGTGACCTTAAAAATGGCTTCCAGAAAGCTCAGGAAAAGGATAAACATTTTCTTCTTGACTGAAACTGTGAAACACAAGTTGACATGAGGATGGATGGTTGTAATGGCTGAAATTCTATGAATGAAGTTATGAATGATCCAAATGACAAAAAAATAGCTACAATCAAGGTAGTTGCATGGGGAAATTTCTAATGAGATCATATTTGAAAAAAATTTACAATACAAGGAAAATTTATTAGGCATCTACTTTTTGAAAGACATTATATAATATGTTGACAATGAAAAGATGGCTGATCAACTCAAGAGCAACTGAAAGATGCAAAATGGGTATATACAATTATATAATAGATACAAAGGGTCAAGTAGACCTCAGAAAAGGAAATATGAACTGGTGATGAAAACTGGGAACTGTTCAGAAAGGTCTTTTAAGTCACTTGAGAGCAAAATATGAAATTGTATGGAATAAGGAAAAAGAATCATTCAGCGATATTTTAATAGTTTTCCTAATCTAGATAGATTTTAAGATTTTTCCGATTTTCATATTTTTTTCTAATTAGTATTCCAAAATTAATTAAACCTCAGCCATATTCTTGCCACAATGGTTTCTAGAATTTCAAGAAGCTTTCACATGTCCTTTCATGTATCTTTAACCTTCCTTGCAAACAGAAGGCTGCTTCAGAAAGGATAGACTAACTTGATACATTCTCCAACGTTTTATAGTTCTCTCTATAAACCAAAATAAGTTCTTTGTATCTTTATTTGACTTGACAATAGAAAAATAGAATTACTTGATTATGTGATACATTATGACAGTGACTGGAGGGCTGACCTCAAAGTCAAGAATATCTGACTTTAAATCCTGCCTCGGACAAATACTGGCTGTGTAATGTGGGGTAAGTAAGATAGTTAACCTCTCAATACTCAAGGTCATTTCTTTAAGACTATACATCACAAGACGAGGGACCAATTTGCATTGATAAATGTGATTACCTCACCTGTAAGTTCCCTAGACCAATAACAGCAAGGGTTAAACCCTTATTTCTAGAAAGCACATAGGCACACTGTCAGCTTTTCTTGAGTAATAAAGAAAGGGCTTAGATACACTAACAGGAACTTTTGATCAACTTTTTCCCAATAGCTTCCAGAAATTATTAGGTCCTTGAAAATTCAGTATGGATCATATAGTCATGGCCTAGAACAATGTCTGTGCTTCCCAATTCTCTTTCTTGTCCTCTCTCTTGTCCTCTCAAGGCCTGAGAAAAGTACACCAAAAGAAATGGATTAGGCTCTAATAAGCTAATTCATGTTGATAAAATTCAAAATATTCTTCCTAAAAATCAAACAATTTAAAAAACCAAAAATGAACAATATGGAAATATTATTTGAATGATAATATATGTGTAACCCAGATCAAATCTCCTGCCAGCACTGGGAGGAAAAGTTGTGATGAAATTTGTTATTACATGTAATTGGTAAAAATTAAAAAACACAAAATATTCCATGGGAAAGAACAAATGTAAAGATTCTCTTATTTTCAAATATAAATTTTCTTGAAAATTAAAAAAAAAGAAAGAGAAAAGAGAGAACAAAGCATGTGAGTTGCATGAATGTGTGTGTATATATATGTGTGTGTACACACGCTTTGATTTCTTTTTCTCTACACATATACACATAATAGTCTCTCTCCTTTTTCTCTACATGCATATTTTAGTTTTTCTTTTCTTTTTATAATACATACTTAGGTCTCTTATTTTAAGTATTTATGTGTATATAGCATAGAGATCTGGTTCTTGGATGATTGTACTTAGACTAATGCTGTGCTTTTTAAGCCTTGGGCAAAAGGGTTGATTTGAAGAAAACAAAAATTGAGGGAACATATGTTTTTATTTCAAAAGTCATAGAGTTTATGATTTACAACAGAACACCTGTTATACCAAAGTCATGATTAATACTCTTCATTTTACTCTTAATAGTGTTTACTAAACTGTTCCCATTTTCCTCCTTGAGATTACTAGCTTGCGGCAGAGACTTAGTCTTTTGTTGCTGTTAATGTCCTCATTTTTTTTTGTATGGCACTACCATAGCTAAAATATTGGGGGGAAAGCAGTATAAATGAGAAGTAATGGTTACTTTTAAATAATTAGAATTTCTATTGGTTATAAGCCGAGGTATACTGGGATGACAAAGTTGTTTTGCTATTAAGGAAGTTCATATTTGAACATGTAGAATACATCTTTTATATGCTATTCTATTCTCAAGATATACATTACAGCTATATATATATATGTACATACATAAATATAAGCACATCTGTGTGTAAGCATATATGCATGTTTACATATTTTATACATTCAAGTGCATATGTTTGTGCACATGTATAGACATATGTATGTATGTATGTATACAACCCTTACTTTCTTTCTTAGTATCAGGTCTAAAACAGAAGAGCAGCAAGGGCTAGGCAACTGGGGTGAAGTGACCTGCTCAGGAACTCACAGCTAGGAAGTGTCTTAAAGCCTGATTTTAACCCAATTCTCCCAATTCCAGACCTGACACTCTATTCACTATGCTCTCTAGCTGCCCTTTGAGATATATTTTATTAAATGTTTTTTAGTTCAGATATGTGATTCTTTGTTTGTCTTTTTTCTTTTATTTAAAAATTAATGTTCAAAACACTTAGGACACTCAACATCTGTTTCAAAAGCCTCTCCCACAGAGCCTTTGGGTTACGGTTACTGTTAGGTCTAAAAGTCATTGATTTTGTAGAAATGGTGATTTTAAATGTTGATTTGAGGGATACTGTTGAGTGAGGGAAGATAAGGTTTTTATTCTGGCTGGAGATAAAAGTGATGAAGACAAAGAAGAAGGCTGTGAGGATCCTTTTTCTCTATGAAACTGTTCTAATCTTTATTTTATGAAGAGGATTCTTTTAGAGACTTCATTTTTTATTTTTAGAAATTCTGAATCATATGGGATTATATTTTCAGAAGTTAAAAAAGTAGCATTCAATTAATTACATTGATTATTATAGGTGGGTCTAACTATAATCGTGCTCAAGAATGAAGTATTATAAATACTATGTTTTTATGTTATTACTGATTACATTACTAATAAATTTTATAGTCAGTAACCTTAGCATTGAGTAAATTTTATAAATATAAGAGTTTTGGTAGAAAGGGAAAGATGAATAGCTCCTACTTAATAATTATACTTTATATATACTTTAATAAAACTAGGGATGGGAAGCTCTGATCAACTTAATAATTAATGAGAGATGTTAACATTTTCTTACAATCTCACAATTGCCCTTCAGTTTGGAATAAGATTCAATTTGAGAATGAATCAAATTAGAGGCTGAAGGGAAACTGGACAATCAGGATGATGCTGTCAAGACCTCCGTGCATACATTTAAATGTACATGGAGCATATCTTTCTTGGCCCTGCTACAGAATCAAGTAGGTGAAAGATGCATAAAGCTACTTTTATTGGAAAAAAATCAATTTTTATTTTTATTTATTTATTTTCAATTTTATAGAAGTGATTATTCCTAACTTGGCTTCACCTTTCTTAGAGACATTACTTTTTTCCTTCTTATTTGTTGAAGTTCTGATGACTCCACGGATTTGATCCCTTTATGGATATCTTTCTCCCTTTTTTTCTATCCTCCTAAGTTGTGGAGTATTTGGCTGCTTGACTGTGAACTAGAAAAGAAAAAAACACCCCGATACCAAATTCTATGCAGTCTGTTGATGGGTTGATTTAAATTCCTTGATTAAAATAGCTGTGGTTTTAAAAGAATACAAGTTGGGACAAAAACCAAAACCCCCACAAAACTTTAAAATGGTTCCTGAGTAAAATAAGGATAATTTTTATCACAGATATTCTGAGTATTCAATTCATATGTTTTAAAGATACAAATTTTATTATTTGATGCAATTTGTATATGATAAGCATCAAACATGTACATGGTATGTTCAGATTTTCAAAGTAATAAAATTTTTCTTTCATTTTGGAAGATGCTTAACTTCATTTTCCTCCTTAGACAGTGAAATACAGAAGCAAAGTAGGGTCATGGAGAGGAGCTGACCTTGGAACTAGGAAGATCTGGGTTCAAATACAATCTTAGAAATATACTGTGTCACCCTGGATTTAACCTCTTAGATAGCTTGCTACGATGATATTTTGTGGAGTTTCCTAATCTACAAATTGCCTATAAAAATGATGTCACAAAAGGCATTTAGATTGCAGAGTGGATAGAGTACCATGTCTGAAATTGGGAGGATCTGGGTTAAAATCTAACCCCAGATACTTACTAGCTGTGGATCTCTGGGCAAATCACTTAACCCCAATTGCCTAGCTCTTACCACTCTTACCATTATATTTAATATTGATTCTAAGGCAGAAGGCAAGGGTTTTTTAAAAATCACAGATACAATTCTAATCCTTATCCTGGTCAGTGAAATAATATTGCTATTTCATGGAGAAAAATGTCCTGTCTTAAGTGCCAAGATTCAGTTATAAACTATGGTTTATTCTAAATTGTCCAGATGGCTTATGAAACATTTGATAAACACTAAGGACAAGTGTTTGCCTCTTTCCTTCCTTATAGGAAAGATATTCTCACCATAGTCATCTAGATATAGTAATTACTCATATGTAAAAAGAGCTTTGGAGCTGAGAAAGCACACTCTTCTCAAAAACTCCATGAGATAGGCAGACAAAAGTATAATTATTCCCATTTTACAAATTTAAACAGAAGCTTAGCACCATAAAGTAACTCTACAAATAAATGCTGCAGTTGGAATTTGAATGTTTTCTGATTCTAATTCTGGTGGGTTCCCCCCACCCTGCTAGGATGTCCTAACTAGAGATGCCTATGCTATTTCAATGCCATCTATAATTTTTTAGCTGTCCAGGCACATCATTAGTAACAAGTCATGCCAGGTGAACCTCACTTAATTTTTGTTTATTTCCTACTAGAGCATCTTGTTGAATGGTATCTGTGATATGTCAGTGGATCTAAAATTTCTTAGCTGTCCAGGCACATCTCAGATGAATCTCATTTGATATTGTTTATTTTGATATGGCCTTCAGGTAGGTATTTAGTAATAAGACATGAACCTAGTACTCCTGGAGATGACCAAAGTGTTTGATAAAGCATCTCACAACACTCTTGAAGACAAGGTAGAGAAGTATGAATTAAATGATAGAAAGGAGACTTGCAATTATGACAGGAGAATTGGTTAAAGAATTGGAGTTGTTTAGCCTGAATAAGCAATGATTTCAATAGAAAATAGCTTCTGCTTTCAAATATGTCAAGGGCTGTGACATGGATGAGGGACTGGTGATGGAAGACAAAATTACTCTTAATGGGAAGAAGTGAAAGGAAGGTAGATTTGGGCTAAATATAAGTAAGGACTTCCTATGTATCTTTCTAAGAGAGGCAGCATGATGTAGTGAACAAAAAGATTGTTGTATTAGGAGTCAGAAGAGACTTGTGTTTGAGTTTTCCCTCACTTAGCTAAAATAACTAGGTGGTACAGTGGAAAAGGCTGTGGTCTAGAGTTGAGGGGACCTAAGTTTAAATCTAGCTTCATACATATTTTGTGTGACCCTGGGCCAATCATATGACCTCAGTTTCTTCAAATGAAAAATGAGATATAGGAATCATAACACTTAGTTTTGTAAAGTTTTTAGTTCAGTGCCTGGCACAAAATAGGTGCTTATTAAATGCTTATTCCCTTGGTTTTAGGAATTTTTTATTCTTCTTTTTAATTTTTGACTCAGGGTCATTTCTTCTATAATTTTTGGTTAACTGAAATTCTTTTAATTTTAACCTTACCTGATCAAAAGCTGTTCCATAGGATGTAAAAATGCCCTTAAGAATGTTAAGTATTTCTTAGATAGGAAGCCAGAAGAAGAATCTCAATTGTTCCTGACACCTTGGTGACATGTCAATCTTCTATATCAGTCATTCAAATTGTGAATCCTCTAAATATAGTTTAATCTGTAACTTGATTATTTTAATTATTGTTTGAAAAACGTGTTTCTTTTGAGGTTGTTCAAGATTATGACTGTTTAACTAAGTTTGTTCAACTTTTATGACATTGAAAGTATGAAATCCATAGGATTATAGATCTACCTTCTCTTTAACTGTTATAGCCTATGAGGAATATAGAAGATTGAAATAAGTTAAATAATTATTTCTCAGTCATTCTATGTAATATTTCCTATCAGAAGTTTTGTCAGAATCCTCATGATTGTTCAAATGTTTTTGAGTCCTGCAGCTATGCTTGACCATAACAATAAAACCTAGACTTTTTCCTTCATGATTTTTATGTTCTGGTAAAGATGTTTGGCAGTAGTTACCCACTATGTGAACTTAGCAAGGAGATATTTTCCCCATAATGCCTGCATCTTACCACTTACTAGTAAGTCACTTGTGACAGTCATTTAACTTTTCTGAACTCTAGTTCCTTCAGCAAAAAAGTAGCAACAACATAAACTTGTAGTACCTGCTTCACAGGACTACTGCAAGGACCAAATTAGACAATACATCTAAAACTGTGCAAATCTTAATGCATTACATGAATGCCAGCCATCATTATTATTAATACCCACATTATGTGAAAATAGAATGCCCTACTTTGGGAAGTAGTAAGCTCTACTATAACTAGGAGTCTTCAAGAAGAGATTAATTACCACTTGTCAGGAATTCCATAGAAGGAATTCTTCCTCAGAAAGAGGTGAGACTAGATTTCTGGGGTCCCTTCCAACTTTATGAATCCATTATTCACATGACTAACTTCTGATAGTTGTTTATGACCTCCACATATAATAATTGTCTATGGCTGCTACATAAGACCCAGTCCTTGCTTTTTCCTGAGAAACTAACAGTTTCCTAAATTTAAATGGACAAAAGCACAAAGGAGGTGAGAGGTCCTGTAAATGCTTGTTGAATTTATAAATTTGGACTCATTAGGTATAGGGCTGAGTTATAAGCCAATTAGCTAGTGTAGTCCAGTGATTAGTGTAATCCAAGTTAAAGTCACTAGTAAAGCAATCTGAAATTATGCTCAGAGAGTTCCAAAACTGTGTATACCCTTAAACCCACAAATATTACTGTTGGGTCTGTTTTTCAAGGTGATCAAGGAAGAAGGAAAAGGACCCATATCTTCTGAAATATTTATAGTAGTTCTCTTTGTGTTGGCAAAGAACTGGAAATTGTAGAGAAGCCCATCAACTGGGGATTGTTGAACAAGTTTCAACCTATATTTGTAATGGAATAGTACTGTGCTAAAAGAAATGATAAGCAGGCTAATTAAAAAATGGAAATACCTAAATGAAATTATAAAAAGCAGAACAAGTAGAACCAAGAGAACAGTATATACAAGTAAAGAATTAATGTTTAAAGAATAAGTTGTAAATGTCTGCCTCCAAAGAAATAATATAAATAGAAACACAAAAGGCATTATATATTGCTTTCTCTAGAGCAGGGGGCAGAGGAAAGGAGATATCTGGGAATTTTAATGTAACCAACTGACAAATTAATAAGAAAAAGTGACTGGTAGACTGGCATTAATTCTATTTTCACAGGAATAATACATATGGAGAGGTTTAAAAGGATTTCTTTCCTGTAATTAATTGAAAATAACTATGTTCAAAGCAGAGCATAGATACAGACCTCAAAGGTTTAGAGAAAGCAACTTCTTTTACGGGTTTTGGAACCTGAGGTTAGGAAAGGTTAAATATTTCTCCAAGGTCACTTAAGTAAATAAATAGACTTAAACTTCGTTCGTCACTCCAGATACATTGTTCTTTCCATTGAACCCCTCCAAGAGACATATGTATTCATTGAGCAAGCTTTAAAGAAACCATTGTGTTGGTCTGTAGTATACAAGAATAATGTCCCAACAGGTCTGCCATTATCAGGTAGCAATTCATCATTTCTGGGATAACTAGACTGATGCGGACAAGTATAGGTTCAAGGTTACAACACTCCTCAGACCCCTCCCCCCCCAAACCACCATGGTCTTGCCATATAAGTAAATATAAATGAGTCCAAAAGTTAAGTTACAAAGGAAATAATGCAACACTTTTGTCATCTATATATGACTGGCAATAAACCTTTCTTTCTGAGCCATCCAATGATAATACACAAGATTCCCTTAGATGGAGCCAGTCTTAAGTGTGTACATTAAGTCCCTTTCCTGTACTCACAACTTGCTATCTCCATCATATTGCTCCACATTTATTAGTATCACTTTGCTCTGAGGATTTGACATGATTACCATGAAATTTTTGAATTAATTTATCTGATTTGTCTAAAGCCTTTGAGATAAGAGTAGGAAAAAATGCTTTTAAAATGTTAAGGGAAAACTTTTGCATTTGAATATCTTGAAAATTATGTTGAGTGTGATAAAATGGAAAAAACAAAACAATTGATTGTAGAGTCATAAGAGTCAGGTTCAAATCTTGGTTCTAATACTCTTTAGTTGTATGGTCTAGGGCAAGTCACTTATCTGTTCCAGCTAGCTGGGTAGTTTTTTCATCTGTAATCTTAAAAGTGGAGTGGTGGATGGAATGGAATGTATTCTGAGATCTCTTCTAAGCTCTCAACCTATGAATCTATGATAATTGAGTTATTTTCAATTTCATGAGTTGCATCTATTTTGCTTCAAGCTAGCAATAAGAATATTTTGGAATCAGAATCTTCTTTTTAGAATTATACTGTACTCTGAAGATGAAGTTTTATGGGGAAGAAATTGCCCAACAAAGAAGCTAAAGCAATGTGTACATCTGTGTGTGTGTGTGTGTGTGTATGTGTGTGTGTGTGAAAGAGAGAGAGAGAGAGACAGAGAGACAGAGAGACAGAGAGACACACAGAGAGAGACAGAAAGACAGAGAGACAGAGACAGACTGAGAGACAGAGAAGCAGAGAACCAGAGAGACAGAGAGTGAAAGGGGAGGTATATGTATTCTCTTTGGTTATCTGTCAATAATGTACCTATAACATACACCCCCCCATAAGCCATTTTATGAGGATTAAGGCTATAATCTCTTTAATTGAGGAAATCTAATAGCTGAAGTATTACTGTTCTCTTAACCTTATTTCTAACAGCATAATTTTCCCTCGTTTCTATTGCCAATGGTGACAGAATCAGGTAATTGAATTCTGAGTTAAAGAATTTTTATAGGAAGCAGAAGGGTTCAAATATTTTCTTATTCAGAATTAATCAGTTACAAGTATAATAGATACCAATATGCTCTGGGTACTGGTGATAAAATAGTAGATTTTGTTTGGCCATGCTGGGGTACAGATACTGGAAAAAGGAGAGAAGGAAAATTTTAATCAATCAGTCAGTCAACACGTATTTATTCACCACATACCATGAGCTAGGTATTGTGCTAAGTTCTGGGGATATGATGAAAAGAAAAAAGACTTTCACTGAGCTGGGCTTTGCAAAGGACTGCTCTTTTTTTTTTTTTAATAAATGTACATACAGTCAAAGTAGGAAAAGAGCCAGAATAGATAAAAATGGATTTTTTCCCCTTTGCTTTTAAACAACAAGAAAGCAAATTATTTCAAAATGCTGGGATGAAACACAGGCTCTGAGATACAACAATTGTAATGAGAGGTGGTGCCCAAATGCCCTTTGGTAATGCAAGGTGCTCAGCTTCAGAAAGCTAACACTATGATTTTTGATGCTCAATGTCCCAAATCCATTAGATCCAGACTCCTTTATCAATTCAGAGTCATATTCTGTGGAATCTCTATTTCTCATCACAAACAGAACCAGGTTAATTTATTCATTCTGTAGAGAGAACTGCTAGCTTTTTTGGTCATGAAAGAGGAAATTATCAGCTTTGTGAGTTCAAAGTTTCTTGAACTTTTGCAGGATATGATACTATGATTACCAAAAATAATTAATCCCTCCTCCTTTTTAAAATTAAGCTTAAAAGTAAATTTTATTTTTACTGAAGTTAGGAGTTTTGCCTTATGAATTTTTATAATTAAGAAGAAAATTCTCAAGTAAATGAGCAGCAGAGATAATAAATTCAATTTTTTAAAGCATTCTATCAAAATCTACTACAAGGTATGCATCTCACTGATATAGGAATATTTTTTCACATCTCAACTTCATTCAAAGAGATATGAAATTGGATTTTATGCAAAACTGTAAAAATATTGGGATAAAACATGAACAATCTGGTCAACTGCCCAGAAGCTTTTTTAGGTGGGATGTCAATTGCAGGCAGGTTTGTACTTGTGTAGATGGATGATTGATGGAAGTTTTTACAGTGCATTTATAAAGTCCTAGAGGCAAGGTCTGTGCATTTGGTCATTATCTTTAAGAAATGAATATAGTGGACAGTAGAAAGAGCATTGGGTGGAAAGCAGGGGAGTGACAGGAATTTTTGTCATTCAAGCAAGACCTAAAAGCTTTTAAAGAGGCTAATAATATTAAGATTGCCTTCAGGTGAGGGGTAGATGGGATGCCACTTTGTAATAGAAAGAGAAACTCCAGGATGGTAGTATTATGTTGCTCTTGCAAAGGTGTTGGAATGAAAGTATGGGAAGAAGCCCACCCTAGTTTATAATTTGACAGCTTAATATGTTAAGTCATTATGTCTAATTAGTTGCTAAGCTCTGTTTTTCAACATTGGAAAAATTCAAGTGCTGTCTTTAGTCTCTAAATAATGTACCCTGGGGCAAAATCTTAGTTGCCCTGTTCTAATTAGGGGAACTTGGGGAAACCTGGTTTTTAGTCTTATCTAGATCATCTTTGTGATCTTGAGAAAACCATATATTCTCTATGGACCTCAGGTGCTTCATCTGTTGAAAATAAGAAGGTTGGTCAATCCTATTATGTTATTTGTTAGCTAATTAATAAGGTTTGGTAGGGTTAGTTAGTTTTATTAAACCCTATCTTAGATGCATCCCAGCTTAATTAAACCTGATTTTTAGGACTTGCCTGAAGAGGATGGGGAAGAAACTTATTGTCACTATAAGTAATTTGCACAGTGAAGAGTATAAATATACAATAAGCACCTCAGAGTGGTGCTCCTGAAAAGTTGTGCCTACCTCACTGGACTTAATAAAGACTAAGAGCGTTCTATAAATGAAAATTCTGTGATTTTAATTCAATGGCAAAAATTGATGTATTATCCTTGAATGCAGAATTAAGAAGATTTGCACAGATAGCTGAGAGGCACTAATATCATTGCTTTGCTCATCAAGAAATATCCATCCTTTTAGCATGGGAAAGAAGCCAGCTTCTTTCGGGGAAAAACACCCAAAACATCTCATTTGACTTCAATCTCATTTTATCCTTTTACTCATAAGAAAGAACTGAGCTTGATATCAAATGTTAAGAATTCCCAAATAAAAATCATACTGCTAAAAATGAAAAAAAAATTCATGACAAAGAAGTTTAGTGATCCAGGAAGTAATAAACTTGTGGAAGATTAACATAATGTGCCATGCCAATAATTTGCTTTGCTATTATTATATATTCTGTTTTCATAAAAATAAATACCAATCACATAATTTTCAAGGTTCACTTTACCTGCAAGCTCTATGTCATTATGAGCAATGGTTCTCATTTTAGACCAAATTTCTCTTTCATTTGAAACTAAATATTGCTTATTATTGTGTTTCTCATGGAAGAAGTAGAAGAGGGAAAAGTTAACAGAGCAGAGAGCTAGAATTATTGTATTGTAATTTCCAAAGTTTTTACAAATATCTCAGTAATTTTATGTGGCCGGAAATTTAATTTCCTTCTATTTTTTACTTTGATTTAAATCCTGTGCCAGATACTTACTAGCTTTGTCAACTTGGGAAAAGTCACTTAACTTCTGTTTTAGTTTCCTAATCTGGAGAATGAGGGAGTTGTGGTTCCTAAATGGCTTCTGAGGTACCTTCCAGCTATAGATCCAAAATTGTAGGTATATGAATGAATGGATTTTTTAAAGGAAATGTATCTTGGTTACTTCCTATGTGCAAAATGCTGTTATAAATGCTGGGGCTACAAATAGAAAGCAGATAGTCCCTATTTCCAAAGAGCTCACATTCTAATGGGGAAAGCAACACATTTAGATCTCTTCTCCAAGTTAAATGGAAAGGTTCGATGGTTCTTAGGATTCAGGAACAAAGTAGATATAATGCATCTTCCTTAAGGTTCTTTCCCCTGAAGAGGCACATCTGCTTCTGATGTTGAACCATTTGACAGTGCTACATACTTTGGTGTCAAGAAATTTCTATTCTGTATTTTCAGTATGCAGGTTGGTGAAGAATTAGGGGCTTCAATGTTTTTAGGAGCAATTTCCAGGTCTTATCTCCATAGGGATTGTTTCCCAGGCTAATGGCCACAGGGGCTGGACTGGAAGTAAGAAGAAGGTACTAACTAATAGGGGTGGTAGAGAATGACAGTGACATTTCCAGAAATCTTACCTCAAATTCCTTCTAATGCAGATTTTTATTTTTCTATGCTGTAATTGACAGTTTGTTGTATCCAAAAAAAATTAACCACTTGATGGCTAGACTTTGAGATCCCAGGGATCCTGTGTGGCTTATTGAAATATAAGAATAGAACTTTAGGGGGAAATTAGTTGTGTATTGGCTCTAAATGCATATTTTCTATGGTAAAGATACTTTAGGTTGAATCAGAATGTTAGCAAAGACATTTTTAAATAAGGAATAGAAGATAGAATAGCTTGAATAGATTATAGACTCAGTTCTGAACTTGAAGAGAACTTGTGGGCTATTTAGTCCAACTATTTCATTTTATAGAAGAGGAGACTAGAGGATGAAGAGGTTATTAGCCAAGGTGTATGAAGCAGAATTCAAATTAAGGTCTTGCTGATTCCAAATCTAATATTCTGCATTGTTTGATCTAGCTCCCAAAGGCCAATGATGCAAGCTCTGGTACACCCATAAAACCCTGGAGATACTTGAAACAATGCAGAGTTTTCTCTAAAAAGTTCCTTAGAGCCTTGTGGTTAGGGCTCAATATTTGTTCCAGGCTCTTGTTAATTAGGTAAGATTTGCCATTGGCTCAAGTAAATCCTAATTTGACCTGAAGCTAAGCAATTTCCTATTAATAAATCAATTAGCTAGCAAGCATTTCATATTACATATGATGTAGCAACAAACATATTATAATTATACAAGATAATAATATCTAATAATTATATAATATTTAAGTTTTGCCAAGATCTTTTCAAATATTTCATCTGATAATATTACTAAGAAGCAATTACTATAGTAGATAGAGAGAAGGGCTTGAAACCAGAGAGAGGAGCTTTCAAAAACCTCTAAAAATGTTTACTTTGTGATCCTGGGAAAGTCATTGAACTTCTCAGGGAAGAAGGGATCAGACATTTATTAAAGACTTACTCTATACCAGATTTCATTCTTATAAGTAGTTGGAAGGTGCTATTATTATTTTCATTTTACGATTGAGGGGCAGGCAGTAATTAAAGTGACTTGTCCAAGGGCACACAACTAGCAAGTTTCCATGTCTAGATCTGAACTCAGGTCTTCCAAAATCCAGACCAATGTCCTATCCACTGTATCAGATTAAGACTTCTTAAATTACAGAGGGAATGTTGATCTGCATTCTTTATGAGAATTTCATTATCAGGAAATTTTGTATTCCATCGAAATCACAGGTTAAGTCACTGTTTCTATTAAGCATTCACTAAATAAACAAAAGACAAAAAGAAATTTCCCTGCCCTGAGGAAGCTTGTATTCAATAAGACTTGTAGGAGTCCAAAACTACACCATTCTTATACTAGTTCCCCTGTTGCAGTCTGGTCCAAGATGCAGAGAGAGGTTTGGGATTTTTTTCACATTAGCTAAGTGGTGAACTCTGGGAATAACTAGAGCCTAATTATTGGTATTTGACCCTCTGGGGCTACAAATATTTCAGAACAAGATAGAGAATGACTTCCCCTTTGAAAATTATTTCTAAGTTCAAAATATGTTTTGTAATTAGTCTTTTGTGTATTAATTCATTCTTTTTATTGTTCTTTTTGCTGTGAAGAGATTTTTGCCCCTCTGATTTGACTGCTACTGAATCAGATTTTTTTCTTTACTTCTGACACTCTCTCTAGTTATTTTAGTTCCAAGTAGATAAATAATTCTTATATGATAATTAAGTATAGTACTTAAATATAATACTTAAGACCAAATACTATTCTATGGAAACATATGCTACATGGACAAATGTTGGCAGCTAGGTGGTGCAGTGGATAGAATGTTGGACTTGGATTTAGGAAGATCTGATTTCAAATATAGCTTCCAACTCTTACTAGCTGTGTGATTCTGGATAAATCACTTAACCTCTGCCTACCTCAGTTTCCCCAACTATAAAATGGGGGTCATGATAGCACATATCTCCTAGGATTATTATGACAATCAAATAACATATTTGTTTTTTAAAAAGCAATTAGCATAATTCCTGGAATATAGTAGGCTCTTAAATAAATGCTTCTTCTCTGTTTTATCCCCCTCTCCTTTCACTTATCTCTCCCCTCCCATTATTATTATGAAGATCTCATCTATATTAGGCCTTTTCCTTTGTAATAGTAGTTTCCAAAATGTCTTATCAAACATTTGGACCTTATTCTATTTACTTTTCATTTATCCACTAATAAATTCCTGTATGCCTTTTTTCCTTTTAGGATGTTACTTCTCTTCATGATGCTACACCTCTTCATCCTCTCTATAAGACTAAACCATTTCCTCCTGCTAAATCACTGTTGTATCCACAAAACCTCTCATATACTGACTGTCTTACCCCTGGACCTTTTAGTCATTTGTCCTCTGTTTCTCTGGGTGATGGACATGTGAATTCTCCTACTTCATTCAGTCACAACAGATTATATAATAAGGTGAGCCTCCTCTACTGAAAAATTCTTGGTGTTATATTTCCTGCTACTTAAAACTTAAATGAGAAGCAGTGTGGTATAGTTAATAGATGTCCAGCTTCAGTTAGGAAGCTCAAGGTTCAAGTCTGGTGTCTGCTACATGCTCTCTGTGTGACCCTGAGCATATAATAAGTTCTCAGTGTCCCCAGGCAACACTGTAAGATTTTAAGTTAGAAGGGAGGGAATGAGGGTTTATACACTAGGAGTTCTATATAGTATGGAAACTTCCAAATCTAGACTGATAATTCCTGCCTTCCCCTCCTCCCGCCAAACCCTAAACCTTTAATGTGGTAGAAAAGGACACATGAGAAATATTTAAATTCACTAAAAGCATAGTTTTTGATATATCTTAGGTCAATATTTCTTTTTTTTTTAAGACAAGCATTTATTTTCTCTCATCCCTTCACTTTCTCATCCATTGGAAAAAGAAAAAGAGAAGCAATACTGTGGTAACAAATATGCATAGTCAAACAAAACTAATTCCTACATTAGGTGTATCCAAAAATATTTATATCCTTCTTTATTTGACTCTTATTCTCTGTCAGGAAGAATCATTATTAGACCCCTAGAACCATGGTTAGTCATTGTGTTGATCAGAGCTCTGAAGTCTTTCAAAGTCATTTCCACTTATAATATTATTGTCTATATAAATGCCATTCCAGTAGTTCTACGTAGTTCATTCTACCTCAGTTCTTCCTAGTCTTCCAAGGTTTTATTTTCAAAACTATCCCTTTCATAATTTCTTATGGCTCAATAGTGTTTTATTATATTCCTATACTGATTGCCTACTTGGTAGGTATCTCCTTTCTTTTGAATTCTATGCCACTACATAAAGAACAATACTTTTATTACATTTGGATCCCCTTCCTCTTTCAATGATCTCTTTTGGAGATAGGTCTTATGGCAGATTTTAAATCAATATTTGAAAAAAATTATTTTAAGTCATTTTTTCAACATTAAAATTCATTTTTGCATTATTTTCCCAAGAAAAAATTCTAAAAATAATAATACTAGAGAATAACTATTCAGTTCTTTAATACCAAATTATCTTTAAAAGCTTCTTTAAATAATAATGCATTGACAAAGAGGTACTTGCAATTTCAGTTGATGGTTATATTAAAAAAAAAACTTAAAAACTCTTCCTCATTCAAATATATGTAGGAGATAAATTAACATTAATTTTTCTCCTTATGTGCATATATTTCTTACCATTAGCAGCAAAATCATTTTTAAAATGAGTGAGGCACTTAGTACTTAATGAGAAATATAATGGAGGCAAGAAAAACAGATGCAGAATCATTTATATTAAGTTCTGGAAAGAAACCAGAAATTACTTATTGCTTCAGTATCATCCCTATTCTCTTGACACTCCTTGGGGCATTATACTGATTCTGTCCCAATTTTTGGAACAATAGAAAAAAATGCTGAATTTGGAGTCAGAGTACGAAGTTAAAAACCTTGCTTTGCTACTTACTTAGGCAAATAATTTAACCTCTCTGAGCTTCAGTTTGTTTATCTGTAAAGTGAAGTAACTGGACTTAGATGATCTTCAAGACCCTATCTACTGATAAATTCATAGTACTTGCTGGTATGGCTTAGAAAAGAATTACTGGACCACTGTGGATAATTCATGACATCATCAATTGCAGGAGTAATATGCTTGATATAGCAGATATAAATTCCAAAGTTTGTGTTTACATCTAATTTTTATAAATTTACCCACATATTAAATAGTATTATGTACCTGACTATTTACAGACAACTTATGATGGATCCTTTTGTAAAAATGCAATTAATCCTTTTCTTTTCCTATAAAATATGACCTTTTTACATCAGCTAAAGGCCCTGTCCACTTGAGGAAAATGAATGGTTGATCACTGTCATTTGTCAGGAGACACTGAATCAATAAGTACAAGCACAAGTAACTATTCCCTTTAAAATTAAGAAAGTTGATAAGCCTTGCCTAGATCATCTAAAACATGGTTGTGAAATAGAAACAAATGCTACTAAAATGCACATAAAGATTCCTCTGGGAGACATATTGATTAAAGAAAACCTCAAATTCACATTATCTATGTTTCTTTGTATTTTCATTTATTTTGTTAAGTATTTCCCAACTATATTTCAATCTAATTCAGGTTGTACTCAACAATGTTTTAGATATTAAGTTGGCACTTTTGTTCTAAAGCTTAGGCATGACCATAAAAAATGATAGATATGAAAAACATAACCACTTGGATTGTCACTTCAAATAAAAGAAAGACCTTGTAAAGATTTTTTTTTCTCTATGAATACAAGAATCAGGTGGAAAACCAGGATAGGTTAATGGCATCTTGGAAGTTTTGTCTGTTCTTATATCCTGGTCTCAAGTCTTTCCAAAAAAACATAATTAAAAAAATTTTTTGAAAATCAGATTTGAAGTTTGTTGAGTCATTTTCAGTTGTGTTTGACTCTTATGATGCCATTTTGTTTTTTTCTTGGCAAAGAAACTGGAGTGATTTGCCATTTCCTTTTCCAACTCATTTTTACAGATGAAGAAATAGGGTTAAATGCCTTGCCCAAAATTACACAGCTATTATGTGTCAAAGACCAGATTTGAACTCTGAAGATGAATTTTCCAGACTCCAGGCCCAGAACTCTATCCATTGCACCACATAGCTGCCTCAAGATTTGATGGTTTACATTTATGCTAACAACCCCAATTTCCATAACTGATAAATGATGATACTTCTAAGAATAAAAGAGTTTGCATTTTTGTAGGTTTCAAGATTTGGAAATATTTTTTTTCAAACAATCCTGTGGAGTATATGGTTCAGGTATTGTTATTCTCATTTTACTAACCAGGAAATGGAGACTCTGGGATTGTAAGTGATTTACCCATGATTATGCCCATGATCTAGTACATGTCTAAGACAGGAATTGGTCTTCTAACCCTTTCAGCCTTTTTACCACAAGTCCTATTAGAGCTTTTTATAAATTTTGATTGTGCATTCCTTTGATGTTTAAGTAGTGTTTTCAGGAACTGTTCAGAAAGGAGACTGTCAACCTTTTGTTCATATGTTAATTAGTTTTCTAGGCTGTACTAAATGATCAGATGTGAATCATTTGGGTATTAGAGGATTGGACGTCATCACAAATGGTTTAGTATTTCCTTTGCTTTTTAGTATCTGGCTCTTATTGATATTGAATAGGAAGCTATTCCCATACTCAAAAATGTGATCAAGGTCAGTTCATTCTTTGCTGAGAAAGAAAATATCTTAACCAAAAAAACTCTTAGTAGTTCATGTTCATACCCTACACTTGATTATGTTTCTTTATTTTCAGAAAGTTAGAAATATCTTTTTTTTTTGTTAAATGCTGCTTTAATGCTATTTGATCCTGGCTATAAGAATAAGGGCATGCATGTAAATATAGCCTGCTAGAGGATAAACCATTTTTGAGTGAAATTACTCTTTTTTCAGTTTAGACCACTTCAAGAGTCTCCCCCAAAGGCTCTAGAGTCCTATCCTCCCTTGGCTTTTGCCATTCCTGCCTGACTAACCCTGACCTTTTGGTTATTTTGCTCTCTATTTTTGTTATTATTGCTCAGTGCATTGCTAGAGAATAGATTGTAACTGCTAATTTGGTCCACAATAAATGCTTATCATCTAACTTTAACTGGACCCTCAAACAGTTCTTATCAACCCTTTTGATCCATCTCTTGTTAGTTCCTTAGTATAATCCACCCTGTGACTATTCCCCCAAACCCCATCTCTTTCCCTTCTATCACGGAGCAGATAACCTTAATTCCCACTTTACTAAGGAGATAGATCCCTTCATCTTCCCTCTTTGTCACTTCAGAATAAACTCTGCCTGCTAACCTTCTTCTCAAATTTCTATGTAGTCTGAGAAGAAGAGGATTATTTTATTTTCCAACTTTTATGCAGAATGTGGGCTCATGCATTAGAAGGATGAGGAGGAAGGAAATAATAGGACAAAGATCTAATTTAATGACTTTTGAAAGATCCTGGCCTGATGGTGGGGTATGGATCAAAAGAAAAGAAGGGGAACTGGCGATTCATGGCTAGTGGCAAAAACTATTTAAGAATATACCTGTCAATGGAAGCCAAACAAATAATATAAATACTCACATTTTTGTCCATTAACAAATGACTTCAGCCTTACCATCAGACTTTATATTGCACAAGTTTCTTCTCAGACCTTGTTATGATCCTCAGTATTTCTCAGTTTTTGATGCATATGCTACTTTTAGTTTTTGTCCATTTCAGCTTTACACCTTGCCTTATGTTGGTACTTTATCCTATTGGGATTATTTTAATATCCCTATCCGTTAGGGAATTCTCCATGGATTATTTCTCTTCACTCCTAAAAGTGGTAGAGTTTACTTAATGCCATAGAAAACATTCACTTTCCATCATGGAAGAGATGACCCTAACTGCTCATTACTGGATAGGAATGAACATTCTTTCAAGTTCTTCCCTTATTCCTTTTTGACCTTGTTCTTGCTATTATCAGCTTTCTTTCTAGTATCTTTAGTTTCTCCTTTCCCCACAAAGCAGCTACTTCTTAGCCTCTTTGGCAGTACAGTGAAAATCATGGATGCCTTCTCATAATAATGTTGAACCCTTCTCATAATTATGTCTTAAAATTCTTCAAATAAAATATGAAAACTTACTAAGGAAGCCAACTATATTGTATACAGTTTATTTGTTTTATCTGTCTATGTATGTATCTATCTATCCAGAGACCTGATCTAGAGCCTTCCCTCTGAAAAAGCCACATAAAGGTCTGTCCTATGTTGGTTAAAAAAAAAAACAAACAAAAAAATGAAAACAATTTTCATTTGACTTTGATGTAACCTCCAGGTGCTGCATTATTTCCTTCCTTATTTTGCCTTAACACTTTAAAAATGAATCCAATTTAATTGGACAAATGTTTATTGAATATCTATTAAGTGACAGGCTTTGTGCCAGGTACTGAAATTAATGTCCTATGCCTGCTTGCTGTTTTGCCCCCTGAAATCTGGCTTTTAGTTCCTCTACTCCCTGAAACCACAATCTCAAAATCATTGCCTGTCTAGCTGTTTTATTGTCGGTACTCATTTTCCTTGTCCTTTCTATAGAATTTTAATTTATTTTATATGGGCTATCTCACTTAAATGGTTGTTGAATTAAATTTGGAATTAAAACCTGATTTCAAGAAATCCCTAAATTATATTATTGGAAACTGAGTCTGAGAGGGTTAGAAGTTCTAACTCAAGGCCACACAGAGTACTTGGGGAGCCTGGTCTCAAGATCAGCTCTTCTGACTCCAAATCTACTTGGATTTTCCTAACATAAAAGTATTTCCCTTCTTTTTGTATTTCTCTCCCTATGTTGCTAGCATCAAGGGTGATAGAACACAATTATTTGAGTTAATATAAAGTTTAAGACCCAAGATTTTTATTTTATGAGGATCCAATTCATTTAGAAAGATTACTATTTATATGTACCTATGCAAGACTCTCACTTGAGACCCAACCTACTTTCTGGGCCCTTAGGTAAGGAAAATAAAACAATTGCTATGTGGTATATAGAACACATGAATAGTCAATGCCTCTCTTTCCATTTCCATCTTTTTTCTCTATTTCCTTTGTTCTACTTCCTCCAATTCTCTCATAGTCCTTATCCTCATTAAATTCTCAAATCTAGCTTCCATCCTGCTAAGGTTAGTTGGTGTCTTGATTACTGATTCTTAGCACTCACTCTGATATTACAGAATATTAATACTATTATTTCTTTTTCTTCTACTACTACTAGGGCTACTACTATAGTGCTAGACCTAGAGGCAGGGAAATCTGACACAATATCAGTATGGCCTCAGTCAAGCCTCAGTTTCCTCATCTTTAAAATGGGGATAATAATAGCATCTCACTTCCAGAGCTATCCTGAAGATTAAATGTGATATTCTTTGTATCTTTGTAAAGTGTTTATTTACTGCACTGGCACAAATTAAGTGCTATATAAATGTTAGTTACTTTTACTACTATTACTAAAACCTACTCCCTTTCCTTCTCTTAACACAGCTATTTATTTGATAGGTTCATGGGAATTTTTCCTGAACTCTATCTCAATCAACTCTCTCTACCTGTTTCTTTCTCTTTGTTTATGTATCTCTCTCTATTTCTTTCTCTGTCTTTCTCTCTCTATTTCTCTCTGTATGTCTCTCTCTCTCGTTGTTTCTGTCTGTCTGTTTCTCACCCTGTTTGTGACTCCTTCTCTCTCCTTCTCTTTCTGCCTTTCCTCATCTCTCTTCATTTTATATCTTGGTAATAGGTCATAAGGCACAGAATTTGCTGGATGGATGGTTTGAATAGAGTAGAAAAAGAAGAAAAAAACAACTCCTTGCTATTGACCTGCTAGATGGGATAGGTTTTTTTTTAATTTACCAGATAAGGAATTAATGTTTAATCAGCAAGGTAGAAACTTGGATGCTTTTTACCTGAACTCTCTAAAGAGAGAGCTATTTATTTGCAGAATAGGGGGAAAATGTTCAAGTTTTTATATTCACATGGTCAGCAACTGGACAACAAGAACATATTTTCAATTTCAATATTTTAAAAAGTTGGGTTATCAGAGTAGGCAGGTGATTCAGTGGATAGAGAGCCAGGTCTGGAGACCTCCTAAGTATAAATCTGGCCTCAGATACTTCCTACCCATGTGATCCTGGACAAGTCATTTAACCTCCATTGCCTAGTGCTTACCACTTGTCTGTCCTGGAATGAATAAATAGTATTGAGTCTAAGATGGGAGATAAAAGATTAAAAAATGAAACAAAACAAAACAAAAAGTAGGGTTTTCATTAAGACTTTGTGGTCAATAATTTTTTTTGAAGTTATTTTTTTCACCAGGCCTCTCTAACCTTTGACAAATGAGATTTCATTCAATGTTTGAAAAATAAGTGAATATATTTTTATATATATGCATGTGTTTGTACACACATCTCTCTCCACATATCTATATGTATATCTACACACATATGTATGTATGTATGTCTTCATGCTCCTATTTATATACAAAGTGCCATGCTCAGATGACCTATGGACACAATGGGGAATCAAGATTCTTCCTGCTAGGAGTTTGCAATGTATAAGGGCAGTTAGACACATCCAAGGATGAATGAAATATAGAGGGAGATGATTAAGGACATAAGAAATACTATCCAACACTTCTTCCTGTTCTTGGGAATTACATAGCTATTTCCAAAGGGCCTAGACATCTTGAGAGGCTAAATGCTATAATGGAAGAAACTTTTGCCTTTTCTCAGTTGTTAGAGGCAAGATTTTCGCTAATCATTGCTTTAATGGTATGCCTAGAATGTTACTAAGATCTGAAGTCAAGACCATTAGAGTAAAATTTATAGACACACAGTTGAAGAGTACAGTTTATTCTTTACTTTTCTGAAAATCAGAACATTTGCCCTTCTTCAAACCTGTAAACATAATCTTTTGTAGATCAATGACAATGGATCAACCATAACATCATACAGTTATCTCAGCAATAATAAAAATTTATGCAGTGTTTTGAGATTTTCCAAATGCATTAAGTAATTGAGGAGTTTAAGGGGAGATGAGTGCTATGAGCATTATTATTCCCATTTTTTCAGATTAAGAAATAGAGTGAGAAAGATTGAATGACTTATTTAGGGACATACTGAGATCACAGCTAGTAAGTTTCTGATGTCACATTTAAATTCAGGTCTTCCTGTTTCCAGGTACATCACATTGCCTCTCAAGGGTATAAATTCATCAGCACCAAGTCATTTGAATTCATTAAGGGCAGTTGAATGTTCTGTTATTATAACCTCATGTATATTGGGTAGCAAATACCTTTTAGCAATTTTTACTCATTCCTTTGTAATCCAAAAAGATTTCTTGGCAGTGAAAACAGAATAAAAATGAATAGAAAATCTCTGCCTTTCTCCAGTTGTTAATTTCACCATCCCAGATCCTCTGAACAGTGATCTTATTCTTTTCCTTGGTGCTCCCAGCTCCCCCACTTCTCACCTCCAAAAACGTTTTGTTTGCCATTCTTAGCTGTCCTTTTTTAGTTTTAATTCATAAGCATTCTCAACTCTTCCTATAAGATGTTATTTTGTATTCTGTTACCTACCCTTGTTTCCATTTTCTTGAACACTATTTTCACAGCTAAGTTGACTGGAGAATTTGATGTCCTCATCAATCTCTTTGGAGACAAATTTCCTTTTAAATCATCATCATTTATTTTCTTATTGAACCTTTAGAATGTCATCTTAGAGAATTTCTTATCCTTTCTTTTGTGTTCCTTTCTGTACCCTCTCTGAGCTTTTTGTCTTTGGAGAGAATGTCTTCTCTCCAAAATATAGGATGCATGTCAGAACATGCTTGGTTCTCCTTTTCCCCACCACAAATTCCAAGATAGTTTTTTTTCACTTCCCTTAGATTTCCTAAAACAACTTGTCTTGAGAAACCTCATATTAGTGATATCAAAAGAGTAATAAAACAAGTGCATTATTGACAAAACAATTTTGCCTCATCTTGAATGATGTCCAAGGAAGAATCCAAATGACAGAAGGGTTCCATAAAAGTGATGAGATACTCTAAATGTTCATGCTTGTGGGTAAAATTGTGTATACTATTTGCATTAAGCCCTGGAATATTGCATTATCCAAGAGAGACTGAAAATGCCCATTGTTTAAATAATGCAGTTGGATATTCAACTAATACACTGGTCTTTATGTACATAATCTTGGACCTACACTACAAATGGCCAATGAATGGGGAGATGGTGGAGGGGAACAAGAAGAGGAAAATAAATATTTGTGGTGTCAGGCTAGATTGCTTTTGAAAAGTTGTGCTGGGATTTTGATGATCCCAAATTTCCTTTTTTATTGTTTTAATCTTACAAATAACATTTAAGTGATGCCTATTTGCAAAGTCACTCTTTTGGACCATCTTCATCCTTTCTTAGAATTCCTTAACTCTTTATATATCCTCCAGATCACTAGACTTACTGAAAGCTTCACAAAATATTGCCAAGCTCTCTTCTTTCCAAACACAAACTCATGAAAATCAAAGAAGAAAGAATTCTAAAAGAAAGGCAGAGCAGGAATATATTATAATTAAAATTTGAATCTTATCTAACATTGAACTCATTTAAATTTAAAACTTGAGTAATGGTTGATTAAGAGGAAGGAAAAAATTGAAAGGACATATGCTTTTTATTATGAAAGTTATAAAGTTTGAGCCTTAAAACAAGCCATTTGTTATGCCAAGGTCATGATTAATACATTCCATTTCGCTCTTAATCATGTTTACTAAGCTGTTTGGAGCCTTTTTTCTTCCTTTAAATTTTTACTTTCTTTAGTCAAATACTTGGTCAGATTTTCTTTTGTTAATTTTCTTCTTCCTTCCATAAAGTAAATGCCATAGCTAGAATGTTGACAAAGAATTATTATTAATGTGTAACACTGTTCCCTTTACATTTCTGCAATCTGTTCTCACTATAAACAATGGTATGTATGCCAAAATGACAAAGTTGCTCTTCTATTAGTCTTGGAGAACATCTTGTTCTTTTGCTTTCCATTCACTTCCCAAGTTCTATTTTCTTTAACATTTCAAAAAATTTAATAATTCCTCTAAGAGATTGTTATTTGCTTTGATTTTTTCTTTCTTTTCATGAGGGTAAAGACATTTCAAGAATTTCTGATGTCAGTGCCAGGAAAATTAAAATGCAAAGATCAGAGCTCATAGGATCAGAGATTTAGAGCTCTAAGAAACCTCAGAGGGCAATCAGGTTGAAGCACAGGATATATGAGGTCTTCCTAGCAGTCAATAAACATTTATTAAGAACCTCCTATGTGCCAGGCACTGTGCTAAGCACTGGATAGACAAAGGAAGGCAAAAAACAGTCCTTGCCCTCTAGGAGTTCACAATCACTAGCCTCTGAGATGAAATGTCTCTTAAGCTAGTCTTAGTCTTGGCTTTAGCTTTAAATTGTGGTTGGCTTAACCTTGGGGTGGGGTCTTATCAAGTAATTGGTTGAGGTATTCGAAGAGCTTTCTTGCTTTGCTCAGCTTCACCAACAATAACTTGTTATAACTGTAGAGTTGAATATTTGGATACATTTATGTAGAAAATGTATAAAACTGATACTCAATGTAATAAATGGACTAAATCCATCTAGGGTTCAAAAATAAGATAGTTCTGTCCTATAGAGTCAGTGATAATTCAAGAGTTCATTGATTGCACTGGATGGATGTAAAATAAGCCTTCAAAGACTTTTGACCTAGATGAAATTTTACCACAAAGGAGTCTCACATTAATCAGTTATAATAATAAATAATATGATTTATATATAATAATAGATATAAATAGATAATAAATAATAAACAATAACAAACAGCAATACATTGCTATTCATCCTTCCACTGCTAAAGCAGTTATTCTTAACTTGATGTCTGTCTGAGCCCTACCCTCACCTTCCCAAACCCTGACATATCAGCTGCATAATCACATGTTCCCCTGAGTCAAATCCTGACTTTGTTCGAAGGTGTGGTATATTTGGTTAGAGGTTCAAAACTAGTGAGGGGTGCAAACAGAACCAATAATGGTAATGATGCCGTCAGTTTCTTAGTGGGTTTCTAAATAATGTCTAAAGAAAATATCTTTTCAAAAAGTTTAGCTTTAATACTTCAGAAGCTCTGGGCCCTCAGCAATGTGGGTAATGATGGGCAGCAGTAATGAGCAATTCCATCAGAACAGAGAACAACTCATTCAGGCTTTCTTTAGCCCTGTGATTAGAATCTAGACATGTCCTCCTGTAAAACCTTTATAGGAGATCTACCCAGTGTCCTAGGACCTTCCTTTAAGGTCTTTTAACAATCATGGCTACTAGAATACCTTCAATTTCTCTTTACATATATTCCTTCTCTTTATATATGGCTGGTTCATTTTTTCTTTCCATGTAAGTTGTAGAGAAAGTGGTAACCTGAATGGGCAAAGAGAGTTTCATCACACAGAAATTCTATATACCAATGAAATAACAGGTCCAATAAAAACAAACAAACAAAAAAAACCCAAACTCCTCACAACAGATGAAAGTTGGTGCAGAGATTAAGTCACCTGGAAGGAGTCAGTACCAAAACAAGAAAGGCAAAGTGATTTGAGAGAACGATGAAATTTATAGTTAGAAAACTTGGATTTGAATCTCTGACTATATGAGTTACTATCAGCATGAACTAAGGAATCATAGTGTCATAGATTTAGCGATAGAAGGGATTTCCATCTAGTCCAGTCTCCTTGTTTAGATGATGAAGAAATTTGAGGATAAAGTTTAAAAAACTTGCCCATGGTCACAAAGGCAGGATGTGAATCCAGGTCTTCTTGACTCAAAGTCCAACACTGACCACAACACCATGTTAATTATTATCTGAGTAAGTCCCTTAACCTCTCTGGATTCTGTCAGAAATATGGTGAGAGAGAGAGAGAGAGAGAGAGAGAGAGAGAGAGAGAGAGAGAGAGAGAGAGAGAGAGAGAGAAAGAGAGAGAGACAGACAGACAGACAGACAGACAGACAGAAAGACAGATAGACAGACAAAGAGACAGACAGAAACAGAGTGAGTGTGTACAGAGTGGGAAGACAGGAGCTGAGGTCAGAGTCCTGAAGGTGTGGAGAAGTTAGGGCATGAATAATTATACTCCTAAGGAATTGTTAGTTCCTTTATTGCAAAATATTGGTTCAGTAGATATTGGTTCAGCTGGTCTTTAAGCTAGGAAGACTTGTATTCAAGCCCTATTTCTGATTTGTACTGGTTGTCTGACAGTGGGCAAGTCACTTAACCTCACTGTTCTAGGCATCTCATAAAACTACAAGTTGAAGACAAGGTACAAAGATATATCAGTAAAGGGAATTTTATACATCAATGAAATCACAGTTTTTCCTACTCCTTTACATAAAAATAGATAATAAGCTGGACCCATCATGCTGTAGTAGAAAGATGGTACTGTATATATTATTTGGAAAATTTACATAGTACTTTTGGTACTCTTAAACTGTTCCTTGACAACAACAAAACAGAATAAAACAAAAAAGAATATCATATTCTTAACACTAATACTCTTCCAATAATGTTCTATGAGCAAAATTCACAAAATGCAGTAATTTATGAAGCATCAAAATTGCAGGTGATTCAAAGGACAACAGCTCTCCATGGTGAATAAAAGTTTCACCATCATCATATTATTATTTATCCCTTGATAATAAGAAGCACTTCTGGTCATCTTATTGTATTTCCAAGTATGGAAGAACAGGGGAGTATAAGTAAACAAATGTATGGCAGGGAAAAACTGGTTCAGGGAGAGACCTTATAACTGGCTATCCCTGCCACTGGTTTCTACATTAGCATTATATTTCAAATTCTTTTCCCCATTATCATGATTCCATTTTTCTGTTCATTTCCTTTCTTAATTTCTTTACTGATTTTCTGAATTATGTATACAACTTAAATAATGAAAAATTGTATACCAACATTTAATATATTAATGATACAACAATTATTTAATTAGTCATTAATAATTATAATAAACATGCTAGGCTTATTTATGAACCCTAGGATTCTATCTGGCAGGGGTTAACAGGATAACTGTTCCGAAAGGAGTTTTTACTTTGGAAGTAAAATCTCAGTAGAGATCAATTAGCTTTCATTAAACCCAATTAATATGGGTTCAAATAGTAAATCTAAGGCATGCGTGAATATAATTTACTGAATCCAAAGCTAAGGGTCCTTTGAAATGTTAATTTGTTTTGTTAATATAAGTTCCATCATAAATAGATCTAAGCAGGAGAAAGACCTCATTTTAAGGGAATATCTCAAGAAACAGGTAACACTCCTGTGAGGTAAGTAGTAGACAAATTTTATCTCTTTTGAAGATGAGAGAAATGAATTTGGAAAAATTAAGAAAATTTTATTCAAGGTCATACAGCAATTCAGAAGGATGGCAATGAGTGGACTGAAGAAAAGAACTCAAGGAAATAAGTTATTTGAAGTGGTTGGAAGTAGTGGGAAAAAGGATTATTCTGAAGGGCTAGTAGAATTTTGTAGGATATTATGTTTTGTTTATTTTTTGGTAAAAAAATAATGGACTAGGAGCAAAGGTTGACATCTTAATACCTTTGTGTGTGTGTGTGTGTGTGTGTCTGTGTGTGTGTGTGTGTGTGTGTGTGTGTGTGTTTTCCTACCTTCTACCCCAAAGTTTTGCTGAATTGATATGTTAAGTTAGAAGCTTAGAGGGAAGAAGCACATGTGACCATTGATTAAAAAGAACTTTATCAAAGCAAATTAATAGGAAAGATTAGTTTGGCATTTGAGAATCTCATTAATGTGGCTCTACACTGTATGATCTGTCATAGACCTTTTGCTTTAAATGGACCAGGGAAATTGATTTCACCGCAAGACAGAAAAACCCCCAACTATAATGTGCTTGGGTTTTAAAATCTTTCTGAAAGCTGTTGAAGGTTATTGGAAATCAAATATGTTTAGGATGACTTTGGAAGAAGACTCTTTGGAGAAGGAACACCCTTTCCTCAGCATATTTTTCTTATCAAACCAAAAATATTTAAAACATTTTGAAATGTTCAGTGGAACTGTTTATCTCTTTCTTTTACATTCAGCCAACACTTATTAAACACATACTGTGTGTAGAAAAGATGCTATATTCTGTGGAGCCATAGATTTAAGATAAAATGAGATTCCCACCTCTATGGAGCTGACAGTTTAGTTAAGACATACATACAAGTAATTTTAGTAAAACATATTGTATTATAAGCATATTAAAGAATTTCAAAAGAAAATATGTGAGATCTAAGCAGGAAAGTTTGGGGGAAGTGGATTAGGGAAATACTCTTGGAGAAGATACTAATGAATTGAGCTTTAAATGGTGACTAGGAAATCAGTAGATGAAGAATGAGAGGGAGGAGATTTCCAGTCAAAATCCTAAAGTTCACATAAGATCAAATCAAGAAAACCAATGAGAAACTTTTTTATTCTCCTCCACAACTATGCAAAAAACTCAGCCAGAAGCTCATGCTCAATAGCAAATGGGGGTCTTCCAGGAAAGCCAGGTACATAAAATGCATGATAGCTTCCCAGTATAAACAGTGACTAGAGATGGGACACATGTCATATTGTAAAGCTCTATGATCAGAGGCAGAAAGCTCAAAAGGCTCCTAGAGAAATTCCCTAGGAGATTTTGGAAGCTCAGGGGACTGGTTTGACCAGTGCACTGCTAAGGTGCAAAGACTAAAACAACTCAGGCAGTAACTCTGGGTTCCCTAACATTCTGTTATTTTTGGCTTCAAGCAGAGACTCAAAGGAAAAAAATGGATTAATTTTGGAAGGTCTACATGAATGTTTAGAAAAAAATGAATTAAGAGATAGAAACAAATGAAAAAAATCCTTGAAGGAAAAAATGGAAGGAGAACAAATAGCTTGGAAAAGAAAGTAGTAAATTTTACTAAAGTAAGGGAAAACTAAAATACAACAATTAATCAGACAACTAATATTTATTAAGTGCCTTCTATATTTCAGATTGTGATAAGTGCCAAGGGTTCAAAGAAAGACTAATGATGGTCTCTGTTCTCTTCAATTGAAAGAATGTAAAAATTGAAAAGAATGTAATCTATCTGTTATCAAAAGCAAATGACTTGGAAAATAGGTCAAGTAGAGATAATTCAAAGGCCATTGGCCCTCCTGAAATCTATATGCCTAGACACTCCATTATTAGCAATGTTAAATGAAAAACTTCCCAGACCTACTAGAACCAGAAGGCAAATTAAGGGGGAAAAAATAATCCATCAATGACCTCAAAAGAATCTCAAAAGGAAAATTCAAGGAATACTGTAGATAATACTGTAGAGATCACATGACAAAAATACTATAAGCAGGAGTGGTGATGATGGGGAAAGCAATTTAAATACCAAGGAATCACAGGATCACAGGGCAACTTATATTACAAAATGAGAGGAGCCTTTTTTATAAAAATGAAGACTTGCCTTCAAAAAGGCAAAATAAAAAGATTTTTAATCAAGAATATCTTATACAAAACTGTGCATAATCCTATGGGGGTAAAAAATTATTAATGAAACTGAACATTTAAAAATATTTCCGATGATAAGACCAGAGCTAAATAGGAAATCTGAAAAACAAATGACTATAAAAATATAGAAAAGTAAATTTACTTATAGAATTGGAAAGAATGATCTGGTGATATAGTGCTAACTTATAGTAGGAAAAGAAACAAATGTTGCTTCAAAACTTTCAAGTCTTCAAAAGGAATTTTAAAGTGATAAATAAGAAAAACAAGTTGTAGCAAGTAGGAAACTGGTTTGATTTTGAGGATCTGAAGAGAGGAAGAGGAAACAAGGGTCTAGTAGAAAGTAGAAGGGAGTGGAATGTGCTATTTTCAGTATAGGAGTATGTAAATTGATGATAAAATGCAAACATAGAGGACAATGAGACAGGTATCAAAGGAACCTTATTCTATCTGAAATGGACAAAGAAGAATTGAATAATTTATTCTCACACCTTCCAATCCCAAACCACCACCACCAGCAATAAGGAAGACAGAAGCACATCAAACTCAGCAGGGAAACAATCTGGATTAGGGAGTCAGGAATGGGTTAAAAGGATAATGATAGGGAGGGAATAATTGTAAGCCAAACAAACTTCCTTATCTTGAAGAAGCATTAAAGGGGAGGTGGGGCAAAGATCTAAAATCTATGAGATTGTTTTATATCAATTCTTAAAAAACTAGGGAATGACTGAACAAATTGTGATATGTGTATGAAATGGAATAAATATTAAAAAAGAATATTAGAGAATTGTGGATAGTATGGAGTGACACAAAGTGAAATTGAGTAGCATCAGGATAACCATCTATACACATAGAGTAACACTGTAAACAAAACAAAACACTTTTAAAGATTTTAGAACTCCTATCAATGCAATGACCGACTATATCTCTAATTAGAGGACCAATGCTGAAGCATGTTATTCCCTTGCTAAACAAATAGCTTATGATACATTTTTTTTAAAAGTGGAATTGAAGTTATTTTAGGATTAGTAGTATCATCTACAGAAAGAGTCAGGTGGATGAATTTCATATTTGAAGGTCAGAGAGGATTCAGTTTTGCTGAACATTAAGTTCTTGGAGAAGAATAATGGAATTCTGAAAAAGTTGAGTGGTACCAGATTATAAAAAGGCTTGAATGCCAGACAAAAGAATTTGATTTTTTTTCTTATTAGATTATGTCAGGCCATTGAAGGTTTGGGGGATAACAGGAGTGATATGTCGACTTGGAGAAAAAAACAACAACTACTGATGTACTCCTAAAAACCAAGTCTTTCACCAGGAAAGAGATAGATCTGACTGTTAAACAGAGCCAAGTGCCAAATTCTATACAGAGTCAAAACCCTGGGGATCTGGGGACAGTATCTCTGGGAGGATCAACGTGCTAGAAGATTCTTCAAAGACTAATAAAACTTGGGGATTTTATATACCTTTTGGGGAACTCAGGACATCAAACCTACACTAACCCATTATAAGCAGGCTTGGAAAAGAGGATATAGCCAGAGGCTGGGGTATCAGGCAGTGGTCTACTATAAAGGATACAAAAAAGATGATTCCTGCCCAGGTGTTGGTCTTCTTGGGAATGGATCTCTGATGCAATGGGGGAAACTTCTTTTTTTCTTTTTGAAAATTTTATTTAATTAGTCAATTTAGAATATTTTTCCTTGGTTACAGGAGTAATGTTCTTTCCATCCCCTCTCCACACCCCCTCCCATAGCCGACCTGAAATTCCACTGAGTTTTACTTGTGTCTTTGATCAAAACCTATTTCCATATTGTTGATGCTTGCATTAGGGTGATCATTTAGAGTCTACATGCCCAGTCATATCCCCATTGACCCATGTGATCAAGCAGTTGTTTTTCTTCTGTGTTTCTGCTCCCACAGTTCTTCCTTTGGATGTAAATAGTGTTCTTTCTCATAAATCCCTCTGAGTTGTCCTGGATCAGTGCATTACTGCTAGTAGAGATGTCCATTACAATCGATTGTACAGTGTATCAGTCTTTGTGTACAATGTTCTCCTGGTTCTGCTCCTTTCACTCTGCATGAATTCCTCCAGTTCATTATTCCTTTGAGCACAATAGTATTCTATCACCAACATATACCACAATTTGTTCAGCCATTCCCCAATTGAAGGGCATCCCCTCATTTTCCAATTTTTTGCCACCACAAAACGCACAGCTATGAATATTCTTGTACAAGTCTTTTTTCCTCATTATCTCTTTGGGGTATAAACTCAGCAGTGCTATGGCTGGATAAAAGGGTAGGCAGAATTTTAGTGCCTTTTGGGCATAGTTCCAAATTGCCCTCAAGAATAGCTGGATCAATTCACAACTCCACTAGCAATGCATTAATATAATGGGGGAAACTTCTAAGACAAAAATGGTACTTAACATTTTATTAGATCTACTAGCCCTACCTAAGCTGGGATCAAGAATTTTAAGGTCTATTGTTCAGATTGAAGTGGTTGAGTCTGGGACTTCCCTCAGGGTGAGTTCTCAGGGGACAGGGGCAAAATTGGGGTTCCCAAAAAACCTAGTTGACAGATATAATTATATCTATGCATGAGAATGTTTAGTTTAATAATGATGTGAAGTTTGAGCAAGAAGCAGTTAGGAGGTGGTTCAGGGGACACAATTCTGGAGTTTGAGTTAGGAAGACCTGAGTTCAAATACTTCCCCAGTTGCTTAATAGCTGCATGTTCATTTAACTTCTTTCAGCCTTAGTTTCCTAATCTTTAAATAGGGATAAAAATAGCTACCACCTCATTGGGTTGTTATAAAGATCAAATGAGAAAACATATGTAAAATACTTTGCAATATTTAAGGCACTATGCAAATATCAGCCAATATTATTAATAGAATGGGTGAGCAGATTATTAAAGGGAGGTTAGTTTTCAAGATTATTGTAAAATGCAGGAAGTTAGTAATAAGACTAGTATTAAACTGATAGTGGGAGGAAATATGAAGAGAATCATATCAGGAGTAAAAGAAAGAATCAGTAACAATATGCATGAAATTGCTGCCATTGATTCAGCATCTTAAAATTTACAACATGCATTATCTCATGTAAGTTTCATAACAATCTCATGTAGAAGGGTGAATGACAATGCCATGAGCATAACCACTCTTTTGTGGGAAGAATGCTGAATTTAGATTCAGAAGACCCAAGTTCAAATTCCAACTCTAGTCTCATTACTTGTGCAATCCTGAGCTAGTCATTTTACTTCTCTGATTCTCAATTTCCTCATCTGCAAAAATAAAAAGTTGTACTATATGATCTGTAGAGTTCCATCAAACTCTAAGTTAAAAAGAAAAAAAAAAGATCATTTTAAAGAGAAAAGACAATTAACTTCATGGTGTTGTACATAGCAAGTTGGAGATGGTAGTGGGACTTCTTGATGTCAAGATGATGTTTACAGAGCTGTTGTAAAAAGAGGATACAGAATTGAATCTCAGAAAAGAAATGAGGATAAACATTTAGATTTCAGAATCAAATCTACTTTGAGTTAGTGATGGAATATTAGGAAGTTAATACCATTGCTGATGTTAGATAGTAAAGAATAGAGAGAAGAGGTCCAAAAGAAAACACTTAGAGAAAATCAGCATTAATGAGTCATAAAAAGGATATGGAGCTAACAAAGGAGGCAGAAAGAATGTAGAGAAGAAGTTGGAGAGAATTAGGAGAATGGGGTGTCTTTGTATAAAAGTCACAGTATAAAAAACTTCAAGGAAAACCAGGACCAAAAAAAGATCATTAGTTAGTACCATTTAGGTCAGTGATATCCTTGTGAGAGCAATAGATTGGTAGGGACAAAGACTGAGGAAACAGAAAGATAAAAGATAGGCAAAATGGTTTAGAGAAAAGAGTGATGGATTGGGAGTTAGAAAGCCTATTTTTAAATTCCAGCCCTACCACTGACAACTTTTGTTATTATCTTGAACAAGTCACTTCCCCTCTAGTGGTTTTAGTTTCCTTAACTAAAAAAATGAATGGTTTGGACTTGAAGACTCTGAAATCTTTTACAAGTCTTAAATCTAAGGTCCTAGAATTCTATCTCAGTGTTTTCAAGAGGCTTAGCAGTGAAGGGAAAAAGAAGTGTCAGTAATTAGAGTAAAGAAGAAGACTCAAACAAAGAGCTTTTGTTGGTTTGTTTCAAGATTTTGCATATCCAAACATGTTTTTATGAAGGTAGGAAGGTAATATGAAGAGGGAGAAACTAAAGATGCCTGAAGGAGAGGGACTGATTGCAGGAGCCAAGTTCTAGATGAGGTGATAAAATGTAGGATCAGTAATTAAGAGCGCTATTTCTGAGATTCATCTTAGTGAAGAGTAGGCATACATCTTCTATTGTTGATAGTGCTGGGAAATGATGAAAATTACAGAACGGAAGTCTTAGGAGACACAACAGATGGCTCAATCTTCACAGTGAAATAGGGTAGGTTATCTCTTTTTAAGTGTGTGTTGGGGAGGAGGGAGGAAAATAGTAGGGGTATCTAATTATTATGAATGTGCATAAATTTATATACTAGGCTGAAGACAATTCTGTGTAAAATCGATGAATTCAAGACTTATTTTTTATTCATTCGAATGCTGATAAGAAGGTAGATAAAAAATAAAAGTAGTTTTATAGAATGACATAAATGATAGGTAATTAGAATCTCCACTAGAGGGCAAGAAGAGCATTTCAACCTTGGAAACTTAAAATAACAATTTCATATTGGAAGCCAAGCATGCATATAGCATAAAATGTTTCAGGGAATCTCATTGTCAGTCATCATTCTCAAAATGCATTTAATTCAGTCATGAAAGAATTAACTTTTAAATTTCTTCCAGGAAATTGAGAACAATCAGTTTCTTATGTGTGTCCTCTTTTTTTGGACTTAATCTTGGTGACACAAAATCTGTCTCAGAGCTCATTTGTTTCAATGGTAGAAGAACACATCATAATAAATAGCTGGAATTTCATGTGGAAGCACTTTAACAGATTCATTATAGGAATTAAGAAATTGCTAATTAGAGAGAAATGGGTAGCAGGAGGCAGGTTGAATAACATTTTAGTGAAGAAGAATATGATTTGAGACTGTGCTTTTTTTTCTGCATGATCTGAAAAACACTTTCTGCTATTCCTTTAGAATTTATTGAATATGAAAGGCTGCTGGCATTGTAATATAACATGCTTTTGTCAGTCTTCACTTTGTTATGCTGTGGATACTATAAACAAGAATAAGCACCTGGTAATTTAGAATATGTTAGAGAGAACCTTGAGTAGCATAGAATATGTCCTAGAATGTACAGTAAATCATAATTTCAACCTCAAACAGAAAGATTTCTTTTTTTTTAAACAATATTTTATTTGGTCATTTCAAAACATTATTCATTGGAGACAAAGATCATTTTCTTTTCCTCCCCCCCCCCCCCATAGAAAGGTTTCTTTATACTGAAAAAAGCATGCCATTATGGCCAACATGGTGCCATAGGAACATTTGCAAAAAGTGCTAGCCTTGATTCAGGACTGTGTGAGTGGAGAGAGGCAAGTACTGGAAAACTTGGTCTACTGATCAGTGACAAGATCATGATAGAACTGGAAGAGCCTTGAGAAGTCATCTCATCCAGCCCCCCTAACTTTACATAAAAGGAAACAGATCCAGAGGGATGAAGTGATTCGCCTAAGGTCACACAGGTAGTAAATGGCAGGGTTAGGATTTAAACCTAGGTCTTTTATTGATTTCCCCCATTAGGCAGTAAGCTACTGAGAGCAGAGATTCTCTGTATCTTCAGGGCCTGGCATAAATGCTTATTGATTGACTGACTGTTCTGACTCCAAAACCAAGCACCCTTTCCGCTGAATCTTTGTGTTTGTAAATCTTGAATTAAATGATAACATTGTGGAGAAGTGGGTATATATCGCCATGGATATACTTAGCAACACAAGACTACATAGAAAAAATCAAATTCTTGATACTGTAGTCTAAGCTAGTCTTGAACTATTCAAGCCTTAAATGATATGCATTTGGTTTTCATTGCTTCCAGTAAAAGTTGAGAATACTTGAGAAGAGATAAAGACTTAGGACAAACTTTTGGAGCTAAGCAATAGAAAAATAAAGAATATAGAGCAGTCAGAGAAGAATTCAGAGTTTAGAAATGTCTGTGAATCCAGAAGGTGACCTTGTAGAACAGAAAGAGCATTGAAGTGGAAGTCAGCACACTTGCTTTCATATTTGGATGGATTCTGACACTTCCTATCTAGTTGACTTCAGGCTAGTAACATATTCCCTCAGGGTCTCAATTTCTACCTCTACAAAACATGAGCCTGGCACAGGGAAGGGGTGGGCAGTACTACAAAACTTAGGAGCTCCCTTCTTTCTCTGACATTCTGTGATTCTGCTTTTTTTTTTTAATTTTTCAATGAGAAAAGAGAAAAATTTACTCAAACAGGGTGAAAATTCAGGCTCTACAAATCCACTTTTCTGTAAGAAAATGCCTGTTAATAAAATTGACAATTAAAGCATCCTTGGTTGAGTTTTACATTATTAAAGACAGCAAAGATATATGAAACAGGTGAAGGAAGGGGAACTTGTCTTTGTTGTTGTTCCCTTGTTTTTAATTGTGTCTGACTCTTCATAACCAACCCCATTGGGGGTTATCTTGGCAAAGATATTCAGTGATTTGCCATTCCATCTCCAACTCATTTTAAAGGTGAGATGAACAGGATTTTAGTGACTTCCCCAGGATCACGTAGCTAGTAAGAAGATGAATCTTCTGATTCTAAGGCCAGTGATCTATGAACTGCACTACTAGCTTTCCCCTTCAAATTTTTCTTCCCTTCATACAAATTTCAACCAATCTTTAACTTAGATCACAGGGTCACTGAATCATAAAATTTAAAAGCTGGAAGAGAACCCAGAAGTCTTCCAGGATAATTCATACCCATAATGACTCCCCTTTATAACTGACAAGTAATCATGAGAGACCCAAATGACAAACAACCCACCATCTCAGTGTCTTTGGACAGTGCTAATTGTCAAGAAATTTTTCTAGACTTCAAGTCTAAAATTTTAATTGTTTTAAATTAATAAGCATTTATTTTTCTTCTTCCTACATGTACACACACACACACACACACACACACACACACACACACACAGAAGGAGAACAACATCAAGAACAGCAACAGAAACATAACAAGAATGCATTATCAGACCAAACAAATTCTCATGTTGGCCATCTCAGAAAATGTGTGTTTCACTATCCACATTCAGAGGAAAAACTGTGGGAGCAGAAACACAGAAGAAAAGCAACTGCTTGATTACATGGGTCAATGGGGATATGATTGGGGATGTAGACTAAATGATCACCTTAATGCTAACATCAACCACATAGAAATAGGTTCTGAACAAGCACACATGTAAAACCCAGTGGAATTCCAAGTCAGCTACAGAAAGGGGTGGTGGGAGGGGAGGGAGGGAAAGGATATGATTCTTGTAACCAAGGAATAATGTTTTAAATTGACTAAATAACATTTTCTAAAAAAAATTAGCCATAACATGTCTTAGACTTTATAGTATAAGATTACTTTAAATTTTTTTTTCTAGAGTTAATCTGTGGATATTTTTAAAATAAACATGTTGGTGTCTGTGTTCAGGAAAAAAAAAAGAAAATGCATGTTTCATGCTACATCTTGAGTCCATCCTTGTTAGGAAATTTAGTCTCCCTTATCATGGTTGGTCTTTCCATTGATCAGAGAGTTCTTAGGTCTTTCAAAATGTTTTATTTGTTTTTATAATGTTGTAGCTATATAAAGTGTTCTAGTTTTGCTCTCTTTGCTTCAGTTGATCAAGCCTAAATATGATTTTTTGCATCTTCTACCCATTGTATTCTCTGTATTTTCCTTTTTCTCCTCCTCTTTCTTCTTGACAGAAGAGCAGTGGCAAATTCTAAGCAGTTGAGGTCAAGTGACTTTAGTATTGTCCAGCTAGGAAGTGTCTTCAACCAGATTTGAACCCAGGTTCTCCTGACTCTGGGCCTGGCACTCAATACACTGTACTACCCAGCTACCCCTCATTGTGTTTATCTTCTAAAGTCAAGCAAAATGAACCAGTCCTTCCTCCACATAGTCACCCTTCAAATAATTAAAGATATTTATCATATTAGCCCCCATAGACCAAGTTTTTCCAAGCTGACTCCAAGTTCCTTTATCTTATTCTTCTATGACATGGTCCTATGGATATGTCCTAAGGAACTGACTAAATTATGAAGGTATTCAATGACTTGTCCAAGATCACATAGATAATAAGCATATGATATCCACTCATGTAAGAAGGTCAAGGGAAGGAGAGGATATTCACAGGATCATAAAATTTCAGACTTTGGAGGGATCTCAGCAGCTATTTGGGTCTAATTTATAATCTCATTGCCCATCCCCACCATTTACATAAATGGTTGTCTATGGTCATCTAGACATCTATTGAAGAACTTCAGAGAGGGAGAACCCACTGCGTCCCAAGGCAACTCATTCTAGTTTTGGATAGCTTGAGTACCAGTGATTAAAGAGGCCTGAACCCTCTTTAATAATCTAGTTTAATGAAGTCTATGAACCTCTTCTCAGAATAGTTTTTTGAAGTAATAAAATAAAATATTTAGAATTTCAGAGAAAATCAATTTTATTAAAATATAGTCACCAACAATTTTTTTTGAAGTCCAAGGACCTCACATTAAAACCCTCTACTCTAATGATTAGGAAGTTTTCCCTTATGTCAAGTCCCCTCTCTTCATGTTTGAATTTAACCTCTATTTTAGGTCAAAAGGTAGGCAGCTGTCAGACTTCTGACAAAGATTACAGTTGTTCATAGTGAATTATTACAATAATAAAGATGCTAGTTACAGGCTTTGTTTATAGTTTTCAGCAACTAGAGTATTCCCAAAAGGAATTATAGATCTGACTCACAGACAAAACCAAGGCTTGTTGGGGGTATGATATTACAATAAGTTGTTGTTTCTGTTGTGAAGCCTCAGTCTGATATTTCTACAAACCCCTGCTGTTTCCATTTAACAACTACAACAGAAGGAACAGAGAGAGAGGAAGGGGGAAAATCCACTACCATTATCTTATTTTAAGAAATAGAAGCATTTAGTTTATGATAGCACTGGAAGAGGAAGGTATTGAAAACAATTGAAAATGATGTGTTGCCTCTGGTACTAAGCACCTAATTGTACTCTTGAAGGAAGAACGAAGAAGAGATAACAACAAATATACTTCCCTGTCAGTCCCAATTTCTGTGTCTGGTATTCATTTTGAGTGCTAAAGATGATGTTCTAATATAGATTTTGTTCCATTTCTATTACAACCTGGGAGCTGTGCATTGAAAAATGTGAATGGAGGCCTTAATCCCTCCAGGGAAGTGGTTCTCTAGTTGAAAAAGAAAGAACCACAGATGAAAAATGTTAGTAAATACAGGACTGCATTTTCTAGCAGTTGCCAAAAAATGGATTGAAAATTTGAGGGGGAAAACCCTGCAACCTTCCTTCCTTCTTCTTTTTCTCCTTCTCTCCCTCTCTTCCTCCCTCCCTTCCTTTTTTCCTCCTTCCTCCCTCCCTTCCTTTTTTCCTCCTTCCTTCCTTCCTTCCTTCCTTCCTTCCTTCCTTCCTTCCTTCCTTCCTTCCTTCCTTCCTTCCTTCCTTCCTTCCTTCCTTCCTTCCTTCCTTCCTTCCTTCCTTCCTTCCTTCCTCCCTCCCTCCCTTCCACCCTTTCTTCCTCCCTCCCTCCCTCCCTTCCTCCCTCTCTCCCTTCCTCCCTCCCTCCCTCCATTCCTTCCTTCCTTCCTTCCTTCCTTCCTTCCTTCCTTCCTTCCTTCCTTCCTTCCTTCCTTCCTTCCTTCCTTCCTTCTTCCTTCCTTCCTTCCTTCCTTCCCTCCATCGCCCCACTATGCTCCCTTCTTTCCTTCTTTCTTTTCTTCCTTCCTTATTTCTTTAGATTCTTCTCTCAGAAGAAATTATTATGAAATATCAGGACAGGTGTTAGCATATCTAGGGGGTAAAAGAGAAAAGGAAAAAAATGAAATAATTCATCATTTTCAGCCACAGTCATAACAACCTTCACCATAGATGGGAGGAGAAACATTCTTTTATTTTATTACCAAGTTTCTTGGAATTTGGACTTAAATACAGTCAAATTAATTATCTGTACTCTCAACTTTGCTTTGAGGGCCTGTAAAACAATTAACATGGACCAAATTCCAACTGTTGTTATGATAAAACTTATCTCAAAGAGATTTTTATGAAACCCATAAAAGTTCAGAGATGGTGTCTGTTAAATGCAAAACATTATGGAAAATTGGCTGAGGATTCCTATTAAAGATCACAGCCAGGAACCACCATAAACTACATTTTAATATGATTATAACTGTCAACTTCCAAAGGAGTCCATATTTTGATTAAGTTCTTCAAAAAGTTCCTGTCTAATAAAGATCTATTATTTTACAGACCAAAGAATTTTGCTTTGAACCCAGAATTGAAATCTAGAATACTGACCATTTCTACCAATAGTAGAAAAAAAACCCCAAACTAATAAACTTTCAGTATTCCATAGAATCATTGGTTCATAGATCTAGACCTGAAAATTGTCTCATAGGTTTATCCATTCCCCCACCTCATTTTAAAGATGAGGATCTGAGTTCCCACAGAGGTTGAATGATTTACCCAAGATAATTTTGGAGAGGAGAATGATAGAAACTCAAAGCACATCTGCAAATTATCAAGCCTTGTTTAACCCATAGTATTAGAGAATTGTTTGGAACATTGAGAGGCTTAAAGACTTCTTCACCATTGTAAGGTAGAATTTTAGAGTTTTGACCTAAACTATATTAATTATTAGTCTCCATGGATATCCCCCCCAAAAATGCCCAAGTCACCTGGAAATTTATGATTTAATTAATATAGTGGAAAAAAATTAAGAAGAAGGGAGAAGGAAAGGGTGTAGGATTTCTCCTACCTGGCTTGTGCTAGGGGGAAGATTAGAGGCTTTAGGATGGTAAGATTTTGGAGAGTAAAAGAGGAAGGAATCAGCCTGAACTCCAAGAGGGCTTAGCCAAGATGCCTGAACCTGAATTAGCTCAAGGGCAAACTCACTGTCAAAACCCCGACAAATAGCTGCCACCACACAAGATGTTGGAACACTTAGCACGCTGCCTGTCAGAGCCACCTCTCTGGGGAAAAGGGCTGAAGAGAGGAAGTGATGTGCCCTATATATGTGGTTTTACATCACTTTTCTGCATCTCATTTGTACCAATGTTAGCTTAGTTTGACTTAGGACAGCCCAGGGGTCTATCAGCAGTTTCTGCACATGTCTGTTGAAGGCCATATTCTTAGATACTCAATACTTGAGTATGGGTGCAGGCATTCCTGACCTCCTTAAACTAAATAGGGTGGAGCAATGTAAAGTTCCCATGACCTGATTCTGTTAGACCAAGTATCTCCATTGTTACAAATCAGGAAATAGCTAAATCAGATCTTCTAAAGTACGGTCTGAGTAGGGTGGAGTAGTTTTAAAATTCACACCATGGTCATGAAGAAAGGATCCTATAAACATGGAAACATCCTAATTGTATTTGGTTTCTGATTTCTCTTTCTTTTTTTTAAGCCCTTACCTTCAGTCTTAGAATCAATATTGTGTATTCGTTCCAAAGCAGAAGAGCAGTAAAGGTTAGGCAATGGGGCTTCAGTGACTTGCCCAGGGTCACACAGCCAGGAAGTATCTGAGGACAAATTTGAACGCAAGTTCTCCTGACTCTAGGCATAGCTCTCAATCCACTGAGATACCCAGCTGCCCCTGATTTCTTTTTCTTCTATACAAAGCTCCCTCTCATCATTTCTTTTTACTCAGTCATTTCAGTCATGTCCAACTCTTCATGAGCCCATTTTTCTTGGCAATTTTCTCAGCAAAAATACTCAAGGATTTCCTTCTGCAACCTGAGAAAATATAAAGGGCATTTAAATAAAATTCTTGGCACATTTTGAGATTAAATAGGGTTTTTAATGCATTTATACTTCTGAGTTTTATGAAAGTAGCCTTATCTATTCATAACTATATATTTTATAATATATATGTACTTATATATGATATATAATTTATATATGTATGCTATTTCCTTTTTCTTCCTCTTTCTCTTCTCCATCTATTTCTCTTTACATATATATATATATATATATCACATATGTTAAAGCAGTCATTTATTCTCCCCCCTCAATTGTTACTTCTAGACTTCTCAGTAGACTCAATAAGTCAAATGCATTAGCTAGTGGATATAAGAAATTAAAGGAGAAGTAAAATATTTTTGAGGCATTGGAAGAAACAAATGTGACCACATAGGAATATTGTATGATTGGTTAAGAGTATCACTAACAACAAAAACAAAGTGAACCTCTAACAATATTGGACAAATTTATATCACATGGCATATAAACTAAATTCTTAAAGGAAAAGTTAAATGAAGTACAGAAGGAAATAATAAAAGTATAATATTGGGAGACCGCAAATTACTCTCTCTTAGACCTAGATAAATCAAACCATATAATCATAAAAAGTTAATCTTTTTAGTAGAATTTTAGAAAAATTAGATTTGCTAGACCTCTAGAGAATACTGAATAGGAATAGAAAGGTTTATGTCTATTCATTAGTTGTTCATGACACTTCACAAAATTTGACCTCGTGTCAGGGCATAAAATCTCACTGCCAAGTACACAAAAGCAGAAATAGTAAATATATCTTTTTCTGAACATATTGCAAAAAAAATCATAGACAGTAAAAAATACAAAGATTGGAAATTAATTAAAATTAAATATTAACTCTAAAGAATGGGTGGGTCAAGAACAAACCATAGATAAGATGAATAAATTCATTAAAAATAATGACAACAGGGGGCAGCTGTGTAGCTCAGTGGATTGAGAGCCAGGCCTAGAGATGGGAGGTCCTAGGTTCAAATCTGGCCTCAGACACTTCCCAGCTATGTGACCCTGGGAAAGTCACTTGATCCCCATTGCCTACCCTTACCACTCTTCTGCCTTGGAGCCAATACATTGTATTGACTCCAAGATGGAAGGTAAGGGTTTTTAAAAAAAATAATGACAACAATGAGAAAATTAGTGGTTTACAGACAAAGCAGTAATTATAGTAATTTTGTATCTCTAAACTACTACATCAATAGAAGAAAGAGAGCAGATGAGCAAATGGGGCATGCAATGGAAAAATAAAGACTAGAAAAACAACAAATTTTAGAATATCAACTCATCACTAAAATTTTATACATATTAGTTCCCTCCAAAGATTAGTCATTGATCCTCCTTTTTTCTTTTTCACTTCTCTTCCTCTTGGAAATTACACTTCTATAATTCAACTATCATCTCTATGTGTAAGAATTTCACATTGATATATTCACTTTATTTCTTTCATGAGATCCAGATTTGCATCTCCAACCATCTAGACTACATCTCTTCCTAGATGTCCCACACTCACTTAAAATGCAACATATCCCAAACTATTATCATCTTTCCTTCTAAATATTTTTCCAATTTCACTATTTCTGTCTTTGACCTCAACATTAATTCTACATTGCAGAGTTTTTAATGGAATTCAAATGAACTAATATGTTTTACAAACCTTGAAGTACATTATATGTCATTATTGTTTAATATGATTATGTATATCATCATGATTATTATTTTGGTCAGTACTGTGTTAGGTGCTGTTGGCTAAACAGAAGGAGAGGAGCAACTGGGGGGCTCAGTGGATTGAGAGTCAAGTCTAGAAATAGAAGGTCTTGGATTCCAATCTGGATTTAGACCCTTCCCAGTTCTGTGATCCTGGGCAAGTCACTTAACCCCCTTTGCCTAGCTCTTACTACTCTTCTGCCTTGATTCTAATAAGGAAAGTAAAGGTTTAAAAAAGCTAAACCTAAGGAAGAGATGTCAATTTCTTCTATGAAGCAAATTATAATCAAATTGGGTCAGCAAGTAACCACAAGTAGGACAATATCTTGCCCTCATAAACTTGTTTTTGTATAATTAGGCAAATTAGATTCAACTATTGTCATGTTAATGATACAATTAAGTTTTTTTTTAACAATTAACTTTTTTAAGGGAAGTATTTGTGCAGTCAAGTACTGTCAGTTTTCAGGGAAGCCAAAGAAAAATTACTGAAGAAAAATTAAGAGTGGCAGGCTAGACCAAGAAGGGCAGAATGGACATATTCATGCTCTATACAGATCCCAGAAGATTGTAGCATAGGAAGTCAACTGAAAGTATAAGGTGAGAACCAAGATTGGAGACTGAGACCCAAGAGTACAGTAGTAGCAATTTCTTTCCAGGTTGTATCACTGACTCATCTCCATAATCATTTGTTTATCATATCATAAAAACCTCTTCACCCTGAAAATTTTTTCTCCCTCTCGACTTAGAAGTAGCCTTTGCCCCTGAAGCCTGAGCATGTGAATTTAGAATCATAGATTCAGTGCTAGAAGGGACCTGTGAGATCATTTATTTCAACCACCACATTTTACACAAGCAGAAACTGAGGCTCAGAGAAAAATAAGACATGATCCAGATCAGTGATCAATTGCAGACCCAAGTCCCCTTATTCCAAAATCAATATTATTTTCACTATGCTGACATTCAGCCAGGCTGGTACTCAGATCACAGGTTCTCAGCTAATTAATTAATTGGTGGGTTTGTGATAGAAGCCATTCTGGCTTGGTAACACTCATCAGGATTAGGTGACTCTTGACTTTCTCAGAACCTAGAGTCAATTCTCTGCCACCATCAGGAACTGTAGGGCTTGAGTGAATCCTATTCTTTGGCATCATATATTAACTGTCTTCTGTACAACTAGCATGAAGTAGATTGCAAACTCCCCTAAGACAGGACTGATGTTATCTATTTGTAGAGCTTACTATCTAACAAGAAACCAATTCCAGTACGAGATAAAATTCCTTGACTAAATTATTGATGGCAGTGGTGGCAATCTTAGCAAGAGTTTATAACAACAGCTTGCATGTACATAGCATCCGTCCAAAGCACTTTGGGTACAGCTCCCATGTGAAGCCAGAAATACAAGTATAATGATTCTCTCATTTTGCAGATGAGGACAATGATTTCAGAAAGGTGAAATGATTTGCCACAGATTCACAGCTAGTAAGTGACAGAATTGGGTCTCATACATCTCTATTGACAACGATCCTCTATTTCTGAGAATCACTATGTTGTCTTAGGGTAGAGAGAGCTGCTGTAAGACATGATTACCCAGAAATAATTTGATATATCACATGAGTTTATTCCTGCTTTTGGACAGGATCATAATTAGGTTTACATAACATTTAGTAGTTATGCTTTCTTCTTAGCAATGTAAAATAGTGGCTACTTTAAGGATTATTCTCATCACTTTTCAGATTCGGAAGCAGACATCAGAGGAAAAGTTGATCAATCAATATCAGGCAGCTAAAGTGTCAAATCTAAGTGAAGGATCAGTCTTCCCTTTCCATTTCCCATTATTCTTACCATCACTAATGCAATTTGATGAGTAATCAGTTCTTGTTCATGAGAATATATATTAGGTGTTATATAGGAGAGTGCTGGGCCTGAAATCAAGAAGATCTGAGGTCCAATTCTGGGCCCCAAGTACATGTTGGTTGTGTGACCTTGGGCAAGTCATGTAACCTCTATTTGTTTCAGTTTTTTCAAATGTAAAATAAGAATAAAAGGATCAACTACCCTCCCAGGGTTACTACAATACTCAAATGAAACAATATTTATACAGAACATAGCATATGCTCCATAAATGTTTGTTTCCTTCCTTCCTTGTGACGAAGGACAAGTTTTGTTTTTCTTTCTATCACACTAACTGCTATACAGCAAGGACTTAATGAATGCTCGTTAATTGAATAAGATATTTCATTAAAGTTTAAGTGTATTCTTCACAATAACTTCACGATGTAGATAGAACAAGTATTTATTATTCCCACTTTACAAATGAAGTAAATTAAAGCTAATAAGGATCTAAATTACTTTTTACACTCAGATCACTTTATTCAGGTCTCACACAATTCCCATTCCAAAATCAACAAATATTGTTCTGAAGGAGAAGAGTTTCAAGGTCTTGAGCCAGTATTTGACCTTCTTACTCTCTATTGTATACAACATTCTATTCCTCATCAGAAGAATGTACTCTTGTCTTACCTCCACTTCTTAGAACTACTCATTTCCTTCAAAACTGCACAAGAGCTGCTATATACATAAAGCCTTTCCTGATTTCCCCAGCTGCTATGCCCATCCCCAACAAGTATACTTGTGTTTATATTGTATATATTTTGTACATAGTGATACACATGTTGCCTTCCCAAATGAATGTAATTTCATTGTGGGCAAGGACTGTTTCATTTTTTCTTTTTATATAGTAGACATTCTTTCCTTGTATACATGATGGAAAATCAGCTAATCCTTTCTAGACAAGACATTTTCCTTCTCTGGGCTTCAGCATCTTTATCTGTAAAACAAGGAGTTTGGCTTTGATGATTTCTAATATTGCTTCCATATCTGAGATGATGATCCTTTGACAAGATCTTAAAATTAAAGGCAGATGACAAGAATTTATTTTTCTTGAGATAAGAAAAAAGGATTGTCTTATAAATGCCCAGAGCTCCAAATTCTATTTTGAAAAGAGATTAAATGCTTAATTAGTTAATTTAAACATGTTTTCCATCTTTTTTTTCTCTGAAGCATTCTCATTTTTCCTCTTGGTTCCAGGAAATTTTATATCTCTCTCTCCTGATTAGTGAAGTCAGCATCACCTCTAGAGAATCAGTGACATTTATGAGAAAACCCCATACTGGTAACAAACACTTCACAGAGCTTTATGTTAGGTTTGACTGCAGCTGTGATCAAGTGTAATAAAAATCAGCTGAACAGGGTATACAAATGCCGCTTGTAAAGGATGGAATGTGAGCAAAGGTCTAATTAATACGTGATGGAATACCTGAGGCTGGGGTTTCCATCCAGGGAGTACTGGATAATTGTTGCATTACGTAAGCACTCTTATTTCATGAACCATTCTATGTTAATGAATCTTCTGGAAAGTTCCTTATCTTGCCTCTGGTTTTTCCCTTCAGACTGAACACTTATGCCAGTCATAGGTAAAAAGTTTTTGGTGATTCAGTCTTTGCCTTTTACAATTCTCCTGAAGTCTGGGTAGGAAATAAGTAATTTACTGACCTAAAACCTACCTCAGATGTTTCATTTTAGTATTTCCATTCTTAACATTTTTTCTCCCACTTTTTGTTGACTATCAGTTTTGTTACCTCTCTTTTCCATGCCTACATTTATTGAAACATATTTGTATTCAATTGTACATGATCTTTTATCAAAGATTTTCCACCTTTTAGGAGCCTTCTCTCCTGGTCAATCAGTTACTACTTAGCTTAGTCTTACCCTTTTCACTACTTGTTCTTCCTGGTGGATGGAGTACTTAGGACAATTACCTATACCTTTATGTAGGCCTTTGAATGGCACTTCTCATCATCTGCAGGTGCTGCTCCACTGACACTGTTTTGGCCCATGAGTAAACTCAATCTTGGTTCATCTTTCTTTTTGCTCTTCCTGATACTAAATGGAGAAACAAATGATTTCTGAAAGGACTGATGTCCTTGTGTGTTAAAAAAAGATGAATGAAGCAGTTTATTCTGAAGTTACTATATAATTTTGTTTAAACATCATTTAAGAATTAATTTTAAAGTATTCTTTGTTAAGGAATGTAGGATTCTTTAAGAACTACATTTGTTTATAAAAGTTTCCAAGGAAAGTATTAGACATATAATTATATAATTCCTTTGTTAAGGAATGTAGTATTCGTTAAGAACTACATTTGTTTATAAAAGTTTCCAAGGAAAGTGTTAGACATATAATTATATAAGTTACTAGCTTGATGGCTAATGGGAAAGTGGAAATTTCACTCTTTTTTAAATGCTAACGTAGAAATTTTTCTCCTTCTGATTCAGTTGAATTTAATTAACAAGTATTAGAACAAAGTGTGTATGGCAATGTTTCTGGTGGGGTTCTTTTCTTTGCCTTTTGCTTTTTGCCATGTAAAGGAGAGGCTGTGAAAGGGAAAATAATTTGACATTTTGGAGAATGGCATCAGTAAAACTGATACAATTCATTCAGGACTGCTTCCTTAAATTTCTCAGGTATCCAGAGGAGAAGCTGTAAGACCTTTTGGTCACAACTGAGATCAGTTTTCTTCCACAGATGTTGTATCTTTAGAATAAGTTCCAGGGAAATCTCAAAGTGAAACTATTAGCCAGAAGTCTAGTATGTCTTGTCAGGGGATTTTTATCATGAGTGATAATTGTGGTACATTGGGGAAAAAAACCCCAAAACTTTTGGTATTAGAATTAGAGGAACTGGGTTCAAATAGAGTTTCTGAATTCTTACTGTCTGTGTCCTCTTAAGTCATTTGGTTTCTTTGGGCTAGTGTAATTTGTTGCCAACTTTTATATAGCTGGAAATAGAGATAGCTAAATGACTCAGTGGATAGAGCATCAACCCTGGAGATGAGAGCTTCTGGGTTCTAATTGACCACAGACACTTCCTAGCTGTGTGACTCTGGGTAAATCACTTAACCTGTTAGCCTAGGGCCTTGCCTTTCTGTCTTAGAGTTGTTTCTAAGGCAGAAAGTAAGGGTTTAAAAAAAACAAATGCACAGGACTAAGTGGCTTTGGAACCCCTTTTCAGCTTTTGAATCTATGATTCTGTGGAGACCAATCTGGCAGTCTGGCCAGCTCTGGTCACTTCCCTGTTTCCTTTAATGCCACCCACATAGCACAAATTATAGCACAAACACAGATTAGCAGACAGTTCCCCAGGGTTGCCTAATTTCTTGTGCCATTTTCAATTGTGATGGGCAAGAGAACAAACTGATAGATGGAAGGATCCAAGATATTGTATATGGGAGAATTTCCTAGTTTATATTGTCCTATGTGAATCACACAATTTCTGTTCTTTTAGCAAGGTTGGAGAAAGGTGAATGGCCATCAGAGGCACTTTAAGCCCCAGGCTAACATTCCCTAATGGGGGCAGCTGCAGATGAAACACCTCCTGGAATGGTCCCCATGTGGATTGCTCTCCCTTCTTTAGCATCCTTACTCTCATCACACCAGCACTGGCTACATTTTTCTCCCTTTCCTATTTTGACCCATTAGTGAAACAATTCAAATGCTTTAACAAACCTCAGCCCTTTGCTCCTATTCATATGCTGCTGAATGAAGCTAGAGAAAATAATGAAACCATCAGAGAATTCAGTACAAATTTGTTATCTAATGGGCCTTCCCTGTAGCAATGTAGTTCTACTCCCCCCTAATTTATTCACTATCCCCACTCTCCACAACAGTTGTTTTTAACTTCCTCAAGCTTTCTATGGCACTCTTCTCTAATGATGACCTTCATGCCTCACTGTAACCATTGAGGCTACTTGTTGAGGACTCCTTCATCTCTCCTGTATTTGGCTCAGATACACTCCCTCCTTCCCCACCTATCTCCTACTCAAATTATAAAGTGATCCTTTTCTTTGCTAAGGCCAGCCTCTCTACAATCTCTTTAACTTTGATCTCTTGCCTTCTCATATTCCCCTGCAAATTGCCTCCACTATTTTTCCTAAAGCCTCTATGATCTTTAGTTTTCCCCTATCTGTGATGGCTCCTTTCCGGAAGCTAACCAATAATTCTATGTTTCCTATCCTTTAAAAAAAAATTTTTTTTGGAGGGGATGTGGCAAAGTTGGGACATTAATTCATTGCTGGTGGAGTTGTGAATTGATCCAACCATTCTGGAGGGCAATTTGGAACTATGCCCAAAGGGTGATAAAAGACTGTCTGCCCTTTGATCCAGCTATAGCACTGCTGGGTTTGTACCCCAAAGAGATAATGGGGGAAAAGACTTGTACAAGAATATTCATAGCTGCGCTCTTTGTGGTAGCCAAAAATTGGAAAATGAGGGGATGCCCTTCAATTGGGGAATGGCTGAACAAGTTATGGTATATATTGGTGATGGAATACTATTGTGATAAAAGGAATAACAAAGTGGAGGAATTCCATGGGAACTGGAACAACCTCCAGGAAGTGATGCAGAGTGAGAGGAGCAGAACCAGGAAAACATTGTACACAGAGACTGATACACTGTGGTATAATTGAACGTAATGGACTTTTCTATTAGTGGCAATGCAGTGATCCTGAACAACCTGTAGGGATCAAAGAGAAAAAAACACCACCCTCAAGCAGAGGACAAACAGTGGCAGTAAAAACACTGAGGAAAGGCATCAGCCTGACTACAGGGGGGGAGGGAATATGATTGAGGAAATATTCTAAATGAACAACCTAATGCAAAAACCAATAACATGGAAATGAGTTCAGATCGAGGACACATGTGATACCCAGAGGAATCACACATCTCCAATGGGAGGGGTGGTATAAGGGGGAAGGGGAGGGGAGTAAAAGAAAATGATTTTTGTTTCTAATGAATAATGTTTGAAAATGACCAAATAAAATAATGTTTAAAAATTAAAAAGAAATTTTTACATACTTTATCCATCCCTATTGGCTTTCATCATTTATCTTTCCTCCACTTCTCATTTTAATTCCTTGAGAAAGTTGTCTATAATTGAAGTCTCCACTTCCTCTCTCCTCATTTCCTTCTAAACTCATAGCAGTTGTATTCCAATCTCATCATTCAACTGAAATTGACCTCTTCAAAGTTCCCAATAATCTCTTTATTGAGGTTTTTTTTTTATTTCTTAGTCCTTGTTTTTTGATTTTTTAGCCTTTTTACATCAATTATCACTTTCTGCTCCTAGATATTCTCTTTTCTAAATTGTGATAGTTCTCTCTCTTTCTTCTCCCAGCTGATTGCTCCTTCCTTCTGTGTCTCTTTTGCTGTATCTATCCATACTGTGGATATCCTACTAACTCTCACTATTCCTCAAGGCTCTTTCTGGGCCTTCTTCCCTTCTTCTATACTGTTGTTGCTTGGCGAACCCATAAGTTTTCGTGGGTTTGAATATCTCTTTGTGGAAATTTCCAGATCTAGTGATTCTCCTGAAATCCTCCAACAACTTTTTTCCACATGTTGAACTAAGAGTCTTATTGCCCTTTCAAAGTCAATATTTGTCACCTTTCTACCCCAATTATTCTATTATTGTCAAGGATATCTTATTTCCCAGTCACATAAACTGGCAACATTGGTGTCATCTTCAATACTTTATTTGCCCTAACCCAACAATAAGTTGTCATATCTTGTCTTATCTGCCTTCACAGCATCTTTTGTAAATGTATTTTTATCTCAATTCATATAGCTATCTGGTAAAGGACATTATTACTTATCACCTGGACCATCATAATAGCTTTGTTTGTTTGTCTTCATCTAGATCCTCACCAAATCTCCTAATTGTGAAGGCAAGACTCCATAAAACAGTTAAAGCTTTTAGTTCCTTCCATGAAAATATTTGGGACTCACAAATGACTCCCTCTTTCTAGTTATCATCTCTTTGGATAATTTAAGGCAACTGGATTATGAAATAACGGGCTTGTTGAACCCCCCTAAAAAAAAGACATTTTTTCATCACAAGCACATGGACTTATGGATAAACCTCTAACTCAGTAAAAGTGTGCAAATCCATAAAGATATAGCTATTATCAAGTGAGGATATGATCTTTATACAGTGACACATATACAAGCATTCTTGCAAAAAGGATGGAGTTGTTATTGTTGGAGGTCCTTCATTTTTGAAGAAGACCAAAGACATCACCATATTCGAGTCAAATAGTAGATGATGGGTGATATTTTGGATTTTGTTTAAATTGGATTTACATGAGGGAGAGTTATGCTATATAGCTAGCCTCATTCTCTCTTCCAGAATCATTGAAGTCCAGTGGCAAGACAAAAGTCTAACCAGGATGGAATTAGATTACAGATTAACACCTAACATAGGTTCACCAAGGTCTCTAGAGACCTGAAAAGGAGAGCAGTCATCCAGTGTGGAAGGAAAGGGAAGAAGAATATGGCTTAGTGCTCCTACACCTATCAAAGATCTCAGAGCTGAAGGATGGATTAAGAGACCTGCTTCTCTTTGATTCCTTTGTACTGTTCTCTTTGTGGTCAGAACATGCATGAGTGTGTGTCTTCCCTGTGGCTCCTCAGCTCCCTTAAGAGGGTTGGAGGTAAAACTACACCTTTTGCATGCTAATATATAGAATATATGTGAGGGCCAATGTGGAGTATTATTCCTTAGTAAGGGGTAAAACAGCTCTGAACAGAGATGTTAATAGGTCCTTTCTTATTAACAACAGAATATATCTGTTCAGATGATCAGTTGCTGCCCCCTTTTGTGAGACTTAATGTTTTGTTAGGACCCAAGAGGAAGAGGAACTTATAATTATGTCCTATGTTTTAAAGAGCTAGAAAGTAACAAGTTGTCAATCAATAATTGAAATATTGCCAAGCATAGTTGACTAAGCTTTTAGTGTTACCGCCTAGGAAATGCAAATTAATTTAAATGTGAACCAGAGAAAAGCATAACATTGCTGGGTCTCAATTTCCTCATCTCTAAAATGAAGGAGCTGGACCATATAATCTGTCTATAAGGCACAGCACTAATGTTTAATGGTAATGAGAGACATATCCATTAGAGACAAAAATTATATATGGTTTAGTACACTCCAAAACCAAATGTAAATAACTTTTAGATTACCCATTATCTTGAGTTATTTTTTCCACTGTTCTATCCATCGGCAAGGAAAATTAAAAAATTGATTATGTTTGTATACATATATGTGTAAATATAATGTTTTAAAGTCATAGATTTAGATGAAGAGAATTTAAATAAATGCTATTCCTTTAGCAAAAAGAAACCAAATGAAATCAGTCAATTAAAAAGCCAAGCACAGTGCTAGGTTCTGGACATACAAAGAAAAAATCTCTGGCCTTAAGGAGCATATTTTTGTCCCAGTAAACAAGTATATACAAACTATGTAAAAGTAAATACAAGGTAATTTGAGGGTTAAGAGGAGGCATTAGTAGTTATAAAATCACTTAGGAAATGCCACTTGACCTGAGCTTTGAAGGGAACTAGGGATGTCAATTTATTTCAAAGTCTCTAACTATCTGTTCTGAACTCATTTGAACCTTTAAGTAAAGTATTGTAATATAGGAACAGAATGAGTCACCTACACTCCCACTGGGAAACTAGTGAGAGAAGGGTGTGAGAGAGCTAAAGAAATGGAGAGAGGGGAGAGTTGATCCTCCCCTCTCTTCCCCTTGGGGAAGGTAGCACAAATTGTCTTCCAGAGGGACAGAAAGTCTCTTCAGACACTGGGTTGAATATGGAGATTAAAGACTGGAGGAGAAAGTCTTAGAGAACCCTTTCTTGATCTTGCTATTGCTGAGAAGCAAGGAAACTCTCCTGTCTCTGGATTTTCCTAATCTCCCAACTGCCACCTTTCTACCTTGAGAATTGCGATATTCCCCAGACCTGGTCTGGAGCTAATTCTCCTCCTTGGGGAGAAAGATAAGATTCTCCCCAAATCTTTAGTTCCCTTCTTGATGTGATAAAACAGACAGGCCTGATCTAAAAAAGATAATACTTTATTCTTGGGGACACACAAGGCAGGAAGAATGGGGTTGTTGGGTGAGGAAAGTGAGAGATGGGAATCCCTATGACTGACAACTGACCCCTTCAAGTCCTGAGAAGTTCAGGTTATCTGCCTGACCCACCTTTAGGTCAGTTGTTGGGTATGTCCTTCCTCCCAAGTTGATCTAGCTATGAAATGAAGTCCAAAGACAATTTTGGGGATAGAGAATAATCTTCTTTAGTCGATGGTTTTCTATGAAGTCCTATTCTACTTTTTGTTTTCAGCTGGAAACAGAGAGATTCAGGGGTTCACTGGGAGGTAGTCAATGTCCAAAGGGATCCTCTTTCTCAGAGGTCCTCTCTTAGACCATTCACTCCAGGAGGGCTCACAAGAAGAAGTGATCTGGCAATTTCAACTTCCCCCTAGCTCCTCTGTTCCTTTCTGGAATTTTGAGTCTTCTTGCCCTTCCCCAGCTTGAGCTGTTCCTTTGCAATTTGAGATCTGATTTTCTCTCTCTTACAGTATTTATACCATCCTCAGAATTCAGGAAAATTCTTTTTAAGATATCATAAGAGACAGGAAAAATAGGATGGAGAGATTTGGTATTACACAAACAATATTCATTCATTAAAACATTAAATAGCTTAGCCTAAGTCCCTAAGGGCCCAAGTGACTGATGATTATTAATTAAAAGAGGGATTCTTAACATGGATATATTTCAGGGGGCTTATGAATTTAATTTTTTAACTGAATTTTGATTTTGATATTTTTTATTTTAATATTTTGATATTTTTGATATTATATTTTGATAAATGGATATCAATAAAATTGGTTTTCCTATGTGCCTATAAATTCTGTTTATGCATTAAAAAAACATTATTTGGATAAGATGTCCACAAGTTTGATCAATCTGTCAAAGGGGTCTATGACACCAAAAAAAGGTGAAGAATTCCTATATTAAATGTGGCCTATTGGCCCACCATATTCATTTCCAGTTGGACAAATGGCTAGGATTCCCTGGTTTTCATAAATGAAAATTATTGTGGATCAATGGATTTAGAACTCTAGCTATAATTCACAGTGACTCAGAGGACAACAGATGGTTACACAGGAGTTTGTGTTTATAAAGAGCATATCATAAATGTAAATTTGTATGAAGGGGAAGAGATGAGTCCAAATAGCCATTGAGGGAGATTCGTGGAGCAAGACACAGGTCCAAGGACTTCTAGGCATGGAGGAGTTTGTTAGCACATCATAGTTCCTGGGAGGTGGGGAAGAGGAGAAGAATAAATCATTATTAAGTACCTATTATGGTACTATGCTAAACACTTTTACAGATATTTCTTTGGATCTTCACAACAACCTTGTAAAGTAGGTATGGCTGTTATCTTCATTTTGCACTTGAGGAAACTGAGGCAATCTGCAGTGAAATCACTTACTAAGTTCATTCAGCTAGTAAATGTAGGAAGATGTTTTTGAATTCAAATCTTCCTGACTCCAGGTCCAGTTCTTCATCCATGATGCCACTTCACTGTCTCTATAAGTGGATTGGCATGTTTTAGGGGATTCTGCAGCCTCCAGGTTCTACCAGCTGGTATGGGAGGCTTCTATAAAGAAGCCGCTTCAGAGCCGTAGCCCCTACCAATGGTGGGACCAATTTCCAGCCATTTTCTGACACGATATTCCAATGCCCAGATGATATTTGGGGTCGGAGCATGTTTCCATTGAAAGCTGTGGCCCCAGGCAGACTGAGGAATGGAGATTTCTCAGACAGGGAACACGCCAGCTGGGTCTTAGGAATGCCATCCTAGAGCTGTAGCTTTAAATACAAATAAAGTTTGCCCTTGAAAGCCAACTACATCGGATCACTGCGCTAAAGTACTGGTCAAAAAAGAACCTCTCAGGTCTCTGCAAAGTGTCTCTGTCCAACCAGAGTCAAAGCTGCTTGTTAAAGATACTTGTTTCATTAAAAAAAATACTGCATCTACTTATAATCCTTGATAGTTTAGAAAGTATTTTTTGCTTAAATTGTTCATAGATTTGAAACAAAAAGGACTCTTCATCAGAGGTCGTAGAAAACGACCCCTTCATTTTGTAGATAAAAAACTAAGGGCACAGAGAAGGTCAGACAGGTTATAACCAGCCTTGGATGACCAGTTCTAAATCTAGTGCTCTTTCTCCGACAATAGGTGATCTATAATAATTTCACTTAACTATCACAACCATCTTATGAGGACAGCAAGAAAACTATTATTAGCCTCATTTTATAAATGTGGAAACTGAGGCTCAGAGAGATGATGATTTACCAATATCAGTAAATGATCAAGTGAAGACAGCTGGAGGTCTGACTCAGTTAAGACCAATTTTCTTTCTTCTCTATCCTTATTGTGCTTGTTCAGCTGTTTAAGTCCTGTCTGTTTCTTCATGACCACATTTGGGGTTTTCTTGGCAAAGATACTGGAGGGGGGGGGTGAGATAGGTAACTCAGTGGATTGAGACCCAGGCCTAGAGATAGGAGGTCCTGGGTTCAAATTTGACCTCAGATACGTCCTAGCTGTGTGACCCTGGGTAAGTCATTTAACCCCCATTGCCTAACCCTTCTTGCTCTACTGTCTTAGAACCACTATATAGTAATGATTCTAAAACAGAAAGTAAGAGTTTTAAAAAAGACACTGGGGTAGTGTGCCATATCCTCCTCCCTCTCATTTTTCAGATGAGGAAACTGAGGCAAACAGGGTTAAACAGCTAGCTAGTAAGTGTCTGAGCCAGATTTGAACTCAGGAAGAGGAGTCTTCCTGACTCCTGGCTTGGTGCCCTCTCCACTGTGCCATCTAGCTTCTTTATATATATATATATATATATATATATATATATATATCCTGCTGTCTCCCATTAAAAGGGGGGCTATCAATTGTTCATTTCATTCATATTAAGGTAGAAAGTGGAGGGGAGGGGAGAGGTGGAATTGGGAGTTACATTAAGGGGAAATATTTCTTTGGAAATTCTAAGATTTAACTAGATCAAAACTGTGTGGAATCTCTTAAAATAAAGTTTAGTAGGAGCTTGAAATATTTTTCTCCAAGTACGATTTTCACATACTATTCCAACTGTAATCTCCTGGACCTCTGACTATATTTTGCTGACCCTTTTTCTTGCTGACTCATGGACTTTCTCCTCCAGTCCAAATCTATATGAGTTCTCAGAAGGCTGGTATGGTAATAGAAATTCCCATACAGAAAGAAAATCTCTCTTAGGGTCATTATTATTTGGAATTGCACCATGATAGATCTTTCCTAGCTCTTATTAGAATAATTGTTTGCATTTATGAGATACTTTAAGGTTTGAAAAACCCTTTTCTCATGACAACCCTGTAAGATCAGCAACCCAAGTATTATTATCTCTGTTTTTCAAATGAGGAAAAATTTATATAGTACTTTAAATTTTGCCAAGCATTTTACAATTATTATCTAATCTAATTACTATCTCATTGCATCATCAAAACAAGCCTGGGAAATAGATGCTATCATTTCCATTTTCCAGATGAAGGAACCAAGGCAGACAGAGTTTCCATGACTTGAACAGGGTCATAGAACTAGCAAATGCCAGAACATGGATTACAAATTAAGTATTATTCTTTAAAGATTATTGTGCCAGGCTGCTGATCCACTTCAATGGAAGGATGGGATTTCATTCATGTGCAATAGAACAAAATACAATTTCTTTGCTTTCCTATCTTGTGTGATTCTTGTTTAGATCTTTGAGAAAGTCTCAAAGAAGAACCAGCCAATTATCTCAAATCACTTCTATGTTTCTTTTGATAATTTGTGGATATGCTGCAAAGTACTCAGATTGTTCATTTGTCATCCTGTAATCTTGGCCTATGAGTAGCCCACTTCCCTTTTTCTGCTCATGTATATCCTTAATGCCTTTCCTGTATTTCTCACATGATATTCGCAACATTTTACTTAGACACATCATTTAGTTTCATTTGGATCACCTAAACATTTGAATTTTCCTCATGATGATTTTTCATAGTGATTACAAGAATTTCTGAGAATATATCAGCATTAAAAAAGTGAAATTTGGGAGGTAGTTGGCATCTGGAATCATTGAAAGCATTGTGCAAATTCCCAAATGCATTCTAGTATGATCTTTTCTTATTATAAGGCAGCTTGATAGTGCACTAGATACAGTGCTGGACTTGATGTCAGGAAGACATGCATAAAATCCAGACACCATATTAAGTGTTTGACCCTAAACAGATCACTTAACTTCCACCTCAGTTTCTTCACCTGTAAAATGGGGATAATAACAAGCACTTGCCTCCCAAGCTTGTTGCAAAAATCAAATGAGCCATTTATAGAATGCTTTGCAAAACTTACCACATACTATAAATGCTAGTTATCATCATCATCATCATCATCATCATCAACAATATATTTTGGGCTACCTGCATTGAAAATAGATAGTACATGTTAAATAAATGTAGTCATTCACTAGTCAGTTGGTTCTTTATGTAAGTACATGTCATAATTTGGATTTTTGCATAATATCTATTTTTTCAATCTCTTCATATCCTCCAAGCATCAATGATTACCTTTCTTTTCTGAAGAGTTGATAGCTAAGGCAATCTACTTTGATTGGAAAGAATTTCCTGGAGGAAGTACTTTGTGGTTTGTTCCAATTAGCGCAGTACTGTTTACAGAAAAGAATATTGGAAAGACCCCTTCTTCAGTACAGAATCGTTCCCCCCCCCTCCTTGTTTGGGCTTTGCATGGGACACCTGCCATGACATTACCAAAGACCTTATCTAAGCATCTGTCACTTAGCACTAAAACCACTTATCTATAAACAAAGCAGTCTCTTGGGATGTGTCTGTCATAGAGTCTTACATTGGTTTTAACACATGAATATGAGGGAATTTGTCTAAGTAGTACCTTTTGGACTTCCATTACATCCAGTGACGACAAATGCTTTTTTTGATTTAGATAAGTAATAGGCAAGATGAGACATTACCATCTTTCTATTTATTAGTCAGTTCTGTGATTAGGGTAATACTGTTTGATGTAAAAAACAATCTCTTGCAGATTTCTTCTTCCCTTCTCCTGTTTTCATCAGAGATTTTCTTCCTGCATGCATAGAACATTATCACAGTTTTTATGAAAATAAGAAATTTGACAAATGGATCAGTTGTTGCTGGTGTGTTCTTGTTCTGAATATTTTTAAAAAACAAAAGTATTGCCATTAGGCTTTCTCATTCTTTTTGAATCCTCATGTTTCTGTGGTTTCTTGAAAAATTGCCCCTTTATACTTTTAAAGTCATGCTGCCTTGGTGAAAGGAAGATAATTTCTGGTCAAGATTACTGCCTGAATGGGAAGCAGACTATTCAATTTCCATATACTCTAGTAAAACCCTGAAGTTCATGCCAGATTGAATAATCATCAAGAGATCTAATGATATATTATAATAACTGAGTCCTATCAAGCCAAAATTGCACAAAAGTCATCCAGAAACCCAGGAAAGGGGACCACACCAGTGCAGGTAGCCTCCAAGATAGACTAGGGGTGGGGAACATGTACAATTCAATAGCTATGTCTGGAGTTAGCAAGCGCAAAGGACAACCTGAGAAAGCCCCAGGTTGGAAAACATTGAAAGTTGCAGAGAGCAGTAATAGACCAAATACAGTTCGATGCCACCATACAGGAGAACAACTTATATGCTAGTAACTACATTTTAAAGAGAAACAACTTTGAAAGACATAACAAATTCTAATCAATATTGTATTGACCTACTTACTGTAATTCCAGAGGATCAATGTTAGTTTACAGAATGAGAACTAATTTTTGGAAGTAGCCAATGTAGGAATTTTCTGAGCTTGACTATGTATATTGATTACAATGTCTTTGCTTATTTTCTGTTTTCTGTATTTTGTTATGTTCTGGATTTAACTTTATTCTTTCTAATAACAAAAATCTTTTTTTTTTTCTTTCCCTTCCAAATCCCATTGAGAATAAAAGAAAAATAAACAAAGGCTATTATTATAGTTTAAGTAAAATATGATAAGGATGGAAGTAGTATGTTGGAAGAGAAAAAGATATAAGAGAGAGATGTCATGGAGATAGAATGACCAGAATTTGACAAAAGATTAAATATGGTGAATTAAATAGCAGTGAGGAGTCAAACTGAGTAACAGTAGAATAGTGATTCCATTAATTCATTTTTAAGTGGCCTGTTTCCTTACATTGTCTTGAGGATTATAAGACAATATAATTAAGCAAACCATGATATGATATTTCTTATTGCCTACTACTCTTTTTGAATTTCTCTCTCCAAGGAGAACTCATAAGACATCCTACCATGGAGTTTCAACTTAAGTGTTCTAAATAAATTTGTAGTAAAAGGGTTAATGGAGTTCATTTTCTCCTATAGCATGTCACCTTCTGGGTAACAAATATAACATGTGAGGACTGACAGGTGGATGAACCCTTATAGACAATAAAAGAACTGTATTTTGCTTAGCACCCTCTGTCTCCTTTTCTATAACTACTATTATTTAAGCAGACAGGTTGTAAATAACAGGACTTCTAGAAGGCTGGCTTATGCATTTTTCTATTTTAGAGATGCTCCTCCCATCACTAACTTTTTGTTGATGAGCCTTCTAAGAGTTAGCTAATCTGGTTTTCAAAAAGAAAATATGGGAATAATTCAATGTTTATAGAGTCATTTCAGTTGAATTTCATTATTTTGTTCAATCATGCTTTGCTTTTTTATTTATCTCACAGAAAATATTTAATTTCTGTGGAAAGAACTCTCTGCTGGGAACCTGATTTTTCTCTATTGCCTTTCACTTTACTAATTGCTTAATAATTAAACCATGTGAGTGGGTTGAAGTTTCTTTGAGTGCTATTCAGTCTATGAATTCTGTGAATTTTAATAGTATTTTCTAGAAAAAATCCAAATAACTTATGTCATTCAACATTAAAAAATATTTTCTGAGGACATACTATATGAAAAGAACCATAATATAGGAAACCTAAATCAATATTAACTAAAAAAGATTCATCACAGTTCTTGCCTTTAAGGAAATTATTATAATAGAGTTTTCATATCATATCACATCCTTATTTGGGTATGTCAATTCAAAACTAATAGATCAATTTGATAAACTATGTGCATATTAAAAGCACCCTTTTCCAAACATTAACTGTTTACTGTTTAATTGAAATATTTTTTCTATCTATATTTCACTACAACCTGACCATTTTTCCTGTGAAGCCAAGTCATCCGATAGTAACTATTCCTGAAAATGAAGCCCTCGATTCGAAAGAGGTATGTATGGTTAAGATATATTTGCAAGCAAAACTGAGGAAGTGATTCGTTTTGATATAAACTTATAGAAACAAACCACTACTATAACTTAATAAATTATAATTTCTCCCTACCTTCTCAGGTTATATCTCTAAAGGATCTTTTGATTGCCAAAAATCAATGTAAATCAATAAACAGTTATTAAACACCTGTGTCAGGGACCATGGCAAGCACTGGGGATATTGAACAAAAATGGATAATACTTGCCCTCAACAAATGTACTATCTTAAGAGGAAGACAACACACAATAGAAGGCAGGAACACAAGTAAATGAGATTGAATAGGGAAGGTGGTGGGAGGCACCAAGGGGCACCTGGGATGGGCACATTTTGTTCTTTGGATTTGAAACCAGGCAGGGCAGCAGCTGCAAGGTAGAATGATTTGAGAGTTCAATTTCAAGCTTCTATAAAGGAAGTCACTGGGGAGAGTATGATCGTCTACTCTCCAGCTCTCCAAACTGAGAGAAGAGGCTGATGGAAGTGGAGTCAATCAAGGCTTGAGTTAGCAGCATGGTGGTGAATTAGAATGATGAGTTTGGGAGCAAATAGGTGGCTCCATGAATAGAGATCTGAGCCTAGAGATGGGAGGTCATGGGTTCAGATGTGGCCTCAGACACTTTCTAGCTGTGTGACTCTGGGCAAGTGACCTGATCCAATTGCCTACTCCTTACCACACACAGTATTGATTCTTAGTCAGAAGGTAAGGGTTATTAGGAAGGAAGGAAGGAAGGAAGGAAGGAAGGAAGGAAGGAAGGAAGGAAGGAAGGAAGGAAGGAAGGAAGGAAGGAAGGAAGAAAGGAAGGGAGGAAGGAAGGAAGAAAGGAAGGAAGGAAGGAAGGAAGGAAGGAAGAAAGGAAGGGAAGGAAGGAAGAAAGGAAGGAAGAAAGAAAGGAAGGAAGGAAGGAAGGAAGGAAGGAAGGAAGGAAGTACTTAGAGGCTATGTGATCCTCAGCAAGTCATATAACATCTCAGGATTTTAATTATCTGCAAAATGAAGTGGATTCAATGGTCTCAAATGCCACTTCCAGCTCTGAATTCAGTGCAGACAGCTTCCTCCAATGCTAGTGTCTCCTCTTTCCGTTGTACCACCCTGCTACTGAAGGATGGCTAGTGTCCTCTTCCTTACACCCTGGCTAGATGACTCAAAATGACTACTCATCATAGAGAGCTCTCAAAGGAAGAAAAAAGAGCTTCCTATTAATAGGAACATTTTCAAGTTGTTCTCTCCATAGAAATGTGTGTGTGTGTGTGTGTGTGTGTGTATGTGTGGCACACAACACACTCACACACATATCTGTTTATGAATGTGTAAGCTTACCCATGTGCATGCCTATCCATGTTTATTTATGGACTTCTTCATAAATAAAACAGACTTTTGGGGTGGAAGGGGAGAGCTAAGAAATCAGGCACGAGGCTGATCTCCAAAGACCAAAGGACCCATCATTCTTTTCTTATTTGTTCCTTCCTCGTCCTCCTCAAATCAAACTATCCCAATGATACCCTTATATCTCCCAGTTTCTCACCCAAGCATTCTGACTTAAGATGCCCACATAAGTGTGGTACATGGGAAATAGTATTGAATTTGGAGTCAGAGGATCAAGGACTGAGTCTGAGTTCTGCTCCTCATTTCTTCTGTGATTTCTGATGGAGTCACTTAACCTCTACATGGCGCCACTTCATCTGTAAAATGGGAGGTGGACAAGATGAACTCAAAGGTCCCTTAGAGGTCTGCATTTTGTTACCCAACAGAGAACTCACAGGCACCATGGAAGGGAAGCAAAGACTAAAAGCAGTGTTAAGAGCAGCCTGGGGTGGGGGGTGGGATGGGAGGGTTCCCTCTTTCTAGCTATAAGTGAGATTAGGCTGCTAAAATGAGTAAGACAGAGATTTATCCTGTACTGCCATAGAAACCCAGGGGAGCATAAAGGAATTTAAGTTGGGGGTGTAGGGAGACCAGGCGAGCAAACACCAATATAACTCCTGATCTGGGAAAAATGAAGACTACCACAAACCAAACTATATTTTGACCTTTCAAATGTATGATAGACAAGAAAGCATAATTGGAAAGGGAAAAGATAACTGAACAGTGAGTTAGGAGAACATAGGATGTTCCTGTTGTATTATATTTGATTTCTCCATTACTTCAGCAAAGTTGTGAACCCTGCAGTAGACTTATATAACTTTGGTGGTATTTAGCCAGATTGTAATATTTATGCTTACATTCTCTCTAAGCCCCCTTCCTTGTTACTTATTTACACATCAAACCTCAGAAAAGGTAAAACATCTGTCTTATAATGAAATTCAATTTTTAGAGCTGGATTGTTTGATGCACACGTTTTTCCTCTAACAAGCCTGTTACCAACAAAGCATTTCATACTCTTGTAATTTGGTCTTATGACTTTTTTTCGGGTTTTCCTTTGCATTTTTAAAGATAGCCATCTGTCTGGCCTTCAAGCCTCATATTGCCTTTTTTGGGTGCCCAACTCATTAGACGTAGGGAAAAAGTAGGAGAAAAATCAAATCAGGTGTTCAGTTCCATCTGTCCAATGTCACAATTATATATGAATAGATAATAGTGTGTTATAACTTCTCATTTTATAATTCTTTGTTTCTCTTCTCTGTTTTCACAAAAAGTGTGCATAAAATAGAGTTGACTATGATTGAATGTAATGATTCTATTTATCACACAACTCTAGCTCCTTCATTCCTCAAGCTGGGAAAGTCAATCAGATCTATTCACTCTTGGAAACAAACAAACAAAATTAGCCAAGAAACACTGCAGAACGATAAAAATGTTCTCCTCTGCAGAGAAAGCTATTTAATTAATAAAGACATAGGAAATACACTCCAGTCAGCTTCAGTTAAGGTACAACATTAATTTTAGAGAGTATTGAATTAATATTAGAGAACTTGTTACATGTGGAAATCAAGGGGGCACATTCAGGGTTATGATTTCCTAAATAAGTCTTTTAGCAATTGGATTTGTTTTCTACACATGGGGTTCCACTGGTGTCCAGAAAAAGGAACATGGGCAGAAAAATAATCGTTACCAAAAAACATTTTAGGATTCTGAAATGATGTTATTATTTACCACTTCACAGTGCACTGTGTAGAGGGCCATAGAATGACTTAGCAGCAGGAAGACCTGCGATCAAATCTAGCATTTGACACTTAGTCATCTTGCCATATGAAAAAGTATTTAACCTACATGTATTTTATTATTTTTTATATTTTAAAAAATACTTTATTTTCCCTAGTTTTTTATAAAAACAGTGTTTAAATAGCATTAAATTTTGATTTTCAAATTTTCTCTTTTCTTCCCCACCTCTCTTTGTCCCTATCTCTCTTCCTTGAGATAGTAAGCAATCAGATATAGATTTTACATGTGCAATCATGTAAAAAATTTTTCAATATATGCCATTTTGTGGAAGAGATCTCAAACAAAAAATAAAGAAGAAAGAAGAAGGAGAGGAGGAGTGGGAGGAGAAAGAAGAGGAAGAGGACAATGAAAGAAAGTAAAATACAGTATGTTTTAGGCTGCATTCAGACAATTTCAGTTCTTTCTCTGAAGACAGATGGCTTTTTTTTTTTTATCATGAGTCTCTAGGATTATCTTGGATCATTGTACATTGAACATTACTAGTTCATTCACAGTTGTTTATCCAAAACTATTGCTGTCATTATGCACAATGTTCTGGTTCTTCTCACTTCATTTTCCATCAGTTCATGTAAGTTTCCTTCACTTCATGTGTAAGTCTAGATATTCCGGAAATCATTCTTCTCATCATGGTTTATATAGCATAATAGTATTTCATTATAATCATATACAACAACTTGTTCATCCATTCCCCTATTGATGTATACCCCTTCAATTTCTAATTTTTTGCTACCACAAAAAGAGCTGCTATAAATATTGTATAAAGATATTTTCTCCCTCCCCTCCCTTTTTTTGTTCTCTTTAGGATATAGACCTAGCATTGCTGATCAAAGTGTGTACACAGTTTTAGGGTCTTTTAGTTTTAAGTTGCTCTCTGTAATTGTTGGATCAGAACACAACTCTACTAACCATGCGCTAGTGTCCAATTTTGTTCATATCTCCTCCAAAATTTGTAATTTTCCTTTTTTGCCATATTGGCTACTCAGATAGGTGTGAGACAGTATCTTTGAATTTTATTAATTTGCATTTCTCTAATAAAAAGTGACTTAGAACATTTTTATATAACTAGAGATAGCTTTAATTTCTTGATCTGAAAACTGCCTGTTCATATTCTTTTTTCATTAGTCAATTAGAGAATGACATATTTTTATACATTTCTCAGTTCTCTAAATATTTGAGAAACAAGACCATTATCAGAGATACTTGTGGTAAAAAATTTCCCTAGCTTTCTGCTTTCCTTCTAATTTTAGTTGCACTGGTTTTGTTTGTATAAACCCTTTTTAATTTATTAAAATCAAAATTATCCTTTTGCATCCTATAATACTCTCTATCTTTTGTTTGGTCATAAATATTTCCCTTATCCATAGATCTGGCAGTTTAACTATACCATGCTCTCCAAATTTGCTATGCTATCACCCTTTATGTCTAAATCATAAACCTATGGCCTCCTTGTACTTTAGGAAACTCCTTAGAGACTTATCTACTAAAACATAGGTGAGTGATTATCTATTATAATGAAGGGAGTTCATTATTATTATATATTATATACATTAAAAATTCTGTTTGCTGATGACATCACATATCTTTCCTAAATTTTTTTAGCCCTTTGTCTAAAAATTGCTCATTGGCATGGTAAACAATTTGGGCATTTTGCCTATGATCAGGAATGACTGCAACATAATTAATCTGCCTCTCTGTGGTTTTAACCAGAGTAATAATTTTTACCAACATAGGTCCCCTCACAGGTTTTAAGCAGTTCCCTTCATCTATTCATCTCTGCGAAGATCAGCTATTAGTCACATTTAATTAAAACCAACTCCTTGGAATTGGATGATTTTTAAGTAGAGAAACTCAAGGATAGTATTTGAGTCCCCACAACTTTAGTAATTTCTGGTCTTTTATATAATTTTGATTGGAGGATTCAGTGATTTTTGAGGCTGTTTCTGCCTTTTCTATCCATAAGCTCTACAGTAATAGTTACTGCTCAACATGGTGGGATGAGAGAGAGAGAGACAGAGAGACAGGCAGAGGCAGAGACAGAGAGAGAGTAAACAAGCTAGCTTTTATAATGTATTTCAGGGTCAGTTTGGTGGCTTGGTGGATAGAAAGCCAAATCTAGAGGCTGGAGATCCATACAGGGTTCAAATTTGATCTCAGACATGTTCTATTTGTAGAAACCTGGGCAAGTCATTTAACCCCAATTGCCTAGCCCTTATGCTCTTCTGCCTTGGAACTGATCCTTAGTATTAATTCCAAGAAAGAAGTAAACTTTTAAAACCAATGAACCAACAAACAAATCCATAAGTCTTTTATAATCTAGATTTACTCATTGCATCAGGGTTGCTTTTGTGTAATGGAAAGATTTTACCACTGGCAATTCTGGACTATTTATTCCTTCTCCATCCACCACCACCCCCTACCCCCTGCACTCTTCCTTTTAAAAAAAAATTTGGTCTAGTTTCACATTTTATTAATGTAGAATGAGGAAAGTCCTTCCACCAATGCACTTGCTTTGCAAGTCATAATTTTAGAGAGATGCCTTGGAGCATTAAGAGGTGAAATAACTTGCCCAACATCATATAGTCAATTTATTTTAGAGGCAATGTTTCTTCAAAATTTTTTTGAGGCTGGCCTGTCTACCATGCCATGCTGCTTCTTGGATTCCCTGTAATATTCTTTATTTTCTCCAACATCAGTTTTGTGCACAGTCTCCCTTACTGTCTTGGATTTAGAAAAAAACCTTCAAGACTTCTAAAATAATTCTACCAACAAAGAGTTTGTTAGTTGAGTGGCTAAAGAGAACACACAAAATCATGTCATGTTATTTCATTTTGACTTTTAAAACTCAGTAGTGGACTTCTAACCTTGTAAGACAAGTTTGCTATTCTACCATGTGTAGTTTGCTAGGTAAAGGAAGAAAAATTAATGACTTGACCTATGTCATAGATGGATACTAATTAAATCTGGAAGGAATACTAATAGTCATCTGAGTGGCAACTAGCTGGCTCAGTGGATAGAGCACCAAGTCTGGAGTTGGAAGGACTTGGTTTCAAATGTAGTCTTGGACATTTCTTAGCTGAATGACCCTGTGCACGTTGCTTAAACCCATTTGCCTTGGCCTTGCCTTCTATCTTAGAGTTGTGACTAGGATGGAAGGTAGCAATTAAAAAAAAAAGAAATTATCTAATTTTCCCTCTTCATATTTTAAAAGGCATATCAGAGTCTGTAGTCCTGAGGAATGTCAGGGTCTTTTCTGAAAGTTTGTCTCACATTGTTGATTTATATGTCCCTACTCACAATATCTGGGAAAATCACCAGTCTTCCATTAAATCCACTGAAACCAGCTGTCCCTGTAAGCACGTAGTTCATGACATGAAAGAAGATGAAGCGAAGTAAGTTTTATTGAAAACACTGGAGAAACAGCACAAACAAATCTAATATGGTATCCTCAGATAGCAAAAGAAAGACCTCTGATGAATAATCCTTTCCCAGAGATTTATGTGGAATTCCTAGTTGCTAGCATCTCCAAATATAAGGACTTGACTCCCTCTGGAGCACTGTGTGGCTCCCATAAGATATTTTTGTGGGTTGCTCTTGTGGGATTTTATTTGATGACTTTAATGCTTTGGCACTGGCTGAAGTATCTTAGTGTTCCAAGTAGGTACCCTCAGGTATGGTTCTCTCACAAGGCTGCCTTTTGGCTAGATATGGGGAAACTTTGTTTTGGGGTATGGATTTTGTTACTAAAGGAAAAGAGTTCAAGAATTTTCCTTATGTACATATAAGCAGTGCTGTCCTGGAAACCAGTTGGCTGTGATTAGGAGGAATATAGTTACAATACACTTTTAAGTTGAATCTTCATTATTGACATTTTCTCCATCCCTTTCTTCAGTCTAGACAACCAACAAAGCAATACATTAAATCCTGATTTCTAGTATTTCTGATTTCCAAGGTGTATAAGCTCATACTAAAGATTGAACAATTTAGTCTCAGGAACAGAGTCAGGTAATTAGACTTCATTTGCCTGTTGCAATTTTCCTTGTATGGATTTCTTGGTCATGCATTCTAGTCCCAATGCCATAGTACTAGACCAAGTGCTTCCTCTTACAGAGGTTTTTGCTACCATCACCAACTGTGAAGTTGATTTATAAACACATGATAGATTGATCCCGAGCAGGGTTCTCTTTCCAAGTTTTATCAGTTAATTCTCAGAACTATAACTCAGTAACTCAAATGGGGCATCTACATGGCTTAAATTTGGATGCAGTTACCGATTTCATTTATATCCTCCCATTATCATAGGTACAGTTGAGGTTGGCACTTAGTTAGGAAGAACAATTGATTAGATGGGAAAGCTCCCATTCAGCATGCTTCTTATTCCCTATAAAGCCATTTCCCAGAGTTGCCCTCTCCCCCAAACACCTTGAATTTATAATTTATCTTAATTCAAGTTGCATTTTGGCAGAGTACCTGCCATGGATTACATATTCAGTTGGGTAGGTGGGTGGGGGAAAGTAATTGCCATATGCCATCTTATGAATTTATTGATATATGTGAAGCTCCTATCAAGGGAGCTTCCTTCTTTCTTCTTCTTCCTTCTTCTACCTTCCTTCTACCTTCTTCCTTCTTCCTTCTACTTCTTCCTTCCTTCTACCAATGCAAATCAACACTTTTTTGGGAAACAGATTCTTGGAGAATTGCCCAGGGTAACAGAGAAGTTAAATGACTTGCTCAAATCAAACAGCCAGTATGTCAAAGGTGGGATTTGAATCTAGGTCTTTCTGACTCCCAACACCAGCTTTCTGTCTTCTGAGGTATGATATATACCTCTTAGGGTTTAAATACATGTGCATTAATGTTGGTTTTCTTTTCTTTTTGAAAACCCTTGTCTTCTGTCTTAGAATCAATACTATGTCAGTTCCAAAGTACAGGAGAGGTAAGGGATACACAATTGAGATTAAGTGACTTGCCCAGCATCACACAGGTAGGCAGTATTGGAAGTATCGAGGTCAGATTTAAACCAAGACCTCTCATACATAGGCCTGACTCTCTATCCTCTGAAACACCTATCTGTCCCAATGTTGGCTCTCTTTACTCCCTCCAACAATATTCCCAAGTAGGGGGAAAACATTAAAATGTAATTGGGAAATATTTTAACAAAATAAATGGAAATGCAATTGAACATAGATAATGGTAGCATGTGGTTTTCTAAGTCCATATGTAATCTACAGGTACACTTATTTATGCCTTAGTGTACCTGTTAATATTTGAGTTTGACACCCCTGGTCTATTGTACTTGCTCACAGGAATTAAGAAAGAAACTCCCAACTTCTTCCCAATAACTTCTCTTTAGTAGTAGGAAGGAGTTACTCTAGATAGTGAAGAGGATACAGTGTGACAGGTCTGGAGTGAATCAGAAAGATCAGAATTTAAGTCTAGCTTCAGACAATTATTATCTGTGTGACCCTGGATAAGTCACTTAGATTCTATTTGCATCAAGTTTCTTCAACTGTAAAACTGTAAAAAAAAAAAAGACACCAAAAAAAAATCTCAACTGTAAAATGGGGATATTAATAATAGAACAAATTTTGGATTTTTGTCAGGACCAAATGAGATTGTTTTTAAAAAGCACTTAGTAGTAGTGGCAGCACATAGTAGGTATTGTATAAGTGCTTATTACTTACCATTGATCCTTTCCTTACTCATCTTGGACTACCCCAAATATCTGCTAGTTACTAGCCCAATTCAAAAAAGGTGCTGTTTCTTTCATACCTGCATTAGTTATTGAAGGGAAATTTGTGAAGCTTTCTGAGATTAAACTGAACTATAAAGCCAGGGAAGCAATACAACTCCAGAATAACAGTATACTTCCTTTTCCCTAGCCAGTCTTTTTTTCTCTTCTCCAGATATGTCATATTCATCTTTAGAGTAACTTTGATTCTTTACATAGATCATATCAAAAGTCTGTGTCTGCATGCAGACTGCATCTCTGTATATTCTACAGATTAGGTTGGCTTTTTCCCTGAGGTGGGAATACCAGGCTTTCCTAGGACAGGGCTGGTTTTGAAACCTTGAACTTCTTTTTTAATTGTATTGTAATATTCTATTTACCTGCTTAAATAAGCCCTTAAACTTAGGAATCAAGTCATGGTGGAACATCTGGAGCATAATCAATTAATTAATCAGTACATATTTCTATCTGTCTGTCTGTCTATAATATTTTTTCAATGAAAATTTCTTATTTTTTCTCCAACTAAAATAAGAAAAAAACCTTTGTAACCAATGTATAATCAAGAGAATAAAATTCTACATTGGCCATGCTTACGTGTCTGTCTCATTCTGCCTCTTGAGACCCTTGCCTATCTCCTAAGAGATGAATAGCCTGTTTCCTTACTCTGATTCTCCTAGAATTCTGATTGCTTATTGCATTGATTAGAGCTCTCCAGTCTCAAAGTTTCCACAAGCATCTCCTATGTACTTAATGTGTGCCAGATACTGTGCAACGCACTGGGGACACAAAGATAAAAACTGTAAATTCTATGAATACTTTCTCTCTCACTGAACAGTTGGCCAACAAGCATTTGTCAAGTACCTGGTATGGATCAGATATTGTACTAGGCACTGGGGATGCTGAGTCCAAAGGGATACATTCTTTGTGTAGTTGGTGGTGGCTCAGTGTATAGAGATCCAGGTCTGGAGATGGGTGGTCCTTCAGTCAAATCTGGCCTCATACTTTCTAGCTGTGTGACTGGGGAAAAGTCACTTCACCTCATTTGCCTCAGTTTTCTTATCTGTAAAATAAGCTGAGAAGGAAATGGCAAACCATTCTAATATCTTTGCCGAGAAACCCCCAAATGGAGTCACAGAGATATGAACATAACTAAAACCAACAACAATAGTGTTTAAGTAGGTCATTGCAAAGCTGAGCAGAGTCCAGAAATCAGAGTATACATAGTACATTGCCTCCCTAATTAGTACTTTCAATAGGACTGTTAGCCTTGCAACAGCTGAATTCCCTGGAGCCATATTTCCAGTCTTGTTTTATTTAGTTTGTTTTGTGGTTAAACAAATGAAGTCACAAGCCAGGGTTAGACAACCTTCAGAAGCTAGCATCATTCAGAGTTTACAAGTATTTAACTCTTGTCTCAAGACTGTATGCCTAGAGCAGAGGTCTTCAAACTTACATGATGCTGATAATGCATCCTATTTAGTATTTTTCCCCTAGTGAGTATGCCAGGATAAGGAAGGTTCTGGATTTTCCCCATAGAATCTATGTGACTGCTCCACTAGTCAGGGACAATTGTGGGTCTGATGTCTATCTCTGAAGAGGAAATTTGAGAACATTTCAAGACATAGAATGAATAATTTTCATTATTTTAGATTTAAAAGTTTTTGTACAAACAAAATCAATGTAACCAAGATTAGAAGAGAAATAACAAATAGGGGAAAATTATTGTAAATGTAAATGACAAAGGCCTTATTTTTCAAATATATAGAGAACTGAGTTAAAGGATATGAACAGGGAAATTCCAGCTAAAGGAATCAAAACTATTATCATTTGAAAAAATATTTTAAATAACTATAGATTACAGAAATGCAAATTAAAACAACTGTGAGGTATCATTTCACATCTATCTAATATGGCAATAAATGAAAGTTGTAGTGAATGGGGCAAAATTGGGACACCAATGTGTTGTCGATGGATGAAAAATTTCTAAGGGCAATTTGGAGCAGTGTCCACAGGGCTACAAAACTGCATACCCTTTCATCTGTATCCCCAAAACATTTTAAAAGGGCAAAGGACCTATTAGTACAAAAATATTTAGAGTAACTTTTTTGTGGTGGCAAAAAATTGAAAACTGAAGGGATGTGCATTAGGGAATGGACACATTATGGTTTATGATTGTAAGAAATGATAAACAATATTTTCAGAAAAACTTAAAAAGACCTATTTGAACTCATGCAAAGTAGAGTAAGAAGAACCAAGAGAGCATTGTACAGAGTAACAGCAATATTGTACAATGAAAAACTGTAAAAATTGTGTTATTCTGAGACAATTCTGAAGGATTTATGATGAAGAATAAACTGGTGGTGCCTGAATGCAGATCAAAACATACCCTTTCTCACTTTATTTTATTTGTATATTTTTATTTGGGGGTTTTAGTTTTGTATGAGTTCTCTCACAATGTGACAAAAATGAAAATATATTTTTCATGATGTGTATATAACTCAGATCAAATTGCTTACCCTTTCAGAGATAGGGAGAGGAGGAAACGAGAGACAATTTGGATCTTATAATTTTGGGAAATGTATGCTAAAAATTGTTATTACATGTAATTGGGAATTTTTTTTAAAGACTATAAAAGATCTGTATTGGCAGAAGAAATTTCCTCATTTGAATTTTAGGTAATATATGAAACAGCAGGTCCAGACTACAAGTGAAAAATTAAAATAGATCCTATGGAAGAGTGCTGGCCTTTAAGCTGAAAAATCTGGGCTCTAATATCAGATCTGCCACTGACTTTGTGAAAGGCTGACGGCTGACTTGAGTTTTTCATTTAGGAATTACATAGCTGATTCCTTGGCGACCTTAAATTAATATATATCAGTCTTTTAAGGTGATTCCCTTGTAAGATTGTGGCTGACCACACGGGAGTCTAAAGAATCCTCTCAATAAAACTTTTTCCTTGCCTTTTTACTATACTGTTTCACCACTTAGTCCTTTTTAAAAAAAAAAAAAAACTTGGCTTAAAGACACAGCTGCTAGAACACGTGAGTATAAAAAACTTTTTCTCTTTTCTCCTTAAGTTAAATTGGAATCAGCAGTTTTTTCTTTTTCTTCCCTTTAATCTTAAGGGACAGCTGGGTAGCTCAGCGGATTGAGAGCCAGCCCTAGAGGCGGAAGGTCCTGGGTTCAAATCGGACCTCAGATACTTCCCAGCTGTGTGACTCTGATAGACAGAAAACAGCTGTTTTTAAATCTCAGCAACAGGACTCTAAAGTCCTGGCTGGAAGAACTGTTTCTAAATATCCTTTCCCTTAAGGAACAACTTCCTGGAAAAAAAAAAACCCTGTGGAAAGTTTGTTGCTTTGCCCTGCTCCCCACGTGTTTTGTGAAATTACAAAATATACATATAAAAATGAGTACTACATTCTTTGACAATTATATGGCAGCTGAAGAAGTAGGGGCATTGAGGAATGAAGGATACCTCCAAATTTTTATATTAATAGGTACTGTCATTTTTGTACTCCTCAATACTATATTTAGAGATGAAAAAATAAAAAAATATTGAGGATAAAATAAAACAAAATGAGGATAAAATAAAACAAAATGAGGATAAAATAGAAAATATTGAGGATAAAATAGAAAATGTTGAGGATAAAATAGAAAAAAATGAGGATAAAATAGAAAATATTGAGGATAAAATAGAAAATATTGAGGATAAAATAGAAAAAATTGAGGATACAATAGAAAAAATTGAGGATACAATAGAAAAAATTGAGGATAAAATAGGAAATATTGAGAATAAAATAGAAAAACTTGAGGATAAAATAGGAAATATTGAGAATAAAATAGGAAATATTGAGGATAAAATGGGAGATATGGAAGATAAAATAGGAAAAATTGAGGATAAAATGCAAGCCCAATTAGAAGATCTAAAATGTTTCTTACAGGATCAATGGGCAAACACCCACTCTACCAGAAACAGACCTGTTTCTGAACCTTTGAATGAGGAAATTTCCTTCCCTGAAATAGAGATGGAAAACACCTTCCCTATAGCCCAGTTAACAGACTGCTTCTCTCGTGCAGTGCAAATCTTGTCTGAATTTAATCCCCAAAACCCTTCCCCTGCAATCCCAGCTTCTCATGTTCCTTCTCCTACAGAAAACCAAATTCCAATGCAAGGGAGATCTTGTCCTCCTAGAGAAACCTGTCCTTGTCAAACTGACCCACAGGTGCAAAATTCAACTAGAGGCCTGTTTCCTCTAAGAGAAGTACCTGAAATAGGACGAAATGGGGATGTGGTGACTTTAAGACATAGGATACCGTTTACTCCCCAAGAAATAAATGAATTTACACGAAATATCCCCACATATGAACAAGATCCTTTTCTAGTAACAAAAAAGATGGGAGACATATTTTTTCAATATAATCCGTCTTACAAGGACGTTGAGAGCTTACTACAGGCTTTTTTAAGTGAACGTGAAAAAAATAAAATAATTGCTCATGTCAACAAAACCCGGGGGCGTAATGCAGCACATTGGCCATCTCAGGATCCCGAATGGGACTATAATAATCCTGAGGACTATCTACAACTATACCGTTGTAGAGAGGCCATCCTCACGGCCATGAAGGAATGTGCGGACAGTACAGATAAGTGGATGGAACTGGAAAAAATTAAGCAAAAGGAAAACGAAACACCCTCCAGATTTATGGACAGAATTATCGAGTTTGGGGACAGATACTTAGATTGGGACTTAAATAAAGAGAATAGTTTAAGACAAGTTAGAAGAATCTTTGTAAATAATTCTTGCAAAGTAATTAAAAATTATTTAAAACACAATGCCCAAGATGGTCAGATATGGACCTTGAAGAATTGCGAAAAACAGCTATATATGTTTTTAAGGGAAACGAAGAAAAGGAGAAAGAGAATAATGATGACATGGAGGAAATGAAGAAAAAAATGAGATGTGTAATAGATAGGATAACTAAATTAGAAAGTGGGCATGATAATGAACCAAAGACAATTGCCCCTCTCCAGAAATCCAATTATCAATCCATTACTTGCCACTTCTGTGAGAAGAAGGGCCACAAAATGATGGAATGTAGAACCTTTCTTAAGATGTTTGGAAGGAATACACAGTTTAATAATGGTTTTAGAAATAATAACTATAGAAATTATGATAATGGTTATAGAAACCAGAATTCTAGAAATTATAATAATGACTATGGAAATAACTATAATGAATATAGAAATAAGAACTTTAGAAACCAGAATTATAGAAATAGGAATTGGGAATTTAATGATAATGCTCAAATTGAAGAAAATTTTAATGATAATACTCAACAATATATGAGAAATGGCGCTCGTCCAAAAATTACTCGAGGTGCTAATGATCCTCAGAGAGGTGCCCTTCAGGAGGGTGCCCAGGGAACTTCCCAGTATAATAAAGATGATTCTTCTTAGATTGTATTGATTTTGTTGATATTAATTAACCTTTTTCAGTTTTTTTTTCTCTCCTCTCCAAATAGTAGGAAAGATGAATAGAGAACTTAAGACTATGATTGGCAAATTATGCACTGAGACCCATTTAAAATGGCCTGAAATTCTCCCTCTGGCCCTATTTTATCTTAGAAGCAGGCCTAGAGGAGACTTACATGTTTCACCGTTTGAGATGCTTTTTGGACATCTGCCTATACAGGCTAAGCCTTTCTCCCCGGCTTATACATCGCTATTAGGGGGAGATATTACTATTGCTTCCTATATACAGGTGTTACAGCACAAACTACGTGAACTTCATGAATCCGGAGCTGCAGTACAAGCTGGACCATTAGACTTTTCTCTGCATGACCTGAACCCAGGAGATAAAGTTTATATCAAGAATTTCAAGCGAACTGGAGCAACTCAACCTTCATGGGAAGGACCATTCCAAATATTATTAACTACTCCAACATCTATAAAGATTGGAGAAAGAGACTCTTGGATTCACTGCTCACATGTGAAGAAAGCATCTTCTGCTGAGACTGATTGACTCTATCCTATCATATGAATTGTGACTCTATCTTATCATAAGAATTGGAGATAATAATCCATAGACAAATGGATGCTGGTTTTTTTCTCTCAAGAATATATTGAATTACTGATTTTTTTCTTATTTTTTCTTATTTCTTTCCTTTTATTTTTTTATCAGAATATTTGATTTTTTTTCTCATTTTTTGTACTGAAAGTACACATAATTAATATTAATATTTTTTCCCTGCAGTAATACAAGTTAATATATATACTCTTGCTATAATATCAATATATGCCTAAAAGCTTTAAACTATGGGAACCTGCCATTTATTGATAAAATATTATAGGACTGTGATTAATGTTTGTGTCTGATTCCAGGAAAAGGGATAAAAACAAGGAGCACAGACTAAACCTGAATAGTGCCAATAGAGCACACATGAAATATTAAAGTGAGACTCAAGGTTGCGACGCTTAACTTATGTTTAAGTCGTAGGACTTCCTTGTATCTACACTCTTTTTGAAGTACTCAAACAAGTACAAAGCTTGACTATCATGCTGGCTCCCTATATCTCTGAAGGAAAAAAAAATCAGACAAGGGAATGACATTTCCCCATCAAAATAGAATTCTAATTCTTTTCTTCTTATATTATGGCAACTTCCTGTAGTCTTGGCTACAAATGTCTATGTGAAATATTACTGCATTCTGTCCTACATACTTGTGGGATAGAAATTACTTTAAACTGGACCTATACAAGGCCTATTTTGAATTTTTCTTATGTTTTTGATTATTTTTCTATTCTTTTGATAATTGACACATACACCCCCATAACTGAACATTGCATTCTGAGCTAAACTTGATAATTTTTTTTTAAATACTTACTTCAGGGGGGATTGTATTTTAATTTGAAATCTAAGAATTTTTGAATTTTTTTTGTTTGAGATTTTATTTTTATAAAAATCCAAGACTTTTGTTTAAGATTTTACTGTTATAAAAAATTTTCAAAGATTTTGATTTTGTTCGAGAAAAGATCTTCAAGAAAGAAGCTTGAAACTTTTATATCCAGAGAATGAACTGTTGCAGAAAGATGCCGAAAACCTACACTTCATCAAGAAGATCAAGAATGAACTTTGGATGTGATTGATTGGACTGAACTTTTGATTGAACATTTATTGTAACATTTATGCCAAAAGGGACTGCCCCTAATTTGGCTTTCTGTCAATGCGCCTAGCAAACATTGGTTTTGCTTTCTTTTCTTTTCTATTTCCTCTCTCACTATTCTAATTTCTCTTAGAAAATTGAATATTGTGTATATCTTTAGTTAGAAGTGAATTTAGAACTACAAAATGATTATGTTAAATGATCAATGGGGAGACTAGTCTCCCAATGATCATCAGGGGGGATTGTAAACCTCAAATTTCCTTAGACTTATAATTGTTGAAAATTTCACCATTGGGATATTTCATACTTGGAAAATTTCTTACTGATAGTCTATTGGAATGGGAACTCCATTGGCATGGGAGGTTCCTTCTCTTCCCTTCTTAAGATTACTTTAGGACAGAAACCCTTTGCTGAACAATGGAAAGGACTTTGACCTATGCTTGAGCATAGAACAGGAATTTCTTTGGGTCTTGATTGATTTTAGAATTGATACAATGGAGATACTTGGAATAAATCTCCACCCTATTCAGTCCTAATAGGATTGAGTAAGGGCTGCAGCCTAGATCAAAATTTAATTATTCCAATCTCTACCATACTCAAGTTAACAGGATTTAGAAAGGGCTGTAGCAAAGGAGTATAGATTTAATCATTTGAAAAATATGACCTTCAACAGACATGTGCAAAAGCCAGAAACCTCTGGGCGGTCCTGGGTTAAGCGAGAGCCTCCATTGACAGGGAAATTGATGAAGAGTGATTGGTAGATGTGAGGACTGAGGGGAGGCAATTTGGATGGTGTCCTTAAAGATAGGAGGGTCTGGAGACTGGAGGAGAGAGGATTGAGTTTTTGGTCGGTGTGGTTCCTGGGCTCGGAGGAAGCTTGCTCGGAAGGAAGCTGAAGGTGGGGGCCTCTGAGACTGTTTCTCCATTTTTGGACACGTGAGTGAAAGGGACTGATCTCTTTTCTTTGCCCCAGCTATCTAAGGGCTTGGGCCTTTTGGCCCAGCCTAAACAGAAGGGGTATTTAAGCCCAATTCCCTTCTCTCCCCTTTCTCTCTCTATATATATCTCTAATTCCTTTCTTGCTCCTATTGTAATTAAACTCCAAAAAAAGGCTGACGGCTGACTTGAGTTTTTCATTTAGGAATTACATAGCTGATTCCTTGGCGACCTTAAATTAATATATATCAGTCTTTTAAGGTGATTCCCTTGTAACACCAAGATACTTTCATGAAATAAGAGGTTGGAAGCTACTTATGTAGACTGGCACCAACATTAGATTTGGAATCAGAACATCTAATTTGATAACTAGTCTGTTATTTACTACCTATGTAACATGAATTCAATTTAATAAATATTTTTGACAAAAAATCTAAATGAGTCATTTTTAGTTTTAAAACCCCTGATATGACAATTAGATCAATAGTTCTCAAAATGTGTATTGCAAACTTCACCAAATATGTCATGAAGCTCATTTTTCCATTGAGATATTTCGCATGCTCCAGCTCCTGCCCCTAACTGTAGTTTGCTGCCTACTTTTCCTATGTGGCAATGGGAAACTCACAATAGGAATTTTATCTGAGGAAACACAAAATAGCCTCCTTCACTGCTGCAAGTCTTAGAGAAGAAAGAAGAGGTTGAAGGGATTAAAAGGGAGAAAAAAGAAATCCCTAGATTGATTAATGGGTCAGGAGACCTGGCTGCCAAGGAATCCTTCTTTGGCATTCAACTTCAATGTGAACATTGTGTGCTGTGAGTCTATCTGGCAAATATTATGCCCCGAAGGGCGGGGATGGGTGGGATTGAGAATCACTGGACTAGATGAATTTTAAGGACCTTTCCAACTTAAAAATTCAGTGTTTATATAAAGCAAAATTAAAATCTTTTTTTACAATGTTTATGTGAAACTTTTAGCATTCAGAAATATAAATTTTCCATTGCAAGAATCCTAGTTAGAATCTGAATTCATAGCCCATAGCAATGTTTTGGAATATGTTCCTTGAAAACTCAACTGTTATTTCATTTTACATATGTATGGTATAGTAATTATTTAATAGAAGGCAATAAATACACTCATACATTAACTGATACTGGATAGTAACTTTACATGTTATATTCCTTAAAAATTTCTTATGAAATTTGGTTTAATGTGTTACAATATTACATTATTCATTATCCAGAATTAACTCTTCCTAATCAAGCCTTAGAATTTAACTTTCTCATGTAAATTATTATTTTTTGAGTAAATTTTTAGTTTCTTATTTCCAGAACAAAATATTTCTTTGTACTAACATTTTTGTTTTACTCACGGTAATACTGATATTGGTTCTAATGTCCTTCAGTGGGTAATGGAGAGAAAATAGGGCAATATGACTTACTTCTTTCTCTCCTTGTAGACTAATGACAACTCCTAGGCATGTTTCCACTGGTTATGTAAATTAAAGTGAAAAGCTCTGGCCTTGTCTATGCTGGCAAATAAATAGTATGATGTTTAGAACCAGCTACCTCCTTGGGCTTCCAGTTCCTACTTTGAATTGCCAGTGGTAGTAAAGGAGTAGAATTCTGTGCTGAGGTAACCTGCATAGAATTACCTTGTTCCTTTATATTCATAGAAAGCTGGAATTTGAAGAGTCTTTAGTGGTCATCCAATTTTCAATTTACTGATAGATTTGTATGTCCAAATCTCACATCTCTGATACTTACTGTATGACTCAAGAAAAGTCACTTTAACATTTTTGGGCTTGTGTTTCTTCATTTTCAAAATGAGAAATGTGGATTAGAGGATCTCTAAAGTCCCTTCTTACCTGTAGAACATATAATCAAGTAATTAGAGTAACTAGAACATGTTCATTAACAGGAAACATTACTCTCTCACAAAGTAAATTCTGCCTGCCATAAAATTAAAACAAAATAAACAAACAAATAAAAACCAAATAGGCCACTTGGTGCAGAAGAATGAGGAAAAATATTTCTACCCCTTTGGGCTTGCTTTTTCTGGTGGGCAAATTTGAAATCATCTCTAAATTATATTCTAGTTTTAAAATTTTTATAATTGCTTTAATCTTCTATAATTTTGAGTAATTCACAGGATCTAAGATTTTTTTTTATCTGAAAGGGAACGTAAGAAACATTTAATCCAATTTAATTTTGCAGATGAAGTGATTGAAGGCCGGAGAGTGAGGTGTGAATTATGTAAGGTCACAAACATAGTAAATAGCCGGGCCAGGATTGAAACCAAAGTGCTGTAACTAGAGGTCCAGTTCATCACACTGCTTCCTACTTTAATGTTGTAAATGAGCTAAATGAATCATAATTATCATCTAATTAATCACAGAATTATAGAATCATAGAGAATTTCAAGCTAGAAGAGACCTTAGCATAGTTTTTAGTGTTAACAATATTTTCATACCTGCTTGAAATTTCATATGATTTTGACCCTCAAAGTTTTTTAGAAATTCAAGATTGTCGTTAGGTTTTGTAGAAATAATGTATGATTCCTGAAGGTTCTGAAAAAACCTATCTGACACATAAGAAAAAGTTAATTCTTGATTGATTTTCTTCTGTAAAATTAAGAGCTTGGAATAATTGACTTTTTAAGTCAATATCAGTTTTAATATTACGTGATGCAATAATATTCTTTTCTTTTCTTTCTTACCAATCAACACTATTTGTTCTAGCTAAACTTTTTAGTTGAAAGATAAAAGTCTAGTGATCCATTGCTTTTCCTTAGACCACATTTCTGTTGATTTTTTTTTCCTGACATGATATATCTTTGATTTCACAGTTGCCAGATAAATCAATTCAACAAGCATTTATTAAAATGCTTATTACCTGTCAGTCATTGTGCTAAGTGATAAAGATACAAATATAAACAAAAATGCAGATCTGCCCTCAAAGAACTTACACTGGAATAAGGGAAATCACATGATAGGGAGGCTAAAAAAATAGAGGGAGGAGAGGGAAGAGAAAGTATTATGTAGCAGATATGATGGCCAAATCCAGACAATAGAGGGATAGCTGATTTGGACCCTTCCTCAAAATGGAGATTCTGAGAAGAACTCACTAATGGAAAAAGTAGCCCATAGGAGCTGAGTCAGGGGCAACTGAGGCATGGTGTCATAGCTCAGTTTCATTCCAATTCATTAAATTCACCTTCTGTTTTCTAGAAAGCTTAGGCAGATTTAAGTGGAAATTTGGACTTAGGCTTCATTTGACCATTTAATAGACATGTGACTTTGGGTAAATGACTTCATTGCACTGAGAGGCAACATTGCACAGTAGAAAACAATGTTCAGTTAGTGTCTCTGGATTGAAATGCTAGGTCTGCTCTTTTAATTTTTGAACTTCAATTTCCTTTTTTTTTTTTAAGAGTGACACATTGACTGGGTATTGAAGAGGGACTGATTCTAAGAGACTGAGGTTGGTATGGAGTAAATTCTAGGCACAGATAAGTAACCTCTTCACAATCATGGTGGTGAGAGATGGCATGTTAACTTTAAGTGGCAAGTAGACCAGTCTGGCTGATGGAATATAGTAAATGTGAAAAGTTGGCATTCATACACAGCCTTATCTCTCTCACCTTCTTATTTCAGATGCCGCATTTTAAAGGATAAAAAATCAAGGATAAGAGCAGAGGCAATGGGGATAAGCAGTTGAAGAAAGAAGGGAAGCATAGGCTTGAAGTGGGAATTATCTCGAATTTTAAAAACCTCCAAAGGACCCCTTTCCCTTTTTCAGTGTACCATGCTTTTTGCTTTCATATATATATATATATATATTTTTTTTTTTTTGCCAGGAACAAGTCTCAGAATTCCATCTCTTATAGCGATTCACTAAAAAAAATTGTTATTCATCTCTTTTCTGTTGTGTTTGACAACTTGTGACTCCATTAGGGTTTCATGGCAAAGATACTAAAGCGATTTGTCATTTCCTTCTCTAGCTCTTTCTACAAATGAGGAAACTGTGGGAAACAAGGTTAAGTGTTTTGCCCAAAGTCACACATCTAGTAAATATCTGAGATCAGATTTGAATTCAGGCTCATTCACCGTGACACTCATCTGCCCTCACTAAAAAATAATCATATAAAAAGTACAATCATACATTAAGGAAAACCGAGACAAAATGATTAAAAATCTCACATTCTTATAGGTGTCTGTTTGAGTATTTTCTTTTAAAAATTCCCTTCTTTTCCTTTGCAGCAATGATCCAAGAACAGAAGCTAAAACCCTGGATATGGAAGCCTTTAGGATGCTGGTGCTAACCACTCAATAAATTTACATTATGTGTTTCAGACAGAAATTTTCCTTTATTAACTGCAATGCAGCAATAGAACTCAAAAGTTTTCTGCAGACATAGAACACTGAAAGTAGCCTCATAATACTATACAGCATTTCCAGAGATGATACTAGAGCTTTAATGCCAACCATTAAACTGAAAGTGATACTTACATGTCCTTATATTTAGACACCAAATAAAGGCACCTCATGTGTGAATAAAGTAATGACTGATTCTTTTTTTAAGATCTTTATTAAATCAATGCATCACATTTAGTTAACTTTTTTACATTTTGTTTTATAATGAAAACTGATTTTGAAAATAAAACAAGGTATTTATTCAGTGCCATACCTATCAAACTACCAAAAACATTTTTATAGAATTAGAAAAAATAATGAGTTCATATGGAAGAACAAAAGATTAAAAATATCAGGGAAACTAATAAAAAATATGAAGGATCAATGCCTAAAAGTACCCGATCTTAAACTACTATAAAGCAGTGATCATCAAAATAATATGGTACTGGCTAAGAGACAGAAGGGTGGACCAATGGAATAGACTAGGGGTAAATGACCTCAACAATCTGGTGTTTAATAAAACCAAAGATCCTAGGTTTGGGATAAGAACTCACTATTTGACAAAAACTGCTGGGAAAATTGGAAAACAGTATGTCAAAAATTAGGTTTAGATCATTATCTCATACTCTATACCAAGATAAATTCAAAATGGGTATATGACTTAAATATAAAGAGTGATATTATAAATAAGTTAGTTGAACATAGAATATTATACCTGTCAGATCTATGGGGAAGGGAAGAATTTAAGATCAAGCAAGAAACAGAGAACATTACAAGATGTAAAATGAATAGTTTTGATTTTTATATTAAAAAAAGTTTTTGCACAAACAAAACTAATGAAACCAAAATTAGAAGGGAAGCAACAAATTGGCAAAAATTATAACACAATTTTCTAGTAGTCTAATTTCCCAAAATATATAAGGAACTAAGTCAAATTTACAAGAAATCAAACCATTCACCAATTGATAAATGATCAAGGGATATGAATAGGCAGTTTTCAGATGAAAAAATCAAAGCTATCAATAATCATATGAAAGTGTTCTAAATCCCTCCTGATTCGAGTAATGCAAATCAAAACAATAGTTTTCACTCTTAGCAAATTGACCAATATGACAGAAAAGGAAAATAATAAATGTTGGAGTGGATGTGGCAAAATTGGGACACTAATGCATTGCTGTTGTAATTGTGAATTGATCCAACTATTTTTGGAAGGCAATTTGGAATTATGCCCAAAGGGCTTTAAAAGAGTACATATCCTTAATCCAGAAATACCACTACTATGTTTGTCCCCTAAAGAGTTAAAAAAAAGGGGGGGATGGACCTGTTTGTACAAAAATAAAAGCTGTGCTTTTTGTTGTGGCAAAAAATTAGAAAAAGAGGGATTGTCCCCTGTTTGGGGAATGGCTGAACAAATTGTGGTATGTGGTATGATGGATTACTATAGTGTTATAAGAAGTGATGAACTGCTTGCTTTCTATAAGAATTGGAAAGACATCCATGAACTGATGTGGAGCAAAATGAGCAGAACCAGGAGAATATTGTACACAGAAACTGATACATTGTGTTAAAATCAAATATGAGAGACTTTGCTACTAATTGCAATGCAATAATCCAGGACTGTCCTGAAGGATTTACAAGAAAGAAGGTAATTCACATCTAGAAAAATATCTGTGGGAGTAGAAATCCAGAAGAAAACATATGATTTATCATTTTCATTTATTGGTATACGATATGGGTTTTTGATTTTTAAAGATTATTACAAAAATGAATAATGTGGAAAGAGTTTTTGAATGATAATACATGTATAACTCAGTGGAATTGCTTGTCAGCTTTGGGAGGGGGGAGGAAAAAGGGGAAGGAGAGAACATGAATCATGTAACCAAAAAATATTTTTAAAAATAAAAATAAAATATTAAAAATAAATAAAATAAAACAAAGGTATTGTTCACTGTGACATGTTAGTAATATTAATATTTCTATTCAGGAAGTCTTCCAAACAACTTCTTTTACCAATTTAATTTTTCCATGGTAGACATCATGGGAGATGGTAAAGATCACAACCTTCAGTGATTGCTTGGGTTGGAAATGTAAGATAATAATAATAACAATAATAATGTCCAATAACTTCAAGCATTATATTTAGAGTTTATTAATAATCACTTGAAGTAGAAAGAATAAAAACCTAATTATCTAACAAAATAAGACTATGTGATTAAATTTTTTTCCCTGGCCCAAAGCCAGCTTCCACAACTGCCAATCACAGGAAGAGAGAGTGAGAGGTAGGGTTACCCAAAATTCATATCCTCTCTATGTTAGCATGCAACGTGAGAAGGAACATGGGATACTGGGAATAGTAGTTCTTGGGTTCAAATTTTAATTACAAAATCCCCCCCCCCTAATTCCCATGGGAAATGAGGGTATAGAAATCTCCCAGATTTACATGCCTAGCTTCATCATGGAATCAGTACATATTATGAACTTATATTCTAAAGATCTTCAACTAGAGGTACATACAATAATGCACTTTCTAATGGGAAATTATAATAAATTGGGGATAAAAGGGAAGTAAAAGAGAAAGAGAACCAAACCTATGATTGCTAGGCACATTGACAAAAAGCCAATAAGGGCGCAGACCCCTCAGGTATAAGAATTTACATTCAAAATGAATGCATTCAATCCCCAATACTTCAAGATGTTTTGGTGCAGTTTGTGGTTTCTGCAAGCATCTTCATGGTGCCTTCTCCAAACAGTTCACTTTCTAGATACGGGTAGGTAGCAAGTTTCTTATCCTAAAATTACTTTCAAACAAGAAAAAGTTTTATAAATCTAGAATTTTGTGACAATTATATAATGCCCCCTGAGGAGAGTGTTGACAAACACACGGAGCACTCAGGGATACATGGCTGAGTTATGAGGTATGAGAATTAATTGTTAAAAGGAAGTCAAAAAACACTAAAAAAAACCCAAACAAATAGAAGAAAAGAAAAAAGGTTGAGCTGCAGACTATGCTTATGTATGACTACATCAGAATCATAACATGTCCATATTTTTTTAGTTCAATTTAAAAACCTCTTATTGAGTGTTTAATCTGGGGATAACAAAATGACTTGAAATAGAAATATTTTGTCTTTGACCTCATGGAGGTTAACTTATTATTTTTAATTTACCCCCAAATCAGAGTCACACCATTCATCTTTCTTTTTTAAGCATGAGATTCCTTCTTAAATCTCCCTACACTGCTAATATGCTAATGAATAAACAAAAGGGTAATTACCAAAGATAAAATAGATAAATTGGATTACATAAAACTGACAAATTTCTGTATAAAGAAAAGTAATGTATCTGGGATAAGAAAGGAAGACTGTTGAATGAGGAGAAATCTTTGTATTTAATTTCTGAGATAATCCTTGGTTATACAAGATATATATAGAACTGATACACGAGATAGATAATAAAGAGGTCTAAGTATGTCAACAATTAATTTTCAAAAAAAGAACTGCAAGGCATTAACAGCCATGTGAATGCTAGTGTCATTGATAAGAGAAATGCAACTCAAAATAATCCTTAGATTTCTTCTCAAACCTTTCAAATTGTCAACAATGAAAAAACTGGGGATAGTAAATGTAGAAGAGACTGTGGAAAGACAGAGACACTATTGTATTATTGATGGAGATGTGATTCAATATAACTATTTTGGAAAGTAATTAGAATTATACGAATAAAATGACTGATACATCAATATCTTTTAGGCCAGAGTTTTCACTACTTGGTATATAGCACTTTTTTTGGTAGCAAAGGACCTGAAAATTGATGTCCATCAATTGGGAAATGACTAAAGAAATTGCAACATGTTAATGTAATGAAATATTAATGTCATATAAGAAATGATAAGCATGTAGATTATAAGGGTGGCATGGAAAAACTTAAGTTATCTGATTTAGCATACAATAGAGTAAAAAAAAAAAATATATATATATATACAGTGACTACAACAATGTAAATGGAAAGCAAAACAAAATAATGAAGTGAATGTTGCAAAATCATAAAGAATGAGCGTGCGCCCAAAGAAGAAATATAAAAAGACAACCTCCACCCATAACTTTGCAGAGATAGGAATTCCAGAGGTGTAGAATATTGCATATATTTTTAGATTTTTCCCACATATTGATCAATTTTGCTGATTTTTTCTATTCCTCAATTTTTTTTCTTTAAACATGCTCTTTGTTATAGGGGATAATTTTATGGGAGGAGTAGAGAAGGCACACTGGCAAAAATTAGGTAACCTAAAAACAAAAGAGCTATATATACATACATACATATCTAGAGTAAGCGTACACACATATACACAAATATGTATGTATTTATATATGCTGTCATAATGGTCCAAGGGTGAAACTCCATAATCAGTATGATGATCCCATGAGTGGAGGGAAATGCTAAGTCAAATAATTCATATGAATAAGTTCCCTTAAGAAGTGATTATGTAGTCAGAAAAGAAACAAGGCCCCCAAATTAAGCATTTAGTAAGGAAGACAAAAAAACGAGATAAATAAAAGAAAAAATTTGGGCATGTGGAATACAAATAAAATTTAGTATAAAATGCCAGTAGTGTTTTATTGTACCATCTTTCTACAACCTCTCCAACACTGTTTGCAACTTTCGTCATCTTTGCCAGTTTGCTGTGTAAAGGTGAAAGTTTCTATTCCGCTAGCAATGGTCTAGACTACCTGATTAAGCCAATCAATCAAAAGTATAGAGTAAGTGTGAAAAATCTTGGTCAATTTGAGAAGAATGAAGTTCTTTGATCATTTGGATAATGACAGATGATGTCACACTGGAAATATTTTGTGATTGGCTAAAGGAATGAATCATACATGTCTTTGGGCACAATCTATAATGTTATATTTCATTTCCATTGCTGTTGAGTGGTTTTTAAGTCATGTCCAATTTGTTTAAAATTAAAATTATATCTTAAATAATTAAAAAATATATTTTAAGGAGGTTTATTAAAATGATCATTAGAAATCAAGGAATAAAGAGGGTACAAAATAAAAACCATGTGCCAATGGCTGTTTAGCCATTTCAAAATCACCACCTTACCACCATCAGCACTGGCTGCAAGCCAAAAGAGGAAGAGCAGGGCAGCTTCCTGGATATTTATTCCCTGTCTACAGGAAGTACGTAGTGACAGGAAGTCAGTGGGCTCTCAGGAAATGTAGTTCCCCTTTAGGGTAACAGATTTTTCAATTATACAGTTGTGATCCTCCCCCCCACCCCCCATTTGTAGTTTTCTTGGTAAAGATACTTAATTCCCCAGCTCATTTTATTGATGAGGTAACTGAGGCAAAAAGAGTTGAGTGGTGTGCCCAGGGTCACACAGATAGTGGTTGAGTCCAGACTTGAACTCAGTAGGATGAGTCTTCCAGATTCCAGTTCTGGCACTCTAGCCACTTTGCCACCTAGCTGCTGCTTTACTGCTGCCATATTGGAAACAGTGTTTCTCAGTCCTGTGCCCTTTGATTCTTAATGTTTATAGGTCTGTCTGTGTAGTGATTGTCAGTTTGCAAATGGTTGCCTGCTTACTAGGAAAGACTTTAAGAAATCAAATTCTTGAACTGCTAATGTCTATATAACTAGTCTCTTTGGTGAGACATGACATGACCTTATCATTATGTATACCTTCTAGTGACCATTTTTTCTTTTGATAAGGCCTTAATTAACTCTAGACAAACAAAAAGCATTCAGAATATATTTCCAGCCTAGTTTACTAAATAAAATGCAGACAGTAGACAAGATTCTAAAAAAGTTTCTCTTCTTGATTGGCAAAAAGAAAAATGTGCAATTAGAAAAGGCTTCAGGTAACCAAAATACTGTTTTTGTCATCTTACTGAATTTTTATTTATGAAAGGACTTTTATTAATAAGAAACTAAAGCAAAGGCATTCAAAAATTCCTTGTTCATATGATATAGATTTAGGCAGTGGACCAGTTGTTGACCCCTGATCTAGATCAACCCCTTCTTTTAACAAATGAGTAAACTGAAGCACAAATAGGTAAAGTGATTTGCTCAAGGTCACACAGAAAGTAATTATTACCAGCAGGATTTGAACCTGATTCTTTTAATGCCAGAGCCAGTGCTCCTTCCAAGAAGAATTTCATTGGTAGAGATAACACACTTCCAAAGTGAGGGCTAGGGACTGATCTTGTGTTTTCATTGGCATAAAGGATTCCTTTTACTAATTAGATTCAGAAGATTCCCTGCAGCATCTAGTCTTAGAGAATTAATCACCTATAGCAATGATTTCAAATTCAAATAAAAATGGTACAGATCCCTGTGGCTACATATTGACTTAGAGAAACACATATTAACGTAATCTATGTTTTGTTGTATTTTTATTTAATTTGTTAAGTATTTCCCAATTTTATTTTAATCTGGTTCATTTCACTGTTCTGGACCCTGGGCTACATGTTTGACTTCTCTAGTCTAAAGCAATAATGGGCTAAGCAGTTTGCCTAGAGTCACTGAGTCAGGTGTTAAGGTTCCTTTCAGCTCCACAATGAGAATGCTAGGTGTCTCAGTGTGGATAGACTGCCAGGCTTGGAACCAGGAAGACTCCATTTCTGAGTCCAAATCTAGCTTCAAACACTAGCTATGTGACCCTGGGCAAATCACTTACCTATTTGCCTTGATTTCCTTATCTATAAAATGAGCTGGAGAAACAAATGGCAACTCACTCTAGTATCTCTGCCAACAAAACCCCAAATGGGGTCATGAAGAGTCAGGCCTAAAAAAATGCCTGAACAACAGCAAATGATCTGGTTATTCTTTCATTCATCCCCATTATTTTTGATATGAGGAAACAGAGACTAAGAAATCTTAAGGGACTTGTCCAAGGACCCAAAGGTAGCAGAGAAGTCCTCTAAATCCAATTTTTCTGAGAGTAAATCTAGTATTCTTTCTACTGTGTATGCTACATTGGATTAATGGTTAACAGGGACACATTTTTGGATTGGCTTTAAACTGTGCATATATTTTATACAATTTTTTCAAACATTTCTTATAGAACATTTTGAATGACTATACATCATATTCTGTCTCTGATTTATGACTTTTTGTTATCATTCTCAATTCTAGTCCTGAAATCCTTCGTTTTCTTTTATTTGGAGTATTGATGAGGACATTTTGATTTCCCCTTGTAAAGGCTTACTGATACATTTCCTTTGTATTTTCTGGAGCACTCAAGCAGTTGGGATCAAATTCTCACACAGTGAACATTCTGGGGGTAAATTCAAAAGATGAAACTCTGGTTTTTATCTGCAATAGAGAAATGAGGCTTTATAAATAATGTAAAGAAAAAAACTTTTTTTCAGGGTAAAAGATTGGAGCTCAGAAATAGCCAAACAGAATCTCTAAAATAAAAACACTGAGAAGTTCAACTGAATGAAGCTAGTCCCATGACAATTGCTAGTGAGGGACAGATTTTATAGAAGCATCAGCTGAAAGGCAAAAGCAGGAATTAAAATGGGAACAGGAGCTGGCTATTCAATCATAGGAAGTGTAAGATGTCCTTTCAGGCTAGGAGTCAGCTAAATTAATTGGGAAAGTGGGAGTTCTAGGGACTTTTCTGGATTTGTTCTTTGGTCACAAAAACTCATCCTCTGCTTGTGGACCTTTCAGTGTCCTTTATTAGTATTCAATTTAAAGAGGAAGTCTAAACTGTAGATGCTTAGATGTGGTAGAGATTTAGGGCGGGGGAAAGAGGAGAGAAAAAGTCCAATATAATAGCATGACTTTTTGCCATGCCAATGAAAGTCATAAAAATGATCTTGAACTAAGTGTACGTCACATTAAAAAAATAAATTGACCCTGGAAAACTGTATATGCTTTCTTTTGAATGATCTCATGTTGGCCCTGGGTCTTAGCTGCTCTACTCGTTTTTTTTTTTGTGTATAACAAAACAGATATGGCTCCAAGAAATGAGGAAGATAAACCATTTAAAATCATGTCCTTATTTTGTTTCTGAAATCCGAGTTAGTTATTCAACAGAGAAATTTCCCATTACCTTGGATTTATTTCTGTATAAAGTCAATGGAGCAATCTCCTGAGGAAAAAAAAAATTAAAATGCCTATTTTCCCTCTGAGTTTACAATCTTAGTGCTAATGACAGGGTTTTACTCTCTGATAAAAGACCTGAATCTCTAAACAGATCCATATTGAAGCTTCACTCAAGGATCTGCCCTGAATCAAATAAAAGTTTAGAGCTTTCTTGAGTGGCATAAATCTAAATAGTCTCTTTAGTGTTTCTAAAATTAGATATTTTGTAACTCGTCAGAATCAAAATTTCATTCATTCTTTTGTTTTTTTTGTTGCAGTTAACTGGATCTTGCCACAATTAGAAATCACATTACCATATATTTAGAGAGTATCTATCTATCTATCTACTTACCTATCTATCTATCTATCTATCTATCTTTATATCTGTCTATCTGTTCATCCATATGTCTCCCTGTCTTTCTAGCTCTATTTCTCTATCTCTATGTAGATCTATATCTCTCTCTATAGACTGAGATAGAAGATACATATATATATATATATATATATAGTTATACATAGACATATATTTCAAAATGTGGAATTATGCTTTTTTATTTATGAGGCAAAACAAGACAGGAAATTCCATGTAGAACTCTAGTGAGGGTAGAGGTTTCATACAGTATTACACAATTCAAATTGTTTATGCTTTAGTGCAACATTCAAAGTCACACAAAAAATGATCTTAATGGAGAGACAATAAGACAGAATTATATCAAGAATGAGGAATAAAAAAATGTGATGTTTGACTGTAAAGTCTAAATGTTAAAGTTTCCTGGTATACCTTTTTGGAATCAGAAAGATATAAATATATACATGCATATACATATGTATTTCTATATATATATACATGTATATTCACATATAAAGATTTACATATACATAATCACACAAATATGGATAGAAATGCACATAAATATACATATACACCTGTATGATATAGATAATAATTATCAGTCATTGTCATCATAATTCCTATTCCCACTCCCCTCTTCTCTTATTCCTGTCCTCTTAAAGACCCCTTGTGCCATCCACATCTCAATCCTGTCCCCCTCTGCAATTTCTATTCCATAATGAATCAACTACTCTTCTTTCTGGGCATTTTCTTCTATTCTGCCTTCTATCTTTTTGTTCTTACTGAGAAATGACTTTTATCCAAATGACACTGACACTCCAATATTCACTCTGGCACTAGCATAAGCTTGGAATACATCTTGATCCCCATTGCTAGACTCTATCTCCTTTTACTATTGTCACTCAGCAAGTTCTCTTTGAAGTTTCTTCTATTAAATTCTCCACCTTATTCAAATCATGGTGAATGGCATGTACTGACTCCCTAGTTCATTCTCTTTCCTTTCTCAAGATGTTCAGCATCTGGCTCATTGTTTTTTCTCTTCTCCTTAACTCTTACCCTTAGACCAGTTAACTTCTACATCCCTTTAAATCCATAAACCAGTCCATGACTTTATCTCAAGTGCATGCAGAGATCTCATCATTTTCTACAAATGTTCTATCTCCTTAATCAAAATAGAAATCACTTTATTGTTCCCTTATGTGATCTTCATCACAGTGCCTGGCACAGAGTAGATGCTTAATCAGTTCTTGTTGATTGTTGCATGTCTGATCATAATCGTTGTAATATGATCAATATTTGCTACAATCCTTGACCTGGAGGCTTGATTGGTTTTCCCTGAAAGGCAAATAAGTCATTCCTTTGACTTTATTGGTTCAGGCTACAGCCATTGTCATTAATTTATAATATTCATGATAATTATATCCTATATGATTAATATTATATGCATGTATATATGTCTCCATCTAATCTCCATTCATGGTCTTTTCCCTGAGACTCAGATATGCATCACCAACTAACTGTACAATGAACATTTTAAATTATGTCGGAGAGTTCTCAGAATCAACATATCTAAAATAAAACTTACCCAACTCAACAGCAAACTGACTGCCATATATGGTCCTAAGGTTCCTTGCAGGAAAGACAGGAGGCAGCATATTCCAGGCAAGTCAAACCACCACCACTATCTTCACCACCATCTCTCTTCAGAAACTGATGGACCCAAGAGTTTTGACAATAGCCATGATTCTAGCTTAGTGTGGTCAGTTATCACCCTTCAATACAATCCCTATGGAGATGCCTTTTGGGAACTGCTCTATAGGTCCTATAGCCACAGGGACCAAAGACCCAGAAAAAAAAAAGTCTCAACATCAAAGTCTTTGGCATTATTATATGGTCAGTTTTGGAAATGGATAGAATAAAATCATTAGAAATTACATTTTTAAAAGAGGCATTGCCACATGTTTTGCTGCTATATCCTAAGCACTCTGGGACCTTTTTTTTCCAAGTTGCATCTAAAATATTTTATATATATATTGTATTTCTTTTTAGAATGTGGGCTTTTTGAGAGCAAAGACTGACTTACTTTTTTCTATTTGTATCACCAGTGGTTATCACAGTGCTTTACATGTGATAAGCACTTAATAATGCTCTATTTATTTGTTTATTCATTTATTCATTAATTCATTGGAACTTCCCTATCCTTATCAAAGGTATCACCATTCCTCTAGTCTCTCAGGTATATAACCTATATATTACCCTGGAGTCTTCATCATCCCTCAACCCACATATCCAAATGCTTGTCAAATCTTGTTTATATCTTTAATAATGCTTTCATTCAAGTTCCTCTCTTTATTCACACAGTCACCTAATTTAGACCCTCATCATCTCTCACCTAGATTATTGCAACAGCCTCCTCAGTTTTTTTTTCCTCTTTTGCCTCAGATCTCTCTTTATACCAGTCTAATCAACATGGTTCTCCTTACATAAAGAAATGACCATCATAATGCCTTCACCTCCCCCAATACAACCTCAATAAAATGCAGTGGCCCATCTTATTTTCTCCAAGATAAAAGACAAGTTCCTCAGTTGAGTTTTTAAAGTTCTTTACAATTTAGCCCTAACCTATCTTTTCAGACTCATTATAAAATGTCTCAAATGACTTGTACTCTACAATCCAAACAAATGGACTTCCTTTTTTTCTTTTCTTTTCATATAACTCTCCCTCTCCTATCTATAAGTCTTTTCATTGGTTCTCCCTGACTAATGATCCTTTTCACATAGTCCCTTCCTTCAACATACAGCTCAATCACTACCTTCAACATGAAGCCCTTTCTGATTTCCCCAACTGTTTATATCATGACTCACAAATTACTTTAGGTTTAATTCCATTTTAAGATCAAATTCTATGAAGAAAAACAATACATATAGAAGGTTTTAAGTGCAAGTTAGATGAAAAGATCCCTTAATGCTTAGGAAAATGGAATAAAACATGCAGTAATATTTCTCTTGAAATGTCATTTCCAATGATTAAATTATATTGTTTTTTGATATTAAACCACTTAACGGTTAAAGAATAGGGGAACCATAGATGAAAGAGAGGTAGGTAGAGGTGATGAATCTGATGGTCCTTGCAGGTCTAATAATTCATTCAAATAAATTTTGAAAATACCAAATAATTCTTTTAAAATAGGTTAAAACACCTATGTGGCTAGTTTTCCATTGAGAAACAGAGAAAACAATAGGATTTTGGTTTTGGAAGTGGAGGGGACTTGGGAATAACTCAAAAAATTTTTCTTAAAAATAATACATTTAAAAATCAAATTATTTCCAGACTCTTATTAAACAATGAATTTGGGCAAGATTCTCATTGTTGGTCAACTAAAGGAGAAAAATATAGGGAATATACTGATAAACATGGTTGATATTATTTTAATTGAATTTGGGATGCAGAAAACACACAAATATCTAAATTTTTGGAAAAGAGCTCTTGTCCTATTGATTATTTAAATACAAAATACTAGTTTAGAGTATTATCTGATTTGGAATACTAGACCAAACAGTACTTGAATAAATAGCTTTCTTATCTCTAAAGTGAGGGGGGAATAATTCAGTATTGTCAAATATTTCTTCTAGCACTTCTAGCACAAGAAGAAAATTTAAACTTAAACAATAGGCAGAGTCTTTCCCTTTCGCAATGTCCAGCATAAATTTTGTATGAAGTTAAATCTTAAAATCAAATATAAATGTTTAATTTCTAAAAATACCACAGCTATTGATTTCAATGTGTGTCCATGCAGAAAGGTATATTCAGAGATAATATATTTGCCAATGAAAATGCAAGCTGTGAATGACTTAGTATGGAATGATTCTTCCCATTTATTTCTCTTCATCTTTAGCTTAAAAAATAATGAAAGCCTATCAAAACACACAACTCACCACATTAAGCATCTGTTAACTATGAAAATTATGAAAAAGGCATTTCCAGATAACTTTAGGACAAGCTTTGATATAAACCTTTTTTAGACATATATTGAGTTGGCTTTTCATTATAGTCTTACTTCAATGCCCCATCATGGTATGGAAGTGATCCTTGGTACTCAAAATTATAGAATATTTGTAAGTTCTGTGAATGCAAGGATTTATTCACTTTTGTATTGGCATACAAAATGTCTAGCTTAATACCTGAATTATAGTTAAGCACCCTGCATTTAAATCCTTGCTAACTTCATGTTTAAAGGTTATGCCAAGGTGATAAAATTTTTGGTAGTACCTACTGAACTAGAAAGGTTATGCACTATGTTAGTTAACTGACTATGACTAAGACTAGGTTAGGTAAATCCAGAGAAATCTCTCATCCGCATAGTGATCATCCAGTGAGGTTTTTTCTTTTCTTTTCCAAATGGCAAATCATGAAATTCTAAGTACTGGAGGCTGCAATCTATGTCTACACAAAAGAAACCATATGAAACTTGAAGTCTGATAAATCAGGATTTCCCTTAAGGTCTCCTTCATCTCTAACCATGTAAAAGTAGTGTTCCATGGTAGTAACAAAAGACCTAAGCTCTTACCTTTTAGTAGTCATCCAATCCCACCCTCCAATTTTACTGAAAAGGAAACTCAATCTAAACAGGTGAAAACGCTCACTCCTAAATTAAATAGCTATTTAATGGCAGAGCGCAACCAGAACACAAATTTCTTGAAACCCAATTCAGTATTTATTTTACTACACTATACTATTAATCACTGCTCTGGTCTTTAAAATTCTGTAAAACATTTCTTTTTCAATTGGGACCATTTTAATTTTGTAGTTCATAATGTTCTGAAGATATGATGAATTTTAAGAAATGACAAGAACCTTCAGGGAAAGATAAAAGAAAGAATAGACCAACTGCTGGGAATATATTGGATGTAGATAATAGACAGTATAAAGATAGCATGCCTCTTTTTTTTCCCCAACCAAGAATGATATTCAGACTATGAAACATTGGTTGAAAAAAAAAGGGTTTAATGGGACATTGAAATCCAAGATAAGAGAGAAAATGAAAAGAAAACTTCTAGGTGCTTTCCATGAATACAAGTCACCAATTCTGGATGAAATTCATCTTTGTATACAGAAGGAACTTGTGGAAGTAATTGCTAAACTGATACAAGCAGTCTTCAGCATCTCCTGGAGAAAGGAAGAGATGTTTTAGGATTGGAGATAGTCCAAAGTTATCCCCTCTATCAAGAAAGGGAAGAATTTAGAGAATAAAAAGAGGCTGGTGAGATTGACTTCAATTCCTGGAATAATTCTTGGTTGTTTTGTTAGATGTATGTTTGAAAGTTATTTGTAAAGTAATGACCACAAAGAGACAGCATAGCTACAAGATCAAGTCAAAAGGAACTAACTAATTTTCTTTTTCTTCCAGGAGAGCTACATTAGTAGATCCAAGAAATGCAAAAGATTTTAAGAGGAAAAAAATAACACTTGGGAAAGTAAAGCAACCTCTTTAGATTGGAACTCTTTCCCCAGGAGATCAGTTTCTGTAGTCAGAAAGAGTGAGTTTGACTGGTGAATCCATTAATTACAGTCCCTGATGTCAAGGAATTTTACTAGTCTCTTTGTTCATGATACTTGACCTCCTTATGATTGGTATATTTGTTTTATTGAGTGTATAAAAAAGTGAAAAAAAAAGTCTGACAAAAAGTATCACTAATTTCCATGAGACAGTGGTTAAGAGTATTTGCCCTGGGATTATTTCATATACTATCATGTTTTTTATTTTAATTGTTTTCAGATTACATGTTGATACAATTTTTAATATTTGTTTCCTGCATTTTGCAATCCATTTTCCATCTGTCTCTCACACTACTCTCCACTCCCCAAGAAGGCAAGTAATATGATATATGTTGTAAATATAATATAATACATATTTTCATAATCATCATGTTATGAAACAGGACTCATAATGCTTGCAATAGAGAAAAATTCCTGAAGAAAATAAAGTGAAGGATGATATGTTTCAATTTCCATTTATACTCTGCCTTTTCCTTCAATGACAATAGATAACTTTTTTCATCAAGAGTCCCTTGGAGTGGTCCTGTATTCTTGACTTGTTGATAATAGTCATTTACAGTTGATCATCATACATTATTGTTGTTCTCCTAGTCCTGCTCAATTCACCTTGTATCATTCCATATAGGTCTTTGCAGAATTGTTTTATGATCATCTTGTTTGCCATTTCTTATGGCACAATTGTATTCCATTACATTCATGAACCATGAGTTGTTTAGCCATTCCCCAACTGATGAATATCGCTTTAGTTTCCAGTTCTTTGACATTACTGATGTGTTTTTAGGAATCAGAACCTATCTTGAGAACTCAATGCTGGTGAAGCAATTCAGGACACATTTGTTTTCAATATTCTTTGTTCACTTAATGATGCAGCTCAAGCATAATTTCCTTTATGAAACCTTTGCTCTCCACAGTTTCTAGTGTCTTTTCTCTCCAGTGATCCTGTATTTTGCCATTTTATTTGTTTATGTATTTATTCATTTTGCATAATCCTACATGTGCATTTATATTTATTACCCTTTGCTATCTTTGCATTTGAATGCAAACTCCTTGAGAGTAGAATTTGCTTCTTTATATCACTATCTTCAATGAGTACATATGTGCAAAATATTCAGGGAATGAACAAAAATTTGTAACAACAATAATTATTTACCAATGGGTAATTGATTTAAAAAGTAAAGTTTTCAAAAGAATAATCACAAACTACAAATGTTCCAAAATATAATCTGTATAATGATAGTTAAAAATAGAATCTAAATTAAAACAACTTAGGTATTTCATCTCATATCATAAAAGACATTAAAAAAAAAAAACATGGCAAATAAGCAAAACCAAACCCAAGAACAGTCAATGTTATAGACATGTGGTAAGACAAAAACACCAATGTATTGTTGTGGAGATGTTACATTGTTTATTCTCAATTTCAATTTTGGAATTATGCACGAAAAGTAACTAAATTGTCTCATGTTTCAAGTAGATTCATGATTCATAGAATTAAAAGATTGAAATAAAAGTACTATATATACCAAAACATTTATAGCTATATCCTTTGATGATAGAAACAAAACTAGTATCTATTATTTGGTTTGTGGTTGGGGAAAAATTGTATGTAAATATAATGAAATATTATTCCATGATAAGAAATTTTGAAAATGAAGAATTCAGAGAAATATGAAAAAAGTTGTATAAACAGTTTCAGACTGAAATAAGCATAATTCAAAGACTAATGCACACAATAACTTTAATAATGTAAAAGAACAGATCACTAGGAGGAAGTTGAATACTTAGTAATTGTAATGAGGGGAAAACAATGTAGGTCAAAGGGAAGAAAGACAATTATGAAACATAACTCCTTCCTCATAGCAAAATCACATCCGACTACTAAGATAAAAATTTCACATAAGTTGTCAGAAATATTATTGAATTTTATATTTTGCTTCTTTTCCTTTGTGATAAAATGGACTTAAATATGCATCAGAGATGGGAAATTTTCATGTATGAAATCAAAAGGTACTGAATAAAAAAATTATAAAAACAGAAAACAAAGGGGAAATGCAGGAACTAAAGACCACCAAGAAATAAATAGTGGAGAGAACCTTTGTGTGTTGGATAAGGCTAAGAGGACCCAGAATTTTAAGGTAGTGGTCTTCCAATGAAGACTACCTTAGAGTGCAGGTCACCTATTACTTTGAGGTAGAGATGAGTATTGGAAAAACACTAACAGGAAAGTCCATGTTGACCTCAAAAGATACCTAACTATCTGGGAAAATGCCCAGAAAACTTTTTCAGGCTCAATTGACTGGACATGTCGGTGGTTGTTTTATTTACTTCTGAGCACTTAAATGAGACAGAATTTGTGAAAATAAAGTTGTAAATCAGCTTTGGCAGTACAAGGTCATTTTTATAAGGACTATTTTCTAGACTTATGAGAAAAAATGTTACTCTGTCAAGCAAGCTTCAAAATTTAGCCTTTAGTTCTACAATTAATAACAAAAATGAATGAATAGAAATCCATATTTGGTTGAATGGTCCATCAGAGCTCTCCTTCTCCTTCTGTTTGCTCCTTGAGTCAAAACTTAGCTAAGGAAGTTATCTTGATGTGATTGGATCCTTGCTAATCTCCCAGCTCAAAATCTGTTGGACTTCTCTGAGAAAGTAATTTTAGAAAATGTCTTCCAAATTTTTTTTTGTTGTTGTTTTCTTGTTAGGCCAAAAGGCTGTAGAAAACATAAGTAAAACTTTGTTCTTGCTGTATAACTTTATCCACTTTGGAAGATACATGAGATACAGTGATTATAGAGTTGTTTAGATGCATTACCTTAGGCAGTTTCCCAACTTGGGTACACTTTTACCAGAGGCTTTTATTATTCAGTCATTTCAGTTCCAATTCCTCTTGACTCCATTTGGGGTTTTCTTGGCAAAGACAAGTGGGTGGTTTGCCATTTTCTTCTTGAACTCATTTTACAGATGAGGAAACTATGGCAAACAGGGTGAAGTATTTGCCTAGGATCACAGAGCTGGTAAATTCTCGAGTCCAGATTAGTACTCGTCTTCCTAACTCAAGACATAGTAGTCTATTTCCTTTGCCATCTAATTGCCCCCTTTTACCACAGGATAGAAGAAGTAAAAGGTAAAAGCATGCAACTTACCACCTATGTGATCTTAGGCAGGTTTCTTAAATTTTCTGGGCATTGGTTTCTTATCTTTTAAATAAGAAGTTGGATTAGCTGGCCTCAAAGGTCCTTTCCAATTCCAGTTCAGCAATTCCATTATTCTAGTGTGTGCTCCCCCTTTCACTATAGTCATATGCCAACTTCCCTTTTCTCTTATTATTCCCCTGCTTATCCCTTCAATCCTATCCTTTATAGATGTAGAATTGACCAAGATATATTTGTAAAGTACTCTGCAACCCTTAAAGTGCTCTGTATTATTATTATTATTATTGCTGGCTATTGTTATTATTATTATTATTATTATTATTATTATTATTATTATCTATCAGTGACTATAACTCCTTCCAGTCTGTCTATGGAGTAATCTAGGTCATTCTCCTGAAGTTTTCTCAGCCTGAACAATATTTTTGTATGTATTAACATCAAAGACATCCTCATCCTAATCATATCAAACTTTTAGGTTTGTGAAGACACAAATCATCTCTTCTCATTCTTATACTAATTTTAGAATCTCTGTAGCTTCTTGGAGTCTGAACTCCTATATGAACAAGTGAAGATCATCAAACTGCTTGGAGATTATATCACTAATTCAAAAAGATTGAGATTGCCCAAAAATAGGTCTGGGAAATACATATTTGACAAGCATACATTTGTCAAATACCCAAAACTTTTTATATTCCCACTTTACAAATATGAGAATATCCTTTCTTTAAAGTTATCAAAGCTAAAGGTTCATAGGGAAAAAAATTAAGTGTTAAAATATAAAAGTAAAATCCTTTCAGATAGAAAGGAAAAATGCCACACTTATACAGGATCCAAGGATTGAAGAGTTAAACTACTAAAGAAAAGACCAGAAAAGGTTATGAAGTTGGCCTAGGGGAGCTACTTTCTTCATACCTTTGCTCCCAACTCCTCTTTTGCTTGAGACTTAACAGGAATTTAGGAAGGGCAGTCACTATAAATAAGACTAAAATCTTTCCCTGAGAAAATACTCTAGTTTGAGCTAAGAGAACTTGCTCAGTGGGAGAATCTAGACCAGTGATGGAGAACCTTTTAGAGATGGAGTGCCAGACCCCACCCCAATCCCATTACCCCAGACTGAGTGCCATGCCTGCCCCACTACCAGAGATGGCATGGGGGGGTTGTGTCCCTTCCCTTCCCAGTGCCTGGTACACTCTGCCTCCCTTTACCCCACACAGGGGAAGGAAGAAGCACTGCCATTGGGCTGCTGGGCAAAGGGGTGAGTGATATGAAAAAAATGTCATCAGGTGCAACAGAGAGGGGGAAGGGAGCAGCTCTTCCTGAGTCCCTCTGACTTTCTAGTAATGAACTCTAGTGGGTGGGGATGGGGGAGGGAGACCACATGCCTACAGAAAGTTTTCAGCATACCATCTTTAGCACTGTGCCATAGATTCACCATCACTGATCCAGACTTCTCCCACTTCCTTCATGGAAATAAGAACTGAGGTCCTGAGGCAGTGAAAGAAGAGATAGTCTTGTGAGCGCACAATCTGTTCAGATCAGCCCAGCAACAGCTAACTCTAGAGAAGAGCTGGCCCAGGATAGAAAAAATTGGCAACACAGATAAATAGCAGATAAAATACTTATTCAACAGCTATGTCATGTCCCGCAATTAACTTAGAAAGAACACTGGAAGAAGGAAGGACATTGATGTTCAGTTGTTCAGATGACGTTAGGTGCCTCGGCCATGTGCATTCCTTAAAAGGGTGTTTCTGTTCCATTCTATCTTAAATTTAGGTTGGCCATATCCTTCATGGACTCAATATATTTCTGTGGGTAAGTGTGCTCTTGACTTTGGTAGAAAATGCTACAATTTTAGAAGAGATTACTACAAATTCAGTAGGGATTAACTACAATTTTGCCATGCTATTTCTGTAAAAGCCTTTTATTTCTTTAAAGGATAATTGAACTCAGTGTTTAGGAGGAAGATTCTTGTAGACTCATAAGCTCTAGTGTTACAAGTATCCCTTCTTACCACCCCTGTTACCATCCCCAGAATGTGAGGCAGCGATTATACTTCTCAGGCTGTAGCCTGCCAAGGACAGATTTGGAAGTATGAGTTCAGACAGATGCTACACTGATGAAAAAATACGAGACTCAGAGAGATAAAGTGACTTGTCCAGAATCATCTAGCAAGTAAGTATTTGAGCCAAGATTCAGACTGAGCTCTTCCTGACTCCATGTGTATCTCTCTGTTCTTTGAGATCTTTGAATAACACTACCTATATGGCACAGCTTAACCAAATAGTCACATCTATATTGATTGGAAATGGATGGCCATTTCTTTTCATGGCCATTGCTGAGTTTTGTAATGAGATCACCCTTCCCTTAACCTATGATTAGATATAGACTACATATAGAACTACATATATAAATTACAGAATCTCAGAGTTGGAAGAACCTCAAACATTATCTAGTCCAAGGGTTCTTTACCTAGGGTAGGTTTCCACACTATACTTTCCTGGGGATCTCTGTATAGATTTCTAAAGGGGACAATGAACTTAGATGGGAAAATACATCCTTACATGAATTAATTTTTCATTTACTTTGCCATCTTACATACATTTTTTATTTTAAAAACATTATTCTGAGTAGAAGTCCATAAATTTAACCAAATAGGCAAAGGGACCCATGATATACAAAACGTTTAAGAATAGCTAATGTAGTTCAAGTTGTACTTGAAGTAATAATGTCTTCAACAAATGATTGAACACATTTCTATAAATAATGCCTTCATATGTAGGGCATCTCCACAGGAATACATAAGGAATCCCTATGGTCTGAAGTCCTCTTTAATGTTGTCTCTAACTTCTTCAATTGTCATTGTCTTTATAAAATGATTCTCCCACAATAACCCTATCAATTAAGTAGAAAAAATACATTAGAATCACTTTACAAAGGAGGAAACAGAGGCTTAGAAAGATTAAGTGACTTACTGTTATGATGCAACTAGTAAATCTAGGAACTGGGTTAGGAAAATAGATCTCTGGACTTTGAAGTCTAGCATTCTTTTCATTTTTCACTACTGAACCTTAGAGTTGGGGAACTCAATATGTACTCTCACTGTGGTATTGTAATCTGTGGAATAGGAAAAGGAGGGCAAAGCAATGATCATTTTAGAAGAGTGGGTGGAGTTGTGCCACAATAGAGCCTTCTGAAGAGTCTTGCTCCTGAGTTGGTGCCATGGCTTCCAGAAGCTTGGTAGTTGAGAAGTGAGTGGAAGCAACTAGTGTGCCCCAGTTGCCTGATGGGATGAGCTAAAAGAATAACACAGGAATTGAACCATTCCAGGTGATTCACCTGGCAGTAAGGAGTGGAGTGAATAGAGAACCAGGAAGAGCCGAGTTAGAATTCAGCTTCAGACAATTACTAGCTGTGTGGCCCTGTCACTTTACCTCTGTTTATCTCAATTCTCTTACCTGTAAAGTGAGGATCATACTAGCATCAATCTTCCAAGGTTGTTGTGAGGATCAAATGAGTTAATAATTGTGAAGCTCTTAATACAGTGCCTGTAACATAACAAGCACTACATAAATGTTAACGATCATCATTGTCATCATTCACAAGGCAAGTATTGATATGAGAGGAAGAATGGTAGAGTTCCAGTGGATAGGTTTTGGATACTCTGAGCCAGTTGAATTGGGTAGTTAGCTATAAAGGCTAAGAAGCAAATGGCTATATGAGAGATGGAAGCAAAGTCAAAACTATCAATTCATAAGTCCCAAGAGGAGGTAGTAAAAAATTGGGTCTGGGTTTCTAAGATACCAATACAATACTGAAAGATATATAAAGAGCAATTTAGACAAAGGACATGGAGTAAATTTGTTTCAATTGATACACAGTAGTTTTGGTTTTTTCCTCCCATTTTAAGCCAGGTGATGTAACCACCTGATCTTATCCTATCAATTCACACAAATTGCCATTAGCTGGGGTAACTCTTGTATTTGTTTCTGTCCTTATCATTCATAGTGCCTACTAGGCATCCTTGTAGTCTATATTGTTCTTTATGCCATTTCCACACTTCTCAATCTCCATAGACTTCATGGGGTTCAAGCAGAACCTTAAAATTTTCTGGAGGGATCCCCTAAAGCCTAGTATAACCTTCCAGTCAGGCTGCATCATAAATCAAGAATGAACTCATTAGAGTAGAGGGTCAAAAATAACTAACTGGTAACAAAATGAAAAAAGAAGTGAAATCAAAAGATTTGAGTTCAAATCCTAATTTTGCCACTTGCTACTCATGACTTTGGGCTTTGTTTTCTTCATATGTAAAAGGAGAGGGGGTTAGACTAGATGGCTTCTAAGGTTGTTTCCAAATTTGTGATTCAGTGAAACTTTGTAGAGATACTCAGTGAGCTATATTATCAATATCCCAACTTCGTGCATAGTTGGACATCTTAATATCCTTTTGATCACTCTTCCACAAAGTATTGTGTTCTTGGTCAGAACATGGCCCAACATTTGGTAACTTGAGTATTTGAGACCTCTGGTTCCAATAGACTGTTAGAGGGTGCATACTTGTGCTTCCAAAAGTTTAGGGTTAGGACCCTGCCTGATTTATATAAAATACTGTTTACAACAGTATTGCTCCCCTCTAGCCTTCCCTGGGAACATAGGAGAGTGTTAAGGTCCCTTCTAGGCAACAGTTGAGTGGGTTTCATTATGCAGATCAACTTTTTCATTGCTTTAGAAAACATGACAGGGCTGTCAAAGCTAAGAAGTGCCTATTTGGTTTGAGGATTGGAACATAGAATTGGAACATGAATAAGTCAATATTAAATACTAGAAATATGGGTCAAGTAGGGGATCTAAAAAGGCCCAAGGAAAGGTGAGGGCTGACCCAATGGAATCAAAAGTAAGATCCCTCCAAAGTATGCCTGGGGACTTATGAGAGATGAAGTATGTGGTTTAGGCTATAGTTTCATGACAATGGACATGTAACCAGGTTTTATATTGGCAAATAACTACCTCAATTTGCAAACCTCAGTTACCTTGGGAGTACATGTATCTCTTTGTTTAATCCTGTATAGACTATTCAGTCCTCCACCTTCCTTTGAAATCCTTTTAAATTGAGAGACTCCATGGATGTTGCCCTCATTGCTTCTTGGCCAAGGCCAGTTCTGATTGGTGGCAAATAAGTGTTTCCAGGCAGAACAAAGGGCGAGATACTAGGGGAGTGGAAACGGTAAGCTTATGTAGAAAGATTTTGCTGCTGACCTCTGAGATGGGAGTATAGAGGATATTAGGATAACATCTCTGATTTCTGTAATGGATGATTCTGAAACACTCTGTAAATTCATTTGTGCAATTCTGTCTCTTCCCCTGAATGCTTGGAAAAAACCTTTTAAAAACCCACATATTTTCCAAAAGGAAATAGAGCTGGCATTTATACCAAGCTCTCAGGGTTTGCAAAGCCATTCACATACATTATCTCTATGAGTATTATTATTCTCATCTTACTCACAGAGGGAAACCAAGTCTCAGAGCAGTTAAGTTATTTACCCTAGCTCACATGGCTAATAAGTGTGGGAGGTAGAATTAGATTTCAAGTTTTGCTTGACTCCCTGTTTAGCATTTTCCCCATTGTATAATGTTACTTTTATAGTTTCAAAGGCAGCTTGGTAATAAATAGAGAGGGTTAGACTAGTAGTTGGAAAGATTTGAATTTATATTTTTTTACACATTTACTAGTTTGACCCTGGGCAAATTTATCAACTTCTCAGTGCTTCAGTTTTCTCTGCTATAAAATGAGGACGGCACCTACTTCCCAGGATTGTGATTGAACATGAGATAATATATGTAAGGTACTTTGCAACCTTAGATTTCATATGAATCCTAATCTACCACCACCATCATCATTACTGCCTACTCTGGTTGGATCACTGTGTTAAGTTGTAGAGAGATGAAAAATTTTTCTCTTGTCCTCAGGTAGACTACAGTCAAGTGTATGTGGTGGGGCATGACAACTGAAATGTAAAGCAATACTTGATAAATCACACTACAGGATCTGAATTTAGACACTGAAAGGAGCTTACAAATGATGACATTTAGGACTAAGCAGTTGAGAATTGGCAAAAACACACACAGCTAGTGAGTAGGAGATCTGGGAATGGAACTTGTCTCCTAACTCTTATGCAGTATTCTTTCCTCTATGCCTTATGGGAGTGAATAATGCTATTTTTGTGACTGGGTGAATAGAAAGCAAATGTGAGAGACAAAATATTACTGATTTGGGGATTAGCTGATTTGAGTTCATATACTGTTCCATCAAATAGTAAGTCAACCTATAAATCAATGTTTGTTAAATGCCTACTATGTGCTAGGCACTGTGCGAAGTACCGCTAGCCTCTCTGAATCTCTTGTTCCTCATGTGTAAAATGAGAAGGTTGGACTATTTGTTTCCTAAGGTGCTTTCAAGATCTAAATCCTTTATTTTTTGTGACTTATCAGACTAAAAAGATGGGGGTGATGGGAAATGAGGTTGGAAGGGGACTTATTTCCCACATCAGAATACTAGTCAAGGGAAAATCTTTAACCAGATTTCTCATTTACAATCTAGTGCATTTATCTTTTAGGTGTTTGTGTGATTAATATTTACAAGCTGAAGTTCCATCAAGCAAAAAGATTACCAAAGGAAGAGATCTGTGGTCATTGTTTCAAAGTTCAAGAATTTCAGACTGATTCATTAACCAAGTCATCCAAATGAAGCCACATGATATACTTTCCTTGGTCAATGGTCAATAGAACTTGTCAATTATGTCTAAGATTGGCTTTTAGGTTTTATAAATGTGGTAAATACTATTCGAGAATAAGTATGATTTATTTCTCCTTGCCTGGGTGTCTTCTATAAGAAATGATTTCCTCTTATTTTAAATTAGTCAATAAACATTATTAAGTACCTACTATGTACTAGAAACTGTGCTAAGCTCTATCTAGATGTAGTCCTAAAGTCTTCTTAATCTAAACACATGACTAGGCATTTGATTTTTTTTTGGTCATTTCCCCCCATAGTTTTCTTCATTAAATATTTCAGAAACTTGAGAATTTTACTTATTCTAAAATGTACATTGCAGATTAATGCACTATTTCCATCTCTGCTTCTCTCTGACTCTTAGTATGCCTAATTTTCTTCTAAGCTCAGCCCCAGCAACTAATGAATAATAATAATAATAATAATACAAGAAATTACCTTGTATTTATTTTGTGTATGTATATATGTAGACTTCCATATATATACATATATATGAATATTTGTATTTACTTATATGAACATGTGTTATTTTACTAAATAGAATCTGAATATCTCAAGGACAATGACATTTTCATTTTGATCTCTGTATCTCCAGAACTAAACAGTTCCTTACACCTAGTAGATGTGTAAGAAATGCTTGTGGATTAATTGATTATTCCATCTCTACCTATCCTTCCTTCAGGTCAAAAGCCATCTACTTTTTCTGTCCAGCTACAAAATGATTGAACCCATCTCCAAATTCCTCAATCCCTTTGACCAAAGCTTTATTGTGGCACTTATAATGATAGAAATATAGACACAACATTGGAAAGGACTCACAGAATTGGTCTAGTTTAAACCCTTGTCTAAATGAATCTTTATCTGATAGAATATAAGCTTCTAGAAAGCAATGGAGTGTTTTTCCATTTTTCTTCATATCTTTATTGTCTGTTATAGTGTCTGGCTCAAAGTGGGAGTTTAATGAATGCTGGTCAGATTGAATTGAACTGGTGAATGAGTCATTTCCCCCCCTCTCTAACAAATGATTATTAACCTTTTCTTGATTATGTACATTGATGGATAACTAACTACAAGGTAGCCCTTTCCATTTTTGGGATTAGAGACAGCTATTTATGAACATTTGTTTTTGTCTTTATTTAGGCCTGTGAAAATTCCTTCCACTGTGGTACATAAATTGGAAATTTACTTGTAATTTAAATTTTGAGAGTTAGTAGCCTGGAGACATGGAGAGATTAAAATGCTTGTCCAGGGTCACAAAAACCCATATATTTGGGGCAAGACTTGAATCCAAATTGGTAGAATTAATTTCACCCACATTTTCCCACAATATGGATTAGATCTATCACTTCTCTTTTCTTCTTGCAATAGGAATTAGCTTCCCTTAAAAAATTAGCCCCTTTTGTCTGAGGCAGCTTCTTGATAGTGAGATGGTGCCATTCATAGAACACTGGACAAGGGTTCTGGGATCTGATTTTCACTAACTGTGATGATGAGCAATTTACTTAACTTGTTTGCTTCAGTTTCTTCTGTAAAATGGTAATAATAATAGCACCTACCTCTCGGGATTGTTGTGAGAATCCAGTAAGATAATAATTTTAAAGTACTTAGTGCAATATCTGACACATAGTGCTATGTGATTGTTCACTATTAATACTATTATTACCAAAAGTCATAAAAAGGTCTCACTCAAATGCAATCTGAACCTATTTAGTTTAATAGATTTCTGAAGATCATGTAAGCCATAATTTCCTTCATCATATCCAACCCTCTTGACCAGACAAATTTCCATATGATAGTGGCATATTCAGAGAAGCTAAGTGCATGGTATCCTTTTTACATTAGTGCAAAGTAAACTTCTTTTGGTAACTACTAAATGACTTTCTAGTGCCTCATTTTGTCCTGATGTTGAAGATGAACTGAGAGTTTTAGTTGGGAGATATACCTCCCAAACCCATATCTTCCTGATTCTAAGCCACTATGCCATCTCTTTCTTCATTTTATTATGGTGGTTGTACATATAGCTATTTCCTCTTAAAGTTCCCATTAGGATTAAAATTCTATGGATGTTGTATATTGATTTATAATTATTTATTTGATACTGAGAGTAGCTTGGAAAGAACAAAGGTATATAATAGCATGGCCTAACTAATCTGAGTTTGTTCTTCATTTTGAATTTCCATTTACTCTGATGCTACTTCCTAGCCAAGAAGTGGAACTGCTTCTTTAATTTCCAATTTATAGCCCTGGTGATGTCACTCTTTCTGCAACTCCCTGATTGGACAGAATTGGCCTCAGTCTGGGTCAGAGAAGCCAAGAGTCATGTGGGCCAAGAGGTAAGGATCTTCCAGGATGCCAGGGAGTCAAGAGGCTTCTGGCATCCTTCCATAGTACAGATGCATGCTTAATAAAAGGGTACAGGATTTCCAAAAATGTCCTTCTTAAAAGGAAAGAGGGGTACACCACTGATGTATTTTCCTAGTCTCCACTCAATTAACAAAGGCTGAACTGAATAGTACTAAAGTTTCCAAGGGCCAGCCCCAGTATATGCTTCTTTATGTCTTCTCTTTCTCTCTATCTACTCCCTTTTTTTTGCCCAATTGGAAAGGAGCTGATAATTATTTAGTTCATATTACCATGAGAAAAAACCCCTAGGTATAGCTTATGCCCACTACATGAAGCCATGATGGGTAATAGGCTAGTGAGAAGTGTAGGGGTGGTAGAGGATTATGTTTTGAAATTCAGCTCTCTTGTATGGATTTGATTTCCCTGAGTGTGCCCAAGGATGTTTGGTGAGTTATATTTCCACTTTCTGAGTATAATTTTCAAACCTCCAGTTGTCAAGCCCATTAATGTGTGTTGTGCTCCAAGGGACAGATGGCCTCTTCCCAGTTTGTTTCACTGAGCATCTGTTTCCTGGCAACTCTTTTATTTTTTTTTCCTGAAGGCAGCACAGGGGTAGTAACATATCAATGTTCTAAAGGACTGCTTATCAACTTTGTAAAAGATTGATGGAGCCATGTGATTATGAAGGTGAGTCAAACTCCTGCCAAATTGTATGTGTAAGGAAGAAGTCAATAACTGCATCAGAAGGTGAGCAGAGAGAAACCTTCAGCCTTTTAACTTATTTCATGGAAAAAAAAATAAGTTCAGAAATACTTTGAACCTCATGCTAATGGCAGTGTGGTTCAGTTCTAAAAATACTCACTACCCATTAGTATGAGATCTAAGTTGGAAGACCTGCTCCAAACTGTGCTTTGCTTCCAGTAAGTAGGCAATAAATGGCAAACCAAATAATGCTATTCGTGGTAGATACATAACAATTTTTGTGGGTCTCAGTGCCCTAATTGTTTTATTAGGGAATTAGATTGGTTGATACTGAGGTTCCTTCTAGCTTCTGATCTTTTTAATTGATAACTTTTTTTTTAATTTACCTTGCCCAGAGCATTATACCAGGCACTGTGATATGATTTTTAAAAAGTGTGGAGGTTGAGAAGGGAAGGTGACCAGAGTCCTGCCCTAAATGAATTTACTATCTAATGGGGGAATTGGGACAATAAATAATAAATATGGAGAAAAACATGGAAACTATGGAAACCACACAAATAATCATTCATTCCTGCTTGAGTAAAAGACCCACTCTAACTTGACCCAATCCAACCCAACCCAATCCAATTAAAGGCAATTCAATTCACTCTTATTCAGTTCATCCCAACCCAACCCAATCCAATGGAATTCAAGGTTCTGAGCTAATGACTAGTATCTTAAAGAAAGAAAAAAAAATAAACCCTACCTTTAAAGAGCTAATATTATTCTGAGGATAGAGGGAAACACAACATGAAAGAAATAAATCTATACTCAATAATTTCTGTAAAAGAAAGGACAATAAGAACTAGAGAGGTCAGCAAAAGTTGTGATAGGAGTTTAACCAATAGCTGAGCTATCTATGATATTGCCACCAGCACCTAATAGATTAGTGACTTTATAGCTAGAAAGAAACTTATACAAACCTCCCCTTTTATTGCTGAAGATTTTGAGACTCAGAAAACTTTAGTGATTAATCCTAAAGTCACAGTAAATAATAGAACCAGCATTCAAACCAGTTCTTTTTATGCTATCTCTTTAGACACACAACAAAAGCTTACTAAAGTTATTGATGGAAGGCTTCATGGAAGAGGTGGATTTTAAGCTGGGATTGAAGGAAAGGAAATGGTGGTTTAGAGAAATATGTAAGGAGCACACCAAAAAAAAAGAGGTTTATCTATAATATAATGTTCAATTTTAGATATGGATTTGGAATTCTGAGCTCCCCTCTCTCCCACCAAATTTCTCTCTCCCACCTCCCCCCCCTCATGATCATCTGCAAGAAAATACTTCTCAAAAATATCATTTTCTTGCAAATGATCATGCTCATTTTAGTATTTTTTAAATGAAGATAATAGTATTCTAGAAAATCCAAGTTTACCTAAGAAAATTAATGTTTTTCAATTTACCAAGAACTGTGGTAGCTTCTAGAGATACAAATGAAAAAGTGAAGATAGCCTTTGGTCCCCAAATGCTTTATATACTAATGTGGATAAAATACATAAGTAGGACACTTAAAATTACATAAAAGATATTCATTTAATCAACATGCATTTATTCACCACCTGTACTGTTCAGCACAATGTATTCCAGGCTCTGTTCTAAATTCTGGGGAATACAAAGACTAAAAATAAGATATAGTCTCTGCTCTCAAAGATTTTCTATTATATTTGTATGGAATGTGAGAAGAATAATGTTTACAATTGCTTCCCTGACACTGCTTCTTTCCCCTGGTCCATGATATGAGGTAGATGGAATGTTCTTTTCCTTAACTCCTTTTCCTTAAAAGAGACAAAACTGACCTGGGGATCTGATTGGCCCTGGGGACTTCCTACTCACCTAAAGGTATAAAAAATTCCATTTAACAAGATGATCACAATAAAAACTTAGGTATTTGAAGTGTTACAAAGTGACGTGAACAGAACCAGGAGAACATTATACATAGTCACAACAATAATGTATAATGGTCAGCTGTGAATGATTTAATTATTATTAACAATTCAAGGATACAAAATAACTCCAAGAGATTCATGATGAAAAAACTTTTCCATTGCCATAGAAGGAACTGATGGAGTCTGAAATCAGACTAAAGCATACCATTCTTCACTTTATTTCCTCCATGAATTTTTCTCTGGTGTAAGTAATATGAGTCTTATTTCACAAGATGACAAAAATGGAAATGTATGCTGTATAATATATATACAACCCATATTGTATGACCTGTCTTCTTGGGGAGGGGAGAAGGCAAGAACATGGATTGCAAAATGTCAGAAAACAAATATTAAAATTCATATCAATATGTAATCTGGAAAAAAAAGTTCCATCTACATGTAGATAAGGCCCTCAACTTGGTAGATTTCTGAAGACCCTGGAGTCATCATGCCCTTCATCATCTTGCCCTGATGACTTGTCTCAGTCTCTATATGGAGACAAAAGTAGTGTAGGGGAAAAGAATACTAAGCATCCTTGTATCCTCCTTTAATATCCTTGCATTGTTAGAGCAAAGAAACCTCCCTTTGTTAACTTCAGTGCCTCATTTCGTCTCACAGTAGAATATGAACAAATATAGTGCTAAGAGTCTCTCTGGTAGAGTTGAAAAAACAAATCACACATGAAGAGAAAATATAAACTATATACATAGGTAAATACTTTTGGGAAAAATGGGAAAGTATTTCCTTACTTAGAAAGAGTAAATAGAGTTGAGTATTTAAGGGAATTCAAGTGAATGAACCCTTTTACAAAGGTGAAAAATATCAGTTTAATTCAATCCATTTCTACATGGGATTATTTGGGCAGATTAATCAACAAATCAGTCAATAAGCAGTTATTAAACATTACTGTTTACCATACTGTTTATTTTTTGTAATACTCCCTAATATCTGTTGAGCATATCTCACTTTTTCAAATTTCTCCCACAATAATTACTTAATTTCATTCTTATATCACTGAAGACTCACTGTGCTGTTTCATGGCAAATTTTACTAAATTTTCCTGGCAAAGATATTGGAGTGTTTGCCATTTTCTTCTCTATCTCTTCTTATATATGAGGAAACTGAGGCAAATGAGATTACATTACTTACCCAGAATCACAAAACTAGTGTCTGAGGCCAGATTTGAATTTAGAAAGTTGATTCTTCCTGACTCCAGGGGTAGCAATCTATCCTCTGTGCCACCCAGCCATAGACTAAGACCATATTGGTCAATCTAGGGTACACATGCCAAAAGGGGCATGCAGAGCCCTCTCTGTAGGCACACCTGTGGTCTCCCACCAGAGAACATTACTAAAAACCCAGAGGGTCTCAGGGTAGGAGCTGTTCCCACCCCCTCCATGTGCATGAGGACAATTCTCACTTCCCCCACTCCTTTGTCCAGCAGCCCAATGGGAGTGCTTTTTCCTTCCTCTGTCTGGGGCAATGGAGAATTGGGGTGGGGTGGGGTGGTGAAATGGAGGTGGGGGAGCGTATGGCACTCAGTCTCTTGGGGGTTGGGGAATACCACTTGGTTTCTGGGGGAGAATAGCATGGCACTCAGTCTGGGGAATGGAGCAGGGGAAGGGTCCAGCCCTCTATCTCTAAAAGTCTCACTATCACTGGAATAGGGCCTTTTCAAGACCAGCTAATGCACTGAAAAATGTTTGTGTGGGTGGAGGTAATTTCAATGATAATTAAATACCATGTCCTTGAAGTATTAGAATAACTTCTTTGCATCCAAGAAAGCAGTAAGCAATATTTATGCTTATTTTACAGTTTAAGAATCTGAGGCACAAGGAGTTTATGGGATTTCTACAAGAAAACAGACCAAATTAGAAGCTAACTTGGAACTAGAATCTGGATCTCCCGATCATTCTTCTGTCACATTTTCTTCTTGCTCATATTAGGTAAGTCATGTGGTATACTAGATTTAGGGTGATTAGATTCAAATCTCAGATTTGTCAAAGACCTGCATGCCTTTGGGGAGTAATTTATCCTTTCTAGATCTCAGGTTTCTTGCCTGAATAATGATAATGCCAAACTATATAACTTCTGAGATATTTTTTAGCTCTCAATCTAGGACCCTTCTATCTTAACCTTAGAGTTGCACGTTTTTGGTCTCATATTATAGAAATATATTATTTTCCTTTTATTTCACTACTGTTCCTAATATTTTGAAATTTTAAAAAAGCTGAGTCCTTTCTCATGTTTTATTTTTTGGGGTTTCTGGTAGGATGGATGAGATTCTTTCTGAACTGTACTTGTGTCCTATGATACAGATGCAGGAAAATTACTCATCCTATACTTCCTTTAGTCTTTTCATAGTATCTTAGAATTAGGATAGGAAGGGATGAGAGCCTACTAAGAGCTTTATCCTTTCCACAGTAAATTATTGCCTAGATATAATGTAACAAATATATCTATCTCTTGGCTTAGGGATTAAACTCCACTCATTAACTCCATCAACTTGACTTCCCCCTTTATTATTTTTAGCTAAGTAGTTAGGTTCTTGTATATTAGTATTCAGTATCTCTCATTCATTCCTATCTCCACCTAAAAGGTGACACTGCACCTGAACATCACTAGATGGTTAACATGAAAATCAGATTATATACTTTGCATCCAAAAGTGGAGGAAAAGCTCTATAGAGTATATATTCTATACTACAAATGAGACCTGGAAATGATTATGGTTCAGATCATGAGATTTTTATTACAAAATTCATATTTAAATTGAAGAAAGTAGAAAAAAACTATCAAACCATATAGCATATAGGTATGACCTAAATAATATCCCTTATGAAAATGAAGAGAAAATGTAAACTATATACATGGGTAAATACTTTCAGAAAATAGATTACCTGAAGAACTATGGACAGAGGTTCCCAGTATGGTACAGGAGGCAGCAACAAAAGACATTCCAAAGAAAAAGAGGAGTAAGAAAGCAAAGCAGCAGTCTGATTAAGCTTTACAAATAGCTGAGGAAGGAGAAAAAGTGAAAGGGAAGGAATAAAAGGAGATATTTACCCAAATGAATGTGGGACTCTAGAGAATAGTAAGAAAAGATAAGAAGATTTTTTTTAATGAGTAGTGCAGAGAAATAAAAGAAAAAAACAGAGAAGGCAGAGCCAAGATAACGAAGTTGTACAGAATCATAATATTTCTACCAAACTACTCTCCAAAAACATGATAGAATGCCTCAGCACACAATCTGGAGTAATATAATCTCCCAAAGGCAATTCAGTATAGACAGTTATTTTGTTGGTGGGGAAAACCAAAACACAAACTAGGAAAAGACAATGTGAATAGTGTTGCATTCAAATTCTCCAAGAAAAATATAAATTATTCTCAAACCCCAAAATAATTAATGGAGGAGATCAAAATATTTTAAAAATAAAATAAGAGGTGGAAGAAAAATTTGGGAAAAATTTATGATGCAGGAAAATCATGAATAAAAAGAATCAATGATTGGTTAAGGAATCTTAAAAATATTGAAGAAATAAATATCTTTTAAAAACTAGAATAACCCAGTTGCCAAAGAGGCACAAAAATCCAATGAGGAGAACTTCTTAAAAAAGCAGAATTAGTCAATTGGAAAAAGTATTTAATAATTCACTGTAGAGAAGAGCTCCTTAAAAGATAGAATTGGCCATATGGAAATAGAGGCATATAATATTCAGAGAATAAGAAATCTTTAGAAAATAGAATTGGCCAAAGGGAAAAGGAAGTTCAAAAGATCATTCAAGAAAATCATGCCTTAAAAATTAGAATTGGGCAGTGGAAGCTAATGACTCCATAAGACATCAAGAAATAATCAAACAAAGTCAAAAGAATGAAAAAAAAATAAAAGGAAATGCAATGTGAAATATCTCATTGGAAAAATAACTGACATGGAAAATAAATCCAGGAAAGATAATGTAAGAATTATTGGGCTATCTGAAAAGCATGATCAAAAAATAGCTTAGTTATTATTTTTCAGAAATTATCAAGGGAAACTTCCCTGATATTCTATAACCAGAGAGCAAAATAGAAATAGAAAGAATCAACTCATCCACTCCTGAAAGAAATTCCAGAACATAACTCAAAGGACTAATTGTGGAACTCCCAAGAAAAGGTGAAAATTTTGCAAGCAGTCAAAAAGAAACAATCCAATATACCTTGGAGCCACAGGCAAAATAATACAAGATATTGCGCCTCCTACATTAAAGTAATAGAGGACCTGGAATAGGATATTCCAGAGGGGAAAGGATGTACTACTTCAACCAAGAATCACTTAACCATCAAAACTGAGTACAATCCTTTAGGGGGAAAATGAGTATTCAAAGAAACAGAGTTTCTTTCCATAATAGAATTAATATGGAAAATGTTTTACATGATTACACATGTGAAATTTGCATGAGATTGCTTATCATATCACATGAGGTGGGAAGTGGGGAGGGAAGGCAGGGAGATAAATAGAGGCACAATATTCTTTGAAAAATGTTGGGAAATGTTCATTCATATAATTGGGAAAATGAAATAAAATGCAATTTAATGAAAAATAAAACAATAGAATAGGGAAGAGATCTCCTTAAGAAAATTAGAGCTACCAAGAGAATGTTTTATGAAACAATAAGCATGATAAAAGAAGAAATGTTAAGGGCTAAGAGAACTAGAAGAGATTAATGAGAGGTAGCAAGAATATCCAGAGGAACTGTACAAGAAAGTTCTTAACTTCACCAAAAACTGCAATGATGTGGTTATTGATCTAGAGCTTGTGACAGAGGAACTAAAGAAAAAGTGTCAGACTGAAGAGTCTGTGAAATTGATCATCTCGGTGGGGAGGGGCCCCAGGAGTGGAATCCTGAGGAGAATACTCTGGGAGAGTACGGGAGAGGTGGATAAGGTGGAAAAAGATTTTCTCCTTAGGTTACCCATTTTTCCTGCTGGTGACTGGAAATCTCCCTCCCCCCCACAACACGTCCCAATTTTCCCAATTGAAGGGACTTTCTGAAGAGAAACCTGAGCAGATATTACCTTAGCTCCTGTTGCCCAGGGGTGAGTCAACCTGACTTTCTCTCAGGGGGCTCAGGCTTCCAAGGCCTGAGTTCCCCCCCCCCCCAAAATTGAGGAGGGATGGAAAAGGGTTAGATAGAGACAGGGACCCCCTTTCCCCACTTTCCTTTTCCCATTCTTCCCTGCCCATTATTCCTTTTGTATTACCTGATTGAGTTAACATTAAAAGTTATCTGTTCCCCAAGCTAAGTGTGAGTGAACAGATCAAGGGGAGACCTTTGGGTCTTGAGTAGTGGAGGGGAGATAAGAGAGACAAGAGAGAATTGGGAAGAGCAGCTTTAGCTAAGGATGGAAGGCAGAAGGGGGAAAATCTTCAAACCCTCTCTCCTCTCTCTGAGCCAAATCGTTACATCTGTTGTCTCCCCTGAACCCCACTTTGAAGAGGGGATCTCCTCTCTTTTCCCCCACTCCATACCAAAAGTACAAGCTTCCCATTGGGGCACAAAACTTCCTTTCTTTATCTTTATATAGGACAAGCTATACATCCTGGAGAATGAATTCAAGTGGGCTTTAGGAAGCATTATTGACAATAAGGCTCATGGAGGTGATGGAATTCCAGCCAATCTATTTAAAATTCTAAAGATGGCACTGCTAAAGTAATAGGCTCACCATGCCAGCAAATTTAGAAAATTACACAGTGGTCACTGGATTGGAAAAGATCAGGTTATATTCAAATTGTAAAGAAAGGCAATGCCAAAGAATATTCAAATTATTGAACAATTGCTCTCATCTCAAATGCCAACACGTTTATGCTTAAGATTCTACAATCTAGACTTTAATGTTATGTGAATATACAATTACCACAAGTTCCAACTTGGTTTTGAAGAGAAAAAAGAATTAGAGATCAAGTTGTAAACATTCACTGGATTATGGAAAAAGCAAGGGAGCTCCAGAAAAAAAAAAATCAAAAAACACCTACTTAATTTATTACACTAAATTCTTTGAGTGTGTGGATCTCAACAATATATAGTAAGTCTTCAAAGAGATGGGAGAAGTAAATCATTTTACCACTGTCCTGAGGAAACTGTATTTGGTTTAAGAAGCAATAGTTAGAGCCAAACATGGAACAAGTGATTGGTTTGAAATTGAAGAGGACCATGGCAAGGCTATATATTGCCACCTTCCTTTAAGTTATGTGTGAAAAGCCAGACTGGATGAATAAAAACCTAGAATTAGTGTTACCAGAAGAAATTTCAATAGTGAAGAAAAATTAAGAAGCCTTTGCCGAAGATTAAAAAAGAGTATAAAAACTGGCTTGAAGCTTAATATTAATAAAACAAACATCCTATTATCATGACAACTGCTCATTATCTTTCATCACTTCCCTTTGTTTCCATCACTCCCATTATTTTTTGGCAAGTAGATTTGGTCCATGTATGTATAAGAAAAAAATGAATGCAGTTGAATAACAACAATAGCAACAAAGAGTGAGACTTCTTTTGCAAGTGGATAAGTACTGTATATGAACAGATAATTTTCAGAGGAAGGATTGAAATAGTTATATGAAAAATTATTCCAAATCACTAATAATAAGAGAAATACATATCAGAACATCTCTGATTATATACCTCATGTACATCATAATGGCAAAAAATGACAAAAGGTAGAAATGTACCTGTTGGGGAGGCTGTAGGAAATAGACGTACTAACACATTGTCAATAAGACTATGAATTGACTCATCTCTTCTTTCCATGTGATCTACTTGCTTTCTTTTTGGTCATTCATTATCTAACTTTCACTCATCTCTCCATTATTTCCTTCTCTTTCCTGTGCCCCCATATTGAAGATACTGTTACTCTAGTAGAATGAGAATACAATTCCTTTCATATAAGCACTATGATTCTATTAATAAAGACTATTATAACCCAATATTCTTTTAGCAGCCATATTGTACCATTGGCTTATTCAAAATTCTAATCAGCTGAAAAATCATATTGTAATGTGTATGTAAATAAATACATAACACATATGTATGTAAGTGATTCCTTCTCTGAGGACTGATTGGAATACCCTTCCCTGTCTCAACACCCACTCGGAATCTCTAATAACAACTAGTTCTTTGATTTTATAAATGTGCCAGAGAGCATTACCAAATCACTTGACCAATAGGAACATATTTCCTATCATCCCTAGTTAGGTAACTCTGAACTTGTTCATACCTTAAGAATGATTGAGATGTATCCTAACATGATAAATGTATCAGGGCTAACTGGTAGGTGATTTTTTTTCTCTAAAACACCTCTGATGATATACTTCATGTACATCATAATGCAAAGATGGCAAGAGATAGAAATTGGACATGTTATTCATGGTTCATAGCTAAATGACTGGAAGGGATCTATCCCTTACATTTTAGAGGTGGTGAATCTGAAGGCCATGGAGGTCATATGACTTCTAAAGTTATACAGGTAGTTTCTGATGTGGAGTTTGAAACCAGATCCGCTGACTGCAGACTCCAGAGTCTTTTTACTGACCTGTTTTACTGACCTGCTGTCAATGCCATTCTCTTCAGAAGGGGCCCAGTTATGCTTCACTTCCCAGGTTACTCTACTCTTTGGACTTCTCTTCCTCCTTGTCAACAAACTTGTCCATGTGTACATATCTTTCTCCTTCAACCATATCCCTCAGCTTTCCGGCTCACCTTTATGTATTGTCTTCCCCATAATAATAAAAGTTTCTTCATATAAGCAGAAACTATCTTACTTATTTTTATTTGTCTCCAGTAATAAACACAGTTCTTGGAAAATAGTAAATACTTAATACTTTATCCATTTTTCTATCTATCTGCATCTATCTATCTATCATCTACCTGTTTTATCCTTTGTTTTGACCTATCATTCAATCATGTTAAAGGTATTTTGAATATTATTTTTTCACTCTCAAAATATAATAAATCATATTTATGTCATCCTATATCTTTTGCATAGAGGTTCAGGAATATGCTGGCATCAACTCATACTGGATCTAGAGAGCTAAAGTTTAAATTTTTAAGAAACTGGCAAATCCTACAAGTCATGTTTTAATTTACTTTGTTGGTTTTTCTAGGCTCAAGATAATGATGAAGAAAAATGTTAATAAGGCAGATTCAACTGAAGTATGCTGTGCATATATTTTTCCAGAGATCTTGATGTTAAACATTTATCCATATACCATTGCTCATGATGAATGAGAGGCCAACTAAACCAGGTGAAACTCCCCAAATTTTCCAAACAGTATTTCTTAGAGATAAGAAGAGTGCCTATGAGTAGGATGATACAATGTAGATGTTATATCTGTGCCTTGAAATGAACTCATTAGAACATAATTCAGCATATCCACTGTTATCTTCTTGATGATTTATTTTGGGGAGTCTGAATTGCTTAATACTCTATATTATCTCTCAAAGACTCATATAACTATGTCACATTTACCCCATGAGCCATATTAAATGTCATGTCATTAGGTTATTCTTTCTTCTACTCACCTCATTTTTCCCATTGAAAAATTCATATTTAGTTCTTTATTTCCTGACTTCATTTTTTCTCTGATTTACCAGGACTGATATTCTTCCACACTGACTACATATTAGCCCCAAAATTCTCCCCCAAAGTTTCCTATTCTCTGTAGCAGGGAGTGTGACTATTCATTCTCAGACTTGACTCTTAGTTCCTATCAATGGGACATTTAGCTAACTGCTTAGTATTTTTCAAGGGAAAGACAGAGTTATGAAGGGTTTTGTTAGGCCCTCTCTCCCTGCCTGGAACCTACTTTTGAGTCTAGCTCTTTCATTCCATAATGATGAGCAAGCAAGGAGGAGTCATCAGGGATCCTGTATTCAGTAGAACTTCCTATGAGAGCAATGTCACAAATTGATGGGTGGGCAGGATATTAAGTTGGAAAATACCAACCCTTAGCAATTCTGGCTCTGTGAATGGCTTATTCATTCCTATTCATGTCATTGGCTATTGGGAGATTTGAGTTAAGTATCTGAAATATATTCCTTTAAATCTTGAGCCTGGAACCAGAGAAAGTGAATCTTACTGGTAAAAGTGTGTAAAACTCAGCTGCTTTTCTGAAATTCATGTCTGTCTGCCATATATATATATATATATATATACATATATAATATTTATAACCTAACAATGCTATAATTTTTCAGTGATTTATATAAAATTATATAATATTTGTAAAGTACTTATCACATTACTTAGAATAGACATTAGATAAATGCTTTGTCCCTTCTCCAAAGAAGGGCAAAAGCTGAAATTCACATCCCTAATTCAATGTAGTAAAGGAAGGGAGAAGAGATTTCCTAAATGTGATGAGATATGGAACCAAGATCTAAAAGGCCAAACTCTAGGCTAATGAGACAAAATATGCTTCCTACAAAGGAGTAAGACCAAGTAAGGAGAGAGAGCCAGGTTGTTACTTGAGAGGCAGAGAGCTGGACCTAAACAAACAAACAAACAAAAACTGACCTCTGACAATAGATAGTCCAAATAATAGTTTGAGATAATCATTCTAAGTTTGATTTTACCTTCTAGCACCTGCTCACAACTTCCCAGATGGCTATATTTCTTATTTCATGTTCAAAAGAAGTATATTCAATCCAACAAACATTTAACAAACCTTACCTCAGACACAAGCTTTGTGACCCTGGGCAAGTCATTTGATTTTGTATGCCTCAATTTCCTCATCCCTTAAATGACAAACTAGAGCACTCCAGTATTTTTGCCAAGAAAACAACATGACCAAATGTGGTCATGAAGAATTGGACATAACTGAAAGACTAACAAAAAATTATGTGAGTCTGTATGAAAGATTGAGTATTCCTTGGGTATTTTCTTTCTTTATCTGTTAATTCCTCATATTTACTATTTTTTCTCTTATGCCTTGCCACTGTACTTCAATCCTCTCTTTATTTTGTAGTCTTTTTCATTTTCCTCTTTTTCAAAAATGTTTGGCTTCATCCTTAATTTTCTATCTGTCCCTCCCCTCCAAAATCCATGGATTTTATATATGTATATATATCCAATATCTAATATTCATGGATTTTATATGTACATGTAGATATTATATATTTATGTATAATATAATAACACATGTATACATAGAGATGTGATACATACATTTACATATTTCATATATAGTTATTTATCTAAATACACATATAAAAGGACAAATTTGTTTCTTTTTTTCTTTTTTACTTCTTTCATTTACTCTTTTAAATTTTCATCCTTTCTACTCTGAAGTGTTATTCTCTAATTGCTCCCATTCTCTCATTTAATTTATGGGAGTACATAAAGTCAGAAGATGATAGACCTCACTAAACAGGGCATTCCCAGAAGCCTTGAGAGAGGAGAATTGAGGTAAATGGGTAAGCATCAGGTTTATGTCTTTAATTCTTTCCCCTTCTTCCTTTCCAGGTAAGTGAATATTCTGGGGACTCCATATGTATGTTCTGCTGTTCTGTCATTGCCATTCACTTTTTTTTGAGTTGACTTCTCATCCTTCCTTCTAGCTTGTATTAATTCACATATGCACACTGTACAATCACTATACTTTGTGTAATTATTGTGTGATTGAAAAGTAGCAAAAGAATGATTTTTGAAACCCAACAAGAGAATTTCAGAACTGGAATCAGTTTAATTTGAATCCATGTCTAGGTCTCTCAGCAATATTGTGTAGGAAAAACAAACAAACAAGACCTGGGCCAAGTATACCAAATTACTCTTGCTTGGGGAGCTACTATAGGATCAGCTGTTCCACTCCAAAGGTCTGTTAAAGTTTTAATTGTTTTTTTAAGCATTGAATAATTATAGACCAAATCCACATTAACAATTAACCTTTGAGATACATGTGGAATTTCAGCTTAGCCTGAGACACCACAAAAACTAGATGAGAGAGGAGTTCTAGAACTTAGCCCTGGATCTCATTTGCCATAGAGCCATCAGGTTGGAAGGGAAATTAGCAGATCACAAAGTAGTCCTGTCTTTTAAGGCAATGTCACACTAATACCACTCTTGACATACAAGAATGTATCCTACCTATAAATCCCTCCCAAGGTTTTAAAGATTTTTAATTTTCCTTCAGCAATGCTTTCTGCTCTTATTGATCTGGAGTGTCAGTAAGATCTGCTTTTGTCTATATCATTTACCCATTTTTCTTCCTTTAGTTTTTGATGACAGGTGGAGAATCAGTCACCATTTCCTTAATTGAGGCTCAGGAGAAAAAATTGTAAAGGGAGTGAAGTTTGTTTTGGCTGGCTCCTATTGTTTGTTTCTGCTAGATCTTGCTCTCAGCTAGTACTTAAGTTAGTGATGTGATTTGAAGAGGCTAAAGGAAATTCTTACACTAGTCCTTAAACCCTTAAAGAATGACATAGGTAACTTAAAGGCTTTGGAGATTCCTAACTGCTCCCCACCCCCAAGAAATCCCCAAGTGAGATTTCTGGCACCATTATTTACCAGTGGGGATAGGGAGTGGCCACAGTTCCCTGCCTAGAATTTCTGCGTGTCAAAAGGAATAATGATATTCTCCATTTAGGTATTCTCTTCTAAACAACTTTTTAAATGTATTCTATTCTATTCTATAAAGGGAGGCAGTAGAGTATAATGGACCAGCCAGAGTTAGGAAGGTCTCCCTTCCAGTCTTACCTTTGACACAGCCTCTGTTCCATGTGTGACCCTAGAGAAAGCCATTTAATCTCTAAGTGCCCCAGAAAATTCTCTAGGTCTATAAAATTGCAGAGCAAGGGCTGATCTGTTTTGGTAGAGGGAATATGCTCACTAGGGAACTCTATATACTCATGAAATTGCAGGAACTTCTACCACTGGACTAGATTTATAATCTTTCTTTAGTTTTTCTTAAAAAAATAGAAATCAGAATCAGAATTACAACAAAAAATTAGAGAATTATTTGTGATGTTCAAATATCCTTCATCTAACACTGAAGTTTTTAATAGCCCTCTCACTGCAAAACATTTAATTAATAAAAATGATTTCTACATTGATTTTTAGACTATTAGCTATTTTTAGACTATTAGAGAGTGAATTTTCAGATCTAACCTAACCATTTATATGATATACTGTGGTTATTACACATTCATTACCTAGTCTGAATCCAAAGAGAGTAGTTAATAAATGTGTGTGTGTGTGTGTGTGTGTGTGTGTGTGTGTGTGTGTTCATAGCCCAGTGCTTAGCCCGGTGCCTGGCATATAGAAGATAATTAATAAATGTGTATCTACTGAAATTATGTTAAATGATCATAGATTTCAAGTTGGAAGGTTCTTAGAAATTATAGTCTTCTACCATCATTTTACAGATGAGGAAAAGGAATGCCAGGGAAACACAGTGAACTGTCCAGAGCTGTAGTGTACTCAGTAAGTATATAAGGGAAGATTTGGACCTGTCTCTCCCTGACTTCAAGTCCAAAATCTATCCATTACCACACAATGCTGGTCTTATTATTTTATCTGTGTAGAGAACTGCCAGGCAGGAAACTCCCTAGATGGCACAATAACTAGAGTACTGGATGTCAAGTTAGAACGTTGAAATCCAACTTCATGCTTTCTAGCTGTGTGACCCAAGAGAAGTCATTTAATCTGTCTGCCTAAATTTCCTAATCTGTAAAATGGGAATTATAATAGCACCTCCCTCACAAGATTCTTGCAAGGATGAAATGAGATAATATTTGTAAAGCTTTTTTACAAATCTTAAGGCTCTCATTATTGCCATTGAATAGTTTCAATCATTTCAGACTCTTCCTGAACCCATTTCAGGTTTTCTTGAAAGAGATACTGGAGTGATTTGTCATTTCCTTCTCCAGCTCTTTTTATATATGAAGAAACTGAGATAGACAGGACTTGCCAAGGGTAACACAACTAGCAAGTGTCTGAGGCCAGCTTTGAACTCTAAAAGATGAATCATCCTGACTTTAAGACAATTCACTTAGCTGCCTTAAGACACTATATCAATGCTATTTTTGTTGTTATTATCATTATCACTATAGACAGGCAAATCAGATGAAACTTAAAAGTCTTAGAAATGTTCTTGGGCTATTGAAAGGTTAAATGGCTCATGTAGGATATACCAGCCAGTCTGTGTCTGAAACAGGACTTGAACTCAGGTTTTCCCAACTCTAAGACTGGCTTCTTCCCCTCTACCTGAAGCTGTCTCTCAACTTATTATGTGATGGAAAAAAACACATGGTTAGTATCAAATGATGGAGAAGCATTTTTGACCTTCAAAATTTCCTCCCTAAACTTCTTGGCACGTTCTGCTTTTTTCAATGGCAAAGGAGAATTGTCTTTCCTTTGCCATATGGTAGGCTGAATATACTGCAGATTCTCAAATCAGTGCCAAGCATGGGTGTAATTTGGAAGAACTAAGATCCCCCTCATGAGATTTCCAGCTACATTAAGTTCTACTAAGCCTCTCAAAAACGGTTTTGATAGGTAAATTTGGTACAGATGGGAAATGAATTCAGTGTGTGACCAGGCATGATTTAGATCAACTGTTTATTGATATGACGGATCTTTGGAGGCAATCTCATGAGAGTCTGGATTTTAGTTGCCAGGCAAGTAGAAGGAGTGAATAAATGGAGTCTTAGCATTTTAAATGACCCCCTAAGTAATCATCTGAGCCATGTGTGTTCTGCTTTAAGATCCAAGATGGGGGACCAAACTATATTTCATATGGCTATTCAAAAAAATGTATCCCCCCCCCATAATGGCAAAGAAGAATTTTAAAGTACCATAAAATATCAGAAAGCTTTTAACTCTTGAGGAATGATAATCGTCTGTTTTAAACACTTACTTTTAACTTGGCTAAACACTGAAACTTGTGATTAATATTTAACCACGTGATGTTTATTCAGTTCAAGTAAGAGTCCAGTGTGTAGTTTCTCAGTGAGACACATTGCCAGTCACCACCAGGATATTCCAACGAATCTAAGGAATTATCAATAGGATCACCTCTGTGACAGATATTAGATTACCTTGTCACTATAACAGAAGGTGGGAGAAGTGATCTGGTGACCAGAGGATGTGGACCTGGTACAAATTATTAATTTTCTCTTACCTCGTGACAGAAATTTGGATGGAAAAGCAATTTGTCTCTCGGAGAGGTATGACACTAGAAGCTTATTCAACTTGGAACCACACCGATTTGGAAAGGACAAGATTTAAAAGAGCTCTTTACAAGGGGCATTACTGTAGGACTCGTGGTTGTTGTGAAGACAGAAATGATGACTGCATAATTCATTTCTATGAGGCAAATGCCATGTGTTACTGTGATAAATTCTGTGAAAGGGAAAATTCTGATTGCTGTCCTGATTACAAGTCCTTTTGCCAAGGAAACAATCAGTATCAAAAAGGTAGGCACTGGGAAAGCCTCACGTAAAGAAGGGTTTAACTTTAGGGCAGATGAAAAAGCTCAGAAGACCTGAAATTACTACACATAGAATGGTTGGCAAATGCCAAGACTCCTTAAGGTATGGATGTCTGAAGAGTCTGTTGTGGGAAAAGGGGATTGGAAGATGGAAAGTCTCAGAATCAGGAAGATTTGGGTGCATGCCTTGCCTTTCTCTGACACCTAGTTATGTGACCATAGGCAAGTAACTTAACCTTTTCTTGCTCCAAGTGACTCAAATAATATACTTGTAGAGGCATTACTCTTATGCACCTCTAGAGAAAGCCTTTCCACAAGGAAGTTTTCCTAAATAGAAGAAATCATGTATCTGGTTAAATACATAAATTGAAAGAAAGAAAAATAAAAGAAGCAAGATAAAGGTAAATTAAAAAAAAATGAAAACCAATCAATGAACAAATCTAGTCCGATTCTTTTATTATTGAAATTTGTCTTTAAATAAGCCAGTCTGAATTGGAATTCCTCCTAAGTACATTACATTTTTTTCTGGTCTAAAAGCACTGGAAGTGTTAAAATTAAATGATTTTGAAAGCATATTCAATTGATAAATGTGTTTTGACAACTTTTCTGCTTCCATTTTCTGATATTTCTTGCATAGGATCATAGATTTTGAGCTCTGAGGGATCTCAATGGTCAAATCCCACTCTCGTTTCATTATAGAGGAAGCTGAATTCCAAGGAGGTTAAGTGATTCTCTAAAGATTATATAAATATTAAGTATCCGAGTATGATTTGAATCCAGGTCCTCTGACTAAAGAGTCAATGCTTTTTACACAGAACCTTCTGTGTCTCCAATGATGCTAGTGCAATGAAGGGAATCACAAAAAGTCTAGTGTAATTAAGTTTTTAAAAATCATTTAATTGGTCATTTTGGGTCATGTGTATATAAACTTTGATATGAATAGGAGTCTTGTGTAAATCTTGGTAGTAAAAATGAAATTTTTCTTGAAATAAATTTATTTAGCCATCTAACAATCTGAGTGTCCTTAGATGAGTCATTTAACTTTGTGAGACTGAATGAATGAATGAAGGGTAGGACTGGGTGGTTTCTAAATTCTGTGAAAGCTTAAATTCTATGCTTCTATATT